>NC_132990.1:28559166-29172500 GCF_048564905.1 Vicugna pacos
AATAGTTAATTGCCATTTGAGTTACAATATATATTTACTTTAGGCTAATATTATGAAAATAGTCTAAAAATATGAAATAAATATGACTTTTCTGGCTGCAGAAATAATACTTTTAATAACCCTTCAAAGAAGAATGGCAATAGATTTTCTCTGTCTTATGACTGAGTATGCTGATGTCTATGTGGCATTAGCTCACATCAAAATAGCAATCTCCAGACATTCTTGATTTTAGATGTACTTTTGAAAAGGATTACTTTGAAGAATATTCTTCAAGAATAGATTGTGTCTGACATGTTGACCTTGGTTTTTTCAAGAAAAAAATGTTGTTCTAACTTGCCCACCATTTGAAATAGACTGATTTGATTTTCAATCTTGTCTTTAACTCTGTATATGAAAAATAAACTATATACCTTGAATTTGGAATTGGAATATGAAATGAGAAATATGTTTCAGTGTATAAAAATAATAGCACTTTAATCGGATTGTGACTGATTGAACCATATTTATTCTTGTCAGCTTAAAAACTCACTTTATAGGTGAATATATTCACATAATACATCTAAATGCAAATATTTAAAAATTCTACCATAGTTAAAGGATGCCTTTGGTTTACATTTGGCTCAAAGGATGACAAAATATTTTCTTAGTAGTATTTAATACATGTTTGAAGATTGCATTTAAAATCAAATTAAAACAAAGGGTGGATTTAGGGTCTAGGAAGAGACTAGCAACAGTAAAAACTGGCCTGGATGAAAATTTATATATTCGTCCAGTTGGTTGGTAACTTTGAGAGGAATACAATTTAAATCATTTTTGAATTAAAAAAAAAGTTGGAATTAAAAAAAATACAGTTAATAAGATGTGGATGATTTTTAAAAAACATAATGGAATAATCAATATTGAAATTTTATTCCTGTATTCTTTTGTAGTCTCTCTCTTTTTCTGCCTAGATAGATATATACTGATACATATCACACTGTATATTCACTTCGGAGTCAACCTAGTTTTTGACCCTGAATAGTATACTTTACTTGTATTTTTTTTCCAGAAGCGATGGCTAATTAAGAAAAGAAAAATAATAAAATCAAAACCAATTTTTTTTTACATGTAGCCTAGCTTAATAAAGTAAAAATACACAGTGTTAAAGGGAGATTAAGATCCCTGGTTCCAGTGCCAGACTAATTGGGTTAGAATAACAAGACTCTCACTCACTGAATATGTGACTTACCCCCCGTAATACAACAACAACAACAACAACAACAACAACAACAACAACAACAACAACAAAGCTACTAGATATAATATGTGAGTTTAGCAATGTCACAGGGTCAGTATACAAAAGCTAATTGTATCTGTACATACTAGCAGTTAAACACTGAGAAAGTTTTAAAACCATGTTATTTCTATTAGTGATTAAAACACAGCAGAAATCCATGGGTATTCCTAAATAAAATGTGTCCAAGATTAAGATGCTAAAGTTTTATCTTGAAATCAAAATGCACTTAAATAAATGGAGAAACATACTATGTTCATGGATTGAAAGAGCCAATATGGTTGAGATGTCACTTCTCCCTAAGTTGATCTATAAATTAAATGCAATTCCAATGATAATTTTAGCAGTTTTATTTAATCAACATGAATTATAAAATTTATATGGAAATAAAAGTACATTAAAATACACAATTTTGGGGGAAAAGAGCAAATTTGAAGGATTACACTAACTATTTTCAAGACTTACTATAAAACATTACAAATTAAGGTCATATGGTATTAACAAAAGGATATAGATATATAGGATAGCTGAACAGAATGCGCCACCCAGAAATAGAACCACAGATATAGGGTCAATTAATTTTAACAAAGATGAGAAAGTAATCTTGTAGAGTAGTATTTTTTTAACGATTGGTGCCAAACTTTTGAATATCTACATGTCAAGAAAGAAAGAAAAAACCCTCCCTCCCCCACACAGAGATCATACCTCATAACAGATTAAAAAAAAAAAATCAAAGTGGATCATAGACCTAAATGGAAAGCTTAAAATTTTAAAACTTCTGAGAGAAAATATAGGAAAAAAATTTGATGTGCTTGGGTTAAGCAAACATTTCTTAGGTACAACACCAAAACCATGACCTGCATAAAGAAAAAATATGTATTATCAGTTGGACTTCATCTAAAAAAAAAGAAGTTTTGCTATTTGAAAGACATTGTTAAATGAATGCAAGGACAAAACTTAAAGATCATATATGGAAATCACATATATGATAAATGATTTGTAACCAAAATATGTGGAAAAACTTAAAAGTTAATAAAAACAATTAAACACGGGCAAACTATTTGAACAGACACTAAAGTTATACAAATGGCATATAAATGTATTTGAAAATGCTCAAAATCCTTTGTGTTTAGGCAAATGCAAATTAAAACCACAATGAGATAGCCACACATAATTATTAGAATAGCTAAGTTTTAAAATAATTGTTATCCCTGAATGCTACAATAGGAATTCTTATACTTTGCTAGTGGAAATGCAAAAAATTTTATAACCACTTTGTGAAACAGGGAGTTTATTTCAAAGTTGAACATAAACTCAGCATACCATACAAGAATCTCAGTTGTAGGTATTTTTCTGCGGGAAATAAAAACATATTCATAATAACCTATATGAAATTGTTTATAGCCTCTCTAATCATAATTGACCCAAACTGGGAACAACTCAAACATCCTTCAGCTGGAGACTGGATAAATAAATAGTGCTATGTTCATAGGATGAAATAAAAAAAAAGTCCTGATGGACACAACAGCAGAGATTGACTTCAAACGCATTTTGCTAAGTGAAAGAAGGCTGCGTATTGTAAGATTCTGGAAGAGGTAAAACCATAGTGACAGAAAACAGATTAGTGGTTGTCTGGGCCTAGGGATGAGGAGAGGAGTTGACTACAAACAACTCTGGAAGTAAATTTTGGTGATGTTTATATAGTTTATATCATTATTGTGGTGATAGTTCCACATCTTTACAAGTTTATCAAAACTCTCAGTACTTCACATTAAACTGATGAAATTTTCTCTATCTAAATTCAACCTTAATTTTAAAAAAGAAAGAATAATTAACAAATGTTTAAAAATTATACATATATACACAAATATTACATTTGTGAAGCCAAGTTTGATTAATTGAATACTTTTATGCCTACAACTCACATGAGATAACATAATATTGAAGAGTGAGTGACATCAAGATTAAGCTTTTAAACTGATCACTTCCTGTGTTCAAAAGCAAATTTAAAACTTGAAAGAATATTTAAGAATACAATAAAGTATTTATTGGACTTTACTGAATATGTTGACAGATTTTTTTTTTTTAACTATCCCACCACTCATAGTCAGCATTCTGTGGGAGCCTAAATCATGTTTTCTAATGCATACCTTCTAATCCAGTATATTGATTTATCCAAATTTATTTAACTATTTCCTTTTGGTAAACATATTATTTTTCTGTTCCCCCACATTATAAATAATTCTTTGAGAATATATTTGGATATAAATTTCTGAAATTCTCTATTTATAAATGCTATATTTCTAAAATTAAGTATACAGGTTCAGAGTGTTTAAGGTGGATTTTTTTTTTCAAGATAAATTATAACTGTAAGAACAGTAGGCAAGATCCTATGCCACACCTTTTACACACATGATCTCATTTAAATTTTCCATAGTTATGCAGATAGTAAATAGTGAGCAAGCTGGGATTATAATTCATTCAGTTTATTTCCAGAACCTGAGTCTACATAAATATCTCAAAAGTGTTGACCTCAAACAACCATGGGGACCAGACCATATGTAAGTGTTGCACACCTGGTAGAGGACAGAGGTGGACAGGAGGACAGTGCCTTACCTGAACATGCCATCTGCTGTTCATCTAACGCCAATTGTTATCAAGTAGAAAGCTCGAAATTAGAGTTTATTAATGTTTTAAAAGTTTACAATATTCTTAACCTTTGTATATACTAAATTAAAAATATCTGTCTTTGAGTATTTCTGTTGAGTAAATCTGGCCTAGAGTCCACCAAATTCAACTTCTCAGTGGCAAAAATTTACTACCTTGAATTGTTGATGTTTTATTTTAATAAAAATATTAGGGGGGAAGTGACAAGTAAAACTTGTGCTGTAGTTTGACTGCTCTAGGATGTATGGCTTCATGGCAGTATATTAGTATCTAATTTCACTTTGGTGTTATTAAGTAATAATGTAGCTATTGCTCCTTATTTATACTTGCTTCCTGGTCATAATACAGGGATATCTCCAAATCATTTGAATGGGAATCACATATTCTCATTCCCTTCTACTATAAGTGAAATCCATTTCTGAGCCAGCTGCAGGAAACACAATGAAATCCCATTAATTTATTGTGAAACCATACATCTGTGCTCGCATACCACATAATGTCTTACTATGCAGCTCGAGTGATTTATAGAACTAAATGTAGTCTTGATTTTCACAAAAGTACTTTCAATAAAGAAGGCATACTTTAACATGTCTGTTGTAGTCATGCTCAAACTTGGCTACACATTGGAAATACCTGAGGAGATTTAAAATAGGATGAGGACTGGTTCCTACCCTAGAGGTTATGATTGAATTGAACTGGACATCAGAGGTGTTAAGACCTCCCCAGGTGATGCTAGTGTGCAGCCATGGTGGAGACCACTAGTGGAATGTATATTTCACAACACAGTATTTAATAAGTAATGAGTTCATTACATAGTGCCTATTTATTGTCATTTGTGATTGTTGTTAACAGCAGTATTTTGATATCTCCGTTTGATCAGTATCCTGTGTTGTTCTTTTTTTTTTCCCAACCTCTTTGGGAAGTGGTACATAGAATACATAGTGATGCTATTTTTTTATGAAATCTGAGGGCTGCTCAATCAACGAGTTGACGTTCTGTTTCCATCAACTCACTTGTTTTCTAGACAGTAATCTCCTTGAAGGAAGAAACTGTGTCCCTGGGTCCCCAACATTTAGCGTCATGCCAGATACCCATTATGTGCTTTAAAAACCATGTGTTGAACAAATGAGTGGATCCATGTATTTCTCATTAGTTAAAAAAAAAAAAAGTAAACTAGATTAAGTATAGGCAGAAACAACTCATGAATGTGGCCTTCTTTTCCTGCAAGTTAACTGAGAACTCGGGGAGCAGAAGCAGAAGTATAAGTGATTCTATCAATTTCATTCACTTGTTTTCCACATGGTAGGTACATTTGTCTCATATTTATGCACGTCCCTTTCTCTTCATAGTTAAAAATAAAGAAAAGTGATAAGGGGGCAGAATAACTCTAGTTCTAGGAACTTCTATCTGTCTCTTGATTTCAGGTGTCTCTGAAGAAATAAAATTTGGGTCAAAGCCTTTGATCATAGACTTTAATATTCATAATGAGCTCAGGACTTACTAACACTATATTCAGACATGCAAAATAAGTGTAGCTTTTTAATCTCTAAAATTTGTCTTCCTCCTAGATCTTTATTGTGACTGAGAAAAATTAAAGTTAGGCTAATGGAACTTATAAATAAGACTGCCTTATTTTTTATAAACAGAAGCATTACGCTATGTAACTCAGTCTCTTAGAATTAAATATTTATTAGTTAGATTTTCTCCTCTTCCTGTGATCCTCTTTGAAGTGGCTTCTGAATTGTATAGGCAGTGTGCTTCCTATTTCCTGGACAACATGGCAGAGGGACCTCCACTTGGAATCTTTTGGATTTTTCCTGGTGTCTGCTGTAAGTAGGTCTAGTTTGCTTTTCTTTGTGACTGTGACAATGTTTATGGTTCCATTTTGGCACTGGGTAAAAAAATGCCATTGCCTGTGATCTTGGTCATTTGTTTTCAGGCTCAAAGTCAGCAGCCAAATCTTTGAACCCCAGATCTCTGCTCACTACTGGCTCTGTCAGCAGTGCCTTCACAATACCAATGCTCTTGGGCTTCCCCAAATGCACAGGATACTCGTCAAGACTTACCAGCCCTATCAAGACGTTGCTCAGAGATGAGGATGGGGAGTGCTAACTAGAAATTTAGACTCTTAAATTTTCATCTTCGTAAGTCTCTCCTCTTCCTCCCACAGTACAACTAAGCTCGGAGGGGAAGGATTTTTATCATTTAACTTTTTATCCTGGCTTTTCTTTACTCAGTTAATCAGGGCCAAATAGTTCTCACTCCAGACATCCTAAGCGCAAAGGCTTTAGAAAATCCTCCCCCTTCCACTACACAAAAAATCTCTCTTTTGAGACTGTTTTCTAGGGGAACAAAATTTATCTTTAATCATGAACTTCTGGGAAAGAATTGCCTTCTCCTTCTCTGAGGTCATAATGCCAACCTCTTCTGGGAATAGCCAGTTTCAGACTAAATATCATTATCTGAAATTATTTTATGTATTTATTTATTTATCAGTTACCTCTCTCCCTCACAAACTATAAGTTAAAAAAAGGACAGAGATTTTTATTGATCTTATTAACAGTTGTAACCCTATCACATAGAAGAGTGATTTTTTGTGATAGGCAATATCATTGAACTATTGAGTTTATGGATGTATGTATGTATGGGTGAGTAGCTAGATGGATGAGTGGATGACTGTATGCCTGCATATGTGTACAGATTGCTCCCTAGGTGTACGTATGGGTGAATTCATTAATTATCTTTTCAGCTTTGGATTGAGAAAACATGATATAAGGAGAAAATGAAATGAAGTAGACCTCATACACCAAAGGTATATATTTTTATTTGCTAATATATTAAAATAAAAACAATAAAAAGATTTTAAATTCTCAGTTTGGAATATAAATTACATAAGTATTTGTATTATGTAATTATAAACACATTTGTATATATAACTATATAATTGGGGCTATAACAAAATATTAAAATAATTGTATCTTGTGGGATTTTGAATAATTTTTATTTTGCCATTATGCTTACATCTATTTTACAGATTTTTCTACCATGATCATATTTTACTTCAAGTATAACAGAAAAAAGCAAAGTAAATTGTGTTAGAAATAATAAGAAAAGGGTATTTAAAAAATAAAGGGTATACACTTACTTTAAATGTAGTTTCAGCGAGAGATTGAAATAGTCCTAAATGAATTCCTCTGGAAGCTAAAATGTTAATCACTAACAATGTCTTAATAGAACATTTTCCAAAGTATGACCTAAGCTCTGCATTATTTCTTGTTAAACTCTGTAGACATTTACTTTGGAAGGTGGAATACATACAGGGAAGAAAATAAATACTGTTAAAATAGATATGTTTATTTTTATATTTTTCTTTGATAAAAGAGAGTATGTCTACTTTTCTATTTTTCCAGAAATGGACTACCTAGTCATCTTATGTATTTTTCTTATTAGTTGAGTTGTTAGCACAGTGTTATAGTTTAGGACACTGTTTTTGTTTTGTTTGTTTTTTAATTAATGAAAGGGGGGAAAATCATGATTATCCCAGAAATGTATAAACCACATGCCAAATTTCACTTTAAGATGAATTTTTGTTGCATATTATACTCTATTAGAGAAAGACATTTTTAAGGAGGATGCTGACAGACTGCTCCGACTGCCTTATCGAGGCTTTCTTAGCTGATTCATTAATACCTAGCAAAATCAGGCCCATGTCTTTTCACAAATCAAATTCTTCCTGTCTAGTGGAGACAGGTCAAAATATTGAAGAAGCCCTGTGCTCTCCAGTAGAAAGGAAATAGATGATGCTGACATCTCCATTGGTTTAATGAAAATGTGGCAGCAGAGTGCAGCTGGATGGAGTGCTTTGTCAAAGTGGACTGAAATCTATTTTTAGACAATGTGGGTTGCTTTTTATATTCATCCTTCCTAATAGCAGGGGGAATGCAGCAAGTTCCTGAGTCCTGAAATAGAAAAAGCAGGAGTGAAAGCAGCTTAAATTTGATCAGCACCTAAGTCCACCTTAGTGTCACCAATTCTTTGTCTTTGCTTAGAAATTTTTTTTTTTTCTTTTTTACAGTTTGGACATTCCTTCTGTTTCACATAACAGTAATCCCAGATTGTAACCCTCTGAAATGCCCTGCTTTGTGACTTTCTTGCTTCTCCCCATTAGACTTCCAAGTAGCTTGAGGGGAATGCATGTTGGTTTGACAATTTTTATGTATGTATTCTGATAGAACTGGTATGTTATCTTGAGGAAATTGTTAAATTGTTAACAGTTGCACTTCAATTTGATCATATACTAATTTGTATTTCAAGGGAGGAACATTTTAGAATGGGCACAATCAATATTGCTAGATTACCTTTGATAGGGGCATATGTTAATTTTTCAATCTGCGGATATGCATCGTTTTTATGAGTTTTGTTTGCAGATCATTTGTTATGTATAATTGGGAAAACAGAATTCAATATTAGGACATGAGTATGCTTAATAATATACACATTAGAGTGCCTGGGTTCAAGCCCAGTTTCCCACTTCCTAAATATGTAATCCTTTGCAAGTGATTTGACTTGTCTTTACCTTGTTTTCCTAACTGGTAAAGTGACAGAAATAAATTAATAGATAAAAGACACTTGAATTAGTGCTTAACTCATAATAAACACTCAGTAAATGCTAACTTTTTAAATTAACAAATGGATTGTGTTTATCCATTAAGTATACGAATTGACTTGCAGTATGAATTTAATGAAATAATTTTCACATAAAAGTTAGTTTCCTATTTCCACATAGGCTAACAGTAGTTTGCTGTTTTTACTATTTTGATAAATAGAAGATAGAACCACAAAAAAACAGACACAATTTTATTTTTGTAATCATTTCATTCAAAGTATATGTTAATATTTTGAGTAAGAACCAAACATCTTATTCCAGGTACAGATATTCTTTTGTGAGATTTCAACAAAATAACTGTTTTGGGGGTTTTTTTTTTGCATGTATACTCAGAGTGGAAATTCTGGATCTTATGATAATTCTGTTTTTCGTTCTTTGAGAAGCCTCTGTGCTGTTTTCTGCAGTGGCTGCACGATTTTACATTCCCACCAATGGTGTATGAGGATTCCCTTTTCTCCACATTCTTGCCAACATTTGTTATTCATGTTCTTGATGATAGCCATTCTGAGAGGTGTCAGGTGATGTGTCAGTGTGGTTTTGATTTACATTTCTATGATGATTAGCGACATAGAGCATCTTTTCATGTGCCTGTTGACCATCTGCATTTCCTCTTTGGAAACATGTCAGTTTAGTTATTCTGCTCATTTTTAATTGTTGACTCTGCTCATTCCCATGTTTAACGTAGTGTTCATCACATGCAAGGTAAGGTTTGCTTAAACTAAAATAAGGAATTATATTTAAGAGAGTAATATATACTTAAGTATACATAAAATATAATATATACTTAAGTATACATACTTCGGAAATATTTTTATTACATCCTATCTAAGAATCATTTAGGGCAAACCGAGTCCACATAAACAAAATGATGAAAAGCTAGGAAAACTCTTAAAACCATAATATTGGTCAATGATACATTAGGATGGAGTGGGCTATAAACAACGTTTTTAACAAGAATCTTGTAATTGCTGAAACATCTCGTGGAATTTCCATTCCTCTGTGTACATCAATAACCTATGTAAAAAGAGAACAAATTACAAATACCTTAAGAATAAGTATTATCAGTGTTAACTGCTGACCACTGACATACATATCCTCAGTGATGGTTATTGCCTCAGTATTTTTTCCTTTACTCTCTTTCATTCAGACTTCTATTGCTATAGTGTGTAGCTGATGAGATGCCAGTCCAGCATGCCGCAGAATCTTTCCTTACCATCTCTTATTTTTTAAATATGTTCTGTATTATTTCAGCTTAATGGTGATTTTCAGATTATAATTACCTGTATTTTCATTTTACGTGAACGATGCAAGTATCCTCCACGAGGTGGGAATGAGAAGGTTGTTGGTCAGCTATATTTGGCTGCATACTAAATACAGCTTTAGCAAAATCATGCAGTAATGCATCTCCCTTGCCTTCCCACCATTGTTTGTTCTCCTCCACCCTCACCCACTCAGCCTCTCCCCTGACATCAACACTCCTATCCAGTTAGATGTCAGATACCAATCATGAAAGATATTGAGATATGAAGAAAATGCCTAATATATCACATCCTTCTTTACAGAGAGTTATAAGAAATGGGATGTTTAATATATAGTGATAACCTAAGTATTTGGGAGTCAGTCCTGAATTTGGGGTAGGGAAATATTCTCTAGGATCTCTGAAACACGGCATTTTTTAAAGACTGAAAATAATAGCTAATATTTCTTGAGCAGTTAGCAGTACACGCTTTATGCTAAATGTTTAAATGCTCTGTCTTATTTTCTCTTTCAAAGATGCTTAGAAGTAAGTACTACTATTGTTCCTGTTCTACAGAGTAGGAATCTCATGCATAACAACTTATCCTAAGCCATCTAGCTCCTAAGGGACAGAACTTGGAGATGAGCCCAGTTATCTTTTGCCTCAGAGCTTTGACTCTAAACACTATTAGATTCTAACATTCGATGATCAAAACACAGCCATTGTTTTTCTTAGAGATCTGCTTTATTCCCACTCTCTCTTTTCCTCCCAAACAGCACAGCAAGTCTTCTGTGACCTCCTCTGCAGCCCAGCCTCCAACAAATGCAGTTCTTGATCTTGTTTTGTGCTGCCTGACATCACTATCACCTCTTACTTCCTCTTCCTTATATTTGATGCTAGCTGATAGAGCTTTAAGGGATCTGTTCTTTCCTTTCTTTTCTGAGTGTTCCGTGCTTTCAGTATCCACTCCCCTAAGCAGTGTTGACCTACTTTGTACAATTCTTTATAAAGGAAGGTCTGGGAGCCTTGTTTCCCAGACCACTTCAATTTCCATTTCCAGCGCCTCTGCCTACCTTACAGTGTGAACTGGCTCCAGAGGGATGCTATATCTGCTTTTTGTAGTTCCAGTTTATTTTTCTTTTCAATTTTGTCTTCAGTATAATACCCTTTCCTGTTCAAATGTATTATTACTTGCACTATTTCTATCAATTCTGAAAAGGTTTACTGGTTGAGTTTTCATTTATAATCACTTAATATTTTCTACTATTTTTTGTCTTGCAACTTTGTCCACCCAGAAGACAGATCTTTGCAGCCAAGTGCAGTTCAGTTCCGCAAATATTTGAGTGATACCTGTGTTGTGTTTGGTAGTGCCAGGAACATAGTGATACTTGACCTGAAAGAAACCCACAGTTAAATAGGAAATAAATATTTCTAATGAACTATAGGCAAAATATGTTATCAGTGCCATAAAGAGAAGGCACATCTGACCTATGGTAATGGGGAAAGGCTGATGAAGAAGTGGGCTTTGGGATAAGGACGGGCAAGATTTTTGATGATAGAAACAGGAGGGAGGGATATTATTTCATGTAGAAGAAACATCTTTGAAAACAGTTGTAGACAATGAGGTAGGAATCTCAAATATTTGAGTAGGTGTTGAAGAAATGGCTCAATTGAAATGTAAGTTTTATAGCCCAGTAGAAGAGAAAGCTGAAAAGGTAGATGTGGGTCAGTTTATATAAAGCTGTGAAACTAATCTAAAAAGATTAAATTTTATACAAGAGGAATGGAGAGGCAATGAAAGTGTTTGATGTGTACAAAAAGCTTCATCAGAATCCAAAACCAAATCAAAATACACTTTTAAATGTATAAATTTTAAATTAATTTCCAGCAATATTATTTATAAGTGAATATAGCCAAAAAGTCATACTGTGAAAGGAGGGGAGACTTGTAAAAAGTTTTTTAAATTTCCACTAACAATGGCCAAAGTCATGATTGTTATATCAAATAATGTTTTGGTTTAGATAATGCTTTTCTGAGATAGTTGACTTTTACCTTGTGAGAAATAAGTATGGATAATTATTTTTTAACAGTGCTGAAATCTAGCCAATTTATCTGATTCTGGATACTAGAGTGGAGTGGTGGTGGCGCAAAAGTGGCATTATACATGCGAAATAGTTTAGTTTGCCACTGAAAAGACAGTTCTTATGATGGTACAACTTGTATACAGATCAAGAAAATGTTTTAAATGTGTTTCTGGGACAGATTTTAAACAAGAGGTATAAAGTTGGGTGCCATCAGTATTTATTTGATACTTGAATCCTTGAGAATGGGTGAGATGGTAGACAATGGCGGAGGAACTCACAAAAGACAAGTAAAAGGAAGGATTAGATAAATAAGAATGAAAACCAGGAAATAAAAGAGAGAAAAAAGTCAAAAGAGACAATAATTTGAGGTGTAGAAAGCTGTCCATCATGGTGATTGCTTTACAGATGTCAGTAGGAACAGCAGTCAAAGTAGAATTTTAGATCTGGAAATTAAGACGTCATTGGAAACCTTGAGAAGAGCACTGAAACATGTTTTAATGACTGAAGAAAGTATTCTTGACATGCTCTTGAATAATCTGTACCTGCCATTAGTATGCATGGACCTTGTGAAGTGTGTCGAATATAATTCAGTCTTTTTGCACCAGCACAACAAGAATAATCCCTAAACAAAGCAAGGTGAGTATCAGCAAAATAGTAGCCTTTTAAATTCATTTGAAAACAGAAAAGCCTAGTCATTCCCAGTTTATATCGAGTTGGAATCTATTGTTTACTATATTAGAAACTGTTTTCTCTACACTTGTTGATACTACCTGTCATTTTATCTTCACATAACCCTTATCTTTGTGCGTCCCCAAGGCCAATTTATGCACTCTCAGTTATCATAGGTGTCCGATGTTGATCACAGTGGCCACAGTGATGCTCCATGTTAGCTTTATGTTTAAACATAGGACATTAAATTTGGAGTTTGGCTTTTGTTTTCAAGTACTTAATAAGGTAGCATATAATATTTTTCTAGTGAATTATGGAGCACCATAGGTCTTTCAAAAAATTAAAGTTTGCCAAGAGCTAAGGCAGCTTAGGGAAAAAAAAAAAAAAAGGGCCAGGTTGTGAAACTTGGGCTTGTTTTTAAAGGGAAAGGGGATCGCTAATGAAGGCATTCCAGGGAGAAAAGTGTGTGGATGAAGATGTGCTTAGTATGTTTACAGACTGTACTGATTTGCTAGGGCTGCCGTTAAAATGCACCACACACTGGGTAGCTTAAACAGTAAAGTTTGTCATCTTGTAGTTCAGGTGTTAAGAAGCTTGACCCAAGGTGTCAGCAAAATTGGTTCCTTCTAAGGGCTGTGAGTGAGAAGTATATTCCGTGCCTGTCTCCTAGCTTCTGGTGGTTTGCTGAAATTGTTGGACTTCTTTGGCTTCTGCTGCATCAACCTGATCACTGCCTCTACCTCCGCATGGTGGTCTCTCTGTGTGCATGGCCGTGTCTGCATTTCTCCTTTCTGTAAGGACACTAGTCATATTGGATTAGGGGCCCACCCCACTCCAGTATGACCTCATCTTAACTAGTTAGATCTGCAACCACCCTATTTCCAAGTAAGATCACTTTCTGATGTATTGACGGTTAGTACTGCAACATACAAATTTGAGTGGGCATATTTCAACCCATAACAGAACTCAATGAACAGATCATTTTGGCAGAGGCAAAGAACTCATGTAGAGGAGAAATTGTAGAGAATATTAGACTGAAACTCGGGACCAAAAAGGGGAGAATCTAGAGTTTAAAGAGATCAGATTTGATGCTGAGGACAGTTAACACTAGTGCTTTTACAAACTTATTTACTCATGAAGACCTTTCTCCAAGTATAATGTCAACCAGAAGCACAATATATAAAATGATTAAAAAACAAACAAACAAAAAAAACAGAGCATCTCTGGTTGTAGTTGGATGTGAGATCTGTCACTCTGCATACTCCACTCCACTTTAATCTGTGTGAGAGTTACAGGGAATTTGAGGGCTCCCTGGAGTAGAGTTTGAAAACTTCCACTTCAGAAGATTGAGCTAGAAAAACAGGTTAGACAGAGAGGAATAGGAGACCAAAATAGACTATTGTACTCAGGTAGAACTAAGAGAAAGAGGCCAGACTAGGGTGGACGCAGTGAGAAAGGGAAGCTTAATGACTCTACTAATGCAAGTTGTACAGTTTGTATAATATTTGAATGATAGTAGAATAGTAGAAGAAATAAGAATAACATGATTAATATTGTTAATTAATAAATGCAGTGTACTAAGTTTCCACTCCGTGCCATGGAATTGCAAGATGTGTCCTACTTGCTTAAGTTCATTAATATACTGGGATTTGAAAATAAAGCTAGGGTGGAAATTTTTATTTCATAACCTCTATTATTTATTATAGATAACTGTTGCTCCCAAAGATCACTGGTATTTTGAACTTAGGTGACTGGCTAATGAATATTAATGCCATTTGTAGAGTTGTGAAGTGTTTGTGTTTGAAGTAAAAGTAAATTTTCTTTTACCACATTAATTTGAGACAATGGTAAGACAACTAGGAAGAAATTTCTCGGGGGCCGTTACAGACCTGAGAACTGTATTGGAGGCAGGTTTCTTGTGTGCCAGCACTTCTGACACCTCTTCTGTCAGCAGTGCCACTACCATCTGAGGTAGAGCGCTTTCCCAGAAGGATTCACAGGGCTAAGCAGATAGTTGTGCTTATGGCCAGTAATTATTTCAGCCACAGAGTGGGGACATACAGCTAGCTGAAAGAGGGAGAAGATGTTATCAGACTGATTTTGGAGGAAACCGTGTGCATTTTTCCTATGTGGTCCTTGAAAGTATCACCCCAAATGTGCTCTCCCCTAGACATTGAAAAAGTCACACGTGCACAGTTGTTTCTTCCCACAAAAGCCCATTTGAGACACAGTTTAAGAGATCTGGGGGGATGGCTCCATGAGCAATCTCTCGCTATCCACAAGTGGCATAGTTCTAGAATTCCAGAAGGAAAGCAGATGTTCACAGTAACTCATACTGTTTGTACAGTCTAGTTAGGCTGGGATGATGAAACACCTTATCAGTTAGTGATGGAAGAGTATAAAAGCCATGTTTCCAGGTGCCAGCCAATACCCATCTCTGTCAGCAAGCCCTTCCAAAGACCTAGACTGCCATGTTAACTCTTTCCTGTACATGTGTAGAAAAGAGTCATGTGGTACTCATGAAAGCTAAGTCACATGAAAAATATGAAATTAGAAAAATAGGAATTTAAGAATTAATTATTTGATTATGGCCACATTTATGGGCTTAACTATCTATAACTATTA
The DNA here is from genome assembly GCF_048564905.1 of Vicugna pacos. Classification (NCBI taxonomy): domain Eukaryota; kingdom Metazoa; phylum Chordata; class Mammalia; order Artiodactyla; family Camelidae; genus Vicugna; species Vicugna pacos. The sequence continues at coordinate 28,574,388 of NC_132990.1, forward strand.
ATAATGAATTGATTCTAAAGTTTGAGGTAATGAGGAGAATTAAGATACATAAAGCAGTGTTATTTAAGGAAACAGATTTGTCAATGATCAAGACTCTAAAAGTAAGAGAAAGACCATAAGACATAAACATTTTATAAATAGTCTGAAGGTGTTAGAGGGTATCAAATATTAATGGCAAATTGTAGTAGGTATTATATGTGTCACATCTTTGTAAAACAAGTAGAGAAAGAGGTCAATAAAATTTAATTTATTATTTTACCCAACTTTCATAATAATATGAATATATACCTATATTTTGCTTTTCAGTCTAATTTTTGAATTGTAAAATTGATATATGGACCCCGAATTTTGAACACATGCCAGAGGCTAAATAAAATTTGACTTTTCTATACTGCCCTAAAAACTAAATTTAAAAATTCAATTTATACTCTTTTTTACAAATTGTGTTTTATACGTTCAATAATAATAGCATATTTGACCATTTCACTCTTATAGTTACATTGTTTATACATTTATACTGTTTTTGGTCACAGAGTATATTATCATAAGTTTCAAAAATTTTACATGATAACATCTATATCCAAATTTATATCTATCTTTATCAAAACCAACATCAGATTTTCCTTTTCTAACTGATAGTTTTGCTAGAGATAAAAAAAAAAGAAGTGATTAACTTGTTTCCTGTTGATCTGCCACATTCCTCCTCATCACCAACAATGGTATAACATACGTGTATAAGGAAATATTGAGAGAATAGCTAGGGAATACAGCAATAGTATAATAGTGTCCCAACGAAGGTAATTGGTTATATTGTCTTTGATAGATGACCACCTGTAAAATTTCGGGAGCCCTACTTTCCTTCAAATCAATTCTGCCTCAGAAAATCAGCATATGTATCAAATGGGACCCTAAATATGGTATTGAAGGTAGGCTAACACGCAGTCACGTTCACTCTCAGTGATGACTCCCTGGTTGCTGCTTTGGCATGTCCTTCCTTTTCAGCCATGACCCATGTGCCTTCACAGGCTCTTGCTAGGGTTGTGTACTGTTTCTGAAGATGGTCTTTTTGAGACCAGTGTGTTCTGTTGACACCATTACCTATAGATAGTTTGTCTTTTGTCTAAATACTCCCACATACATATTTATTTCTGTCATAACACCAAACATATATTCTGGAAAAAACTTTATGACAAGGTTTATTGGAAAAATATATTGAAAGCAGAGTCCTGAAAATCCAAGCAACTTTATTATCACAGCATTAACAAAAACAATAACAATTCTAGTAAAATTAGTACTATACTTTGAAAGGCATGCCAACTTTCTAATAAGCAAAAATTACAGTGTATAGAAAATAATGTTTCTGAAAAGCAGGGGAGAGATTTTGTCCTTATCTTTATTTCGTCTTTATCTTCTTAAATTACAGATGAGGTATTGGTAGATTGCTTTTCACAAGTCACTTTTGAGAGTGGTCATATAACAAGATGGTGCATGAGTGACAGGGATGGAAGTCACAGAAAATAATTGGGAGAGAAGTTGGGGGTCTAAATCTAGGTCAAATTCTTAATATAATCATTCACTGGTTTTCCTGTATCAAAAGGAAAGGGAAATAAAATCAAATGCTATCTTTTGTAATATGAGACTTTATAGAGATGATTGCTAGACTAAATGCTAAAGAATGAATATGACAGTCTATAAAATTTGGTCTCTTCCCTTCACAAACCCACATACATTGGGGTACCACTCATTAATCATTTGATAATTTTTTATGATTAAAGTCTACTTAGTCTAAATGTAGCCTTGTCCCCAAGGCAAATTTAAAATACAGAAAGAAGCACTTATATAGCTTCCATTCACTGTGTACCCTTTCTTAATATCCCTCTACTCAGGGGAACTTCTACTCTCAGCAACAGTGTCCTATAAGACATACTTCTGCTGTTGCCTTAATTTTTTTTTTTCAACTATGCTTTACCTGTACCAGGTTTTGAATTTAGTTCTGCACCTGGGACTTAGGCAACTGCAGACAACCACATCAGCAATGTCTAACTTAAGCAAGAATATCTGTTAACGAGAGAGCTGCTTAAAGACAGCAGCTTGATACCTGCCACAGTTTTCTGTAAGTTGCTATTTTCAGGCCGCCTCCGGCAAGAAAAGTTCTCTCTACCGGCCAGTTCCACTTTATAACTGCTCTACTGTCCCTGTGGTTAGCCGAGTGCCAGGTGATGTGTGGGTGGCTGATGGGGGAGTGTCATTGTGATTTAGCTTATGAGTGTGGCTAGTGAGGCCTCAGGCTATTTCTCTGACTCCTCTTTTTTTTGGGAAATACCTGGTTTTAGTCCAATCTTACTGTCTAGTTGCTAACTGTAGCTGTGGTTTGGATGCATAAATTGTAAAGATGATCTAGAGAACTAAAGTTCCTTATCAATGTTTACTTGAATCCAAAGGGTCCACTATGTTAACCAAGTTTAAATTGATATTGTGATATTCATTATGGAAACATGATTTTCACTTGAGGATGATATCCCCCAAAGGACATACTTTGATTGTTCTTCATAACCTTCCAGTTTTCTCAAGCATCCCATTGTCCTCAGCCAAACTTAAATAAATTCATAATTTCCTTCATCACCCTTTGATATTTGGTAATTTCTATATCTTCTTGAAATAAAATTATTTTGATTGGATACATTATTTTGCTTGATTTAATGTGGTATTGAAAATACTGTAATTGAGTAATTAAGGCCTTAAGCCTAAGCACATAGCTGAGGGCTACTGTGAACATCTGATTTTACTAAACCTTAAGGACTAATGGAGGAAGATAACACCAAATTAGAGTATTGGAAAAGTTAGTATCTTCCTTGGAAACAGAAACATCTTCCTGTCAGAGGCAGATTCAAGTTTTGTGAGGTCTGAGGCTTATATGGGTTATGTACCTCTGTAAGAAAAAACATACAAAAATATGAATACAAATTTGGAATACTTATTGATGGGAAAATTGAAGTAATATGGAGTTTTGTAACTCCTTAGCTGTTTCACTGTTTCATCCCTGATTAGGAAATAACCCTGTATTTTGCAGGGACACAAAGCACTAAAGTAACAAATATAGACACTTCAGAAATGCACCCTATGTGAAATTTATCTTGAGATTTTTGTTGTGAGAGTTATTGCAGGAGGGTTATGGCGTGGGGGTCAATTTTATAATGCTACTGTTTTGGGAAGTGGTGGTAGAATATTCAACACTTCACTCTCAATCTCTGTATTTAGAAAGAAAAAGAAAAAATTCAAGTTCCTGGAAGACTTAGGTTGGGTTGACTTGAGTACTGAGGGAGACTCAATACTCAAGTTCGAAAGTTACTGTTATTGAAGGATGTAGGACTTGAAATATACTTAGAACTACTATATAGATATGGATAAGTTAAAATAGAAAATTATTATAGGCAGAAACAGCAGCAGGACAGGAATTTATGGTAAGATAGAATTAACTCTGACTGATGTCATAAATTGGATATTCTTGAATGGGCTCTAAGTTTGCTACTTAACTCTCTTTTGTTGTTGGTGTAACGTTGTTGTTGTTAGTTTTTGTTAGCAATACAATCTACACCCTCGTCTGGAGTACCCTTATCGGCCACAGCATTTTGGGCCAGATTATGGTCTTAGTGAATTGGATTTGCCTATTTTAATTTTAGCGCAAACAAAATGTAGTTAGGGAATAAATCTGCTTCCAAATAAAATGCATCCCAAGGCCAATTCCAAATAATTTTGGAGTCATTCAGTATTTAGGATTATCCACACCACTACTTCCTTCCAATTATATGCTAAGCAAAGATAATTTAAAATGCAATCTCTGTGAATTTGGTATGTTTAATCATTAAGGCAAGAGCTGGGTTAAATTATCATTGACAATCAAAACCCTTATTTATACTGCAGTATAAGCTAAAATTTAGTAAGATTGATGAAGAATATTACAGATATTAAAGACATCTTTTAAAATGTATTTGATCTCTTAGAATGATCTATTTGGATATCATAACAAAATTCTACAACCCTACTTAGTCAGTATAGAATAATCAATATATTTTATCAAATGCAAATACATATTTTGTGCTGGTAAGGTATATTACTTATTCTGTCTATCTAAGCTCTGTCTATTTTTATCTTAGAATTTATAGAAATGTTATTCTGGAAGAGGATAAGAGAAGTGGCAGGTGAAAGGGCTAGGGTTTAATGGTCAGTCCAGAGCTATTCTTTATGCTAAGTCAGTCAGAGAAAACCCTCCATTTATAGTTTAATCATTGGCTCTTTGAATAGATTTCTTGAAGAAGATATTTCATATTTGGTTATGAATTCTTCTTACATTGTTATGCTTTTAAGCAAACTATTTTTGAAATACATATAATGATTGATTTTTTTTAACTATAGGAACTTTTCTGAAAACCCAGCATGTTTACTATTTATCTTTGTGATTTCTAGGAACATCGTAAAGAAGTAATTTTGAATTCTCATAGATATACTTCAAAGTGCATGGACATTATGAGCTATGACAGTTGAGTTTAGTAGTATAATAATGACAGCCACAGACTTTGTATTCAAAGGGACCTAGGTTGGAATATTATTAGTTGTGTGACTTTGCCGAATTGATCAACCTGTCTAAATCCTCAACTTCCTCACTAATAATACTGTTACTTAAATCATAGCAGTGGTTGTTAAGATTAAACTAGATAATACTTAGAGCAAGTACTTTGACTTTCAGTAAGTGTTCAGCTAAACTGAGATACCATTATTATTATTTTTATTATTGCTACTGCTGTTGTATTATCATTATGACCAGTAGGAAAATTATACATAATAATGCACCTAAGTCAGTTAGCACCAATCCTGGCATATAGAAAACAATAATTATTTGTTATTGTTACTCTTGTCATAAAGTATGAAATGCTTGGTACTGAACGTGGTATATATTCAATAACTGTCAGTTTTACTATGTAACATACAAGTATCTCTGGGGAGGCTGAGTGTCTTTTATGCTAGAAGGACCTCAGTTTCTATTACTTGTCTGCTACTTCCAGTCTATGACTTGTACAATGGAATTTCAAACATTGTGAAAGACTTTGAAATGAGCCTATATGGGTGGCTACAGTGGAATACCAGGTACTTTCTAAAGCATGTCCTCCTAGTTTGTCTGATTCTAACGGGTCTATGCATCTCTCACTGTCTTGGAGCTATTTTACAACTTTGTGCAACGTAAGTAACTGGTAACAATGCAAATTATTATTTTCCACAGGTGTGAAAACAAATTTTGTTTTACAAAATACAATTGCTTTCCCTTTCTACCTGTAGCATACAGTTTTGCATCAATTAAAATTTATTTGTGTGTTTGTGTGTGTTTGAATTCTTCTTAGAACCATTTGTAATATCTTACCGGTTCTCTCATAAATAAAGTCTTTAACACATGTTCATTTCATATATGTATAAGTTAGGATTGTATGATTATACTCTCTTCTAAAAAGTTTCCTTTTACACACTAAATACAAATTTCAGCTACTCTTACCACCAGGAACTATTCTAAACATTTTTTCAGGTATTAACCTTAGAAGTCAGATTTTACTATACTCTTAAGTGCATGATATCCTTTTAAAAAAACTCATAACAGATGTGCTACATCCAGGATGCCATAGAAAGCCAAGACTATAAATGTGGTTAAAATAATAAGTTCAGAATCTTTAGTTGTTTGAGCATGGATAAATCACTTACATTTTGTCTTCTAGGAAATGGAGGTAATAACCTCTGCCTCACAGGATTGTCATTGAGATTGATGGCAATAGTGGAGAAATGCAGTTAGCTCAGTCCCAAGCACTTCAATGAGCAATAGTCATTGTTATTATGGAAATTCAGTGTCTGACCATGAAGTCCATTTCACTGCTCAGCAGTTCTCATACTTAGCTGGTGTTTCTTATATGCAACTCTAACCTTGCCTAGTACAACTTTCTTTTCCTATTTTGCTTATCTGTTTTGTTTGGTTTTATTTTGTTTTGCTGTTCTCCACATGACCATGGTTCAAGTTTTGTTTTTTTTAATACAATCACTATTTCTATTCTGAGTATCTTTTTCCAGCTAAATGTGCCCTCTTCCTTCATCTATTCTTAATGTGGCGTATTTCCCAGATACTTTACCTTCCTGGCTGCCCTGTAGTTTATAAAGGTCATCCTCAAACTATATGGTGCCTTTGGAGCTCAACACCAAATCCTAGTTGTGATCTGAACTAAAATGTAGTGCTGAACGAACCTTGACTAAGGCTTATATTTCTAAAAATTCAACCCAAGGCTACTTTAGATTTATTAACTGTAATACTACATTTTTCATTCTTTTGAGCTTATTGCCAACTAACACCTTCAAGTCTTTTTCCTTATTCCCTTTTATTTTTAACTTGCACATTTGACATTTTGAATTGAATTTAGAAATTTACATGCATCATTTTTGATAACACTGATAGTCCATATGTTAAGTAACATATTAGACATAAAAAACTAACCTTTAAAATAGGATACTCTTAGGGACTCAGATCTAGTATATGAAACATGTATTATTTCCTTTTGGCCATTAGGAGATACTCGATAAGAGAATTTTCCTTTAGCCATTGAGCACTTAACCTCTAATTTAATGTTTTCCTAATCATTGCCTTTGGAAATCTCACAGGTACATGACCTGAGTTTCACTCTAATCTCCAGCCATCTAGCTGCAATTGACCTATTGCACCTATAGAAAGAAGTGGCATCCATTCATTAGACAGCTCCTATCATTTTTTTTTCCCCAGTGGGAAAAGTAACACGTCAGAGTTCTTGGTCTGTAGATAGTTTACTTTCAGCTTGAATGCTAAAGGTCTATTCAATTTTAGTCACTTTTAACTATATAGAGCTTTAGAGTCTTGATTCACACTGCTACTGTTTCTACCACTCAAACTTTTTCAAAAACACTTATGGTAATAACAAACCCTTTTTGTTTTCCTCAAAATCAATTAGAAGATCCTCCAGCATAGTGAGGCATCCAATCCTAGAAAAATGTTAAGAAGGCATGAATGTCCTTCTCTGCAGACAAGGTGAATTTTAAAAATCTAGTTTCTTTTGGCAGAAATTTCTGGATTGTTTCTTATCTTCTGTAATGAATTGTGTCTTCCAAAATGACTTGTCCAAGTCCTTACCTCTAGTATCCATGTATGGAACCTCTTTGAACATAAGGTCTTTTCAGATATAATTTATTTAAGAATCTCAAGTAAAATCATCTTAAGTGAAATTGGCCCAAAATCCAACGACCAATGTCCTTATAAAAGAGAGGAGAGGGATCACCTTTGATCACCCAGGAAAGAAGGCCCTTTAAAGATGGCAGCAGGTTGCAGTTAGGCTGCTACAAACCAAGGGGCACCAGGAGCCTCCAGACACAGAGTCAAGGAAGAATTCTCCCCTAGAACCTTCCCTCCAAGGGCCCTGTCGACACCTTGATTTAGGACTCCCAGCCTCCAGAACTACCAGAGAGTAAATTGCTGTTGTTTTAAGCCATCAGATTTGTGGCAATTTGTTGTGGCAGCCCTAGGAAACGTACATATTTTGTATTGACAGTGTTAGTTAACTGGTACGATAAAGGAATAACATCAACATTCTGTCTAACTTCTCAGGTTCTACCTTTAGCAGTTGTAAAAATGGGCTAATCTACTGTGGCAGGGGCAGTTTATCCTGTCTCTTTATCCTGTTTTCCAACCATACTGACAGTGTCGTGTACCTTGATACATCATCCTTTCATGTCACATGTTTCTGGAGCACTTCAAATACATTATGATACTGTGCTGGACAGAACATAAAACACACTTTCTCACACACAGACAAATCCCTGTTCCAGTGGAGTTTATACACTAGGGAAGGTAGACAGAAAATAAATAGTAAACTCTGTGTTGTAATTAGCAGAGTAAGGAAAACAGATGTTAAGGAAGGGATGTAATTATAAATTAAAAAGCATAGGCTTGAATGAGGTGACATTTGAAAAATTCTGGAAGGAGGTAAGTACAACATAATTAAATCTGAAGGAGAATAATTCTAGGCAGAGGGAACAGTCAGTACAAAGGCTCAGAGTTGGGAGTATGCTTCATATTTCAAGAAACAGAATGATGAGGCCAGAGCTAATGGTGGTAGAAATCAAAGGACCATAAGGACTTCACTCTGAGTGAAATGTGTAGCCACTGGAGGGTTTTCAAGAGACTAGTGACATGACCTGACTCATACTTAAAAAAACAGATTTTTTTTAATTGAGGTACAGTCAGTTACAATGTGTCAACTTCTGGCATGCAGCACAATGTCCCAATCATGCATATACATATATATATTTGTTTTCATACTTTTTTCCAATAAAGGTTATTATAAGATATTGAATACAGTTCCCTCTGCTTTACAAAAGAATTTTAATCTATTTTTATATATAGTGGCTAACATTTGCAAATCTCAAACTCCAAGATTTATCCCTTCCCACTCCCTTTCTCCAGTAACCATAAAATTGTTTACTAAGTCTGTGAGTCTGTTTTTGTTTTATAGATGAGTTCATAGGGCCCTTTTTTTTTTATGATTCCACATATGAGTGATATCATATGATATTTTTCTTTCTCTTTCTGGCTTACTTCACTTAGAATGATGATCTCTAGGTCCACCCATGCTGCTGCAAATGGCATTATTTTATTCTTTTTTATGGCAGAGTAGTATTCCCATGTATAAATATACCACAACTTTTTTATCTAGTCATCTGTCAATGGATATTTAGGTTGCTTCCATGTCTTGGCTATTGTATATAGTGCTGCTATGAACTTTGGGGTGCATGTGTCTTTTTAAATTAAAGTTCCCTCTGGATATAGACCCAGAAGTGGGATTGCTGGATCATATGGTAAATCTAATTTTAGTGTTTTGAGGACTCTCCATACTGTTTTCCATAATGGCTGCACCAAACTACATTCCTATCAGCAGTTTAGGAGGGTTCCCTTTTCTGCTCATCCTCTCCAGCATTTATCACTTATGGACTTTTGAATGATGGCCATTCTGATTTGTGTGAGGTGACACCTCATTATAGTTTTGATTTGCATTTCTATGATTAGTAATATTGAGCGTTTTTTCATGTCTGTTGGCCATTTGTATGTCTTCATTGGAGAATTGCTTGTTTAGGTCCTCTGCCCATTTTTGGATTGGGTTGTTTGTCTTTTTGTTATGAAGTTGTATGAGCTGTTTATATATTCTGGAAATTAAACCTTTGTCAGTTGCATCATTTGCAAATAATTTCTCCCATTCCATAGACAGTCATTTTGTTTTACTTATGGTTTCCTTTGCTGTGCAAAAGCTTATGAGTTTAATTAGGTCCCATTTGTTTATTTTTGCTCTTACTTCCATTGCCTGAGTAGACTGCCCTAGGAGAACATTGCTAAGATTTATGTTAGACAATGTTTTGCCTATGTTTTCTTCTAGGAAATTTATCATGTCTTGTCTTACATTGAAGTCTTAATGCTATTTTGAGTTTGTTTTGTATATGGAGTGAGGGGGGTGTTTTAACTTCATTGATTTATATGCTGCTATCCAGTTTTCCCAATACCACTTGCTGAAGAGACTGTCTTTGAAAAAACAGGTGTTTTAAATCATTTTGGGCCATGAACTCCTCTGGTGAAAGATACGGACTTTTTAGAACTATATTTTAATGTTCCTAACACTAAATATGTGGAGAAAGTAAACGATTTCACAAATTTGTGTTTGAGTAGAATATGAAATTCACTAAAAATCTAGCAATATGTGTATTAAATACTATAATTTGGAAGCAATGATGGATTTAAATGTTATTTCAAGACATCTGTGGCAACTCAAATGTGATACAAAATTATCTGTAACTTATTTTGGTGGCCAAAACATAAATAATATTATTTCTACTGTAGTTTGTTGCCTATATTCATAATCTATAAAGTTACTTTATAAATTCTATGCAAATTAATAACCATTAGTACATGTGTGTGTATATATATTTATATGCAAATTAAGCATAGAAGCAGAAACATTAATAATCCATGTATCACATGACAACTCAGACTGACAATTAGTCACTTAGAAATAAAGATATTTTTATGCTGGTATGGCTATTTCAATATGTAAATACAAACCTCCTGTGGTCTCCATGTTCAACTGTAGGAAAGAGAAAAAGCGATTGTGTTATAGTTTATATTGAACTTTAATTCTTCATTTATGTCTGATGCAACTATAGATACATGTATGGAGATAGCGTGTTATTGTTCCATTTATGGCTTATTGAGGAGCTATAAGCATATCCATAACTATGTCACTCATCTCTGACTACTTTTCCCCCCTATGTTAGGTTATGTGTTGGATGTTTCAATAAACAACCAATTATTTTAGATTCTATTTGCTATATGTTAAAGATGGCTCCATTTTTACCCAGGAACACACACACACATATATTACATATAATATATATGTTATATATATACATTAAAGTTATATATATATATCTTTGTTAGATACCTACACACATGCACACACATTTTATTTCCCAGTTTATGATGCACGTGTGTTCCCCTATATCTAAAAGGAATCTAGATAGAAAAAAAGTATCTCAGTTTAAATATTGTCACTAACCCTTCTTGTATTACATTATTTCAGTTATAATCCAAGCCTAAAATTAGTTTAGTTTTCCAAAGGAAATACACCTACATACATTTACATTGAATTTTTCTCCTTAAGTGGAAAACTCATAAAATTTTAACAAATATCATTTAACTTTAAATGCCTTATTCTCATGAAGGTTTTAAAGCACATCAAAGTTGAAAGTGAACAGTGGACTTTGTAATGAAGACAGTTTGGGGTTAATGTTCAGTGTTTCTTGGCTAAATCATAAAGAAGCAAAGGGATCTACTTTTAGATTGTCATAATATAACTAATAATCCAAAATTATTTTAGTCTCCTGATTTCATGTAGGCAGCATAATTTTCTAGATCTTATTCAAATGATCTACCCTTTCAGAATGTGCTATACCTGAAACCCTACACGAATTAAGAAGTATACATGACACCTAAGCACAATCACAAAAAGGCTCTGTGTTAAATGTGTGACATCAGACATATGTAAAGTATATTCATTTGATTGTGATTTTCATGTCCTCACTGTTCATGTGCCTAATCCACATTTTAAAACATCTAGGTACACCAAAGGAAACACCATGTGTGTTTTTTCTTTTTAATCCACATATTTTTGCTGCTTCTGTACTAGGTGTTGACCTAAGCCTTGTCCTTGCCACAGGCTGTGAAAGACAGTACTTTGAAGATGGGTTTTTTTTTAAATCCAATAAAACATGGTCAGAGAAAGAAGCTGAAGACCCTCTCCCTTTAAAAAAAGTAATAAGCTTTTGAGCAGGGTTAAGATACAGTAATAATAGTAGAAGACTGTAATTCCTTAGAAATTTCTATAATAAAATTCTATACTTTCCATCTTTCTTTTGATAGTTAAAGTAGAACTTGAGATTTAAAAGTTGGGAATATAACATATGAATCAGCTTAACATTTAAGAACATGCATTATTAAAAAGTGTAGTTAAAATGTCATATTGTAGCAGCTACATTAGCATTGTTTTAAAGGTTAGCTATATTACATGTCTTTAGAATCTCAAAAAAATCTATAAAATTTAGCTATATATTCAAATGTATATATTGCTTATCTACAAGCATATATTTTTATATATACAAGTATGTGTATATATACACACACACACGTGTATATATATAATATATGTGTACACACACACAGAGAAAAAGAGAAACAGAGAAACATTCTCATTTTATAATAAAAGACAGGAATCGGTTCTGCTTAGCTAGTACATGGATAGAGTGAATGTAGTGATTTTGTAAAATGCCTTTATAGCCTAGGAATCAAGAAAATATAGGAAAGCTTTTCTGCCGTTTGGCCGAAAGTGGTTCTTTCCCGTATCCATATCCTATTTCCATTGACCTCTTGAATAGTGTGGCTCAGCTGTTCTTTGCTTTCATGTCTTACCTCATTTTATCCTAACAACTCTATAAAGGCTCGCATTATTCTCTCCGGGTTATAGGTGATAAAACTGAGGGATTGAATGACTTCTATAATGGCACACTGCTGTTCTTTCCACCTTTAGAGTCCTTTGATTTCCAAAACATTTTCACTGCTTATCAATGGAAAGTAGGATTGAGGCCCATCTGCATCAGAATCAAATCACTTGATATTATTTGCTAAAAAGTAGGCGTCTGATAACTAACCGTGTCTGTCAAATCAGAATCTATAGGAGTAGACACCAGAATTTGCATTTTGTACAGACAGCTTCCGTTAACTAACAGTAAATGAGCCCCAGATCCCAGACCACTGAGTCTTTGCCTAGAGCCTTGCTTCTCAAAATGTGGTCTGTCTACCAACAGCCCTGGCATAACCTGAGAGTTTGTTAAAAATGCAGAAACACAGGCCTCACAGCTGAACTTTGACATGATCTCCAGGTGATTTGTGTACATATTAAAGTGTGAGAAGCACTGCCTGAAATATTTTTTCATTATTCACCCCATTTGGCATTTCCCCAAATTTCTTTATAATAATAATAATCACCCAGGGGCAGTTGTGAATGATAGCTGTCCCCAGACTTCTCCCTGGAAATTGTTTCCCTAGGTCTGAGGAGGTGTCTGAAATCTGTATGTTTAGAATGCACCCCAGGTGATCATTATCATTGGATATGTTTGAAAAACACTTCCATTATCTTTAATACAGGCTCTAGTGCATGTTGTATCATTGTGGGAGTTCACGGTTGGTGTTTGAGTTACTGATCAGCAGTTGTAGGAAATAACCTGTATCCATGCAGAGGCAGCATGGTCTGGTGATGATGACGCAGGAGCCAGGTGGTCTGGCTGTGACTCTGGCAAAGCTATTTCACTTCCGTTTCTTTGTTTCCTCCTTTGTAAAATGAGGACAACAATTATATATACTTTATAGGGTGAAGAATAGATGAGTGTTTATGAAAAGCTCTGACAACAGAGTTTTTGTGTTTTACTTGTTATTACTACACGTAGTCCCACAAAACCCCTTAGTAATTGAGCCCTTGATTTTGTGCTTGTACCCACTCCAAACACAGCAGCAGGATCTCTTTGCCATCTCCCTGTCCTGAGAACAAAATTAGATTTTGGAATTTGGATTCCTGTGCTCTGAGTTCATTTTTCTCTCTTCTCTTTCTCCTCCTATGTAGTTCAAAAAAAAATGTGTGCTTAAAGTTTTGGATATGAAATTACTCCTTAGACCATCTGTTAGTGTGAACCCCCAAATCAACCACAGCTGTTCCAACTCTATCCCAGGTCGAGAGGGCATTGCTGTCCCCACTGTGTGACTGAAAGAAACTTTAAAAAGAAGTGACATATGCAACGAAGCAGTGGGAGGAAGCCAAATATTGAGCAACACTTGATATAAATGATTTCATTTAATCTGTACCATGGCCTTGAAAAGACATTTTAAAGGTAAAATGACTGACAGAAAGATTGTACATTTTCACCAAAGCCAAAAGAGTAAGAGACCTCAGCTCTAAAACCAGGTCTGTTCGTCTCTGAAGCTAGTGCTTTTTCATTTCAGTTATATATTCTCTGTATTTCAGAATGGAATTGAGTATATATAGAGAATGAAGTAAAGTACATTATAAGACATTTTAATAAAAGTAAAAGGTGATGAAGTTGTTATTATAATAGCTAACACTGTTGAATGCTGGCAGTGGGGTCAGGCTTTGTGAGTTTTTATGTATTAACTTGTCCAATCTCTCATGTAAGTAGCATTATCATCCTGTAGATGAGGACATTGAGGACCAGGCATGCTAAGTAAATAGCCCAAGTGCACACAATTAAAGCTAGAGAGCTGGCACTGGGAAGTAGGGAGCCCATCTCCAGTTCTCAACCCCCGCACTACACCAGTTCCCAGCTCCCAAGTACATTTCTATATCCAGTAGTCTAGGCAGCTAGAGACAAAAGGGAATCCATTCGAAATTCAACTTTTGATTTTTTGCCAAGTGTAGATGTATCAATTCATCTGCAGAAATGTCTTTCCTAGAGTTCCATTTAAGCAAGGTCTTTCTATATGTTATGACCCATTCCACCTGATTTGATTCTGCTTCCTGTTACTATCACTCATCTCAATTACACCTCCAGGGTCCTAGAAAGGAGTGATGATGTACAGCTAAAGTACTAACACTCATGGACAAATGTTTTCTTTTTTAAGCACTGAAGTAGGTATCTAAAATTTAGGCATTGTAGAAGACTTCAGTTTCTGCAGGTTAAGTTTCACAAAAGCGGTGCTGAGAGTAAAGGAACTCTGAGTGTCACACTGAGAGTCTCTCTACAACTCCAAATGACTGTTGGCAGAGGCCCAGTCAGCCCTTCCAGTGTTTGGGTAAGATGAATCACCACTTTTGGCAGACATCCTTTACCCCTTCTTTCTAGCTTTTGAAATAAGCCATGTAAGGCTCTGTCGCGCAATGGATAGCACATTGGATTTCTTCTAAAATAAGCCATGTGGCTAGGGTTCTAAGATAACAGAGAACTGATCTATACTGATCACACATTGGTGGAGGAGTTTATTTTAAGAGAAGGTGTGCCCATTGAGCCATCTCTGGGAATCTAAAAGAAGCAAGGGGGAAAAATACTTTGGAATCATTGTCCTGGTTCTTCCTACTAACTGAATTATCTTCTAGCTCATGAGAATATTGAAACCTAGCCTGTGTGTAATTTCTTTAATTTTAGCTTTCCTGTTCCCTTACCGTGACTTTTAAAATTTGGATCCAACAAAATTAACTTGATCTGAGAAGTCTGTCTCCTCCACACTTGTGGGTAGGGTTAATCATACCCTATTACGTGTCTCGGATTTACCACGCTTGTAAAATAGTCAGTTGTGTGTCTGCTCCTCTTTTATTCTAAATGTGATATTCCTGGAAAGCAGTGACCTTGATTTGCTCATTAAAAAACAGTGCCAAATATAGGGCTTAACACAAAATTGATAGTTAATTGCCGGTTGAATAGGTATATCACTGAGTTAATCTGTAAAAATAATATGCCCCTTGTTTTTGGCAAGGTAAACATGCAATATCTGTCACTAATGAACCTCGTAATAACTCCATGCATAAGATAATAAGAAATTAGGCTGCAGTGCCAAGTACATGCTCTAAGTCGACCTGGGAGCTTGGCTGTGACCTGTTATTTTCTGGTTATTTTGCTTCTGGCTGCATTTAGCAAAATAATCCCCCATAGCTGGTCATTCTGAAAAAGGAACTTGCTTTTCAATTTCAGAAACACCAAAGAGCATGTAGGATAAAAGGGGGAACCTGGCATGTTCCTCCCCTTCAGGGGTATGTGTATATTCATGGCTCTTTCCGCCTCACTGTTTAATCACAGTTGCTTTAAACCAGTGCAGTTGGTCAGGCCTGGATATCACAATTACATAGGAGAAAACACATCTGGATTTACAGCTGAAATCCAGAACAGGTAGAGATAGAGGAAAACATAGTGCATCAAAAAATGAGTATACCATTGTATATATATATACACTATCTTTCTGAATTCTCATGCTTTCGTTTTCTAAATGAAGAAATAATCTCAGAGAGGCTGAATAACTCATCTAAGATCACACATCTAGGAAGTTGCAGGGATAGTCACTTGCAGATTTTTTTATTCTAAAATTTAGAATCAATTTAACTGCAAAATGAATAGATCTTTCTATTCATACAAATTTAGAATGAAAAGTAGAAGAGCCACAAATTGTTACTCATTCCATTGTCAAATTATACCCAAGGAAGGATTAATTATAAAAAGGATGAAAACTTGAAAGAATTGCTGACGAGATCAGTAATTGTAACAGTAATAAAGCTGAACTTTCTACTGGTCCGAGAAGCCAATTGGAAAGACACAGATTATAATTACCACTTTTATTTGCATAGAATTTTTCATAAAGTGCCATGACATTTTTTACCTAATTTCAGCCTCAGAAAACCTTAAAACATTGATTCTCTCCATTTTATGAATAAGTTAAAGGAAATATAGGAACTCAAGAAAAGCACACAAGGCCATATTGGGAGTAAAAAGGATTAATATCCAGAACATTCCCACAGGTTGAGTCCAGAATGAAACTTCCTGCTCAGAATGAAAATCTTCATATGTCGAATACAAAATAAATGGTCCAGTTCATGATTGCTTGTTTACAAGATTTCACTAAATTTTTGGTTGATTAAGCTTTAGTTGGATTAAAAACCAGCTACATTAGACATTACAACATTATGTTTTGATATATAAAACTCTACTTATTATTCAAAGAAAGGAAGTAGTCAGTGCCTGCTATCTACCTATTCTAGAAATTAGCTAGATATTATTCCATATTAAGTGACTTTCCCATGTTGATCCTGCCAACCTTACCCTGATTAAACTGGCCAGGGCCCCTTCAGTCCAGCTTTCTTTTGGCAAGATATAGCTTCTAATTGACCTTGATTAATTTGACAAATTGTGACAAAATTGCTCATCCTTCTTTCCCTTGGAAGAAAAAATCTTAAGCAAGCAATCTTTCCCATGTTATTTTTCTTGCTTTTTCCTCTTGTTCTCTTTTAAGATTCTTTTCTTTCTCAGATTTACTCTCCCACGTATCAGTTTGGAGATTTTTGTACGTTGGGTTTGTTTGGGTGTGTGGAAGGAGGCAGCTGCCTGATAATGGAAAACACCATACATTTTAGAGTCAGATAGACTCAGATGTCAAAGCACTGTGACATGACTTCATAGTTCTGCAGTGTGAAACAAAGGACTGAACCTCTGGAATAGTTTTTTCTTACTACGGGATGTCAGCAGCAATAGCAACCTCACAGAGTGGTTGTGAGACATAAAATTCCAAGTTCTGTACAACTGGAGCACAGGGCCTGGAATATAGATGGTGTTAATAATTTGACTTAATGCTGTAAAGGAAAGAATGTTGTCTACACTTGCATTTCAGTTTTGGTAGATGGATTGTGACAGGGTGTTCTGATCTTCTTATGTGGAAATTAAACCTGTCCTTAAAGACAAGTCATAAAAATACCAAGTACATTTTTTTGTTTACCTACTGGACCAGATTTGTTGTATCATCTTTGAGAAAAGAAACTTCTTGTCTTCCTTTTTTTTTTTTTTTTCCTTTTTGGCATAAGTCATAGGCATATATCAGGAAAGCAGCTGCAAGAATGCTAGAATTTTGACAGTTTGGGGCTGATGGTCCCTGTCCTTTTATTCCTGTCAAATCGTTCTTGAAAATAGTCTCCTTGCAACAATGAGAAAAAAAAAACATATATATATATATATGACCAGGTAGTTCGTTTTCCAGCTCCTAGTTTTCCCTATGGCTTTCACAAAACTGGACCCTAGAGGCCTGGCTTTATTAACCACTAGTCACATTGCCATGGAAATAGTATCAGACACCCTGTCCCTCAACCTTTCATCAGGTACCAATAACAGCAGTGAACACATCCACTTAAATATGACTTGGGTCAAAGAAGATGATCACAGTAATAGTTAGGTACTCAGTACTTCAGTAGAAAATCTGAGCTAGCATTGCTTAAGCAAATGTAGATTATTTATATTTGCCCTGGTTTATGTTTTTCAAACATGGTCAAGCATTTCTTCAGAAGGAATTCATTTAGAATACTAGGTAGCTGATAGAATATTTATTGAATGCAATGGGATGTGGTAATTTCAGTAACATGTGAAACTGTGTTTCTTTTTTTACACTTTTAAACTTGACACATTTTATTAGGAAACATTACTTTGTCTTTCAAAATATCATATCAGGCAGCCAACTTAACATCAACTGTATCCTTAATTGCCATAAAATTAGCTCATCAGCCTTCCCACCAGTCCTTTTATTCCATCCCAATGAGAATACAATTGTCAATACAGAAGAATACTTCTGTCAGTAAATAACTTTCTAGAAGCAAGAAATCAAAATGCAGTAACATAAAGAAGCTGCTTGTAGAAAGTCTCTTTTTTGGTCTCCTGATGCCTTTAAAGAATACGGCAGCATATTTATGTTCTCCCTTTGTTTTTATACTAGTTGGTTTCTGATGCATCAGAGTCTGTTGTAGTGCCTTAGCTCATCTTTAAATGATGAAAATGCCCAATGCTATGCTGAGCTTAGTGGTATTGGAGGTGCTGAGGTTTTTAAGCTAGTGAATCCAGAAGGGACTCTCCCACCACTAAGGTGAATGTATTAGTCAAGATTGATGAAGTTATGCGACAGTAACAAAAAAACCCCTGAACATTTACTGATTTAAACAACAAGGTTTATTTCTTGTTCATGGTTCATGTTCATGTCAGGTAGGTTTCACTCCAAGAACTAGGCTGACTGAACACTCAAATGGGACTTTTTCTCGGAACATACTGTCATGAACTAGTCAAATACGCTCTCCCAACCTCAAAGGAGCCAGATATGTAATCTTATTATTTGCCCCAAAGTGGGGAAGACCATCCATATTTGAATGACCAGACCAATGACAACCACATTAATGAAATTGCTAATAGTGACATATGTAAAGGGCTATGTTTGTGAGTGGATTGAACTAAGGAAGCTGAAAGTACATTTAGACAATTTAAAAATGTCTTCAGGGATAATCCAGAATGGACGATGAGTTTAATCATATTGAAGTTGGCTTGCCAGTTGCAATCTTTATCCTTTCCCACTCCTGAATGCAACAGATACTTACTGATCATTTACTAGATATAAGTCATTTACGAGAGACTGTGTAGATAAATAGATTAAAAATTCCTGAACCTGGATTCAACTTACGTTTATTGAACTCTTACTTTATTAGGAATGGTGTCAGGTACTATATTATGTGCATTATCATACGTATCCTCACAACAAATAAAGTTGATGTTATCTCTTGTTGGAGAAATGAAGACACTGGTTAAGAAAGGAGCATAACCTTGTCCAAGTTGACACAGCCAGTGAGTGGCCAAGTTAGTAGACTCTGGTCATTCTAATGGCAAGTCCAGTGTTCCTTCTAGAACATATTCTTCAACAGCAAGAAATGGTCCATGTGAAAATAAAAACTAAAATGAAACAGTTGCCCACTCATGCAGAAGGGTCTTCCTGGCTAATACAGGTCACACTCTGAGTTGACAGTTTCTCACTTTTGTTACAGTGCTATACTTTTTTCCCTTGGAGAGTAGCATCCATGTATATAAATTTAGTTCTCACAACTCATATTTGCCCTGGTTTATGTTTTTCAAAATTGGTCAAGAACTTCTTCATTCTATATTTCCTGTATTTATGTTTCTGTCTGCTAAGTCTGCTTTCCATCAGTCTTAAGTTTTATAAGCAAATTTATATGTTCTTCACTAAAACCCACATTTCTCTAATTCATATTTTAGTTAATCCTCAGAATATTTTCTAGTTCCTCTGGCTCAACGTTTTAGTACATCTGTGATTGCTTCCTCACTCCCACACTCAATCAGTTAAAACCTTATCCTTCACAATGGATCTTTCTTGGATTTTCCCTTCCCTGTCAACTTCACTACTAAAATTCTGTCCCTCATGACATCAGTTCCAAACTTTTGTGGTAGCTTTCATTCTCCTTTTGCTTTCTGCACATCATTGCCAACAGTTTTGATTGCATATATAGGCATTTCTTATATAAAAAGTGACATTGAATTTCATCTATATTCTGACCTAACACTCCTATTCCTGCTTGTTTCTCCCTGTGTCTTAAAACAATACAAAACTGAGCAAAAACAACTTTCATTCTACCCTAAATGGTCCATTATTCTTTTCTAAATAGACCTCAAACTTTCTAGCACTTTGATCATGTTATTTTTATCATCTGGATTGTCCTTTCATACTCCTGAGTAGCTATTGAAACTCCACCTATTGAGTTAGGACCAGATAAAATTCACTGTTTTTATTTGATTGGTTATTTGTTTTTTAACATTCTGCAGCACATTCACCACTTTGTACATTACTGTTTTCTTTGTGTTACTGTACTTCTTACTCCATGCCCTTATCAGCAAGCATACCATATTCTGCCTGGTACCCACAGTTCTAGAC
Source organism: Vicugna pacos (assembly GCF_048564905.1). Lineage (NCBI taxonomy): Eukaryota > Metazoa > Chordata > Mammalia > Artiodactyla > Camelidae > Vicugna > Vicugna pacos. The sequence goes on from NC_132990.1 coordinate 28,594,501, forward strand.
CTTATAGACTATATCCTCATAAAGTAGGCAGACTGTAAATATCAGTGTAGTCAATAGACTATTAACTTGATAACTTTCTGGAGGCCAACTGAGCAGTATTATTGTATTATTTTTGACATCAAAATTTCACTTTAGGGAGAACTTAGAGCATTATATTTGTTATTGAAAAAATAGGAACCAATTTAATATTCTTTGTGAAGTAGTGGTAGAGGAGAAGCCTTGTTAGAATATTTTTGGTCTATTTATAAATTTGAACTCAAGTTCATTGTAAACACTGTAGAATTACATTAAAAACTGAAATAATCTGCACAAATTAGTTTGAAGGAAGGGAAACAGGTTACCAAAAAGTGTACTTTTTTTTTTTTTTTAAAGAATATGTGGTAGATCACGGTTTCTGTTTTCCCTCTGGGCACTCACCCCTTTGTAGTTATCTGTGGCTATGAGACTTGCTTTGGCCAATAAAATGTAAGTGAAGGCGATATGTGTCATTCCCAGGTAAAGGTATTTAAGATGGATTGTAAGAGTTTCTGTGTTTTGTTGTCCTGCTATTGGTGGTCCCGAAGACTTGTGCTTACATGGTGGCATCATCAAAAAATGGTGCATCCATCAATTTGCACCCCTTGGTGACTACATTTTGCTTTCTGTTGTTTTCTTTTCTTTTTTGGTAATGAAAAATATGGGCAGATATTTCATGAGCCTCTCATGTAAGATAATTATGCAACAAATATGTCAATAATTCAGATATTAAAATTGGCAACCTGAAGTATTAGAAAATAGCAACCTGACCAAATGCATGTTGCCAGAAGGAATAAAAATTGGGCAAATCACCAATTGTTAGAATCACAGAGCTGCAATAAATTTAAAGAGTCATCTAGTTCAACTGCTTTCAGATGAGGAAATAGAAAGTCATATAAAGTGTGGGTAAAATCAGAGGCAAGAATCCTGTTTTCTTGCCTCCTAATTCCATCTACTTCCTTCCGTATAATACTTCCACTGAAGGGATGCCATCCCTCTCTCAGTTTTGGTTTTGTCTAGTTCTCTAATTAATCTAATTAAAAATTGTGTTGCAGCCATCATCGAAACAGTAGAGTAAAATAGACTGGGTAATTAGCAGCAGACTTCAATAGTAGATACTACCTTTCAGTTCATGATTAATTGTCATGTGGTTTTTAAAATGTGGGCCATTGACTATTATTAGTCTGCCAAGACTATTTGAGTGCCTAATGTGTAGAGTATTTTGCCAGGCAATGGGGAAAAGACAGAATGAAAATAAATAACGCCTGTTCTCAAGAAATCCTGTCTAATGGAGAATGGAAGAAACATCCGTGGTAGAGTGCTCTATGTGGTGCTATCCCAGAGTTATATTTCAAGCATTTGGGAACACAGGGGAGAAGCTGGTTCAGAAAAGATACTTCAAAGAAGACACTAATTGAACAGATATTTGAAGCATGATTAAGAGGGGTTTTCCAGATATACAAGGGGAGGAAAATGTATTCTGAAGGCCCAGAGTATGCAAAGGCATTGAAAAGGTGAAATTTGTGGTTCAGCTGCCAAGAAATGAGTGTAACTGGAACATGTTGCAGGAAAGGAGGCAAGGGATTAAAACGTCAACAAATCATAGTCTTTTCTAATGCCCAACATACACCTTTTGTTTCTTAAAGACTAAATTACCACATGCACCTGTTAGATTTAAAAACATTTTTAACAATTTAAAAAATTTTACTGTATTGACATTGAATTAAAACATGAAGATTTTTAACCAGACTGGCAGATCGGTATCAAAAATCTGATTATAAAATAATAACTTTTAAATGGCATACATGAACAAGAGTAGATCTAAGTGTTCTTGCCACATATAAAAAAAAACTTGATAATGTGAGGTGCTGGATGTGTTACTTAATTTGATTGCGGTAATTAATTACTTAATAATATGTGCTATGTTAAATCATCAAGCTGTACACCTTAAAAAATCTTATTGGCAGCCTAAATGTATAGTTTAGAAGTAAACAAATAAATAAATGCCATGCATTAGAATAAATAAAATATTAATAAAATTGCTTTTAAAACAACACATATAAACAACTACTATGGCAAACTGATTGCATCATAATTATTTTAATAATTTTGACTATAATGAACTACATAAATGGTATTGCATGGGGTTTATAATCGTCACATACCAGATACAATGTGTGACATCTATTGTTGTAAGTCTTCAGTGTGTGTGTGTATGTGTGTGTGTGTGTGTGCGTGCGCACGTAGGGAGCTGAAATGGGTATTTGTAAAGTGTTTAGCCATTAAATTAAAAAATTCCACACTTGTCTAAATTCTTGAGAACACCAAATCAGAACACAATAAAACTTGCATGTGGGTGACAGTGGACCAGTCCTAATTCTTTGCTCAAAATAAGGACCAGCCTCCCTAGGATTCCGGAGCTCCATTTGGGAAGATGAAGAAAAGATCCTTTAGAACATTGTCTTGGGGAGAATCAGGGAAGGACCAGGAACCCTCAAACCTTCCACTTGAAAGTCTCAGAATGATACACAGAATAAAAACTTAACCATATAACCACAAAGGCTTTAAGCAGATCACAGTGTGCATTTCCGTTTTTAATGAGGCACTTAGGTAGTTTCCGTTTTGCTCTAGATATTTGGGGTGAACTTTTGCTTCTATTTTTTGCTAATTATTCAAAGCACAATGGTGGTTTTTTAAATTGATTGTTTTTATGCTTTTCTCACTACAATGCTCTTAAAATATTTAGACCTATTATAATTCTGCTTAACATAAGCATCATAACCCTAGGACAATAATCTTGACGATATGTATCCTACTCCAGGTTTTAGGGAATAATATTGTAAGAGTCAGGAAATGTATAGACATATATGGAGAAGTAATTCCAGCTTTACTTAAAAAGGATAAGCTATAAAAAGTAACTAAACATGTGCAGATATTAGTATTACTAAGTAACAATTGTTTGTAAACCCTTCCAGGATATGTGCTGTTTTCTCAGCCTTTCTCTTCGCCCTCAGCTAATAGGTCTGTATATTCTCTCAGCACTTTGTAATCCCTTTATCATGAAATCTGTGTCACTGAATTCTAATTTGTCATTTAATTGGCTTCTGGAAATCAGGTCCTACTCTTGTTCTTCTTGACATCTGACACAAAGTGAGTGTTTCAAAAAAAAAGATTGTTTAAGGGATGCATGAAGAAATGAGTGTGCAATTGTTTTTTTTTTCCTTTTCATATTCATTTTCATTACAGGTTAATATAAGGTATTGAATATAGTTCCCAGTGCTATACAGTAGAAGCTTGTTGTTTACCTGTTTTATTATTTTTATGAATGTGAAATGTTTGGAGTGAATTATCTGAAAAAAAAAAAGATAATTTCCTTTATGAGTTGTATCTTTACAAGATACAGACCAGACTATAAGTATTATATTTTCTTTCTGGTATTTTGTAATTAAAATTTTGAAAACTCTTTTTTTACAAATAGAAAAATTTTCCTTTATACTCACTTTCAAACACTTATGAAAGAAACAGGACATATGCCAGGTGGAATTGGTAACTATTAATAGATGTTCCTGTTAATACCATAGTAGTCTATAGCTCACACATGTCTGTGAGAACACCTGAAATCCTCAGGATAAAAGTGTACCTAACGTTCTGGATTTTATTAGAATTATGATAATAAGTCAGCAAAGAAAGTAGTTATTATGACCTGTTTTGTCTCTGATTTTTTTTTTTAATGACTGACAGATTGTGCCTCTCAGTCCATTTCACCTATTTCGCCCATCCCTTCCCCTCTGGCAACCACCAGACAAATTGTCTATCTGATTAAATAAGCATAATAATAATATTGATATTAGTTCTAGGGATTTTTTTATTAATAAAAAACATAGTGTTCATTTTATATTGCCGTCCTTCTAGCAGTAATCTGAAGCTTTCTGCATCTGATTTTTGCTTACAATTGTTTTTATTTTCTACTCACGAGGAACATCTCATCAAATTCAATACCCCAGGCAGCGGAATAATACTGAAGGATCTATGGCAAATTTTAGATGAAGTAGCCTGATCCAGTATGAGTTTCAGAAAATAATGAGTATTGTAAAAATGAGAAAGAAGGAGAAAGGCTGGGTGAGGATTTTATAAGGTATAAAAAGCAAGCTTATCATGTAATTAGTCTGGATGAAGCAACTGATTTAAATGGCCCTAACATACACTTTTTATATGCACTCGTATTTATTAATACATTATTAATTAACGATATATTGATAAAAATTAAGTAAATATATGATTAATTAACATTGATATAAATTACAAAGATGTTCCTTTTTAGTGTATCTGTAAAATGTAGCAGGTGTTGGCCAACCAAGTGATATGTGACCTGCCTTCCTTGAAACTAGGGAGTTGGCAGTGTTTCTTTAACAATATATGTTCCAAAGCTGTCTCTTATAGCACCTAAAACTATCCCCAGGATAAATTTAAAATCGTTTGTGAATGGAATATGGAGACTGATACACTGCAGCTGTGGTTAAGATTTATAATTTGATGTATCCCTTACTGAGCACACTTGAGGTCATTTTTCCATTGCACAGTAAGTTTTACATATAGAATTAGCTTTTATTTCCAAGCGATTGCTTTCAACCTTAAAATATACTGTATAGGAGAGAATAAAAGGAGGGGCACAAAGCATCTGTAGTAAGAAGCTGTCTGTATGACCTGAAATGGAGGCAAGAAGGAGGTCTATCATGGAATGGAAACTGTTCCTTTTATGGTTAACGTCTGCGGATCACTTGTCAATATTCAGTTGGCTCCCTGTGACCAGAAACACTTCTTGTGGCTGTCCAGATTGTACCCCATTCAAAGGCATCCTGCAGAGGGGGAGAGCTGAGATACCATCCCTGCTCAACATGCTAGGCAGTGCGTCCTGGGATGATACTGCACCAGCTATGGGAAAGGACTGTCATCCCTCCAGATTATCCTTCCAGATTGGGTGCCTTTCTGCATGTTATCTACTTAAGGAGTCTTTTCTTTTTCATAATAATGGTTTTTATCTGCCTTACTTTTAGCCCATCCAGTAGGAAATCTACCTTTACTTCTTTTGAAAGCTACTATCTCTTACTCAGCCTCCTGGGGTTCCTCTCACTCATGAGTCAAGCATGGTCTCCAGCAGACTCCGCTTCCTCATGCCATGTCGTAGGGGAAATTTTTCAATTAGTCTCACCTGGATTTAAAAGCCACTTATGTTTCTTCTTCATTATTTGACTCAAGGGCAAGTTGCCTAATCATTTTAAGCCTCAGTTTCCTCTTCTACAAAATAAGCAGGGTAGTCCCTACCTTATAAAATCATAGGGTAAAGTGGAAATAAGTCACGCCAATGAGGAGCAGGTGTATAGCACGTAAGAGGTGCTCGATATATATTCATTCTTTTTGCTTCCCTATTTGCTACCACTCAAACCTGTGCACAATATATTTTTTTAATTTCTGTTGCTCAGTAGTATTAAAACTACAAATAATAACAAAAGGAGTCCCTGAGTTCTAAAAACCCTATGAAGTTCTCATGATTCACTGCCTCGTGTTTCTAGACCTCCTTGCAAAGAGCCAACAGTGGCTCTGAGATCGTTCTCCTCTTTAATTTTATTCCTGAATATCCACTCCATCAAACCATTTCTTCTCTTACTACTTGTCTTCCCTACCTAAAGAATAATAGAGCTTGGAGTCTAAGAAACCTAGGCTTTGCAGCTAGACTCTAGCCTAAGTTCACCTTTTACTTCTTATTAGCCACCCGAGCTTACTACCTGCATGCCTTTGTGTTAAGTTACTTACTTTTTATATGTGCAGTTGTCCCATCCATGAAGTTGGGATAATAGCACGGTTCTTGGATACTTTAAGGCTTTGAATTTAGAACATATAAAGTGGCTAAAGGTGGAAAGCTGCTTCGAGTGAGCAGTGTCTTTCTCCTAGAACAAAACTGCATTCTACCTTTTCACTCTGCAAGTCAGAGAAAGGAAGACGCTGCCACCTGATGCTGAGATGTAACAGCACATCCCACACAGAAAAGGAGTACCTATCGTGAACAGCTTTTTTCATTTAGAGAAAAAGGGGTGATCTATGGGTTTGGTTGCTTTTCAAATTCAGTAAGAAAGAAAGAGATGAAAGGGATTTGTCAGATGACCCAAATACCAGCCTGTGTCTTAATGACATTTTTATCACCCTGTATGTTTGACTATCCAATTCTAGTATTATGCCCTGGAAGAGAGAAACATTTTTGCCTCTATGACATTTTCTCCCTAGTTCAAGATGCTCTCTATGTTGTTATATAACAGAATGGTCATCCTACAACTCTACTGCTATAAGCCTCCTGAACATCATTGCAATTCAGGGTCCCCTCGGTGTGGATGGAGAGAGAGGGATGCACAGAGGGCGTACAAAATTGGAAAGATGAGGTAACCTGAGTTGCACAAACACTAGGCATGAGTGACTGGGCATATTGGAAAGAGAATCACTGACTCTTGGATAAGAAGAAGAATGCATGGCCATGGTGCTTTAATGGATTCAAACGTCATATGTATGTGTAGATGAGGACAGTAATATTAAAAATCGTAATTGCTGTCATGTATGTATCATTTGTTAATGTGGGAGTACAAACACCTTTTGGCTGTACAAAAATAATGCGTCTATAATAACTGCTGTGAACTGCTGATTAATTATACATAATTGCCATGCGACATGTAATCACTGTAAATCTGGGTTTTAAACGTTCCACTTTTATGTTTTATGCATTAGATTAATGAAGTCTATGCATGTAAGCTGTTTTCATTCTTGCTCAGTTATCATGTTTGTTGTTCATTCAATCTTGTATGTAGAGAAGGCTTCACTAGCTAGTTTTCTGTATTAAAATGCAGTGGGCGACCATGAGTAATAAGAAGGGATAAGACTGTATTCATGTCAGTAGAGCTGATCTGTTTTTTCCAATGTTGTATTGCCAGTGTCAGAGGTGTCATCCAGGTATGATGTAGAAAATGCATTCATGGATTCTGAAGTAAAATATGGGACAATTATAGGTTCCTGATGGACATTTCCAGACTTTAGGATTAAGTACTGAAATAGTCTATTATGCTCCATCTATGGGATATTGGACACTTTTTACCTTATATTTCACTGTGTTTTGCAGATTTTGCACTGCAAAAAGAAAGAGAATATATCAAGTTAAATCCATTAAAGTAAAAGAATTCCTCTACTATTTGAAGTGTCAGTGTGAGACTTCATACATGATTTTATTTAGATCCAGCAAAATGACAGCTATCTCACCTACGCCTGCCTGTTTCCTCTTTGTAGATTGTGCCTAGTTTTCTGTTTCCTTCAAATTTCTATGCTGACACCTTAAGGCTTACAATACTCTGCTCTGAAGTTTATTATTATTGTACTGAATCTGAAACCAGTGTATAGGACACTAAAGTGTCAGAAGCCTTTATGTGATAATGGAAAACAAATCAGTAATGCTAATATCCTTGCATTTGAAGAAGTCCATGATTACAAATGCAGAAAAACCTGGCACTTAGTTTAAGAGTGAAATAAGGATGAAAGCTTTTCACTGTTGGTTGTCAAAACATTTTTTTGAAATTCTCAAGCCTGGAAAATTAGCTTACTGTCATCACAGCAGTCTTTTGCCACGAGAGCCATTATTTTAATTTCTTACTGCAATTCCTGTTGAGAAGGCAAGCTCTGCAGCCTCTTGTTTTACATAAACCAAACATGATTACAGATACGGTAGTCTCCATACATCAGGGACTAGTGTCAGACCTAGGAAATGAGATAACATGTTTCTATGGACAATTACCCTGTATCATTTATTTCTTTCTAATGATTTTATTTTGCTGTGGTCTCTTATGTGGATTTGTCTAAGACGTAGATGATTGTTTAGGAAAGAAAAAGCATGAGATTGATTTTCAATGCCTCGTCTTGAAGTGGTTCTAAGAATTAGAGGAATCATGTCAAATTTATGTTAAGGGCCTTCAGTTTTCACTCAACACCCAATGACTTTGCTTTGTGAGTAACTTTACATTAAACTATTATAATATGTCTCTTAGGGGTTGAATATCAATGCATAAGGAAAGAAGAAAAATATTTTTTAAAATAGGATAAATCAGAAGATGGAAAGAATAAAATATTAAAACCAAGTCTGCCAGTCTTAGAATTCTGGAAGCTGTAGAGAAATACATTTTTTATAGGACACTTTTTGACAAATAATAATGCATTCTAAATCACCAAGTATAGGTATCTTTGACAATAGTATTTTCATGTAAACCACCTGCCATAGTTTCTTAGCAGAAAATGACTCCAATGATGCTTTCAGAGCAGCATTTGGGGCTGATTGTACCACTGAGATTGGTCTAAAATTCCCTGTCAAGTAGAGTTCTTTATTTACCTTTTCTCGAGTCAAAATCTGCTTGTGCAATGCCTAAAATTCACTCAACAATATTGAAAACAGACCAGCAATTATATATCCACATGGACATTTTATTCAGACATATACACTGATCATTTTTTTTTTTCTTGACACACTGCCAGCCAGTGATTCTTTCGTCAATATTTTACATGAGGTATACATAGGTGGGTGATAGACATGAGTTAAGGTCCACCATCATCTGCTTTACCACTTTGTAAAGAAATCTGGCAGAATATGTGTTAGATGTCTTGTTCCTTTATTTAGCATATTCTTGGTCTTTGACTCTGTGAACAAGAATCAAGTGTAGGCCAAAGTGTATGTCCCATCATAGACCCTAGGTTTCGTAGGCCCATACAAACACAGTAGTTTAATTCTGAAGCCAAAGTCATTAGGAGTGGTCTTCTAAGGGTCCAGTTAAGAATTTCCAGTGTTGATAAAAAGGATAGGCTCTGCTAACCAACTGCTTTTGAACTTACTCCTTAATGATGATGCTCCTTTTTAACAAGTTGGATGCCTTCCCTGCTTCTCTAGAAAAACGAGAGAGAAATATTCTCTTTCATGACGAGGCTATGGATTTATGTGATCATGATCTGTTGCAGTCTTAATAATAAATGGCTCTACTTTCTAATTATCCCTAGAAAGTCTGCAAATCAATTATTCTAAAAATAAAGAAATTATTTTGGTAAACATTTCTATCTTCTCACTGACATGGTTGACAATTCCAAACCATAATTATTTTACATGAACTTGAAAACATTAGCGTTGTATGACTTTATGGTTATCAATCAAAATGAAAAGAAAATTAAGTTTCTATTTAGGGAAGAAGTGTTCATTCACAGTCTGGTTTGGAAGGTCTGCTTTCCACTGTCCACTTACAACTCTAATTATTTGCCACTATCTTCCAAACAATTTCAAAATCAATTTCCAGTCCTCAACACTAAAGTGCTGAATTGGTTGATAGAGGGATACATTTTAAATATACTAACTAAAATAATTAACACTTCTCAAAGAAACACTTTTAAATAATTTTCATTTTACTATTGGGATATCCTAATCTTGCCAGAGAGGCAAAAATAATTACTTCCATTTTACAAAAGAGAAAATATAAAAGACTGTCTCAAACTATGCAGTAATTAATGATAGCACCTAAATACTTCCTATAAATCCTAAATTCCAGGATTTATATTTATATGTTTATTTTTTCTTTTTACTGTAGTTCATTGAGTTTCTTCCATTGGAAAATCAAGCTCTCCTGTCTCTTATTTAATGTAAACCAGACATGATTATAGAAACAGTATGACACCAGTGACTAGTGTCAGAAATGAGAATGGGTAACATTTTTCTCTGGATAGTTAGTTATCCTACCCTACTTCAGAAAAAAAAATTATTTGTTTCTAATTATTTTAGTGTTGTGTAGGTTTTTGTAAGATAGAAACTGTTGAGGGTAGAACATGGTATTTGTACTGAGGCAGCAATATTTTCTATTCCACTAAGAAAGAAAATATTCTATCAATCAAAAGATACCGCTGATTGTAAAAGGCCACCCTATTTCAGAGTTAACATGTGGAAAAACTTTGCATCTTAGAGTCAATTAAATGTAATATTATGAAGCCTGCTTTATAAAAATGTTGTCATTTAGTTCATCTAGTCTTATTCTTAGTGGATGGGTTTTGATTCACATGCACACAGTAATCTTTGAGCTGCTTGTGACTATTTTGTTATTCTCATAACACCAAAAATTTTTATAGCAGATGCAAAGAGATGACTAAAAACGATCAAGACGGGGTTTTTAATGCCTTCATTTCACCAGAGATTTTAAAGATTTACTATGACTTTATGGTTATTATGGTTAACTTTACTATTGCAGATTTGGCCCTGAATGACTAAGGTGCTTGGTGAACAAGCTATTCTAGTTAATTCCAAATCTTCTTAAATTCTTGCTACTGGGATGAATAAGGACTAAATTATATGTCAACAGAGTTGAGATTTTTACTCAAATTTTATAGAACAACCCTAATATTTTCCAAATTTGAAAAGTGAAAAGCAGATTTTAAAGTGTGAAATAGGTACCGGGCCCAAAATCTCTACCATATTAGGTGTACAGGCTCAGTTGCAGTTAGACACATGGTTTTCAACTGTCCTTGAATCCCCAGATAAGAAAAATGAGCTATTTCTTTTACAGTCTTGTAGCTATTGTCCTTCACTCTCTGCCCGTGTTGGCAAACCCTGTCATGTGAAAAAAAGAGATCTAAATAATGGACTACTTCATCAATCTCTTTTAATTTCCAGTATTTTTTTGAACATCTTTTACAATCTGTTTTTGAAGTAGAAAGTCATTAGCTCATGCAGTCAAAAATATGATGTCCTTAAATTATTAGACTTGACTAACTTTCCCCCTGCTTAGTTCACACTTAATGTGGTAGACCAAAAAACAGCCTTTTATTTTCCTTTAATGTTTCAAAGATATTAATAACATCCAACTTCCTTTATCTAGGTATAATATGTTTGGGAGACATAAACTAAAACAAATGAGTTTTCTTTTCTTATAATACTTTGACTTCAATTAATGTTATTTTTTTTAATTCTTATTTTATTGAAGTATAGTCTGTATACAAGTTTAGTTTCATGTGTACAGCAAAGTGATTTAGTTCTTTTAATAAAGAGTAACCTCTGTATCTCTCAAGGGGCGCAGTGATGAGGTAGAACCAACCCTGGCCAGAAATCAGAAAACTTTGTTCTTGTTTTAGATATTCTACTTATTACTGGTGTCTGGCACACAGAAATTACTTAATAAATACTGATATGGTGCATAGATTAATTAATAGCTAATATGGCAATGAGTGCCCTGAGACCTGTCCTTGTATTGCTCCTAGTGTGGTTGGGAGGATAGAATAATGTAGCTGACTCTGAATTGGAAGTGTGGATTCAGTCATCACTGAAGACATTGCAGAAGAGGGAAGGGAAGAGAATTATAGCTTATTGAACACATCTCAAGAAGCATGCAAGCTATAATGTCCATTTGACTAAACAGAGAAGGGAGGCATATTAAATCAATCTATTTTACCCAAGGCCATTCATTTCATACATGTGGAGAAGTTAGGATTTGACTCTGATAAAATCTGAATTCCAAATAATTGGGATGATTGAATTATCTACTTTGCAGTGCCTACTTTTCTAGCAATGGCTCAGTTGGATTGGATATTATGCCATATCCTATTCTGTACTCTTGAATATTGCCCATTTATTTTGAGCCAGATGTAAGTATATTTATTCATCTAAATTATGATATCTCAGCAATTAAAAAAATACTCATTGACTTCATCATCTTTTGTCACTCCATTTTTCTAACCCTTTCTGTTGCTTGCTCTACCCACCATTATTATAAGTTATCCTATAACTAAAAATTATGGTAAACTAAGAGAATTCAAGCTAGCTGTTACTGTGTCAAAATGATTTTATAGACAGGTGCCATACTATTTTAGGACAGAAGAAAACCCACAAGATATATCTGTTCTAGGTACAAAATATTTTATATTTACTAATGTGTATTATAATTACAATCATAACCAATCTCATTTTTGAAATATAATTCACACAATAAAGTTTTACAGAAAATAAAATTCACCATCTTAAACTGTAAAACTCAGTAGTTTTTAGTATATTCACAAAGTTGTATAACTATCACCATTATTCAATTCCAGAACATTTCTATCACTCAAATAGATATACTGTACTTGTTCACAGCCAAACTTTAATGAGTATATTCTGTGATTAACCTCTGTGCTGAGCACTTTTTGTATAATGCATTATTAAATACTGACAACAATCCAAACAGATTGGTAGGTAAATTTTTCCTATCTAAGAAACTAAAATTTAAAGAGGTCAATTAACTTTACTAAATATCAGAAATGCTTTACTACCTTCCCCACCTTGCAGACTTCTTGTGTTCAGTAATACGCCAGTTCCTTTCCTTTTCTGGAGATGAAGTTGACCTAAAGAGTTATCTTCTTTCACATAGAAGTGGAACACATAAGATGTGGAAACCATATCTTCTTCTCTCCATCTTTGTATTTCAAGAGTGTATAGCTTGAATTTTCCAGAGGATCTGAACTTCAAATCTTTTGTCCTATTGTCTGATTAGAAGTTGTGTACTTGAAGCCCACATACATGGAAGGAAGTGTGTCTTACATATCTTAGAATTACTTCTGTAAAAAGTGTATTCATTTCTTGCATCACAGCTGGAAATTCCAGTTACATTTTCCTGTGAAAACCTTTGTTGGTTAGGTAGAAATGAAATTGTCCTACTGGCATAATATACTTTGGTAGGTATAAATTTCATTTTGTGGATTGTCATGGAAATACAACTTTGCACAGCACTGTTTCTATGGCAAAAGATGACTGTTCTAAACAGCAAGGTTGTAAATAGTCTTTTTTTTTTTTTACTAGTTACTTAGTATATATTGGTTAAGTAAGTAAACTAATAAATGGATTAATGTATAAATCATAATTTAGAAATTTCCTGTACTGCCTTAAAGAAATTCATCTTACATTATTGCAAACATATTTTGACATATTGGTGTATATTTAATTGTACCTTGGGGAGAATTTATACTTTCTAGAAGAAGTAGACTATGTTTGTATTCTTCAGAAGATTACACCTACATAGGAAGTTATTAAATTGAAATTTCACATGTATAAACTTTTCCACAAAGCTATTCCAGAAACTTTAGATAAAGCTACCATGATATTTCCTATTTTCCTTCACAGTAAGTGCTTGTTTGTTCTTCCAGTTGTACCAAGTGCTTGTCTCATAATAATTGTTGCAGTGCTAAGCAGTCATTTTCTAAAAGTACATTCAGTTATAAAACATTGGATCACTTATTTCTATACAAAGCAAGATGAACACTTAATTTCCTCTGGGTGTTCTGTGAAGGGATATTTTGGAGAGTTCTCATGGCACTCTAGATGATCCGTTATTATATTAGTCTCTTAGTGTCACTAGATTTCTTTCCAGTACCTTCTCTGCCCAAGTTTGATAGGAAGCTGCAGTTAGAGTGATATAATAAGTAAACTATACTCTAAAGGATCAATGTTGAGAACGAAGTTTGCCACATCTGCAATAGTTGCTGTAAAACTGCTTAGCATAATTGGAACATCTAGTAATCATACTTGGAGGTATTACTTTTATGTAAATTAAAATTTTTAAAGGCTTAAAATTCAGTCCTAATGCTATCTTTGAGCCACAATGAGGATGAACATTTCCATTAGGGAGAAGATTTTAAACATAAAATGAATACAATACATATATATATATGTATAAAGTTTAGTTTTTTTAAAATGTAACTTTTTGCTAACTCTTTATTATGTATAGTACATTTTTTTTAAGTTTCTAAAAAGAAAGAACTCCAAAAACATTCTTGGGAGAAACATTGTTCATATTTTGCTGATTGGTTTGTTTTTTACTTAAAAATATTTCTCCCAGTAACTTTAAAAAAGGCTTATAGCAAATTACTTTAGTGGTCAGCAAATAATGCTGCTGAGGCCTGAGTTAAATTTGAGTCTTGGAGCTCAAAGACTATAGTTTTATTTTCCCCTAAAAATGGGAACACTTAGAAGCTTGTACTGTGTATTAACTTATTTAATACCTCATTAAGACCCATTTTACAGGTGGATAAATTTATGCATAGAAAGATACTTAAAATTTTGAAGATTTGAGATTTGAATCCAGGCAGCCTCCTAGATTGAACTCACATTTTCAAAGGAATAGTTGCAACAAAATTGTGTTTATGTTTTTGTTTTACTTATCCCACACAAGATACAATAAAGGACAGACTAGAGAGTTCTTTGCAAGGCTGCAATTGATCCCTTCCACTTAGCACACATTGGTAGACAAGAGACTTGCATGTTTAATAAACTTAACTTTGATGCTCCCAACCAGCAGAAAGCTCTTCATTTGCCTAAAATGAGGGTCACTGCATCAGAAGTATTTGTCCAAGCTCTGTCTTTAGAAAGAGACAGGGATGTGGAGCCAAGCACAGATCTGTCTGATCTGAAATGGATTCACTTTGCACTTCATACCACTGAACCAGGCAATAGTTTGAGCTACAGCTTAAAAGACTGAGCTCCAGAACATGGAATTTCTTTCCATGGCCATCAGAGGGACTGAACAATTGAGGATGGTTGGATTGTTCTACTGCTGACAGCTTCTAAGAAACTGTGGGAAACAGCTCCCAAATGGTGTAGTACTGGTGGTACTATATACTATTTTTAGACAGAGTTACCATGTGTATCTAAAATTGCAAATAAGGCTACAACATCATTTAATACAAATTGTACAGTTAGACCTTTTAGTATTAAACTTCTCATTTGTTACCATGAAATTTACCCATTTCCCAGCCCTTATTAAGTGCCACCAATATGTTAAGCTGTTTTACCTGCTCTTATACATTTGGAGTCAAATCATTGTTTAAAAATTGTTTCCCAGCAATCTTAGCAACTGATTCCTGTACATTGCATTGAGTTGATCATACAGGCATCAAACTAGACCACAATTGGTTGTCTCATATGCTGCTAAGGTTTCATACTGTTTTAGTCCTGTATTCTATAAACATTGTGTTCATTGTAAGCAGATAGATGAATGGTACTAAGGAGAGCTGGAGACTTTTTAGCCACATCTCTTACTAGATTTCATGAAGCAGGGCTTTTCATCCAGTAGAAGTTGGCAGTGCATTAAAGGTTTCCGAAATATATTTTGGAGAATGTTCAAAAACATTACTGATGACCACTAAAGAATCTGATAAAACAGAACTTATTTATCTAAAAATTAGAGGACAAGATGATGGCTTCAATTAATCGTTTCCCATCTGGGTATTTAGTTGTTGCTGCTAAGCAAACAGCAAGACTGTGAGATGTCGTGTGTATGTATGCACGTTGATGGTGGTGGAGGTGTGTGTGTGCATGTAGACACCATTATTCTTTATCAGTCTTCCTCACTTTTCACTCTTTACCTTGCTTCCTGGGCATTAGCTCATGATCAGCATCTCTTTCCCATTCCCGCTTGGGTCTTTCATTACCTACTGTGCTACATGGATTCTTTCATTTCTCAGTTAAGAAGATACTGAGTGACCAAAAGAAATACTGGCTTTCAATGCAGAACTTGATCTTTCAGTCACAAGATTAGGCTTTTGAGTTCTACTCCTATTTTAAGGTGCTGAAAAATGTTCCCAGCAGTTATAAATAAATCCTATTACCACTCGTGAAGGTATTTTACCATACAAAATTATGCTGCTAGGTTTACCAAGAGGTCAACATTCTATGTAATTTTCCTATCACTCACTTGTATTCATTTGAAATTTTAAATTAGTTGATTATTTAGGCTCCAGTGACTCCAATTTTTTTTTGTTTGTTTTTTGTTAACCTTTTAGCACATCTTTTGAAAAGGATTGGGACCATGTCCTTAAAATGGATAAGATCTATTTATTTGTAAATTTTATGAACATACTGCATATAAAACTGTATTTATTTATTGTGTACAGTATATTACATACACAGATGGAAATGTTAAAAGAGAACAAAAGGGAAATTCTAAGATTTTATAACTAATCTAAATGAGTAATTATATACCAGCCCACCCCAGCACACAAACAGAGGACATATCCCCTACCTTGGAAAGCACTGATACTAAATTTCTCCACAGTATTCCAAATCATGACTATGGCGTAGATCTGTGCACCTTCATGACATTGTCCTGTGTGTTTTTATCCAGGAAAGCTGAGATTCTTACTGAGATTTTCTATGTATGCTGAAATTTCTGTGAACTGGATCTATTATGTTCTAAATATGTTTTGTTGAACTAAACAAAGGGCAGCAGAGGACCAAATTCGGTTCACCACTGAATTTTATAAAGCTTTATTGTAGCACAGCCACACCTATTTGTTAAATACCTATGGCTGTTCTCACACTGCAGGGCAGAACTGAAGAGTTGGGACAGAGATTATATAGTAACAAAACCTAAAATAGTTATTGTCTAGCCCTTTATGCAAAAGTTTGCTGACCCTGAACTCAGTGATCAAGTATGTCTGGGTGGTGCTACTTAGAGATCAGTATCAACATCTAAGAATACTGGTAAATATAGCTATGTGATGAATGTAAAATGAGATATGAATGAATTATAACTCTGGTTTAGTGATTGATAGATATATGATAAACAGAAATAGGTTTCCTCATGGGTTTAAGTTTTGCCTCAACATCGTTCTGTTTACATTATGTATCCCTCTGTTTTCTTCAGTTCCCTTCACAATGTAACAGAGGTACAATTTGGCTTAGTTTATTATTTTATTGAAAGCATACTTACAGAATTCCCAGTAGACTATCTGGCTTTATACTAAGCACCAGAGAAATAAAGATAAAAATATATATATATATATATATTTTTGTGCTTCAGACAGGGTAACTAGACATGGGGAAAGCACTGCTGATATAATCTCCAAATATTTTTTCCAAGTTTCACAAAATAACACCCCACCCCCCAAAAAACTATAGAACAATGTGACTTACAACTATTTTTACATATATTATGTCACACTTGGTACTTACATCCTAAGAGATTGGTTAGGCACTTGTTATTATCTCTGTTTTGAAAATATAGAAGAGGACAGTCAAGAAACGCATCCAAGGTCACATGGCCATTAAGTGATCAAGTATGATCTTAGCCCAGTTCTCTAAGGTGACTATAGATCAGTGTAGCCCTGGTGTTGACCTACTCCTGAGGGCTTCTTAGTAGCTGTATCTCCCACTGTTAAATGGTTTGTGTTTGTATTTATATTTTAAGTTCCCTTTAAAATGCTCTGCTTTCATTAGCTTGCTCTGTATGAACATCAATTTCATGACAAGAATTAGCTCCCTAAATACAGTTTGTCCAGGCTTTGTGAAGCAAATGTTAGAAATGTATTATCTGTTCCTCCTTACACAGACATTACGTACCATATGAGGTTCTTTTTGAACAGCCACAAGTTGAAAATCTTAGGTTTGTGCATGACCATGAACATAGGCATTGATGTCAGTTAAGGGGTATGACTGGGAATCTGTAACCCAAATAAAGACCAACTTTAATCTGATGTAAAAACTCAAGCTATTATTATAAGACGACATATATGAGTGGGTTAGACAGGTTGTTATTATAATTGGAAGAGAACTGTTTCTGGGGACTAAGAGGGTCAGAAAAAACTTTAAGGATAGGATAGTATTTACCTGATGCAGGATATTGCCATAGGTAAAAATGAACAAAGAAGAAGGAAAATATATTTTAGATACGAAATATATTCATATAGGTTCAGTACTTTCAGTGAGAGAGAAAAGCTGAGGAGGGATAAATGATTTCTAATGTCTAAATCCAAAAATCTTCATACATTATTGTTATTGTTGTTGTTTCCCATAAAGAAGGGTTGAGATTAATTTAATTTTGAGTAATTACATATGAGGCCAAGTATTGAAATTTCACCACTGAAAACTCAGGAATGTGGTGCGTTGTTTGTATGTGGAGTAGCAAAAGGTAGCCTTTGCTTCCTAATACAGACTCTGTCAGCTGTACTTAAGCAACTTTATTTAAGTTCATTGCTAGGGCTCAGG
Organism: Vicugna pacos; assembly: GCF_048564905.1. Lineage (NCBI taxonomy): Eukaryota > Metazoa > Chordata > Mammalia > Artiodactyla > Camelidae > Vicugna > Vicugna pacos. The sequence continues at coordinate 28,612,577 of NC_132990.1, forward strand.
TATCATCTTCAGAGTACTTTTTGGTCCTATGAGCATTCAAATGGTCAAACTCAAAATGCATGTAACTTTCCATATAACTTAATCTCTCTCTCTCTCTCTAATTTTTTTTTTGATATTTTGGAATTTATGGTACTTGCTAGAAAATTTCCAGCTGATGAGCTTATTTGCTGTCAAGTGCTTGGAACTACAAATAAAAAATCACCAGACCCACACTCTGACACATAATTAGTACGTGCACCTTATCAAACTGAAAACAGCAACTCTAGCAAAGGCTCGTTGTTCATATTAAATGCTTTGCATCCAGACTACCTTTGTGTTGTTCTTAAGTCACAGGTCAACCATGTCAACCCACTTGATAAGTGTGAAGATCATGAGAAGCATTTCTAAACCTATATCAGTTGATGAATCAAATATAATGTTTGCATCCCTTAACGGATATTATTCTGACTTACTCAAGTAATTAATTTCAAGAAAGGAGATTGGTAAAAATGTCTGAGAAGATCAAAGCTATCATTAAATACTGAGTGATAATGAAGAAGTTTATTTTGTATGGAGCCAACACATTTGTAGCTGCCAAACCAAGTCAGCCACATGGATTTATTTTTGCTGTTTCAAGGAGATAGAATCCTTGTTTGGCCCAATTTAGCTTAAATGTTAAACTTTGCTTTCCTCTAACTCTCCATTATGACCTAAGTCTAAGTTTTCTAAGTAATTACAAAACATTGCTTATGATTGCATTATATCCTAAAAGACTAGATGAAAGGTTTGATTAATTAATAAGAAGGCAGCTATTTTTGTGACTAAGGAAAATACTTCATAAAAATGGCTGATTTGGAGACTCCATACAAAACTATTTAAAAGTAAAGCCCATGATCACATGGTATTATGAGTATTTAGCAACTAAAAATAAAAGTCACAGTCAGTGCCATTTCCTTATAGCAAAAATACTGTAAGACTTCCATTGTACTTTTTTATATAATTGATTTTAATTTTTAAGAAAAATCATCAATTTCTAGGGAACAATTTATTGATGTATATTGGAGTTTTGAACAAGTATATTACAGTAGTAGTATTTAAATAGCAATTGACTTTTTAATACTTAAAATATTTTCTAGAAATTTAAGAATTAATTTCTTTCAAAGGAATGCCTAGAATCATGCTAACTTGCCCTCATATGTACTCCTCCCTTAACTGGAAGATAGGACAGATTAAAAAATAAATAGATAAATAAATAAATACACACAAATATTTTAATGGATATTTCATACATTATTTGGATATTCACATTTAAGAAGTCTTGTAATTTACTTAAAAGATACAACTATATTCTCTTAAAATAAGAGATGATGGTTCCTAGTTTTTAAAAACCTGATATATTATGATAATTTACTTCATTAGTATACACATTTGCTTCTATATATTTGTAATTTTTTAGAATACTATGTGTAACTCACCAGGAAATTAATTTTCAAGATAATAGTTTTATAATTCTCTAGAGCATAAAATAAAAGTAATTTTATCCTTTATCTTTGCCTCTATGGGGGATGGTTGAAATTCTTCTTCACCTCTCCCCCAATACTTCTTGAGTTCCTCTGTCTGGTCTAATAATTAAATTGACAAGAAACTGATTAAGAGGAGTAAAAACAACAACAACAACAACAACAACAACAACAACAGCAACCACGAGAATACAGATTTAATTTGAATGCATGGAGGTCTCATAGAAATGATACCTAAAAAGTGGCCAAAGCAGATAGCTTTTATACTTTTCAGACCAAAAAAAAGAGATGAATGTGAGAAATTGACAAGAGAAATAAATTAGACTTGGGTGCTTAATTAGTGAAGAATCTGAACAGAGTTTGGGCTTGGGGTAATAAACTGATAAAGGTATAAAATGTTTGTTTACACAATGTTCTCTGCTCTGAATTCCCTCTCGTGATCAGGATGTCCACTTCCTCTGGGTACAGGGAGGGTAACTTTCACGTGGTAGATCTTTTTTCCTGCTTTCAGGGAGACAGAGAGGAGACTCAGATCATCCTTCCTGCGCTGACTGCGTCTCAAATAACTTTAAGTCAAAATAATCAATACATCGCTTTGGTAAATTTTGGGGAAACCTGCCCTGAGCCCCAATACTTCCCTAGTTAAGGAATAAGAGCCCCTGTAAAGATTGGTGTTAAAATCACTCTTTAAAAATGATCTATTATGTGTATGATAATCATTTCATCTATCATTATATATTGAGATACAGCAAAGCCCTTTAGTGTGGCTGGTCTGTTATTTGTATGTAAAACACGATTGTTTCCTCAGTGGTTTCAGACAGATAAATGTGTGTCTTCTGCAAGGGGAGGGTTAGGAGTTTAAGCAGTTTAAGCTTGTCACCCTTTCCATTCCCAATTCTTCCTGTTTCTTCTAATACATTCCTAATTTCTCTGTTTCTCTCCCTTGTGTCGTGATTGGATGAAAGCACAGCTTTGAGAAGCGGTTTGAATGCCAGTTCCTCCCTATTGCATCTACTCTGCATACACAGTGTTAGCATTCTGCTCTAGTCCAATAAAGGAGATACAGCATTTTGTCCCCTGGTAAAATTGTCATTATTTCTATTTCTATTTTGGGGTTTCCTGCTCCTGCCTGATTTTCCTTTACTGTGAACTGTTTTGCTACTCTGTGCTACCAGCTCTAATGGTGGTGATTTGCGACTAGTTTCCTTTAGAGGATCTGCTGTCAGGCAGTTGCAGAACGCTTCTTTAACTTATTGTTTAAGTGTACGCTGTTCCCTTTGCTTTTAGGTTTCACTTAGACCATTAGTGGTGTTTTTCCCCTTCTCTGTTTGTGTTTGTTGTCTCCGAAGTACTGCTTTCTTCTGTCACACAATTCCTTGTTTGTTCTGCCCACACATTTGGCACTGTCATCCGTCAGAATGGGATTGTGCACACCAAGCAGGAAAGAAACAAACAGGGTTCAATTACCTTGCATGCCCTGAAATTTATTCATATACTCCCTGAGAGTTATTCATAGTGAATGTCTAACTGCGTGCAATCCATCTCTCTTGGGGGTCAGTGCAAACACACCCATTTAGCAGTTGGTTTCAGAATGAGTCATTTGCTGAGCACACATCCCAAAACAGACAGAAACCAACCTTAGACAAGCCACAAAGTGATTAAGACAGACACAGAGATTTATAGCTGGAAAGGATCTTTGAGTTTCACAGATAAAGCAATTGAGAGAAGAAAGAGTTTGGTTGATAGCAGGGCACTATATTTAATCCAAGATCACACAATTAGTAGCAAGGCCACAGTCTTGATGTATGCACTCAAACATGTGGCTGTGGAGTGGCATGGTAGAAAGGAGTGATTCTCGAGTGCCTCCTGCCTGGATGCTCTAAAAAAAGAAGAAAAAAGAAAAAAAAAGAAAAAAAAGAAAAGGAAGGAAGAAAAGAAAATCTTCAGGGTGGCCTCAGGATTTCATTCCTGCCATTGCACATTTGGATTCAAGAAGAGTATAACCATGTATTACCATTTCTTTTAGTGCAGTCCCTGTGTACGAGGCCAAGAGTGAATTCGCCATCTGGAGTAGTAAAGCCATCAGAATAGCTGCAGTGGCGTGTCTGCTTAGATCAGATCAATCCACATCAGATAGTCAGACACAACCTTAAGCTGGAAACTAGAGTTCAGAGCTTGCCAGCACCATTTTTCCTTTCCAGAACTGGCATTGGAAATTGGCTTGGAGGAAAGGGTAACTGTAAAACAGGTTGGTCTCTTAAGAGAACATATTAAGGCTTAAAACACGGGTAAGCCCAAGAGCAAAGGACAAAGATCTGAAGATTGCACATAATTATTTGAATTTCAATAACAACAACAAAATCTCCACTCATACTGGTGATTGGAAGTAAGTTTAAGCTGGATGTTGTTCAAACAGAACAAGTTTAGAAAAAAAAATGAGCCAGATGGTGAGAAGTCTGGAAATTATGTCTTATTTAATGTTGTTCAAAGGAGAAGTATAGGAGAAAACACTAAAACCATCTCTAAAATATTTCCAGAATTATCAGTTGAGAGAGGAAGATAATTTTTATGGGGAGGTGGGACCCAATGGATAAAAATTCCTAGGAGACAAATGTTGATAAAGTAACTGGAAGAAAATTACAGAAATTAGAGCTAGCTGTTACATAGGCTATTTCATTAAGTAGATAAGTAATGATTAACTCATCATCTGAAAAGTTAAGAAGAGAGCAGATGACCAGCGTCCTGGTGGTGATTTTTAATGGTGACAGCATAAGTAGAAGGCTGGGTAGTGTTATGTGCAGAGGTCATTTCTAACTCTAAGGTCCTATTCCTCTACATAAATAACAGTATAGATATTTGGTTATATTCAGATTTATTCTTCATGTTTAGGGTTTTTTTTCTTTATTACTCTGAAGTCATTCATTAAGGGATTTACTAATGTTTCTTGGGTTCTCTGAATTATTCCATCCTCAAGTATTTTTCTGTGGATAATTCTTCCCCATAAAAAATTGAGAACTTAAAATATGTCAAGCACTATATGTTAAGCTATAGAGGAGTTATAAAATGTATGAGCTTTTGATTCTGACCACAAGTTGCTTGGAACCTATGGTGCTTCTCGGATTGTAATGCATTTTACTTTCATGTATGGACATCAGACTTGGCTTCATAGGGGAGTAAAGGTGAAGTCAACTTGGATGTAGGGTGTGCCAGGCTTTATGGCTAGGCCATGAGAGGACCATTGATGCTGCAACATCTATGCGTGATGCTGCTACAAATGGAGCAGTGATCTTGGTTTCAAATTGCCATTTTTATGGGGCACATATCTCTAAGGCACAACTGACCACCGCTTGTACCAGGTTTTATAAAGCTTTGAGGTAAGAAGGAGAAGTGAGCCTGTCAGCGTAACATTGTTAAGTAAGTTTTCCTCAGAGTTCTACGGCGGTCCAGGCACTGCATCCCACACTTCGTGAGGAGCTGCTTGGTTGGAAGGGCTGAAGCCATGTGGTAGGTGCAGCCACCTTGGTGTAGGCAAGCCTCATACATGACAGAAGTGAGAGCATCTGATAGGTGTATTAAAGGGCCATGCTTTTTACAACAGACATCACACAGGGAAGTCAAGGCTTGTATTTCCCAGGGGGTTTTCATACTATTTTTGTATGTAGAACCCGAACTATCTTCGGGTTCTATGTGTTCATTCAGAGTCCTCCCAGAGCAGATGTAGTTCGCCAAGTTAGAGTTAATAAACAACGATACCTGCTGAACTCTTCCCCGTTTATGCCTTTTCAAAGAAACAGAGCTGAGGAAGGTACAACTGAACACATCTTCCCACAAAGAAAGGGGGTAGCCTGCTGTTAATCCTTTCTCCCCAGATGGTCTGTGAGCAGAAGAGTGCTATGATAGTACTGTTCCCAAGCTTAACTTGTTGCAGAAGTATAAGGAAGTGGTGGTTGTAAAACTGAGGGTGGAGGAGGCAGGGGTGGTGAGCAGTGCGTGACATTAATAATATACACTCAGATGTCAACACTGATGAAAACCCAACATAATCATAATAATAAAAATGAACTTATACAGTATAATGTGGTAAGTGCTGCAGGAAATAAATAAATGAACATGTAACAATATCTAAAAGGTTTAGTAAGTAAATTGTTTATCTCATGGGCTTAGATCTATTTTTAATCATTTTAAATAAATACTCTTATTGCAGAGTTTTTAAAAATGAGGAAAAACGCTTATTTCAAGTCAATGGATTTTTTGGTTTATAGTTAATGATCATATGTAAATTCAGAGGCCCACTTCTTCAACAAATAACATTTTCAGTAATAAAAATAAATAGAAGGTATTGCAGCTGCTCAAAAAGAAGCAAACCTTGTTTTGCTGAATTTTTCCCCCTTGGTAGAAATGAATGTATTCTATAGTCTACTAGAAACCTTAATGTTATTTCCGTATCAATATCTGCATCAATGGCTTATTACTTCATTAAATCCACTAAGTATATATTCAGAGAATGAATTTATAAAACTTGGAATTTTTCCAGATTTTTTTTTTAATCTCCCACTTCTTCTGTTCTTTTTCTTAGTTATGGAAAGGAATGGAAGTGAAAAATTATTTGACTGCATAAAATTTATCTAAAACTCCTGGGGAAAATGAAAGTATCCCATAAAGTGATTAAGGGAAGCAATGCTCCCATATCATTGGAGGTCTTAAATAGTGGACATATTACAACTTTGATACTGATGCTGTATATGCCGTGTGTGCTTTAGCATAGCTCATCAAATCCCTCCCACCACTCTGGTTCAGAAATGTTAGCTGAATGCAGGGAACCCAAATGAACCCACTCTTTACTCTAAATCATTTCTCAGACAGAAGGTTATCTGAATAACCTCAAAGACAGGCAACCTTACCTTGGATTCCATGGCTTTAATAGGATCCCAGAAAACATCATGGGAGTAAATTAAAACTTAGTGTGATTGCATTCTTTTTTTTCCAAAAAGAGCATCCAAAGCATTCATAAGATTCTCAAAAGTTCCTACTACTTTAAAAAGGTGAAAAATACTACCCCTCTCTCAGTTTTAGAAGTTCCAGAGATCCAAACTGAGCCAATAGCACCCTGAGTAGACAGCTACATAAAGAGGGTCTGTAATCGAGCCACAGTCTTTGGTTTTTGTGTAATTTATTTTTTCTGGATTTGGCACTGGCTTCAGGCTTGGACTGAAAAACTGCAAGCTGGTTTGCATTGCTGTGAATATTACTGTTATCTAAACATTCTCAGGCCACCATAGGAACCTGCAGGGATGAGCAAGAATCCAACTGGCCCATGTTATCAAACAGTGTAAAGCAACCTAGTGAGAGAAGCCAGATACCTTCTGATGCCACAATTCAGTCTAGTAAACTTAGGGCAGAGTTGGCCATTTCAATACCTGCAAATGTGGTGGATATCTGAAATACCTACACTGGGCTCCTGAACACAAGATCTGGCACATTTTGTGACAACTCACACTAGGTAACATTTCCTTCTGTAAACTTAATTAATGCTTATATAGAAGGTTATACATATCCCAATATTTTATGTACACCTTACCTTTTGTGAAGAATAATTGATGGAGAGGAGATCAAAATGGTGGGCTAGAAGGCCATGGAGCTCACCTCCTCCCACAAATACATCATAAATACACCTATACGTGGAACAAATCTCACAGAACATCTACTGATGTCTGGCAGATCTTGTACGACCTTGCAAGAAAGTTGCAAGAAAGATGACCTCAAAACCAGGAAGGACAAAAGGAAGAAAAAAAAGAGGAATCGGGATGGGACCTGCACCCCTGGAAGAAGCTGTGAGAGAGAAAAGTTTCCCTCACCCTGGGAACACCCTTTACTGGCTGGGAGATTGGCCAGGACAGAAAGGGAGCTTCAGAGGATCAGAGGAAGAGGGCCCCAGCTGGATCGCTGCAGACAGAGCGGAGACCAGCACAGAGAAGATCCACCAGTGCCCTGAGTGCAGCTTTACCACTGCCCACAAGAGGGTACTTGTCTGCCACAGGCTGCTGCACGTAGGCGAGTAACCTACCAGTGTGAGCGGTGGGCTAAGCAGCAGGGTCCTCCTGTATAGCACAGGGGACTGTATGCAATATCCTGTAATAAGCCATAATGGAAAATAATATGAAAAATAATAGAAACTAACACAACATTGTAAATCCAAGATACTTAAATAAATTGTTTTTTAATGGAAAGTTCTCTTTCATTCCATTTTCTACCAATACTGTTTTTAGAAGCTATCAGTCCTTATGCAAAAGTTTTAATGTGTATTTTAATAAAATTGACACTTGAAATTTTTTTCAAGAAGCATCTAAACCCAGTATACTATTTCACATCTATCTTACTCCATAAACCCATAGCAAAAAGAAGTGGAGGATAAAGTTAATAAAATCTAGTTGAAAAAAATCTGGATCTTGCAAATAGAAAGCCTTTGACTGTTCCTTGACTGTTGGCAACTGTCAGTGACACGGAAATCTGAGGCTTTGGAATGCAGACCAGCGAGGCCTCTTTCCTCCAAGTAGAAAGAGCTCTGGACTCAAAAGTTAGAGAAATTGATCTCCAACCAGTGCTGCCATTTTCCAGCTTCGTGGTTTTTAGCAAATCATACAGAAGTCTTGTGATTTGAGGGTTTTTTTTTTAATTGTTTTGTTTTAATTAGCCAAAAATGCGTACATATTTGGATTTCTCTAATTTCTTCTCAGTGCCTTTTCTGTGTCCCGAGATCCCATCCAGGATGGCACATACAGTTGTTATGTCTCATAGGCAATCTTGGCTGTGATAGTTCTTCAAACGTTCTTTATTTTTGATGACCTTTACAATTTTGAGGAACACTCATCATGTCATTTGTGAACTGTCCCTCACTCGGTTTTTGTCTAGTGCTTTACTTGTGTTAGATTGGGCTCGTGGGATCGGGGAGGACGTAAGTGCCACTCTCATCGCCTCATATCAAGGTCACATACTACCAATATCAATTGTAACTGTTGGTGCTGATCTCGATCACTTGTCTGAAGTGGTGTCTGTCAAGTTTCTCTGCTGAGAAGTTACTCATTTTCCCCCATTTCTCCTGTTCTCTTTATAAGGATGTATCACACAAAAACTTAAGGAGTGAAAAGCTGTGTTCTGTTACCTGAGGAGTGGAACATTTGGAACAGCAAAATTTGTCCGCTGTCCCTTATTTATTTAATAATTTATATCAGTATGGATTCATGGATATTTATTTTGTATCTCAAGTTATCATAGCTTTAGAAGTTCTTTCAATTGGCTCCTGTGTCCCTTTGGCATATTCTCATCATTGTGATTTTTCTTTTTTAATGCTTCCTTTCTTCTTCATGCTAAAAGATGTTCTTGGATCATATTTTATATTCCCTGGCCCACTATTAGAATCAGCATTTTCTCTAAGCAATCCTTGTTTTTTTTTTTTTTTTGAATGGCATTTGAAACCAAGATTAGGTGCTAAATGTGCTTATTGTTAACTATTTTAACATGCATTCATCTTTATCTACATTAAGGTAACCTGAGTTTGTATGGATATCTCTACCTCTAGTATATTACTACATGGGTCATTCTAGCCTCTTGCCCTTGCTTATCTATGAAGTCCTACCCCAACAGTGAGTGATTTGGCTGCCACTGTTCCCCATCCAGTTAATTAATTGCTCAGTTCCATTATACAAGTATTGTGGTTTCTGAATTGCTAACCCATACACCTGTGGGAAACAAGTTTATCAATTATAATGCAGTGTTTATGTGCTGTTCCTTTTCAGTCTTAGAGACTACACTCATTTCCACAGTTACTTAGGTCAGCACCTCCTCCCTGACCCACCTACTCCCTCCAACAAGGCTTTTCATCATTTGTGATGCAGTTAGATTCTTTTGCCACAGTCTGCACTCTATGTTGGTATCTGATGACCACCTAAATACATATAGATTTCACAAGCTAAGACTCACTCTTTATGCTGTAAAGTTCCATGGATGTTGATAAATGGATATTATCATGTATCCACTATTACAGTATCATAAGGGAAACATTCATCTCCTCCACCTATTCAAACCACCCCCCTCATCAGATATCCCCTGATAACCATTTATCTGCTTACCATCTCTTTTGCTTTGTCTGTAACCTTTTCAGACCAGCTTCCTTCACGTAGTGATACACATTCATCCATGTCTTTGCATGGCTTGATGGCTCATTCCTTTTTACTGCTGAAATATTCCATTATACAGACATCCACAGTTTGCTTCAACGGGGGGCAGTTATGAATAAGACTTTTATAAACATTTCCGTGCAGGTTTCATGTGGATATATGCTTTCAAATCAGTTCAGTAAATATCTGCAATAAGTAGATTATATAGTAAGACCTAGTTTAGCTTGTAAAAATTTGCCAAACTGTCTTCAAAAGTGGATATATTATTTTGAATTTCTACCAGCAATGAGTGAAATTTCTTGTTGCTTTGAGTCCTTGCCAGCAATTAGGATTGTCAGTTTTTTGGATTTTAGCCATTTTAATAGGTACTTAGAAGTAGGTCACTGTTGTTTAAATTTGTATTTCCCTAATGGGAAATACTGTACATATTTTCATATGCTTATTTGACATCTATATATCTTCTTTTCTGAGTTATCTGTTCAGATCTTTTGTCTGTTTCCTTTTTTCGGGGGGGGGGGATTAGGTTTGTTTGTTTGTTTGTTTAATTAATGGAGGTATTGGAGATTGAACCCAGGACCTCATGCATGCTAAACATGCACTCTACCAGTAAGCTATATCTTCCTCCCACTTTGTCTGCGTTCTGAATGATTTGTTTGTTATTATTGAGTTTTAAGACTCCTTTGTATATTTTGGAGACAGACCTTTTATTAGATATGCACTGTACAAATATTTTCTCCCAATCTGTGGCTAATCACTTCCTTCTTTTAACAGTATCTTTCACAGAACCTAATGATTTAGATTTAATAATGTAAAACTTGTCATTTTTTGTCCATAGATGGTGATTTTTGTTTTATTTCTAAAAATTCATCACCAAATTGAGAAACACATCAATTTTCTTTTCTCTTCAAAAAGTTTTGCCCTTATGTTTTGACCTATATCTGTTTTGTGAAAGTTATGTCTGTGTCTAGGTTAATCTTTTTTTGCATATTGACATCCAGTTGTTCCAGAATCATTTGTTGAAAACACTATATTTTCTCTGTTGAAGTACCTTTACTTCTTTATCAAAGACAGGGCTCTCTGTGCTGTCTCATTGATATGTATCTATTTTCCCCCATTACCCCACTGCCATGATTACTGAAGCTTTACAACACATCTTGAAATTTGGCACATTGAATCATCTCACTTTGTTTTTCTTCAGTGTTGTGTTGGCTATTCTTTTTCTTTCGCCTTTCCATATAAATTTTAGAATCAGGTTGCTGATACATACAAAATATGTTGTTGAAAGTTTGATTGCAATTGCCATAGATCATTGTCTATAGATGATTAAGAATAATTGACTTGTTGGCAATATTGAGTCTTCCAGTCTACAAAGATAGAAAAATAGCCTCATTTATCTAGATTTTCTTTGGTTCATTTAATTAGTTTTGTAATTTTCCACATACAGATTCTGTACATCTTTTGTTTGATTTATGACTATGCATTTCGTTTTTGTGGTATTGTAAAGAGTATTTTTTTCACGTTTGAAGTTCCAGTTGTTTATTACTTGTATAAAGGAAAGTAGCTGATGTTTGCATATTGACAATGTATCTTGGTGACTCTGTGCTCATTCATTAGTTCCAGTTTTTGTTTTTGTTTTTGATTGTATTTTTGTAAGTTCATTACTTTTAGTTTCCTTTCTTATCTATAAAATAAAAATAGTGATAATTCCTGCCTGTTAGTTTATCTTAGAAATTAACTTCAATATCATATATGGCAGTGACCAACACAGAATCTCATACATAGTAAGAATTTATTACATAGTAAGTAAAATTTTAATTTCAAGAAGAAACTGACATAGAGGCCATCCACATAATTTTTTTGAGAATAATCTTTATTTTTTCTTTTCCTAACTACTTCTGTTAATAACTAAAGTATAATTAAAAACTTATGTAGCAGTGTGATTCTATGTTCTTTGTAACTGATTGTCTTTCTTTTTTAATTTGAGACAAAAATAGTATTGTTAACGCATGTGTCTTTTTCATTGTTCTTGGTGTTACTTTCTGTCACAGATTTTTTTATGCAGACGCTTCAAACCTTTCATATAAAGACATGTTACTTTACTAGATTTTATCTACAACAGTACAAAGGTGTTGAATCCAACTCAAAAGAATTACAATCTTTAATTTTATTGAATGGAACGTACACAAAAAGGTTAAAAAGTTATTATCTTTTCTTTGACCTTTCTATTTCTTTGAGTCACAATTTAAATGAATAATGTAGTCAGCAGTGAAGGAATAGAAGAGCTTGAAAAAATGTACAGAGACAAAAACAATACAATGGAGGAAATGCTGAGAGAAGACGGGGAGGGGGGTGGATTGAAGAGGCAGTGTGATGCTTGAGGCAGGAGAGTCAATGTACAAGCTGCTCTCTGGACCCGACTGGCCTGTATTGCTCCTAGAATAGCACTTTCCATTTTTATAAGCGAAAGAATCACCTTTTTTGTTGTTATTAATAGGTCACATTCCCAAGAGTCACACTGGAAATTTTTCAATATATCTTGATTTTGATCCAAGAACCTGAATTTGAATAATAATCAGAGTGTCTAAGGGACATATTTTGAGAAAATACCTGTTAAAGACTGAATTGTATTTGTCCCAAATTCATATATTAACCCTAACACCCAATGTGGCTATAATTGGAGCTAAGGCCTTGAAAACGTAATTAAGGTCAAATGAGGTCATAACTGTGGGGACCTAATGTGAGAGGACTGGTGTTTTTAGTATAAGAGGAAGAAACAGCAGAGATGCATGTGCTCAAATAAAAGGCCATGTAAGGACACACAGTAGGTAGCTGTCTACAAGCCATGGATATAGAGGCCTCAGAAGAAACCAAACCTGCCAGCACTTTGATCTTGAATTTCCAACTTCCAGACCTGTGAGAACAGTAATTTCTGCTGTTTAAGTCTCCACGTCTGTGATATTTTGTTATGGCTGTCCTAGTAAACTAATACAATATCCTAGAGATTTACTCATATAATGTATCTATTATATGCTAGATACTTTTGATATAAGTGTGTTAAGCACTGAATATGCAGGACTCCTTCCTGTACAGAACATAATTTACTAGACATTAATTTTCAAGAAACAGGAGAAACATTTAAATTGGCAAGATAAACATCTCAGCTTATTCATTTCTCAAGAGATGTCATAAAATTGTCAAGGTGTATGTTTTCTGATTCTTGATCACTTCCCTCTCCCCACCAGAAACAAAACAGGAGTTATTATCTCTTGGAAATACCACTATTTAAAAATAATAATAATAATAATTAGGAAATTGGGGTCTTCTTTTATGGGGGTCAAAAGCAAAGCCCTAGTGGCTTAGTTTGAGTGCTAAGCCAGCCACCTAAGCAGACACTTGCCACACTTGCACACGCTAAGTCTGGTAGCAGCATCTGGTTTTGTGAGAGAGGGGAAAACATCATTCTCTCAAGAGAAATCCTGGGAGCAACTCCACGAGAGCTATTCACAGCTAACAAATGGTCAGGGAGTTTAGAGTTGGTATGTGGAGGAGAAAATCCAGCTCCAGTAGGGAGCCTGGCATAATACAGCATCACAATCCAAGAAGAGGCTAACAGTGTTCACAGCATGACTTTTGCAGGTGCTCACAGTCCTAGAATTGAGTATTGCAAAGGGAGCATCTTGTTTGCACTCTGCTGGTGACAAGCCTCACTGACCTTGCTGCTTTCTTATAGTCTGGGATTCTTCCCACTGCATTACCATGTCCAACTTGCCTATTTTCCGAAGGTTAGGCCGGATGTCTTATGGCCCGTCTCTGACTGATAAATGGAAGCCATACAGTGTCGACCGAGGAAGCCATTTTGTAAAGAGATGAAGGCTGTAAACTTGGGATAATAGAACAAAACTAAGCTGCCAAATCCAAATGGCTGAATGGGAACTGGCAGCCAACAGGACACACACACACACACACACACACACGACAATTTTGCTGATGAGCAAAGATTATATTGATAGACAAACTCATTAAAAAGTAGAAATAAGCCTAACTTGAAGGAAGTGTGAAGGCAGACTATGAATGCATAGAATGCCTTTGATTTCAGTTACCCCTTTTTTTATGGATACGCTGGGTGTACTTAAATACAAAAGAGCGTGTATGTTAAACAAAAGTGCAAAAGAGGGAGAGTATATTCTTGTGCCCATTCTTCTTGACATTTCATGCTGTTCCCACTGTTGGTAACCTTCCCTCCTGCTCCAACTTGGTAACCAAACTCTTGTTCAGTCCTAATAGATGTAATATGCACAGTGTCAGGAAGTGCACTAACAGCTCTTGTGAGTACATTGTTTTCCAAGTGTTGGCTTAGAGACGCTGACTGAAGTGAAGGGATATGGCTTTGGTGACTGAAAACAAAGTCATTTCTCTTTTATTCTTTGAGCTTGTAGATTTTGCATCATTTCTGATATGCTCTCATTTTTACGTAGATGCAATTAAATGGTCGGGATGTGAAAGGGTGTGGTGTATGTGGCCAACTTAAAGGGGTAAAGAATATTGTTGTTATCATTGGTGCTCTGTACCTTTATCATGTTTTTATTTGTGAACTACTTCAAGATGGATTCTCTTTTATGCCACTCACCTTGAAATCTGCTGAGATAGGGCTTGCTGTTTCCCTTTTCATGATGATAAAGTTAATTAGTCTAGAAGGCAAACGTTTTCTACTACCTTCCCCACATTCGTTCAACCAATAAGTGACAGGCTTGGAACTGAAACTGAGTGTGAGTCTTCCCAGTCCTTTTCTGGTGTGGATTCTTCTATATCTGATTGCCTTTTTCATAAAGCAGAGAAAGCTCTGTAAATTGATAGTGTTCCTGGAAAGTGTTACTAATTTCAATGGGCCAGTTGAACCCATTCCTGGGTACCAGAGCTGGAAGATCGAGGGCAGAGGGACCTAATGCTGCATCAGAAATATGGAAGGAAAAAGTTTGAAATGAGATTCAACATGTGCTGGTGTCGGCTGGCACCAAATCCCAAGAGCCAATTTATAGCTTCTCTTCCCACCTCCATGCTCGGTAGCTTGAAATAGGCCATGATGAGGGAATTTACAGCAGGGAAATAAGTAAGTGCTATGTATAATTAGGGCCTCTTCATCTGGGGAGATAGTTAATTAGTCTTTATTAGCATGTTGGGGTGGGAAGTAGGGGCCTGAGCATGGTCTTTGGAGTAGAAAGGACTTTGGCTTGAATTCTGGCTCTACCATTAGGCAGTAGAGTGACTTTGACCAAATTACCTATCCTCTCTGAGTCTCCATTCCCTCCTAAGTATAAGCAGCTAATAACCTCCTTGCAGAGTTTTAGGATTAATGACCATGTATGTAAGTGTTGACAAATAAAAGGCAGTCGATTTTAGGTTTTATTATTAGCACTATTAGAAACCTCACTGCTTTGCCTTTTGTGACAAGTTTCCACATGAATAAAGTTAAAATCACGTTCGTGCTGTGTGGAAAATGTGTGACATTAGAGAAAAGATTTCTAAAAATGGATAAAAATGATAAAATCCATTAGGCTTTTTAGAAACAGGTACCATTATAATTCTAGCTATTTCCTGTTACTGCACAATACAACAGAATATACAATCCAGCTAAGAAAGAACTACTTTTGCCAAATTGAAGTAACAGGAGGTAAATGGTACTGCTCTCCTCCAAAGGATCTGTGGATTTATAAATTGGTTGGAAGCATAGGGTTTTGGTTATTTTGTTTCCTATGATTCACAGCGCCAAGCACTGCAGTCCTAATTTTATCCTGGGGCATCCATTCAATACTTGCTTGGAGAGAATAGTGCCACCAGCCGTGTCCTCATAAGCACTGCCAAATATCCAAGTTGCTTTTTCCTGTTTGGAGAGAAATACACTCTAAAGAGCATCTATGAAGCGTAAGCTGTTTTTTTAACTTCAGGATGATGACCCAACTCTTGTGTCAAAGTGACAGTTTTAGGTCTGGAGTGAGATTTGCCTAAGAAGCATTTTACACCAACATTCAGGGACTTGAGAAACATAAGACAGTACAAATATTATGAACTCATCAAGAATATAGGAGGCTGTAAACATAGTAGTGGTGAAACAAGCAACAACCCAAGAGTACACACAGGTACACAACAACAACAAAACAGTGAAATATTGGTTTTGTTTAGTAGAAGTGCCAGGGAACTCGACTGCTCGGCTGTCTCAGGCTCAGAGAAATCTGGTGCCTTTCTGGTCCTACAGGCACATTGCGTGGAAGGAGTTTAAAGGAAACTGCAGTGCACACTAATGCCCTATACAACAAGCCCCAAAGTAGGAAGTCCTCCCACTGAGATTTGATTTCATGTTGAAAAATAACAGCCCTTAAACTCCCCCATTTTCAGCTTATTCCATGAAAAGAGCTATTAAGTGTCAAGTAGGTCAAAGTGAGTCATATATATAATTATGTATTTTATTTTTTGAAACCTGGTAATAAAAGTAGAATTAATGGTTTTGATTAATGAGGTGGTTAAAGGGTCTCTCCTTAAAAGAAAATGAAATATAGACCCATGATTGTGGCTCAGAAAGCCATTGGAGTATTAAATTTGCCATTGCTTCTTTGTATGCAAATGAATAAACATACCCACAAGACAGAGGTTTAGATTCTGAAATGTGAGGTTATGTTGGTAACAAGGTATGCTTTGTTGTCTTCTTTTTAAAGAGCTGTACCCAAATTGCTGGCTGGTGTTCAGAAAGAAAAGTATCCTCCTAAACTGGCAAAAAGACCAACAGTTCACTCAGTGGACTATTTGCATAGTTGGGAACAACTATTTCACTTTACTTTTCAGCAGAAATGACATCTTGCTAGGAGATATTAGCATCAGGAAGCTTGAATATTTTTGGATGAGAAAATGTAGTTTCTTATGTGCAATCTCCAAAATAATGCCTTATGGAAATTTTGCATTTGTTTCCTTTGTTTTGTGATACCGGTAACATCAAAGTACTGCCAATAAATAAGAAATTAATCTGAAATAGAAACCAGTGTTTCCAGCCCCCCAAATGGAATTGATCATGATGGATTGCCCTTAATCTCTTAATCACTAATAAATAGTGTCCTTCCCAGTTTTTCAGGGAAAACCTTTAAGGAAAAAATCATGGGCCTACTGGATTGCTTTGTATCTTGGTTGGATTTTGCAATCCTTCTATCTGTGCATTTCAGCTCCTCCATATATTGCTAGATAGTGGAACTTTGCCTTCAAAAGCACAACAATCTGTAAATCCCTTAGAAGGATATTTCCTCTCAGGCTCTGGGAAACTCAAATTTATCAGACCAAAATTTTGATTTTATTTGTAGTGAAAATGGTAGAGCACTATAACAAAAATCAAATGGTCTACTGGTGCGAGCAAGTAAAATAAGCCTTCTCCCGGGGGGAAGAATGCCTAATGGAGTTCTTGCTTCAAGCATGAAAAGTAAAGCCATTTGACCATGATAAAGCTGCGTGGTATTTTGTTTTTCGTTGAAAATCTGACTTTTATAGGGCTGGTGGCCAAGGATAGAAAGCAACCATGGATTCGTTCACTGACACTGTGCAACTCTGCACCAGTTACTTTGGATTAGAGTTGTGTTCTCAGGAAATAAATATGTGCAAACTGGAAATAGTGATTTTCTGGATCCCTGCAAAGCACTTTTTTAATCCAAATCACAGCAGAATATTAGAGGAATTCATTTGAAAATTTACAGAGACAGTGCAACATCCTAGGGAAGGCACATTATTGTGCGTATTTTTGAAACATCTTTTTATATCTAATTGGATTTCTCTAATTCTTAATTATAGGTTATAATTCAAGTCAGCTATTAGTTGCATAAACTTTAAGTTTGAGGGAAATAATTGTGGCACTATAATTTCTGGGTAGCATTTGCTGTAATATGTAGGACATTGTCCTAGACCATGAAATAGTAGATCAAGTTTTTGTGTCAAGGGTTTTGTGGACTAAGTGATTAGTGTCTTTGAAGCTCGTTTCCTGTTTTATAAGAAAGAGGATGTTCTAGGGAATAATGAGTCCAAACCTACTCTGAGCTTCTTGGAGACAGTGAAGCTTATAGAATTCCTGATGAGGATGTTGTTTAAAAAAAAAAAAAAAGAGTATCATTCACTACAACCTTCTGACTAAAAGGAATTTGAATTCATTAAAAAAAAAAAAGATATCAAAGATAAATATATTTCCCACCCTCTTTGGAGACAAGAGAGAACAGAAAGAATATGTATATTATATGTATTTAAATTCTATCATATTGTTAGTCATTTTTGAGATCAGCTGGATTTTGGAAAGTGTATTATTTAAATCCAGCAAACATTTACTGTACAGCTAATTAAGGTTCAAATACTCTGTTGAACACAGAGGTGATAAATTAATACAGCATGGTCTCTCTTCACAAAAGACTCACAATAGTAATAAATATATAAATAACTCACTGTTCTGCAAGGCAGAATTAAGTAAAAAACATTTGAAATATGAAGAATTTTTAGCAGAAACAAAGAGAGAGGACTGCTTCTGATAAAATGAGCAGTAGACAAAGAAAACTTCAAAGAAAATAATATCTTTTAAGTTGTACATTGAAGATGGAAAAAGATCTTTCTAAGTGAAAAATGAGAGAAGGACATTCACTACAAGCTGAAAAAAAAAATCCCCTGAGAAATATCCAGAAAACTTATGAAGGTTTAGGGGACATAATTTTTTTTTTAATTAATGCTACTAACATCTGTGAAGGCATGTTTTAGTTGTAAGATTGACTAATAGTAGATCTTTCTGGACTAAATAACTTGAGGACTATGCAGTGGCAGCTGGAGATTGTGAGGTTTTGTTGCTGTTGTTATTGTTTTTGAAGTGCTGTTATCTCTGGTAGGTTTTATTGATAGGCAGATTTTCTCTCAACTTGATGCTATCACCAGATTGCAAGAAATATGGAATACTTTCCAGCCATTTTCACTCCTCAGGTTCAATATCTAAAAGTTATGCCACTTTGTATACAAAAAAAAAAAAAAAAGCAGAAGGCTGCAAATGAGATACGAGTTTGTTTGGGGTGTTAGAAATTGCAATTTGGGGGACACAAATGTGGATAAAACTGAAAGAGACTTCCAAGAAAGAAAAGAGTCAGGAATTTATAAAGACAAAAGCTACAAGGTTGTTAAAGTTGTTAAATTTGTCCGGTGAGAATTGTGATTGACTCTGATTCAAGTCAGGAAGCATTTGTCCTTAAAGAATCACAAGTTACTTTAGGGAAATGGTCCAGTAAATATCTTAAGTTTCTGGCAGATGCTCTGAATGACTTCCTTAGGACAATAAATCATCAAAAGATGAGATTTCATCCAAGCTGGGATATACATAAGCCTTTCTTCCTCAGTGGCTCCCTGGCTCCATTTTAAAGAGCTCTCTTAGCAATACTGGCTCCATTTGGATTTTTCTGCCACAGATTTCAGGCCATAATTTGCCAAATTTTATATATTTATAATCAAGTACAATGGGGTTCAGAACATGCTGTCCCAAAACATGGCACCTTGGCATACTAAATACTTTAAACTGAAGGAATGTGAGAAATGACAGGTGCAGGAAGGATGCTGACCTCCCACTTTGACCCTGAAGTAGGTCATAGGAACCATCTGTAAGAGATGGACTCCCTGTACCTAGAGGAAAAAAGCATCTTTATCTCCAAACATGGCGATGGGCCAGCAGGATTCCAAAGTTTCTGCTGGTTTACTATCCTCAGCTCATGTTCTTTTGTTCTATCACTTCTTTCTATGACTTTCCCTTCTTTTCTAAGCCTAATAGGAAAAAAAAAAGTGTAGGTTTAACAGTTTCTTTGGGTCTTCATTTCCTTGTGAAGGCTCCAGTGTCATAAAAGTGTATATTAAATAAATGTGGAGGCTTTTCTCTTATTAATCTGTCTTTTGTTAGTCCCATGTATAGGGCCTAAGCTGGAGAACTTGAGAGGTAATAGGAAAAATAATTTTTTCTTCCCGTGCACGTGCATTTGATGTTCACTTATTTGGTGTTAGAACTAATCATTGTGTGTTTAAGTAAGCAGTATTCTGCCATACAGTTGAGGACTCCTCAATTCAAAGATATGAAAACTGAGACTGAAGGAAGTTAAATGATTTGTCACAGTTCACTGAACTGTTATTGAAAAATATGACTCTAAAGCCCCAAAATTCTTGCTTTGTTTTTTGTAACCCTTTTACTGCTGTACAGAAAGAAAAATAATCCTCCCTGAACCCTTCTAGATTCTTGACTGAGACTCCTTCTGGAATAAGGAGAAAAGCAAACAGAAGTTTAATAATGTGTATACCTTCTATATACATGGACAATACCCAGGAAGACTGAGTAACTCCCCATAATAGTCCAGTCCAGCGCTTTAAATATCATCTCCAGCTAAAGGCACAAGAAGATGCTATAGAATGGAGGAGGCAGTTATGGGAGGTTTGGGGGCAAAACACAATAAACAAGGTACAGTTGTTATGCAGATTTAAGTCTTGCCTTCTTCACTGATAAGAGTTTCTAGAGATGTAGCCGTCATCCTCTTCTTGGGACAGAGAGGGAGACACCCTTACACATGGAGATTTCCCTTATAAATGTAAATGTTTCCTACAGAAGTGTGACTTCTACTTGGTTTTCAGAGCTTCTCTTGTGTTTGTTGTTTCTTAAAAACAACCAGCTTAAAATAATCCTCACACCAGAGTCCTACTTTGGGGTGGAAATTCTGCTCCCCAGCATTACTATCCTGCACTATTTCCTTTCAATAGATGCTTTAAAGACAAGTAAACTCAGTATTGATAACAATTATTAAGTGGAACCCATTTCTTAAGAGAAAGGATGAGATATACACTTTTTTTTTGTCTGCTATTGACGGGTTGAGTTACATAGTTTGAGTACCTTTGTCAGTATGAATTGATGAAAACTTTGACAGAAGTGGAAGAGTTGAATTTTGCTGAATTTTCACAATTCTTCTTTTCAAACTTTAACCTTATTACATATAATAATGTATTAGGGCACTGATTTTATTTGCTACAACTGATTGCCTTTACATGGTAGATTCCTACTGTAGATGTAGCAGAATTTCTCTGTCCTGCAGAAAATCTGCAAATGATATTGATTTAGTTCCTACACTAAAATTTCAAGATGCTGCATGAGATTCTGTTTACACAATTGTTTCTTGACATATTCATTCTTAGGACAATATAATGCTCAGATGGTGCCTACGAGAAGGACATTATTTTATCACTTTCATTCCCATGTCCTCTAAGAATTAACTTATTAACTGAAGTCAATTGGAAACAGATCTGTGGCTAGGATCTGAGGCAGAAAAATGTGCATTTTGAGTTGGGATGACTCAGAAATCCCAGACTGAAGAGATTTAACCATATTTAGCTTTAGGAGGGCATAAATAGACTAAACTTAAAAAAAATGTATTTAAGACTTTGAAATAAGCAAAGGAAAAAAAATACTGTATCTTGACTAGGATACCTTTTCCTAAGTGGCTATGGCTACTTCATAACCCCGCTGTAGAAAACTAGCAGTGGAAATGTTACAGAAATGACAGGCCAGTCAAGAAACAAGCACCACTCGGAGGGTTGGAGTACTCAGATGTATTACGCCGGCGGGCTCAGAGGGGCTTCTGCTCCGAAGCTCTGAGCACCTTCAAGATGTGCACATGAGGTTTTATAGGGTAAAGTACAAGCTTGGGGTATTCAGCCAATAGGCATGGAACAACTTTAGCAGCATTATCATCATGAAAGTGGAGGCGGGAGGCAGCAAACCAACATTCCAAAGCCAGATATGTATCTTTGAAAATCCAGTTGGCTAGCAAAAAAACATAAACAACAAACCAACACTAATTAACTTAGATTTACAAGTTAGTCCAGCGGAACTCAGATCAGTATTCCAATACTTAGACTTGTTAGCCCAGCCCAGCTTCTCCTTCACATTCCTAGACCTGCGAGTTATCTTGTTAGACCAGCCCAGCTTTTACTTCACAGAAAGCCAACAATAATACAAATAATTCTTGGAAAAACAAATGGATTGTGCTTGATAGAATACAGTTGATTCTTGCTCACTGGATAGAGTGGTCATACTTATTTTATATATTAATTTCAGTATTTTTTTCCCCTAAGTATGTGTGTTATTTGAATTCTCCTTTGAACTGTTACCAGGAGGAGAGGAATAAAAGTTACCCAGCTTCTTAGTCACCTGAAAAAATGAATTTCTAATGGGAGTTAGAGAGTGTGGTATAAACAGGTGATTTTATTAGTGACGTAGAAAAGTAGCAAAATACAGTACATACCTGAGAATTGGGGGCGGGCCAATCCAAGAGAGTAAAAACGGTGCCTCTCCTTTGTTTTTCCTGTTCTTATATCCTGACTTAGGGGGCATTTTCCTGATTGATTATTGACAGCTTCTGTTCTTTGAGCGGTCAGGCTGACTGACAGCCCCCATTACTTGTGCACAGGCACACCCATCTC
Organism: Vicugna pacos; assembly: GCF_048564905.1. Classification (NCBI taxonomy): domain Eukaryota; kingdom Metazoa; phylum Chordata; class Mammalia; order Artiodactyla; family Camelidae; genus Vicugna; species Vicugna pacos. Next base: position 28,634,751 of record NC_132990.1, read on the forward strand.
TTTTACTCTTGCTTTTACCCATGATGCACACAGAGAAACCTACGGGAGGGGGCTCAAATTGTAACATTAATTACATTATAATGAGCATTGGGTCAACTTAAGCCAGGTCCTTCTCTCCACTGCGCAGCTGCAGTGGTCGATAGATCCTAGCCAGCTTCTTTGCTGGCCCTCATTTAGAGAAAGGAAAAGTTTTTTAGAGACCCTTATCCTGAGTGCTGGCGTACTGTTATTTTCTGGGTTGCTCCTTTCCCCTTCCTCTCCCCTTGCCTGGTGCTCATTTCTATCTAACTGCCTAACAGAACTAGTTATAACATTTTACCTCTCATTAGTGAGTTAAGGAAATTGATATACGGTTATTTAAAATTGTATGAGAGTTGTGATTTTACCTTTTTTTTTTTCACCCCAAAAATTCTTTTAACAGTATAAATCAGTGGTTCCAAATCCTGGTAAGCATTACAATCCCCTGGAGGGCTTGTTAAGACTCAGATCACTGGGACCCATTTTTAGAGTTTCTGATTCAGTATTCCTGGGTGGGGCTGAATAATCTGCACTTCTGGCAAGTGCAGGTGATATTGATGACAGAAATTCTACTGTCAGAACCACTGACATAAAATCACAGTCACCCAGGATGACGATTACAATCCCCCCAAACATTCATTTTACCTAAGCAGAAAGATAATCATTTTAAAATCGAATCTGCAGCCCTAAACTATTTTAATGTCCCAATGTAAAAAGAATGTTCCTAGTCCTTTCATTTTTTCCCCCATAGCTGGATAAATCAGCCTCTTAAATCTCCTGGTTTGGGCATTAGAAATAGTGGCAGCTTCTATTAAGTGATGTGATGGGGAATAGGAAGGTATCATAGAAGACAATATAAGATTCACTCTAGACCAATTATGTAGTTAATTACTCTAGCATGTGAACTTAGCTTTCAAAGCAATCTCATTCGGGCTGAGGAAAAAACTACTACAGACAATTATGGGATGTGTGTGATGTTAGAAAGGGGAAGACAGAACTATTGTTGAAAGAACACTGTAAATGCTAAGCAGGGTAATCTGAAATAAACATAAGTGGAATTGTGTTTTCCCTGAGCTGTAGTCTTCATTGCATAGTAAGTCTCTTCCATTCTAATTTCTATGATTTATTCGCTTATTGGGACAAGTTATCTATTTTCCTTCTTTTCCCCTTTCCTATTGCAGGATATGCATCATCCTTTCCTATTGTGGCTATAGAATTCAATATGCATTTTCATTGTCAGACAGGAGGGTAGCACTGGAGAGTAATTTAAATGCACTAACATCTTTTTCCTATTTAAATCAAAAGGAAAGTCTGATACCCAGGGGTGAACACCATACATCTGACCTAGATGTGACCATTGTTTTCCTTTTTTGTTCTCACATACCATAAAAAAGAATAAAAAAGAAAAAGTAAAAGCAAGTCCTGTCATTAGTATGCTGATAATGGGAAAAATACAGGCATAACTTTCAAATACTTGAAGGTGGCTTTTTAAAAAGTCTTTTGTGAACCTGTGAAACATAAAGTAAATTAAATCTAATTTGCATGCAATTTGTCATTTATTTAGAGGTTGGTGGCAATTAAGAAATGCAATTTGCTCTTTAACACTATTTCTCTTCTATGTACATTAAAAGAAATCAACACACTTGTGTTATATTCATGAGATTACAATGGTGCACTCTAGTGGGCAAACTGAACACTTGAAATTATACATTAAGTTTTTGTAAGGTTTTCATAATTTTATACACATGAACTTATCTGTATTTAATTCAAATAGAAACTCAGTAATGGCACTTTGAGTAGGTAGAAGATAATGCATCATTTTAGGGGGAGAGAATTTGTGGATAGGAAAATGTCTCTTAGTCAGTTTCAGTTTTGAAAGTTTCTTTTCCTCCTATCCTTTCTTCCCTTCCCCTTCCTTCTTTTCATTTTCTTTTAACCAATGAACCCTCAATTCAACATTATATAGCAAATATAAATTTGGGACTTGAAAGCTGAGGACATAAATGAAGTGTGTTATTATCATCAATTTTAGGGACATTTTAGGAAGCTTTGGCTTTGGTGGAGAAAGCTGTTTTAGCAAAAGCATTATGCAGTGGTACTTCTTCATATTCCTTACATATGAATAGAATATTAGAAATATTGAACATAGAAATTCATACAGACTTTTTAACTAGTTAAAACTGTCGACTGAAATAAATGCACAGCCTAAAAGTGAGAGTTATGTTTTATGTGGTGGACATTTCTGAGGACTTGAACCCTTTCGAGCCCAAATGACAGCCTCCTAGATTGCTCTGAAGGATTGCTCTGAAGAGGCAGGGGAGGAGCTAGGATATATAGGAGTTTTACAACAAAGACCAGGAAGATGGAACATTGAAAGATTACTTGTTAACTAAAGAAAACCAGGCATCTCAAGTTAAAGAATTTAGCACTTTTCTATCTATGGGAGGGAGCAAACATTTGGGCTCATTGAATTCATTCCTCTAAGAAGCATCTAGCTATCTAGGGCCAGTATCCTGTCCTTTCTTATTCTGAGTCCCCTCAGGGTGCACCATTGTGAGTGGCTGCAAAGGCTGGGCTGCAGGCTTGTCTTCACTGGGAGGTGGCGGCAGCTGATGAGGACTTGATGGTTTCAGCATTTTGTTTACTGATACGGTTTGTAGTATTTTTTGTTCACACTACTCATCACTGATATTAGAAGGAATAAAAATATTTGTGCAATACCTTAATATTTCTTAGTTTTTTTCCCTGAATGTGGTGATATTTTGAGACTAAGATGTTTGCCTCTATTATGCTAAACTATCTAATAATGATGCATACCTTTATGTGAATTTTCTAAAGTCATTTTTATATTACCTATACTCTTTTAAAATATCCACAAGTGAACTTTAGTTTAGGTTAGTTGTTGTTTTTTTTTTCCTAAAGTATTATCCTACAGTGTTTAACAGATAAGGTGTTTTTATGTTTATAATACTTACAAATTATACATAATTTGAGAAACTAACTTGTTTAGCCTCATATCTAATGCTGTGTCATTACTAAAATAGTAGAAAAGAAATAGAGGAAAAAGAAAAGGCGAAGATACAATCCATTCAAATACTAAACATCTAAACTGTTTAATTCAAAGTAAGGTCATACTTTGATGAAAATTTTTCTCTTGGACTTTTATCAAGTAAGACAGTTATCTAATAAGAGATTATCAATTAAGAAGAGTCAGCCAAGAAACAAATTGCACCCTAAGTGACTTTGTACATTATTGCAAGGAATGATGAGCACAAGCAGCTGCCTTATTACAATGGAATGACCCAAGAGCTTCCTGCAGTTACAACTGTGCCTCAGGAGTACGTGTAGTTATGTTTCTCTTAAACTTACTGGAGGTTGGGATACAAATCCTTGAGAAGCCCCATGAGCATTCTTTTACGTGGATGGTTGTGAAAGTGGGCAGGCTGCTGAACATGACTACATGAAGAATGTTTCTGATGTAGTTCCCTGTTCCAGTCTGGCTCTCTCATGAGACTCAGTTGGCCCTAAAATAATCTTAAATGTGAACTTACTGCTTCAGGAGAGTACACAATGCTATTAGCAAGATAAGTGGGGCTAAAGGGGTTGCTTCTACTCATTCTTTCTCTTTCACTTAAAATAATTGTGTTAAATTCAACTGAGAATGCACATATCTGTTCCAAGTAAATGCAGTTTTTTTAATTTAGTTTTATCTTATTTTATTCCTTTTTGCTTTTAAAATAGTCCTAATACTGAAACAAAAAAAGGGAGCCCCAACCTATTGTGATATAGAGAAACCAGATACTGTGCTAGGTACTGTTTCAAAGTTCTTTTATTTCAAACAGAAAAAAAAAAAAGAAACAGAAATTTGGTATATCTAGAGCCAGAATGAGGTAGACACCAGAGGAGGTCACAAAACTAAAGAAAGAGGTGCACAACCAGTGTCTGGCAAATACAGGTGCTACGAATGTGCAAGAAATATCAACATTATGTATTTGTGGACTTTCTTTGAATGATCCATTAGAGAGCTCAGAAGATTTGATCTCTGGAAAAGTTTAAAATTTCCTAAAGAAGGAATCTGACTGGCCCATATGTGGTCAAACACTAAGCCTTTAGTCAAGTTCCCGTGACCAAGTTGACAGCAGGGATTATGATACTTAGCTTCATGGGGGTCACTTAGAAGAGTGGATGGAAAAGGGGTAATTCCAGCAGGAGAAGGAGAGAAGCGAAGCTGAGGAGATGAAACAATCAAATTCTCATAACATTCTGACTCCTGACTCTTTAGACTATATATATATCCCCATATACTGAAATTTAAAGAGTATTTGCTTTTAACAAACTGCAGTTGTCTTACATATTACCTCAAACAAATTCACCCTTTCCCAAGGGAAAGCAGACTGAAGTCACGCTTACTTTATGTCCGTGTAACTGGCATGGAGCCATGGAGCAGGGGTGCACTTCTTCAGATCTTAGTATTTCTTATTGATGTGCAGCTTATGAATACAGTCCCAAATGTTTAGAGAGCAATTGGTATGAGAATTAATTCTTGACTAGTGTTGTCCAGCCCACAGCCCCTTAATGCTAATTACATCTGTATTATGGAATATGTACTAAGCATATATTATTTCTCTGAAATATCTTTTGGTTGGCATTTACTTTTTCATAACTCCGTGTGGTGCTCCATCCCCATTCCAGGATTTAACATGAGAACTAGGAAAACTAATAGAATACATAACTTTGGCAGGATTTTTTGACCCTGGGTGAAGAGAAGAGCCAAATAGGGACAAATGGAGTTGCCTATATTACGGAGGAAAAATAATTTTCCCTCTACCCTTCTAGGTTCTTGACTGAGACCCCTCTATACTGAAAAGATAGATTAACAGGAGAAAAAAACAAAGAAAACAAAAACAGAAGTCTAATAACATGTGCACCTCCTGTATACATGGAAGATACCCAGGAAAAATGAGTAACTCCTTGAAATGGCCCAAGCCACCACTCTGAATACCATCTCTAGCTAAAATAAAAGAAGATGTTGGAGGTAGGGGAGCCACTTAGGGGAGACTATCAGAAAGGTATAGTAAACAAAGGTATATTTGTTATGCAGATTTAAGTCTTGCCTTCACCAGTAAGTTTCTAGTGATTTATCAGTCATCTTCTTCTTGGTATAGAGAAGGAAAAACCCTTACAAATGAAGATTTCCCTTATCAGTGTAAATATCCTCTGCAAGAGGGTAACTTCTACTTAGTTTTTAGAACTTTTCCTGTGTCTGCTGTTTCTTAAGAAAATAATCAGTTCAAGATAATCCTTACACCGAAGAATCATATTTTGGGGTGGTACAGTCCAGAATTTACCTTCACCTATAACAACACCTAGCCTCCTAATAAGATTAAATGCTTTTAGTTTTGATTCACTGTAGATGGAAAATTAAGCACTCAACCACAGTTAGCAAAAGTCCATTTTGTTAACCCCTTACATAGACTCTGTATTAATTATGGGACAATAGACTATAATTGAAGACCTAGACTTGCATGAAATACAAATATATGTGGTCTCTTTGAATAACAGGAAATTCATAGGTAAGTTACTGTTATGAGTTGAACTGTGCCCTCCAAAGAAGATATGTTAAAATTCTAACCCCTGGTACCTCAGAATGTGACATTGTTTGAAAAGAGGGTCTTTACAGAGGTAATCAAGTTACAATAAAATTATTAATGTGGGCTACAATCCAGTGTGACTGGTGTTCTTATTAAAAGGGGAAATTTTGACACAGAGACAGACAAAAATGCACACATGTGAGTAAACACAGGAAGAAGACAGCCAGCAATCTATAAGCCAGGAAAACACCTGAAGCCAAGAGAGAGCGGCCTGGGACAGATGATTCCCTAGCATGGTCAGAGGTAGTGTATGCTTGTCTGTACTCTAGCCTCCAAACAGTGAGACAATAAGCTTCCATTGTTTTCAGCTATCCATTTATGGTACTTCACTATGGCAACACTAAGAAATGAATACAAGTAGAATCTGTGCGTCTCACGATCACAGCTCTCATTTCTCTGTAATTCTCTTGTTTCTGTCGTCTTGGGTGTATCAGCTTTGATTTTAGACTAGCTACATCATGTTCACAAGATAATTCCATCAAGATTTCAGTTTTTTTTTTTTTTTGTCCTCAGTAAAACAAGAAGGGAGAAAACTTCTCTTCAATTATGAAAAGCAGTTGTTTGATTTGACTGTCATATGTTACTTTTGGACCAGTGAAAATGGCCTTTGGATGCCAGATGTTGATTGAATTAAGTCTCAGTTCCTAAACCAGTAACAGCCAAATGGGGAGGGCATGGAGGAACCCTGTGCACTTCTAGCCTAATTAGAGCCTACCTCTGAGGAATTAGCATCCTCAGTTACATGGGTTTTATGGGGCATGGGATCTATTGGAAAAGTCCAGCATTTTTGTAAAAAAAAAAAACATGGAGAATAATTTTATGGTACTCATTGAATTATCCCTTTTTACCATGACAAGCCTGGAACAGCTGGAAGCTACAATTAAAAGCCTCTGCTACAGTGGAGGCCTTCTGTTCACTTAGATACAAATATGTGAAGGTTATAGGATGTTTTATAAATAGTTCTGTCAATATATTGTTAATAATTTTTTTTCTACCAGTCCTACAATCTTGTCCTCTAGAGATCTGTATAGCAAATCTGTCATTACCCAGGAGTTAATGTAGATCCTAATGTCAGACCATATTTCATTGTAAGCAAAGTGCAACATAAGATGAATTGCTTTAAATGTTGTCTTTTGGGAGGTCCTTGGAACCATGCAAGAGGAAGTGTGATGATGTGAAAGCTTACCTTGGTTGATGCTGATAGAAAATAGCTAATGCTACTCCTAAAGCTTTACTTGATTTCCATTCGTTGGTTGGCTTTTTACCTCTTCAATATCTTGGTATCTCTTTTCTGCATTGTACGTCCTTTATTAAACTGTGTATTATACCCTTATGTTCCTCAATGGACCCAGCCTGATATAGTAATGCACCAGTCGTTTATCACATCTGTAGGTAACGTTTGGTATCAGTGTAAACGTGAAGATTTTTTATAATAATTGTACTGCCTTCTAGATCTTCAAGATCAGACTCACAACCACAGCACCTCAGAAATAAGGAAACTAAATTCAAGAAAATTTAAGAGGTTCCCCAAAGCATTATATTTGGGGATAGAAAAGGAGATGGGAAACAGCTCTCCTGACTTTTAGTTTAGTGTCTTTTTATCTGTACATTACTTTATATTTCATAAATATTATATTTTTGCTTCTGCTTACAATCTTTTTATATCCAGAAATAATAATCCCAAAGTGAATACCTAGGCAAAATTTTCAAGGTTCAACAATTTATAAATTTTAAGACAGACTTTCTATACGGCACTGCTTCAGTGCACTAAATAATACTCAAGTGGCTTGAAAGAGTTAATTCATCTTGCAAAAGAGCCTAATTTATTCCCAGGACATAGTCTGTACACAGGGAGAATATGGCTCATTAAATCTCTTTCAAAGACTCCCAATAGGGAAGTATGTATTGGATCAATATTACGTTCCTGTGGACTTAACAGAATCACAATTACTCTTGGGAGGAGGCTAGATTTTCATTTTGGATGTGGAGGTCTTTTCAAAGATGGGTGTTGTACCTATAGTTATTCATAATTTTGTTTAAAAAGGAACTGGCTTACTATTAAAAAAAGACTAAGAATTAGATAATTCTTTATTCAGCATTTTATTTCTTTCCAACAGATTATAAAATAAGTTACCCTTCTGTAGATTCTTTGTTTTGTTGACATTCTTTGCACCTGCAACCTTATACTAGTCAGATCCTCTAATAGGAACATTATACTTCATGACATATTCATAAGAAGTACTTTTCAAAGGTCAGAGACTGCAGCAGAAGAACAAGTGTGCATCATTAGTTGCTCCTTTCCCAGGGTCATACATATGCTGCAGCATCCACTTAATGTGAAAACACAATAAAACTACGTCTACATGATGTTGGACGATTAGACAAAATCTCAGAAGTCATGATAGTTCTCCCGATTAACACAAGGAGATGATTATGAGTGAAGACCCTGGAATCAATTTCCTTCATTTAAATTCTGGCTCTCACATTTATTTCCTAGGTCTATAACCCCAGGCATGTTACTTCAAGTCTCCAAGTCTCAGTTTTATCATGTATATTCTGGGCTAAAAATAGTATCTCCCTCATTAGAACATAGCCGAGAAGGCTAAATTAAATGAGCGAGTACCTGGGAAAGATCTGATATTAGTAAGTATTCAATAAATATTAGGTAAATTATTACATGCGTATTTGTATATGTTTTCATTATCTTAAAATATACAAGTAGAAGTTCATTAGTGTAGTTGGCAAACGTCAATATGCAAGTCTTGCATATCTTGTAAGTCGCAAAGCCCACATGATCAGAGACACATAAAATCTCTCTGCTGGCATCTGTTGATTATCTTTTCAAATAATAGCGATAATAGATATTATCTATAGATTATTAAGCATAACATCATTTGTAGGATTACTATGTATCTATCAAATATTTTCTCCTTACTGATAATTATTGGAGATTTTCTGTTATAGTTCTCCTGACTAGTTTTAAATGGAGTAGACTGGGGACAGGTTCTTACTTTGGAAGAGTTTAATAAACCAAGGAAATATTTATATCTAAGTTATTTTTAGCTGTATGCAATTTGTCCAAGTCTAGTATAAAAGCAGAAATAATAATACAAAATTCTATCACTTGTTTTGTATCTTCTACTAAGTTCATCAAATAGAATGGTAAAATGTGTGAAACGTTCTTTGATACACAAGGTACTAAAATATACGAGATACTACCTAAAAACCTCAGTGAACAATATTAAAAAAAAAAAAGTAAAAAGTTGCCGATGCACAAATACTGTTCACTTAAAGAATAATTGTTTCTGGATAGAATCATTGACCTATATGGGGTACACAAATGTAGTTATCCTACATTCACCCTCTGAGAAATCCACGTTCACATCCTCCTTTAATTGTAGTATACGACATTCAACATGGAATATTCAAGCACCTGACCAAATGCTTCATTTTCTCCCTGCCACTTCTGAACACCCCGTAAGAGACAAAGAAGAGACTATAAGGACTAAAGGGAGGATGATGGCAGAAATGAGATACTGGGCTGCCTTGATTCCTCACTGGGGCAGCTAAAACATTAAATGCCAAATGTCTTTGAAGGCTTATTGTACATTTGAAAGTGCAGGACTCTTTATTAACAACAAATCATTCATTTTAAGCATATGTGAATCATGAGACAGTCATTTTCAAGTTTTATGTAGTTGATTTCTTTATATTTTACTTATTTAGTCATCTTAAGGGTCAATGTTCACCTATTTTCCTCACAAGAAAATTTATTAATATATTATATACTTTCACTCATTGAACACATGAACATTTTACATTGGTGTAAAATGTCAATAGTTATGTAGACTTTATCTGTAAAACATTGTTCAAATATAATACGAAGAGCAAAGTATACTTTCTTACGGTGAGTATCATGGCTTATATTTTTGATACCCACATAGTAATTGGTACATAGTAAATGCTAAATATATTTGTTAGAGGAAGGGAGGGAAGTAGAGTGAGAGGAATGATCGGTAGATGGATGGATTTGGAGAGAAGGAAGAATTTGAAAGTTAAGAAGGAAGTCTGTGATATTTGAGTGAGAAAAACATAGACTTGGAGTGAGAAATATTTGCGTTTGAGCCTGGATCTTTTTAGCTGTGACCTTAGCTTTGATTTTCACACCTGTGGGGCAAAAAATGGGGATGATATAAACTGTCCCATTTTGTTTTGAGAATTAAATCAGAAAATGTGTGACAAATGCCCACTTTCACAATACCTGAAATACTACAGTAAATGCTCCGTAAATGTCAATTTCTCCTCTTTTGCATAGCTTGGCCTGGTTTTACCTTAAAGATAGGTTTTGAAGTACTTTCAACTTACAGTTGAACAGATGATTTGAAGGTGGGGAATGACACGGTTCCAACTCTCAGCACACCTCCCTCCTGTGCTGCTGCTTTTGGGAGCTTGCCACCAAGCAGGCGCCTTTTTTAACCTCACTCTGAGTGAGCTCATCGTTGAAGAAACTTTCCTTCTCGCACTCCCCTGGCATCCCTCTGTAGGAGCTACTGACTTCTAAGGCCAGGTGGAACAGCTCTCTAGGCCTATGAATGTGCTCTCTGAAGACTGCATTGCAGTGTAAATAATCAGAGAGCAGGCTACATAATTAACCAAGTAAAATATGTGGTGATAGCAGTATATCTTTGTTACCTGTGAATTTGAAAATTAAAATCTTAACATTCCTTACCTGAATGCAAAAAGAATTAGAACAAAATCATATTTCAAAGAAGTATAGGACAGCTGGCCAAGAAAAGGCAAACAATGTCCCTGGACACAGAAGAAAGATGGTAATGTCACTGACATTATGGAGAAAAAAGATCACATCATGATGAAAAATAGGAGAAAATAGATTAAAATGTGCTGGCCAGGAGAGGGCTCACAGCAGGAGGTGAATGAGTACTGGTTAATATGTCTAATACTTTAAGGGGGTATTGTAATGAAGCCATGTTTTCCTAATACAGAACTCTTTTCTTTAAAATTATGGAAGATTCTTCTTTTTCTTCTCTAACATGCAAAATGAACTGTTTGCTTAAAAATAAAAATGACTTCATTCTATGCTTGTGGAGAATAATGTACTAGGCACACAATTTTCAGTGGCTGATACCTTTTTTTCTTCTTTTTTTATGTGGGTGTCAAATCTGCTGTGAGAATACAACAACTTTAGTATGCTTGAAGTACATTTATCATAGCATGGGATAATAAATGATTTTCATTGAATGGAAATGAGGCAAGGGCATGCATCTGAGAGGGTTCCATGCAGATTTTTTATTGTTGGTATATTAGACAACTATTCATCAGAAAAGTAATGTTACTTATTCAGAACAGTTCTGCAAATTTTGCCAGGTTTATTGAACCAAACCAAGTTAATATTTACATTGACATTAATTGGCCCTCTATTTCAACAAATAGTTATTTGAAGGCTATTATCCAGATTCTTGGAATAAGGAGTGGACTTGACAGATAGGATCTGAGTCTTCATAGAACCTATATCCTGATGGAAAAGTAAATAAATACATTAAAAAGAGTTTATAAATGCTACAGTCAGATTATGATGAGCCCAAAATAATTTATTGGGTTCTGAGATGGGTCATACTACCATATGATAAAATTTGACTAAGTGATCAACTCAAAAGTCTTTGTTAGATGTAAGCATTTTTTTACTTTAAATACACTGGTTTGGCCTACAAGCCTTTCTACTCTCCTATAATGGAAATTCACTGGGGTACTGTGTTAGTTTTTAGTGTATACCAAAGTGAGTCCATTTTATATAGAGATATATATATATATTCTTTTTTAGATCCTTTTTCATCAGTTTATTACAAGATATTGAATGTTGTTCCCTGTTCTACTCAGTAGGACTTGTTGTTTATCTATTTTATATATAGTGGTTAGTATTTGCTGTAATTATATATGGTGGTTAGTTAGGAGTTAGTCCCTAACTCCTAATTTACCTCATCCCCTCTTCCCCTTTGGTAACCGTAAGTTTGTTTTCTATGTCTATGAGTCTGTCTCTGTTTGTAAGTAAGTTCTTTTGTATCATATTATAGTTTTAGATTCCACATGTAAGTGATATCATATGATATTTGTCATCCTCTGTCTGACTTACTTCACTTAGTATGATAATCTCTAGGTCCATCCATGTTGCTGCATATGGCATTATTTCATTCTTTTATGACTGAGTAATACATATATGTGTGTGTGTGTGTGTGTGTGTGTGTGTGTGTGTGTGTATGAAAAACACATCTGGTTTATCCTGTCATCTGTCAGTGGACATTTAGGTTGCTTCTTTGTCTTGGCTGTTGTAAATAGTGCTGCTATGAACACTGAGGTGCATGTATCTTTTCAAATTAAAGTTTTCTCTGGATATATGCCCAGAATGGGTTGTTGGATCATATGGGAACTCTGTTTTTAGTTTTTTTAAGGAACCTCCATACTGTTCTCCTTAGTGGCTGCGCCAGTTTGTATTCCCACTAATACTATAGGAGGGTTCCCTTTTCTCCACACCCTCTCCAGCATTTATTTGTAGGCTTTGTGATGATGGGCTTTCTGACAGATTTGAGGTGATACTCATTGTAGTTTTGATTTGCATTTCTCTAATAATTAGCAATGAAACACTATGTAAAAATATTTTAAATAAAACCTACCTATTTAATGTATGCTGTTCTTCCCTATTAATAGTATTTGGCATCCGTATATAACAGTACAAAGTTACTGATAGAAAACTCTGAGAAGCCCTCACATACTATATAGTAACTTGACTTTCCCTTCAAAAGATCCCCCTCATAACGCTATTAACACTGACCCAAAAGCTTGGCAGCATTGCGTCACTTGGTATAAAAAGAGAACCTGACTTAAAGTGGAAAAAGGAACAGATGGCAAAGTGTGTTCTACATACACATAGATTTTTTTTTTTTTTTTTGCCAGGGAAGCTGCTTTTAATCCAGTTCACCATGTTCTAAGGCAGCTTCTATTTCTGTAAGCATTGAACATGCAGGGCCAAAGTTTCTAAGTATGGACCCACAGAAACAGGAAGGAAATGATGTATGTTAGAAGTCCTGAAAAACTGAGGAGGCTGCAGTAGATTTTGCAAAAATCCCTTCTAACTCCCACACCCTGTGTGTCTGTCTTCCTCAAAGGCCACGTGGAAGTGGTACCAGAACCTGAGACAGCTTGCAATTGCCATCACTGCTTTTTCCTCTAAGGCTTCGATTTTCTCATTTCATTTTTGCGACTTACAGTTTTTACATTTGAACCTTCTTCTCCAGCCTTTTCGATGTCCTGTTCAAGGGCTGCTGCTCTTTCCTGCTCCTAAACTAACCTAGTGTCAGACCTCATGTGGCTTCCAGTCCTAGTATAATTCAAAGCATCCTAATAATCCATAATCATTCCTGAGGCCACCTTTTTGTTCTTTCTGCTTTCTTTTCATACTCAGATATATTTTGGAGGCTTACCATTTAAGTTATAAGTTGTTATCATTTAAATGAAGGAAACACCTGAAAATAAGATTCTGGGCGGAAGGAGTGGGGATTGACTGTTGCTATTTGTTTCCTGGGTGCCAAGGAGCGATTGAGCTATGACGGTTAAAGATAAGAATCAAAGGTGATAAGAAACTCCTTTACTTGCTTTTGTAAGCGTTAATAGTCCTAGATCCCACCTTTCCATAATTTTTTCTCCCAGTAGTTTCCAGAGTGGTTATAGGAAATAAGTCTTAATGAAATTAGAAGTATAAAATATGAGACTCCTTCAATGGTGAATCAGGGTTCAAGACATGGAGTGAAACTGAAATCCATAATAAAACAGTGGATGCAAAGACAAGAAAACAGCTGGAAAAAAATCAAAATGGCATGAGTGAGGCCAGAAGCACAGTTCAAAGATTATGTAAGAAACCTGAAACCAGAGTGTACACAAAAGTCACAGGCTACCATCAGGCCATGGATATAGACTACACTAAAAAAAAAAAAATCAGTAAGCAGACCACAGGTACTGAAGACTAGAGAACCTTGAGCACCTGAAGATGACACAGATTGTAATAATTTAAGAAGCCAAGGGCAGCAAGTCAGGACAGGGAGCACAAACAGATGAGGGCTGAGGTTAAGGAATGCAGTACAACTAAGCAGAAGGTCAAGAAAGTAGTAGACAGGAGTTGTTAGAAAACATGGCAGTGGAAATGTGGCGAACATCTGTCTCACCTAGGAAACATTTTATGTTTCCCTATTTCTTTCAGCAAGAAATAGACAGCTGGGTTTAAGAGCAGAACTGGCATACAACCTAGAGGCAGCAACTGCTTGTGTTGGGAAACTACAAGTCCACCTGGTTGAAATGGGAACTATCTGAATGAGGATTTCTTGGCAATCCTGCTAGGAAGACATAAAAAATTAATAGCATGAGGTGGGCAGTTAGAAGGAGCTAATATTTCTGTGCTAGGAGTTTTAGCTGTATTACCCCAGTAAACAATGCTTGCAACAACTTTGAAAAATTGGATAGTAATCTTTAAGAGATGAAGTAACTATACCTGAGTAAAGTTAAATAAATTGCCTATAGTCAATCACTGACTGATTAAGTACTTACATCCAAATACACAAGTTGACAATATAGGAATAAAACCCAGTTTTTTACTGTTATTCTACTCATGCACAGTAGTGAAAAATGAAAATGAAATTCCAATGAAGAAATAAAAAAAAATGAAATTCCAATGTTTTCATACCTACGGAGTCAAATGAAAAATAAAATTCCAGTGTTTTCATACTTATGGAGTCAAAACAAGATTTTGGCAGGGGTGTGAATGTGGGAGCTGTAATAGTGGGAAAAAAAATTACGTGGGCAGTGTTGAAACAGAAGTCCAGAGATGCAGAATTGCAAACATAAGAAGGATATTTTCTTTTGCTGCATTTATGGAACCTGATTTGCTCTGAAGAATTTAATCACTACAAAATAATATAAAATTAATAATAGTAGTACATATGCAACCATCAGTGCATATATAGTAAATACTAGGTATGCTGAAGCCTTTACAAGCATGATCTCTCATATATACATTTTTTTTTCATAAGAACCTTATAAAGTTCTAATATTATCCTCATTTTATAAGTGAGGAAACAGTTACTGAGAGTTTAGGACACAGGCCCAGGGTCACATACTTATTGAAAGTTTGGAGCAGGGATTCATACATGAGTGTCAGTCCGTCGTGTTTATCGCCTTCAGACTTTGTGACTTTATGTTCACAACATAATACATTTAACTTACACATGTTATTCAGATTATTCAGTATTCAAACCATCGGTGAGCCACCATGACATTATTCTTCCTAAGGATTAAATATTCTTTGTCAAACAACAAATCAAAAGATGTTTAAGTAGTAAAATATCCATGGCAACAAAATATCCATGGCTTTTAAAATTGAGTGATCCATTTTCATGTATATTTGATCTGCTTATTATATATAAAATATTCTAGTGTGGATGTCTTTAGTTGTTTTTCATTGAGCGTGCAAAACAGATTTTTATATGATAAGTGTAGTGGTGTTTCAAGACAGCACGGTTTTTGTGGTAGTTCTGTTTTTATATGTGGTGAATGTTTGGTTCAATTATCTTGTTTTCACTATAGAAGTATCCAGAATAACAGCATATACTTGTTCATCTTCAGTAACTGAGTGTGGAATATGGTTTTCTGAGTGTAATCATGCATCATATCTTTTCAGATAAATGGTGCGTGTTTGATTGAATATATTTTTCCCTGAAATACACTGTGAAGTTGCAAATAAATAGTATCTATGTTTAGATAGACTTTGTTTTCTGAGAAACATAAAAGCACTCTAAGACAATTTCTGTTACGCTTTCACATTTCTTATTCTGATTTTCAGCCTATCATGTAATTAAAAACAAGGAAAAAATAGGGCACATGAAGCAGCATTTTGTAAAGGTGACGAGTTCACAATATTGCTTTTAGCTTAAAAAGCCAAGTTTTCCAAATCCTGAAACAATTTTGAGTGTTGAGGCTGTAATTAATAGTCCCTCAAGTTCGTCTGTGAAGTATCAGAAACTTGTAGATAAAAGGGTTAACAGTCCAAGAACATAATTGTGATTTAACTAGCAAACCTAAAAATGTTTATGGATAACTGATTAAACAATTACATAAAACAGAATGTAATATAAAAATTATCACTAATGTGTGTGCTTTACTATATTTATCTAAAATCACTAATGAGGCCATCTAGAGAAGCTATTTATGACAGTTTGTTAGTAATATGGACAGGCAAATTACTTGGTCATTAGCTACATCCAGCTGCTAGAACATTTTTGTATAATGCATCAAATTAAAGGAAGGTAGTATTTTGTAGCTCAACATACTGCATATTTCATAAACTATCAATATCTCATTAGTACCAAAAGTGCCATTTTCTTAAATTTAGAAGAGGAACCATTGACAGCTTTATATTATTTTAATATTCTCCCCAGTATTGACTTGCCATATATTATTAAAAAAATTGCAAATATTAAATAATTAAAATAGTTTTGATTCTTAACACACAATATATGGAACTAGCTCTTTTTAGAAAGTGATGAAAATTAATATTTCTTATACAACAGCGCAGACTAGTGGCCATGTCTTTACAGCATATGCTTGTCTTATTCTGGGACATGTCATCTGAGGCAGTAGTCTATATTATGGAACACTATTAAACAAATTACATATATTTAAATACTAATTATCATAATACAATATAGTTTATGGAGCTTAATAGTACACTTGTCAGACCTATTTTATTCATTATATTTTGCATTCACTCCAGATTGCCTAGAAATTGTTCTGAAAATGATAGGTAAAAAAATACATACATAAATGCTATTACAGATAGGGTATTTAAAGAATATCTAGTTACTAAGGCTTCTGTGATCTGCATTTTTTTAAGCTTACAATACAACTAGTCATCTGTAAGCAATGCTATTTTTTTAGAATGACAGATTGATAAAACTGTAGTTATTTTTTACAGATGCCAACCCTCTTGTTTCCAGACTCTTGATTTATTTGAAGTTCTTGTAATATTTAAACATAATTTCTCTCCCCTCCATTTTAGGTTTTTTAAGTTAATAAAAATTTCCCAAATTATACTTTTTTATACAACAAATTTTTAACAAATTTGTCTGTTAGGGAGTAAAAGGATGCTACTTAGGCTAAAAAAAATAAAAAGAGTTATAGAAGTTTTCTGAACTGTTTCCTAATAATGTGAATAGAAGAAAAGTATGAGCAAATCACTTCAGAGACCTCATTTTGATCTCTAAATCTTGAGTAAATTTTCTTTCCCAAAACGCATAATCAGACCTTCCTACCTTGATTGTATCCACCATCTGGAATGATGGAAACAGAGAGGAGCTATCACACTGTGACATGCAGGAGATTTTGGGAGCATAATAATTAATTGACTGTTACTGAAATAACTCATAGACTGGCAGCAAAAGGAAGGTAGATGTTGAATTGCCTCACATAGCCAGCATAGTGGATGATAAGCCTGTGATCAGTAAAAATTGTGCCTCTTTCCATGAAGGCACAGAGTGTGCCCTATAACTTCTGAAAGGTTTGTGTTAGTCCCAGCTCTGTTACTTATCGGCTCTACATACTTGAGAAAATGTGTCAGTCTCCCTGAGCTTCAATTTCCTAATCTATACATTGAGTATAATATTAATAACCTAACAGGGAGCCCCAAATGACATAACCTTTGTGAACTCTGAGAAATGCAGACTGAGAGCAAATTATTTGATTAGTCCAATAGCCAGATTCTCAGTCTACATTTGTGACTATTTTGTTTGTGTTCATACAACAATGATATTAACATCACACTTTAATCTCTTTTTGTGTGGGAAGATCGTTAAGTATCAACCAAGTCTGATTGCATTTTTAGATCTGAAAGCATTTTCCCTGGATGTGGAGCCAACATAATAAATTAGAGCTCTGTGATATCTTCCAGGTGCTCTCTCTCCTGCCCTCTTGTGTATAGATGAGAAACTGACTGAAACCCAGAAATATCCAATAATGCCCACTTTAGGTGTGTGCCAAAAGTGAGATTGGAATTTAAGAATTCTCAGTTTAAACTCGGTGATCTTTCTTTCTAGGCTCTTAAACTCTTCAACTGTTCACATTATGAGGATTGAAAATTTTTTTCAGAAATACAATCATATTAGGTAAAGCAATGAATTCTTGGAAATCTTAAGCTTTCTGCTTACAATAAAAAAATTCTCAAGTTTTTTTAAAGTGCCAGGTGGTAAATATCAGTTAGATTTGGTGGAATGAAGTTGGGTCGGAGAGAAACAACGAACTTCAGGGTTGGGGGCCAAATGAACATACCCAGGCAGCCCTCAGCTTTCCTGTTCTGGGATTCTCCCTCATCTGGGTTGCTCTCTACTGATCCTCAGTTCTCTGTATTTTACCTTCCACAAACAAGACCATCTCTGTCAGTTCCTTCACGGATGCTAATGTGTTAGTAGTAGTCTTGCTAATAGCCCTCTCATTATTTTTCCTAAGGGTAACTGTATCTTACTAAGAATGCCAGCATCAGGCAGTAGTTAAAAGTGCTGAGGGTAGAATTCTATCCCGGAGCAGGAAGAGCGGCATTCTGCATTCTCAGGAAATGGGCTAGATAAATAGCTTTCTTTTCTACAGCTCTATTGGGCTACTTTTAACTATTGGCAATCTATGGTGTTTTAATACATTGTATTTAATAGATGAATCTCCTTTCAGGATTAATCTCTGTGTCTTCTATCTCCCTGTGCCTTTTTATGCTGATTCCTCAGAATGCACAGTAGTAGGACCAGAAATGGAATAAACTTTAAATCACCCATAGAGAATGACCCTTGTGGCCACTGAACAGGTGAAAAGGGGGTTAAATTCCCTCTTTTCTTTTACATGCCTACAGGGCCTAATTTGCAGGTGTTTAAATTTCTGGGAAAACGCAGTCAGAAGTTTTAAGTATTTTGCTACTTCTGCTGCTGCGTACCCACGGGGCAGTGCCCTATTTCTTACCATTATTCATTGTCGTTCTGGCTTCTCAGTAGCAATACTTCTGAGGATGATTGTGCAGTACTGCGGTTGCTGCTTTACCTGAGCTGGAATGACAGTCCAGAAATGCTGTCACTGAAAATGTGCTTCTAAGAAGGATGCTATTTCGCCATGAGCGAATGAGATCATACGTTATATTTAGGATTCACAGGGAAGGCAACTGCTAATGAGTTACAGCTTGGATCTAAACTTTATGTTTTGTTTAAGTTACATTAGCTTTTAAGAAATAACTTTTCTTTTTCCTAGCTGATGAAATTTCTTAAAATGTGTAATCATTTCATATATTTAATCATACCAAAAATAAGATTGTAATGTTTGATAAGAGTAAACCAATTAGTGACACTTTCATATCCGTGATACGCAGATTGCTGAGATTTTTTAGGCTAGGTTTATTGCTCATATTAAACTTTTTAGTGAGTCTTGTAGAGGCTCAAATATAAGGAGGCAATTGGGAGTGGCTTTGCTTCTTCCCCACCCCTCAGTTTAGATGGCATTAAATAATGGGCTTGAAATAGTTGATCCAAAATATATCATGCTTATTTCATAGTCCTATTTTATTTTAGGTTTCTAAAAAGCAATTTACTGATCTACTGAGAAAACTATTTTTTGTAGTTAAGATCTAGAAATCTGATTCTTTTTAAGTTTGACATTCTCAGAATTCAATTCCACTGAATTTCACATTTCTACTTATTTTATTTCTAGCACATTTAAAATTAAAACTGGAAACTCTTCAATGACATAGTCTCAGTCTTTTCCATAATTTCAGACTGTCTCAAGATATAACTATGTATTTTTCAATCCACAATTTTTGTGTGTGTGGGCATGAAAAAATATCATTTGTAATTGTTTCTTTTAAAAGTTATTTTCTTTCACTAGTGGCATAATGTGTTTTTGTGAGTTGTTAAAATATATTTTTCTTCTAGAGAAAGCATGTGCTTTTTATGGAAATGCTGTATATTTTTACATTCTTATTTTTCAGAAACACTGAAATGCATTTACTTTAAGAAAATGAAAAACATTTTTAAATGTATCACTCTCTTGCAAACAACAAATAGAAATTGTGAAAGAAAACCAATCTCACCCACATTACAGTAAATTTAGTTAGCGAGAAGCTTGAGTTTTACTGTAATAGCTTTTAAGCAGATTATCTAATTTTAAAATAGGACTTATTGCACTTTGTGTGAAACTGAGAGAGAATAATACATTTCAGTTTGTCTAAATGCTTTTAACAGTGAGATTGATCAGTGCTCAATTTAATTTTGCATTTAATACCTTTTGGCTAAATTATTCCTCCCATTTTTTATCTGATTTTTTTTTTTTAATCTCATCTTTCGAAGAACCTTTCCTTTCTAGGGAAGAAAATGTTTAAGCCATCTACTGATAAGTTAACTACCTGAGCCCCATAAACAAGCCTGCAGAAATCAATTTGTAGACTCTGGTTGCTAAGGAGTTTGCTGCTGGTTCTCCCGACAGCCCTGGGCAGTCTGCTAAATTGAGAGGATCGCTAATGCTTATTTGGGAAAAACAAGGGTGAATAAGCAGTGATTGCATCCCACATTCAGGATAGTGGCAATTAGGTTGTAGTGATTTGGCTGCCTGTGTAATTGGAATTCTCAGTTCGTTGTTTGGGCAGAAGCACATCTGCTCCTGGGTCTCCCTGTGAGATATATCTAAAGTGTTTTGACCAATTGTTGAAACTGCTGGATGGCTACTTATTCAAAGCTACAACCTGCTTGCACAAAGACTGTGTGAGTGTTCTTAATGCAACAGCATCAGACTTGAAACCAAATGGAAATCCTTTTGAGTTCGCTGGTCATGAGCCTTCCATCAGTGCATTCATTTTTATTGATCCTTTGAACCAAAAATGTGTGCTCATCTCATCTCTTCCTCTAGTCTGAGCATATTTTCCCAAGTAGAGTTCTACCAAACACTGAGGTGGTTGCTGCCATTTACTTTTTCTATTCCAATTATATCCTCACTTTTAAACAAAGCCATTTGTTACTGAAAACAACATGTATGCCTTTGTGATTCTGACTGAGTACACTTTAACTCAAGGCAATTTAGGAATGAGCGTTTCTGGTTTATTTTCCTTAGAAATTAAAATAATTCAAATTGTGAAGCTCAGACTTTAAATCACAAATATCTTACATTCTTTGTTCTCCAGATGAGCTTAATATTGTTTGTTGATTGTTCCCATTTTGTCTTTTCTATCCCTTCACATGATGACACCAAAGCACTTGTACCTAATTTGAAGTCTCCACCTAAATTGGAAGACGAGAGCAGAAAATGACCATAGAATTCATGCACTAACCCTCATCCCCTATATTCTTTTCCCCAGATGAGAAAAGAGAGGCGCAGAAGCTGACTGACTTTCCTTAGGACACAGAAAAAATTTAACCCAAGATTTTTAGTTCATGTTTTCTTTATGTGAGGAAAATTTCTTTCAAGTGGAAAATGAAATAAAATGTTCTTGAATTCACATAGTAATCTGGCTTACTTGTGTAACTCTTTGCAATTTTTAATGCAACTGCTTTTTCATTTCTGTATAAACATATACAGATGCTAGAAACTTATAAACTTTAAATTTTGGCAGACAAAACTCACATAGCCTCTTCTCATAACTTTATTTTGGCATATCATGAACATAGCTGCCTACAGGGACACAGACAATATGCATGCCTTGGACTTTTTATGAGAGAAAAATCATGGTCTTTGCATTTATTTTATATATACAAATGAGAGCTTTAAGTTGTCAAAGTATGAGTAGAAGGGTGACTTTTATTTCATAATTTTTATAGATTTTCACTGTTTTTGGCAATTCAGCCATATTTTTGATGGTTTGGAATTCTATCCTTTCCTTAGGAAACTGGGCTATGGAAGACGGGAAGAGTTCTGTGCTCACCAGATCTATGCATATACCTTCTTTATATAGCCAGTTGTAAATGAAGGTGGAATTTAGGTCACCTTTTTTTCATTGTCATACACCTTTTCCCCAGGTACATAGACTTGCTACCCCAACAGGGGAAGGGAAAAGACCTCAGTTCTTGTCATACCCTAAAGATAAGATTTCAGGCTGGGAGATAAGATGCGTAGCAAGAGGAAAGTACACCTCCAAGAATGGAAGGCAGGCTGCTCCAAGGGAGGGAAAGCACTGGTCTTTGCCTGCCCCTTCTCTTACATCCTCGCTTAGAGGTGCTCTTGGATTGACGGCTCTTGCCCCTGGAGTGCTTAGTCATGTTTGTCCCTTTTGTTCATGTCCTTAGCCCTGATGCACACAGAAAGAAACCATGGGTGGGGTGGGTCTAAACCGCAATGCTAATTACATTGCAGCGAATACTGGGTCATGTCCAGTTAGGTCCTTCTCACTAACTCGCAGTTGTGGCTGTCAGGTTCTAACCCGTTTCTTGCTGGCACTCATTTAGAGGGAGTAGTAAAGCCCCTTTTTGCTGGAGGTGGGCATAGCGCCATCTTCCTGACCATCCTCCCTGTCCTCCACCTATCTGTCCAGTGCCCCCACTTCTCTAAATACCTAAAAGACTGATCTTAAACAACAGCAGAATACAATATTTGGAATCAAGACTAGAGATTAAAGTTTATTATCAGCTGGTGTAAAGAGTTGTAATTATTCAGAAAATCCAGGTGAGATGTGAAGATCTAAACTAACTTAGAACCATAGAAACAAAGAGAAGAAAATTGATACAGTAAACATTTTGTACCCATAATCTAGAAACTGAGTGATTACAGCTCCATAAGGTGATTAAAAGTGAAATCTCAGTTGATTCTAGTGAGTCTGACTTGTGCAAGTGGGCAAATATCTTTCAATGTGTAGTGGTTCAGTTTGTAGGCAATCTGTTCAGATCACAGCTTCAGTATTTATTAGGGGCTAAGCTGACCTCTTTGTGCTTCAGTTTCTTCAAAACGGTGACAATATTAATATCTCCCTTACCAGGTTGTAGAGTACTTAAATAAGATATTTCAAATGTCAGTTCAGAGTAAATGTGGAATACATGTTATCTATTACTGTTCACAGAGCTAGAGATTGCAGGAGCAGATTAATAGAAGAAAGGTGATTGAACGTTTTCGTAAGTTGAATTGGGAATGTCTCTGGCACATCCAGGTGTAAATGTCCAATAATAAGTTTGATATTCAGGTTTGGGGGCTAAACATGTGGGATTTATCAGTAGTAGATTATTTTTGTGACCATGACTTTGTATGAAGCTATCACAAGAGATGGTATGTATTGAGAAGCAAAGTGTCAAAGATGAAGTGCTGAGAAAAATATCATGAGATACACATGAACAATTAATAAAGAAGGAATAACCAGAGTGATAGGAAGAAAACTAGAGGGAAGCAGTGCCATGGAATTTAGGAGAGAAGTTGTAAGATGGTAACAGTAGTCAACATAAGGCAGGTAACAACATAACTGAAGTCTGTATTGGGATTGTCAATATGCAGGTCTTTGGCAACTCCAGATATAGCAGTGTTGGTGCCCAAATCTCTAAGAAAGTTTATAACCGGTAAACAGGGGGTTTGAAAGTTGAGTTGGTGAAGATAAACTACTCTTTTTGAGAGGGCGTGATTGAGAAGAGACAAATGGAAAAAAATAATGGCTATATAGGATGCAAAGCTTAGAAGACTTACGTTTGTTTGCTTTATTTTCCTTTTTCATTTAAAATGAGATATTTGAGCTGTCTTTCAAGTTCCCTTCAGAGGAATAATTTTCTAGATACTACAACTGCAGTTTAACCAAATAGAATATCTTCTTGTCTGTAAGATAAGTGACATGCTTTCCAACAAGATGAAGAAAGTTGCCCTCTCAAACATTAGTCTGTTCCTATTGGAAACTTGTCTTGATTAAACCGTTCACTAAGTGTAAAGTCAATGTATCAGTTTCCTCTTTCAGAAGATGTTTGTGCAGTTTATAGAATCCTGGTCAAATTTCTTAAACATCTATAGGTGTCTTCTGCTGCTATTTGATACCTAAATGGTTGACTCAGTTTATGGTGGGATGTCATCTGATGTGATATTTAAATGGTGATGAAATTGGTGTTTGGTAGGCAAATGGGCTTTAGAATGTTTAGCCAGACCGATCTGTCAGAAACATCAGTGAGTTAAGCATGGTAGGTAACGCTTTGGTCACCATCTAGCTGTTAACAAGCTACCATTTGTGTGTGTCAGATGTCACAGAGAAAGGGATGCACCTAGGCCCTAAAAAGCAGAGATGCCACTAATATGTGCATATTGTCCATTGTAACTTGCTCTGGTTCTTATCAAGAGCATTAGTCAATTATTATGTTTTTTTCCATATCCAGTACTGGATTTACTTGAAAGACATGCAATGTGAGTAGCAGTGGGTGTGCTGCCAGCTGCCAGTTACGGATATCTAAGAGGGAACCTTATTTTCGACCTACAGGCCAGCAGTAATCTGCCAAGATCATTGACAAAGACTATCATATCCCATGATTTAAATAGGCACGTGTATACTCCCATCCTTTAAACACGACGGATGATATAGGCTTTCTAGTTCTTGGACAACGCTTTCCAGTTAATCATCAGAATCATGCTGTTTTGCTGCTATTTATTCACCAATCTTTTTCCAGCCCAATATTTTGGACAAGGAAAACATTATTATTAATAAAGAAGTCATTGATTAGGAATTTCATTAAGAAGGAACTCAAGTTGTCAGAGCTGGATGGCATAAGATTTGGAATGGAGGAAATGGACTGTCAGCTTGGTCTAGACATTAGCAGGGTAGTGAGACTGCGGAAGGCAGAGGTTATAAGGTTTTGGTTAGAGGGAATATGAAGGGATTGACCTGGGGTCAACCTGGATGGGGAAGTAAGAAGAGCGAAGGGGGAAGTAGACTGGGAGAAGAATCAAAAGCAGGGACCTATATTTATGATTTAGAGGAAGGAGTAGAGATTGAATAATAGGAGTAATAGGAGAAGAAAGTTATTGTAAGAAAAACAGAATTTCAATGAGACAGAATTAATTTTAACTTTACCTGTGGATTAAGACTAATTGCTTGCATGATTATATTTTATGATATTTTAATGTAAGCATTATATTTTATATGTATATATCTTTAAATTATATGTATTTATACATGTCTTTTATTAGAAAATGCATGTTTAATATTTGTTCATAGAAATCCTTTATTACAAGAAGGTAAAGAACTTTCCAAATAAGTGCACCTACTATTTTTATATTTTCACTTATTCTCCATAATTGTTTATCTTTGCAACCCTCAGAAATATCCTATTTTATATAATTTGTTTCATGATAAGAACAGAAGGCATATTTAAAAAATTTTTCCCTTTTCCCCAGTATTATGTATCTCCTTAACTGCTGATGCTTGTTATGTATTTATAGTCAATTTTAGTGTTCTAAGAATTAAAAGCAGTTACCATAGGGTAAGATTTAATTTGTAACATTGATGTTTGTGGAATTAAAAAAAAATAATTAGTGTGTGTGAAGAATAGAGTTGAGCTTCTAAATTTATAATGGCAGATCTTATGTAATTAATGAGTTTAAACATGAATAGCATTAAAAAAAATTGTTCTTGTTTGTGTGTGCTTCTAGTGTATGAGAGTCTATTATTCACTTTTTCTGTGAAAGCTAAAAGCAAAATATGAAGTGCCAGAAAATGGTAACAATACAACACAGAAGAAATAAAACAAAAAGAAATAACAGGAAACCCAGCTTCAAAGAGCACAAAAAAATCCCAAGCTCTTTTAAGAACAACTTGAGTAAAACCGGGCAGTGACTCAATGTGCTTGAGACTCATTTTTCCTAAATTTTAAAAGGGAAGAATGCTATTGACCATATCTAATCTCAAAGTTAAGTGTATACTCTAAATCTCAAAAAAATACTTTTTTAATAAGGCTTATAATAACTTGTGAATCAGCTTCTAAAAAGAAAGGGTGGCAGTATTCTCTTGCATGTTTTGAACACCACCATCTTTAAATATTGCTTTAGTGTCTGAAATATGCATCGTTTAGGGAAAATGGTTGGTTTTAGGAAATGCGAAATTCGTATCACTAAAAGCTCAAAATTATACTCAGTTTTTATAGATGCTGTGTTTGTTAATAATATAAAAGGCTTAAGATGTTCAAGGATAGAGAGGTAAAGTTCAAATTTAAAAGCTATTTTATTTTTCATTGTTTTTTTTTTTTATTTGGGGGGGTAATAATTAGCTTTATTTACTTATTTTAACAGAAGGACTGGGGATTTAACCCAGGACCTCCTGCATTCTAATGCTAATTGTAGCAGTCTACCACTGAGCTACACCCTCATTCCTCAAAAAGCTATTTTAAATCTTACCTAAATTAGATTCCACAATTTAAGGTAACATGAAAGATGTTTCATGATGTTGAATGCCCAGGTAAATACCTAGTAATAAATTTTATTTTTCTTTTTAAACTTCCTGATATAATCCCAATGTATCTAGATAATGGTTTTATAGCTTTTTTGCTTATTTACATGAAAACATTGGTTCTAAGACTGCCTGAGGAATACTGGGGAAGAGCAGTGAAGAGTAGAATCCCTTGGGAATTGCAACTGGCTTTGAAAAAAATGTCAGTTCCACATTTTGACAATATGTGAAATATCTTTCTCATTCCTTTCTTCTGGTGTTCCCTTCCCTTTATCTAGCATATGTGACGTGTAGACATGGGTAGCCTATTATTGTACTCAGAATAAGAGGCTCTGTGTCAGACTGCCTGCATTTATATCCCGGCTCTACCATTGACTGACTAGGAGGTTTTGGGGAAGTAACTCACAATCTCTTTGCTTTGGTTTTCTCATCTGAAAAGAAGAGACATTAACAGCCTGCCTCACTAGTTTGCATTTAATCATGTAAAACAACAAACAAACAAACACCATAATATATAAAAGGTATCTGGCAAGTAGTAACTACTCAATATATGTTATTTTGCTTAGGTTCTGCTGAACTTAATTTCTTCGTAAGTTCAGCAGAAGGTTATAGAAATACTTTGTAAAATTTTAACATTATTCATTAAAGGCTTATAGAAGAAATTAGTTTTGAAGAAATTAGTATTCTCTTAGTCCTGGGCAAGAACTGTTTACCAAATTAGACAGAATAGCAGTTCCTACCTTTCAAAACTAAAAGTCGTTTCTTGGTCAGCCAGTGGAGATTTTGACATTGATCATTTTAGAAATAAATAGTAGTACTAAGACTCTCCAATTAACTAAAGTAATCTTTATCTATCTTTATCTATACACAAATGTACATATATTTGTATGATTATAATGTTTTCCCTGCTAAGTAGTCAGAATTCTACTGAATTCTAAATTTCTGACTACTCACAACCATCAAACATGATTGCTGTTCCCAACAATCTAAAAATTTAGTTGAGGCAAGAAGGCAGATATATGAAAAATATGTGATGAAGTGTGTGCTAATATTAGAACAAGCCTAAGAATGCAATACAGATTATGGCTTCCTACATTAGTTGAGTTCAGAGTTTAAACTGGTGGCGAGGGAATGTTTTAGGAAGAGAAAAACCTTTATGAAAAGTGGGGTTGTGTGTAGGAGGGGACATTTGGATCAGATGTGGGGAATCGTGATGAACCCTCAATGCTCACTCACTTCTTTGTATTTAGTAAATGGTAGAAGTTTTGCCATTTGTGATTTCTCTTTGGAGCTCAAGAGGAAATGCCCCACCAGTCATTGAACAGTTGGTGGGACCACCTGATGTTTGTCACCCAATTCAATTTTCTGCTGCTAAATGTGCAATTTAAACTGAAATATTTATTTATCTATGATTTTTCTTTGAGCAGTACTGTGCTGTTTATTTGAAAGTTGTTGACAGCAGTACTTGGATGTAGGACAAGTGTTCTATAGATAATAAGCATTAATTGATAGACAATGCTTCCTGAATCTACCAGAAGACATATCTGAATAAGGCGTAGTATAACACTAAAAAATTGTGAATGATTCCTTTGCTTATGCAACAAAGAAGGACAAAAACAGATGTAAAGATCTTATACATAAAATATGTTGTTTTAATTAATTAAATGTCAT
Organism: Vicugna pacos; assembly: GCF_048564905.1. Lineage (NCBI taxonomy): Eukaryota > Metazoa > Chordata > Mammalia > Artiodactyla > Camelidae > Vicugna > Vicugna pacos. The sequence goes on from NC_132990.1 coordinate 28,662,558, forward strand.
TTAAAAAAAAGAAAATATTTTTGTGATTAATCAATGAATTAATTTCTTATAGTATGAATTTTATATTAGGGAAAAACTTAAGGATTATATTTGTTCTTTAAATGTTTTCTTTAAATGGCTTTTCTTTAATATATTCTTTAAAGGGGTGATAATACATTTTACATAAAGGAAATAATGTGAACACCCTTTTGATGGTATTATTTCATGGTACTAGTCAATTTCATTAATCTATCAAGTGTCAATTATTGTTCTTCTCCTTTCTCATCTCATCAAGTGGCTTAGATTTGGCATCATATAACAGCCAAAAAATGTAAACTCAAAATGTATTTTCCTTTTTTTTTTCTTTTTCAGGGAAATCTTGAGGAGTTTGACACTTTTCATCCTCCAGCCATTACTTATCTTGTGGGAGAAGGCTGTACATTGGTAAGTCTCCCTCATTCTAATTAATCTTTTTAAAGTTTAGTTTAATAAAGTTTATGACTTGATGGTAATGTGGAATAAGCAGGATTAATTATGTGTGTCAACATCATTGCTTGGCTAATTAGAGAATGGCTATTTTTCCAAACAATTTTTAACATTGGGATTTTCTTTCTGTTTTTAATTACTCTTGTAATAGGAGTACTATTAAAACTTGTAGATGCAAAATTAAAATTATGTGGAGAATGGAAACTAAAATGTTTTTAAGTGTAAAGTCATGGTGATATTGATTTTAGGTGATTTTGAGGATACTTTATTCATTGACACCATGGCCCCACAAGCAGTAGATGAATGAGCATGCATGATGAGGTCTGAGGATGCAGTCAAATAAAAGCTAATACATTCCATCAGTTTACTTAATACATGATAGTCATTTTGCATATTGAAATTCAATTTTAAAGTTAAACAATTCTTATGTACTTTCATGACATAATGCATGACAAATGCATGTCTTTTTGCCTCAATTTATTTTTTTCCTGCTATCTGTAAATAATGTTAACATATTCTGGTATCATGTTTCTGAACAACCCTCCTCTCAACCATCCACTTAATTCTCTTTCTCTCTTTCTTACACACACACACACACACTCATAAACACACATACACACACATAATTCACTCATTTCTTAAAGTATAATGTGTTACATTAACCGTTAGTTAAATTAGAACTTTCCCAATTCTTCTATACTACAGTTTTTGAGGTACTTCTCATTCCTCACATACTTTAGAGCTATGATCTACAGACGTTTTTGATGAAACACTCCAGTAGTTAAAAATGTTAAATATGCAAACAAATATATATGTACATTATTTATAAATTACATAAATTTACCACTATCTTTATATACCTTTTATAGATAAACAGTAAAAAATACTAAATTCACACTATAAAATATTAAATATACAGTGAATATATATACATATGTATACATATAATAGCACATTAACTTCTCAACTTTGATATACACATATGTATATACATTCACTATATATTATATACTCATTGTATAATATATATTCAATGTGTGTGTGTGTGTGCATATATATGTATATATGCATAGATAGCTAGATAGATTTGTTCTAGTGGAACTTTGGGAACCCCACTTCTAGAAGTCCTGTTTTCTTCTATTTCTTTTAATACCCAGAAGTTATACTGGACATTAAAGACTATTAAAAAACAAAAACAGCTTATTTTAAGTATTAGATTGAACAGATACACTGTATGCTACATGTTTACAAGTGTGTTTATATGTTTATATACACAGGTGTGTGTGCATGTGGTTGATGTGAACAGGATTGGCTGGCTCAAGTAATGGAGATGGTTTATAGTGGCATCCAATGACCTTATTGGAATACTTCTCTTCTGGAAAGCTTAGGGAGTAAAAGAATTCAAAGGGGTTGCTATAGAGAATCAAAGAACCAAATAGTTAGGAAGGACAACTTGTGTTGTATGGAATACCACCGAAGAAATCTTGCCGAGATGATATCTTGGCCAATGTAGATTCACACCATTTATGGTCTCTGTATGATAGATTCCCTTAGTCATTCATAAGCTTGCCAATATTTTTTTCTCAATACTGTCCTCAGTGGTGGCCACCAGATGTTATACTATGAAGGGAGAGAGGAAGATTAAATGGTTATAGCAAAGATCATTTAACCCAAATTGTTTCTGCATGTGTGAACCAACAATCCTATCAAATTTCTTTTTCACAGTGTACCAGATAACGTTCTTGGAATGTTGACTATAAATAAAGAACCTCCTCATCCTATCCCTTGCAGTAGGAACTCACATTTAACTGAAATCAAGCCTTATCAATAAAGTTCAAATCTGAAGCCAGGCAGAGAGATGATGAGACATTAAATTAGAAACTCAGTACTTTCCAGACAAGCCAGTCTTCATTGAATCTTTAATATAAAAGCCTTCATAATTGCTAATTCCACTTATTTGAGCCCTCTCCTAATTCAGAGCCGAACCAGTTAGGAATCAATTTAAATGCTCCGTTTATCTTTTTCTTTCTTTCTTTTTTTTTTTTTTAAAAACCCCACTGTTCCTGACATTACTTTCTCTATTCTTGGGCCCTAGAATTTGTCCATGACTTTGCTCTCAAGGAGAAAGAGCAGAGCAATCAATTTTGCAGTTTCATTTTGGATTGAATTTCTCATGGTCTGTGTTTTGGGTAGTCAACAACTTCATAAAAATGTGTGAATTGGCTGCTCGTAGAAGGGAAAAAAAAAAAAAAAGAAAGAAAGGAAAGTTTGTTTACTTTCTTTCCAGAACACAAATGAAAATTTAAGCAGCTTTGTATTCAAAGTTGCTGGTAAAAAGTCACAAACCACAGAATTCAAGGATAAAGATGAGGTGAGGTGTGTTGTAACAATTGTTTGTTTCTTCATGGAATGTTCACTTTGTGGTGTTCAAGACATAGGGCCACTGCTCACACTTCAGCGATTTTCCCAACTGGAATTTCTGTCATTGGGTAGGTTCCCAATGGGGATTCCCTTACTTCCGTTACCAATCACCAGGCTGTTAATATATTTAACCCTGTTCTTTGCTGTAAATTTCCTTTTTTGCCAGATAACCTCTCTCAAGATTTAATATTAGTCCAATAACTTCTTTTTTCAGTAAATAGCTCTCACAGTTGAACTCATCTGCTCTTGTAGCTTCAAGGATTATTTACAACTAGCGATACTCAAATCAACATGTCCTCTTAGGTTCTCATTCCTGAGAATCAAATCAGCATATCTAATTTGATAACACATTAACTACTCAACTTTGAATATATTGAAATTGAACTCAAAATATTTTCCCATAAGCCTAATGCTGTCTTTCCCATTTCTGGAAATAAATAATACCTATGCAGTTTCCCAAAAAGAAACCTGGGAAATATCTTGAATTCTTTCTCACCTCTTACTATATTACTCACGAAGCATTGTCCATTCTTCTTCTGGAGAGACGGGAAATTTTACAGGAAGTAAGAAAAATGTTTTACACACACACATATTTAAAATATACATATATATTTTAAAACATTTTGAAATGTGCTGGTGGAAACTAAATCCACTGAGAGATACAAAATGATCACCATAGTCCAAAACAAGGACGAAAAGATAAATGATTCCCAAGTAAGAAGCTAATGCTGAAGTATTTTCTCATTTAGTGCATTATAATTTTATTATAAACCTCAATCTCTTTATTTTATTAATAGTTTTAATTTCCTACCATAAATATATATGCACATGTCTTTATAGAACCATTGTATCATTTCCCAATAACTGCAGCAACTTTAATGTTCAAAAACTTTTATTATGTGAAACATCCGTGAGAAAAAGATTCTGTTCCAAAACTGCACACAACACATGCTTCTACGTGTTGTGATCAAGCATAAATTATTCTCTAATCCTTTCAAATTGAATAGAACATATGACAGATTTTTCACTAAGTGTTAATCATGTTTTACTGCTTTTTTGTTCACAAACTTAGCATGACCAAAAATATTATTTGGAAAATGCTAATGTACATCTCTACATGTTATGTTATGGGGCCATATTTGTGAGCCAGGAAACAGTGATGTCTGGATAAGTTGGAGAAGTTCATACACAACCCATTTCCTTCTACCCCCAAATTCAATGCTTATGCTTTTATCTCAGTGGTTTTGAACATCATAATGTAAATTTGCATCCATTTGCGCAATGTTTCCTATTTATTACTGGAAGAGGAAAGTTTAGTTGTCTTTAGGTTATATGATACAATAAAATTGATAATTCATATTCTGTTCCATCTTTTATTTAATTATAGTAGACTTCTGCGCACCCCACCAATGTGTGAGATTTTCAGGAATCTGACTCTATATTCCTATCAATGGCCAGAGTGAACTGAATTAATAGAAGGAATTACCCCTTTTTATTTATCCCACCAAGACTCCATCCCCAGAGGAATGCCTCATTGTTGCAGACAATACATTCTCCGGTTTGCTGGCGGGCCTTAATGGGATGTTAAAATCGATTGGAGCAATTTCTCTGTCACCTGAGAAGCACTGTAGGTTTTGTGGCCTGTTCCAATTTCATATCCTTTTCATGTCTTTTAAAAAATTGTACATCACTAACCAAGTGTCTTCCTCATTTATGAGACCATGACTTCCTTTTTCTGAGGAAACAGTTCTTGTAAATGTGCAATATACCTGGAATCCAGGCCGAGCTACCACAGTGGTTGTCAAAGCCATGACAGATGATATCGCCTGTGACATAAGGCTCATGCTGCGTGTTTGCAATAGCAGCGCTCCTGTATTGAGAAAACACTGCCCCCTTGTGAAGGCAGCCTTGTCCTTGTGAATATTTCCAAAGCTTAAGCACAGATGACAGCATGAAATAAACGAAAACAACTTTATTTTTGTCTATGAGTGCCTATTTTAATCATGGTCAGCACAATTATTTCCCTGCCCCCGAGAAACTCAGGCAGGCTTCCTGGTTTCTAGAGTTTTCTGATAACTTTATGATGGTAAAAATATGTCCACAATCAATTTAAAACTTAAAAACAGTGTCAGTTCACGTCATCCCTCTGGATTAATGTGGAAACCTCTTTTTCCTGTGAGTGTGAGCCATTTTCAGGCCAGTGGTGCAGGAAGGAAGGAGGCGTTAGCTTTTTTCCTCTCCTCTGTTCAAACCTTGTGTGACTCCTCCTCCTCCAGCTTGCTGAAAGGCTTAGCTTTGGGGCATGGTGAGAGAGAAAAGGTATGGGAATCAGTATAGTTCTTAGTTAAATGATATTGGCCTGGACTGGTAGGTATTTAAAGCTGTTATTTTTTTCATCAGTACATCTGTGGTTTCTTCAAAGACCCCACCAATCTCTGGAGATATCTGCGCAGCAGGACCTTGTATGCAAGTGGTAAACTTTTCTTAGTTTCATTGCTTAAACCTTCATCAGCACTCTGACATCAGGTGTTACTTCTGGTTTTTCTTTCTTGAGATATTCATGCCCTCTTGGCCTCCTTTCTGATAGGATCCTTATCTCATTTTTTTTTTTTATTTCTCAAGTGGAAAGGTTGAAATGTCCCCCAAACTGTAGCACAAATATTTAATTCCCTAAAGGGTCTCTTACAGTCATTCTCCTGTTTTGGGATTGGTAGATTTTACCCAAGTTCCTGAAAAGTCAGTGGGAGAAGTTTGTAGCACAGCTCTCTCCAAGGAAGTATTCTTCAAGTGTCATCCAATTCCTTACTTTCTCAATGCAGGCGAGAGATTTAAGAATCACCTACATTTTAAGTTATCTAACATTTTTGTAAATTTTGCATCTGTTTGGTATGTACCCAGCCAAACAGCCATTTGAATTCCTTCTTAGATGCACAAAGGAAGTCTGAAAGAAATAGGAATTGTCCCAAGACCAATGTTGACTCTTAAGGAAATCTAGTAAGATATTTCAAATCTGGCTGTCAAATGGTTTTGTATTATAGTTGTGTTCAAATATATGTATTGTCACATTCATCATTCTCAGGTAAAATTGCTTAATAATCATAAAGTGTCAAAATTTCTATAAGGAGTTTGGGAAGAGTGCTAATGAATAAGTATATGAGGAATGAAAACACTTAGAATTAGTGAATTGTTACATCTGATTGCAGCGCTGAATATAATACAGCATTTTATCACTTCTTTAAAGCATGACGTTATGAAGTAATTATGCAATTACTATAAAAGAGTTTTAAATTTGTAGTTAATAAAAGGTTTACATTCTAAGGCATGTTATTTTCTCAAGGCATCAGACATTCGCACTGATCAATAAGACATAATAAACAACAAATAGAACGAACCCCTTTTCAGAGAGAAAACTACCTTCCTGGTTCAGAAGCAGTTAGACTATATAAGCCTCTATTTATAAATTCCTACGTGAACTTACTCTGGAATGAATTTTAAAAGCATTATTTAAATATAAAAGTTAACACTTTAAACAATGATGACAAGTGATTTAATTAACACATTCTAAAATATTTGTTACCTTATTTTTATCAAATATATCTCATGAAAATGACAATGCAAATGTTACTTAAAACACTTGAAAATGATTTTAAAATGATTGGACATATGAGTCTTATCATTACAAAAGTATAGGATGTACATGACAGAACATAAATAAATAATAAACTGTATAGTGTTGACCTGAAACACATAGTCAGCCAGATATTTCCTAGCAAAGATGGGTTTATTCGGGATCCGCAGAAAATTGCAGTTTGGCATCTGCAAGCATGGCGAGCTATGTGCAAGTTCCACCAGGACAAGAGATGAAGCAGCTTCCACAGAGAGAAAAAGGGAGTTGGGAGGGCGTTAGTAAATGAAGAGTCCATGACTTTTCATTGTCTGAGTCCCTGCCAGGAAGGAGGAGTCTTTCTTCTTCCTTTTGGGCTCTGCTGTTGTTGCAGAGTGTGCGTTCACCCCTCTGGTCTCCCAACTCCATTTAGTCGAGGTTTCTGTTACTAATTTTTTACCTTAATTAAAGCAAAAGTACTTAGAGCATACAAATTAAAGCTCTCATTATGGACAGAAGCATGTTTGAAACACTTCTCAACTGTTGTTTTGAAGCATAAGACACTAAAACGGAGTTTTGCTGAAAAGTGAACATTGGCATATTCACCATGAATGTAAGGGATGGAGGGAGCTGCTTCACGACGTGAGGAACCCAAACCGAGAATGTCTTACCTTTCTTAAGTGCACTTTTGTCTCTTTCTTTTCTTTTTGTTTCTTTTCTTTCTGACTTAAATACATCTTAAGCATTTTTACTTAGGCCCTAACTTGCAATGCAATATAGTAATTGAGCAGTAGTGGCTAATGAGATGGTAATCTTAGGATTTAGCCAATAAGACTATAGCTTTTAGAAATTCTGTAGCAACGTAAAATGTGTTCTGTTCGAGGTCTGATGATACAATACAGGAGGAATCACATGGGGAGAGTGCAAGAAAGAAGAGCGATACATAAGGAATTTTGTGAAGTATTTGAAGGTAAAAACATAGAAGTTAGATTTACTTAGAGAAAAGAAGTAGAGCTTTCCTTTTGTCAGGTGCATGATAGAAATCACATGCAGAATGCTTTTGTTTCCACCGAAGACTAACGAGAATTTTTGCTTTTAAATGTATGGTACCGCACACAGCCACATACATCTCTAGCATGGCTGGAAGGGCCCAGGCTCCCTTCCCAATGGAAGCCCTGAAGTCTCCTTTACTAGATAACTTTGTAGAAAGACTGGAACATAGCTGAGGTATGGCTTTTGATCTATATGGACACTGAGAGATGAGATTTTTGAAAATACTCCTTTTTTTTTTTTACTTTTTTTTTATTGAGTGATAATAATTTTACAATGTTATGTCAAATTCCAGTGTAGAGCACAGTTTTTCAGTTATACCTGAGCATACATATATTCATTGTCACATTTTTTTTCGCTGTGAGCTACCACAAGATCTTACTTATATTTCCTTTTGCTATACAGTATAATCTTGTTTATCTGTTTTGCATATGCCTGTCAGTATGAAAATACTCCTTTTACTGGAACCATTATATGGAACATTAGCTTCTAGGGGGAAGGATATAGCTCAAGTGGTAGAGTGCATGTTTAGCATGAATGAGGTCCTGGGTTCTATCCCCAGTACCTCCTCTAAAATACATAAACAAACAAACCTAATTACCTCCTCTCCCACCCCACCCCCCAAAAAGTTAAGAGCATTGGCTTTTATAATGATACTCAGAATTCTTAAGGTAGTGAAGAACTTTTGAAACATCATAGTTTCTAATGTGTGAAGAAAATCTTGAAACAATGTGTATTATCTACTATATATTTTAAATGATTAGTCCTAAGTAATTAGTCATAACAGTGATATATTTATATATATTTAATGATTTACAAAAATATGATTAGTGCTTTTTTTTGAGTAATGTCAAAAAACCTTCAGTATTTGCTGTATAAACCGGTTAAAATATCATTTTCATTTTATTTTAACTTTTACATTTTAAACAAAGAGTATATACTTTTTAGTACAAGACAATTTTCTGAGACAAAACCCAATTCCACCCAAGGACAGCTTTATATAAAGCCACTATCAGATTTTTTTTCTGCAGGCATAAGAAATACTGAAGCATAAAACATGTTAAAGGGAAAACCTAATTACAACCATGTAATTCAGTGGGCTTTCTGCTCTGTAATAGTGAATTATTGAGAACAGGAAAACAATTAATGGAAGAAATCATTTCTAAAATGGGAATTCGGCATTTGGCTCTAGTTTATTGCATTTTATTCCTCCTAGTGGCTAAAATAAAACTTAGTCAGTGTAAATCTTAACTGCTGCCCAATCTACATAAACTGCAATAAATTAATTTAATGATTTTACGTATACTTTAAAAGGAAATACCCAATGTGTGGAACTTACATTGTGTGGTTTTAATCTGTGCCGTACAAGGGACCTTTGTTTGTTAAATAATAATAAACAATATGGATATGTTTCTTAGCGAGATTGCAGTGTGTTGGGCCAAAATTGTTGGTTCATTTTAAGCAGAGGGAGAAAAAAAAGCCCAAATAAATTAGAAGCATTCTTTTTAATATTTGATTATAAAACGGCTCCTCTTTCAAACTAGAAAGTATTTATTCTTTAAAATAATAAATCTCTAACTTTTCCAAATGACAATATTAAAGTGATTATAACTTCAAACTCTATATTCAAGATCTGAAGCTGAATTCAATATAGGAAAGTTAAAATTATTGTGTCAAGTATTGTTATGAACCCTTACATGCATTGATAATAAGAAGGTACTAGTGTTATACCCATCCTAGAAATTCAAAATGTGAAGTGAAAACAGAATCCGTCAGAAATTTGGCATTTTCACTTTTTTTGTTGTTTTAGCTCCTAAACCTTTGAGTTTCTAATTTAAATCTCATCCCCTAGAAATCCTGACTGAGAGGTATTTGTGATTTGAAATAAAACCAGCCTTACAGGCAAAATTTTTTCAAATAATATTTCCTTTAGGGAATCTTGATACTTCACATATTAGTATAAAACCAAATTCTTTTGAAGAAAAATTCCCCTAAAGGATTATGCATATTAACCATGTCTATATTGGAAGTGTAATTCTAAAATAAATTATTTTAGCAGGCTAGTGGTATTTGTAATAATAAACATTTTCAGAAGCTTAGAAATGTAAACATTTTATCTGATAATTTAGTCATATGATAAATGTAAAATTTATGAGGAGCCATAGATCCTGGGTTAAGGAAGCTCTGAAGCTGGTAAATATGCTGAGAAAATTGCCTAAATCTGGTGACTTTAGTGCTTCAGTTTATTTGGACCTCATAAAAGAACCAGAAGGACAAATTCCAGTTTACATCACTAAAAACCAAGTCTTTGTCTCTTGTTTTTTTTCCTTCCCCTCTTTCTCCCTTCTCTCCTCTTATTCCTCTTCTTCTTCTTGTTCCTGTGGGGAAGTAGAGTTGGGTATGTGTAGTGGAATTGACAACCTGATAATAAAATCATGTTCAAAAATGAAAGAGTATCATGGGCTAAAGATGTGTGTAACCCATGATCCAAAATTTCACTCCTAGGAACATAACCTAAAGCAATGCTTATAAATGTGCAAGAGGAGTCATTTCCAACATGGTACTAGCAACATTATTTGTACTAGAAACAAACAAAGCAACAAACCTAAAACCAGTGTACAGGTTTGTTCATTTTAAAATTATAATTTTCCTTTTATAGTCAATAAGTATCTTATGGAGAGATCCTTTGAGACTTGTGTAAATACCCTTTTCTTTCTCAGAGTTTGAGCCACTGCTTGTAGCCTCCACTGATGATTTTAAAACTCCATTATTTCCTCTGTATTTATTACTTTACTTTTTTTTTTATAAGGAAGAGCCTTCCTATCTATCTATCTATCTATCCATCTATCAATCATTTATATCTATTTAAACACATAAGTTTGTTTTATTCAATTGGTTATGACCCATTATTCTAAATGGATTACTATAAATAAATGTTTCAAAAGAAACTTTAATATCACTAACAGCAAAAAAAGCATTTCCTAATACTTTTTAAAATGAAGAAAATAACAATTATAATATAAAGTATTCATCTGTCAATCATCTAAAGTGAACTTTCACCCACATTTTGACACATATATTAAGCCTTTATCAACTACTTATGCCTTAATTCAGATTGATAGCAAGTATGTACTAACTGCCTTACATGTCCAGAAATTAAATCTCACAGTAATGCTTATTTCAAAGTTGAGGCTAAGATTGACTTCTACTTCTTTAGTCCCTATATAAAAAAACTGAATTGCCTTTATATTTTGACTGTGTCCTATGCAACCTCAGTGCTCATTGCCAGTTGATTGCAATTTCATTTTTAATAGTTCTCAAAGGGTTTCTTACACAAAGAAGCATGACTAATTTGAGCGTGAAATATATTCACATAGACACATTGACTTTGTGTTACTGTGGAGGCTGTTCTACTGCTGTGATTTTCTTAACTACTTAAATATTTATCTAACGTAATAGCAATAATTCTAACATGTAAGTCAGCAGCTGTTGGTGCACATATATTTTGCTGCGGATAAATTCAATTAGAAGTATTGCTAGCTAAACCGATCAAAAAGCAGGTAATTCTGAAAGGTCAATTCTGTGTTATTGTTACCCATAATCATTCCCCATGCCTTTAAGCCTATGAAATCCAAATGAAACTGTAAGCTATAAAAATAAATTATATAAAAGCTGCCTAAGGAGGTAGTGAGAGTTCTGTACACGTGAGCAAGACACTTGTCTACAGAAATTACTGTAACTGGATTATCCACTGTAAGACTGCTCTAGTGAATGCTATGTGGCCATTACTATTTACAGACCCGTATCTCAAAACACATTTTAATTGATCAACCCCAAACGATCCAATGAGGTGAAGTGCTAACTGAAGTAGTTTTAAATACACTCATAAAATGGGTAACAAGTCACTTGAATTACAAGGGAAGAAAAGCACAGTTGAATATAGAAATAACTGCACTTAATCATATCAGATGTCTTTTGTTACAATAGAGATTGATGGGAAAAACTGTTAGGAAATAAATCTATATCATATAACTCTAAATGAGGATTCAAAATATATTCATTCCAAATAAAAGTTTTTCTCTCCTTTTGTTAACTTATTTTATGTCTCATTTCTCATCTATAAAGTCAGATGTCTTTTCTTCAACTTACTACTTGTTGAGGCTGTCTTCCCATCCTTTTTTTCAGTGAAATATGCTGAAACAGTGTGGATGAAATATGAATGTAATTTAATGTTGTAATGCAGTGTACTACTTTCAGAGTGAATCATATTTTTTATTATGCTCTCAAGTTTTTAGGAAACAAAGTTCTAAATACATCAGTAACTCTCCAAGTCAAAACCCACATAGAATTATTTAGGGCCACTGAATTTGGTATATGCAGTTAATAGTTTGCATAATGAAGTGTGAAAAGTAAATGTAGAATTACAGATTTGAAGACAAAGGAGAAGTGGAAAAAACATAGACTTTGCAACCTAACCACCTGAAATGAAATTGCAGCTTTGGCAAATTACTTAGTCTCTCTGAGCCTTAGTTTTTTCATGTGTGAAGTGAGAGCAACATTTGTTTCATTCATTAAGAAAGTATGGCAACTATAAAATATATACACCTAAAAACAGCCCCAAAATACATAAAGTAAAAAGTGACAAAATTGAAGGGAAACTAAACCATTCAATATCAATAATTAAAGATATCAACACCACAATTTCAATAACTAATAAAACAACTAGGGAGAAAATCAACAAGGATATAGAAGACTCAAATAATGTATATACCAACTAGACTAATAAATATCTATAGAAAAACTACACTTAATAATGACAGAAGAGAGACAGGAAATATTTTTTACACACAGAATGAATCATTTAAATAGCAAATAATATTATCCAGGTTTGGGTTTTGTCCCATATATGAGAAGGACCTTGCAAAATCAAGTGGAAACAAATTAAAAATTTTGAACTGTGTATTTCTTTTACTTTTTTATTGAAGTATAGTTGATTTAGTTTATATAGTTTAGATTATAGTTGTATTAGTTTCAGGTGTAGGGCAAAGTGATTCAGTTATATAGAGATAGATAGATAGATAGATAGATAGATAGATAGATAGATAGATTGATTTCTTTTCATATTCTTTTCCATTATGGTTTATTACAGGATACTAATCATAGTTCCCTGTGCTATACATTAAGACCATGTTGTTTATTTTATATATACTAGTTTGTATCTGCTAATGTCAAACTACAGATTTATCCTTCCCCAACACCTTTACCCTTTTGGTAACCGTAAGTTTGTTTTCTGTCTGTGACTGTTTCTGTTTTGTAAATAAGTTCATTTGTATTATATTTTAGATTCCACATATAAGTGATATCATATGATATTTGTCTTTCTTTTCTCTGACTTACTTCACTTAGTATGATAATCTGTAGCTCTGTCCATGTTGCTGCAAATGGCATTATTTTATTCTTTTCTAATGGCTGAATAGCATTTCATTGTATAAATACGTCATATCTTCCTTATCCATTTATCTGTCAGTGGACATTTAGGTTGCTTCCGTGTCTTGGCTATTGTAAATAGTGCCACTGTGGACACTAGGGTGCATGTATCTTTTCAAATTTTAGAATTTTCTCTGGATATGTGCGCAGGAGTGGTATTGCTGGATCATATGGTAACTCTATTTTTAGTTTTTTAAAGAATATCCATATTATTTTCCATATTGGCTGCACCATTGTGCGTTCTCACCAACAGTGTAGGAGTGTTCCCCTTTTTCGATACCCTCTCCAGCATTTGTCATTTGTGGACTTTTTATGGTTCCATATAAATTTTAAGATTATTTATTCTAGTTCTGTGAAACTATGGGTAATTTGATAGGGATAACATTAAATCTATAGATTGCTTTGGGTAGTATGGCCAACAAATTAAATTTTAAATAACAATTCATAATTTTTAACTACCAGCAGTTGTACTTGATCATTGTGAATATTTTAAAGCCACAGAATAACTCAAAGATCAAATTCAGACATCATGCATAGTCTAATGTTGAGAATATATTTATATGTCTTTTGATGTGTGCTTTTCTAAATATTTTAATCATTTTTTCCTTAAAACTTTTAGCTTATGTTTTGCACACATTTAAAAAAAAATGAGTTCACCCTTAAAACATGGTAGATAATTTCTGTCATTAAATATATTTCCACAGCAAATTTTTTCATGACTTTCAGTATCCAGTCAATTCATTGTTTAAATGTTGTTTGAAATGTAAGTTGTTTTGACATTTACATAGTAGATTGTCTTGTTTATTATTTTTAAGTCACTAAAAATATTTCATATAACTTTTAAAGGTGTTTAAAATTCAGATTTCTAATTAAAAATCATGAAGTGAGACTTTAAATAAAGGAGAAAAGTTAAAAGAATACTGCAGGTTCTGATGGATTGAGAAAATGGCAAAATGGACTTGGTTCTTCTCACACATTTATAAGGGTTCCATTTAATGAGTCATTAATTCCAAAAATATCAATTAAGACCTATTATGTACAGAGCAATTGGGTAGGTGTCATGAGGGTACCAAAATAATCTTCTTGTCATCAAGGAAGAAAAGAGAATAGATATAAAATACATATACCCAAAGTTCTATCCATTATTCAGAGACGGGAGTAGATAATTATGAAAAATATTTCTCAAAAAACAGACCAATATTTGGATGGCAGAATTGACAAACAAGAGGCTTGTTCATGACTTGAGGTCTGCTGATGCTAGTGTCCTCTGTGACCTTGTGTAAGTCCTTAAATCTTCCTCAAGAGATGATTTCGTCACTTATAAGATCATAGGATTGGAATTCATGGCTGCTGAGGTTCCATTCAGCTTGAAAATGGTGCATAGTTTTCACAGTAGAATTATTTTTATCTTTTTTTTACCATCAGCGATTATGTATATATTTTTTAACATTGGTGATTATAAATGGAGAAAATAATCAATAAACCTGTGAACTAATTTTTTTTTCTTTCTTTTCAAGTGTTGCAGGATGGTAAATTTTCATGTAAAATGTTTTACATATCTTTCATTTTTCTGGTAGTTTGTTTTTTTAAAATCATAGTTTTGGGGACTGGATCTCTGAATTTATGCAGTGTGTAATAGCAAATTACTTAATTGGTTTAAGCTGTCTTCTTGCCAACGGTAAATTATGAATAATAACAATTAGTGTCCCTAGTAGAATTATCAAGAAGGTTAAAATGAGATATCATATTTAAGATCTCTAGCATTGTGCTGGCACGTGGTGGACCATAGTAAAACACACATGGGTGGATCTCCCCTTTTACAGTCCTCACTTATCTCTTGTCTGAATCAAACTCAGACTTCTTAATAATTGTGTATCTTGCTTTACGACTAAAACCACATTTTACAAAAGAATTACATCTTTTACTTTATCACAAACTACACTGTAAGATCTACATGAGCATCTTTTTACTTTTGGATTCACCTACTATGTATTTGTAAATTGTTTAGATAGTCAATGAATTACAGTACTAAACACATTCAAATGTAATTATTTAAAAATGCCAATGACACTACTGAGCAAAATTTAGTCTTTTGAAAATTTTACTATCTCTTTTGTTACTTTTGAAGTAATAAAAACTGTAGACAATGTTTAGCAAAAAAATCAGAGATGCATATAAAAGGAAAAATAATCTTCACTAGGACCACAATGTGTACCTCACATTGTCCTTAATGTGACTTACTATGGCAAGCACAAACTAGTAGTTATGGGATGTTTCATTTGATTGTTTAATTACAATGAGAAAGATAGTTAATTACAATGTATAGAAATATACAATGAACTTTTGAAATGGTAGAATAAGAAACCCTCTGATGATCCCCCTTTGCTATTACCTTGTGAGTGAATAATTTGTATAAAACCATGTGAAGAATTCCTAAAAAAGTTAGCAAAGCCCTAATAAGTGATATCTTTAATAGGCCAGTAAAAGCATGGAAAAATAAAATTTAATATGTGAGCCTATGTAATTGTGCAGTCTTATTTACTTCTCTGGTTGAATTAGTAGATAAAACTAAGTGCGTCTTGTACAACAGATACGTGGGCACACTGGTCTGCACTTTCCTGATCCTATTTATGTCTGAGACTTCTACATCACCTACTGTTCATGCGACTTATTAAGCTTTTCTTGAATGCTCCTTAATTTAGTTGATGAACCAGTTTTATACCAGGTTAGTGAAAAATAAGTATCTGCTATATTCTAAATGTCAGTGATACTAAGATGCAAGAGCCCAGACTTTTTTCCTTCTGGGAGCTCAAAATCTAGGGTAAACTAGCAACAATAACAATAAAAAGATTTAGGCTTGAACTGCTTGAATACTATAAAGGACATACAAAGTATTAAAGCAATGTGTGGTTTCCTCAAAAAGAGTTGGTGCTTCAGTATCAGAGTTTGGTAGAACCTTAGAGAATGTGGCACAGTGTTAAAAAAAATTTATTTTGTGTATCATTGGCTTTGTATCTCCAGTAACACATAGCAAAGTGTCATTAGGTGGTACATATTCGATAGGTATATGTTTCTTGATGATTGATTCACTGATGTTCTACTGATTATTCACTGATTGATATCAGTGAATTGGCTTACATTCTTGTATTTGTTATGTAACTTTGGGTGAATGACTCCGACCTTTTATATAGCACTTTTTCAGTTGGCCCTATAAAATAGAAGATAGAAGAGTTGATTTATGGAAAGACTTAGTCATTTAGAAACACTGAACACCTTGGAGATAATTTTAGACTACAGAATAAAATAAATAACACATAGTTAGAATCACACATTTGTCCTTTCTTTCTCTCCATGCTGTTAAGCAGGAAGGTACAGAATCTAACTTTTGAGGGCTGTGCCCAATGGAAAAACAAACTAAATAAACTGTGAAATAACTACAGATATTGGCAAAAAATACCAAGTTCTAATGCATTACAACATGAATCTAAATATATAAAATGGCTAGCAAAAATTTAAACTAAGAAGTTGCATAAACCTTCCATTGGAATAGCACCTCGAAAAACTATTCTGAAATCAAACCATCAGCATTCTTACACCTGTTTTTATTAAGAATACAGTTAAGCACTTCATCCATGTGCAATTCAGTCTTTTTATAATTTCTTACACTTGCGCTAGTAATTGTCATCAAATACTATTGGCTGTCACAAATTTTCTTTTTTAGTTATTCTGTTTCATCTGAAAAAGGTGAAGGATTTTCTGCCATCTATACAGACTTTACTTCTGAGGCTAATTGGGTAGAATTTTCTAAGATGAATTCATTTTTCCTGCCCCTTGGGTATTGTATGCCGTAAAGGAAAAAAGGTCTACCTATAAAGTCTTAAGGAATTTTGAAAAAATAATTTAAATAACATGAAACAGGACTAATTATTATGTGTATAAATGGAATATTTATAGTTCTTTGCATTTTTAATATAAGTTTAATATTTTTCTTTGGTTTCTGTGAAAACTGTTTTTTGCCAGAATCAGTACAGAAAAGTGCTCTAAACTAGATGTTAGGGGTCTTATGTCTCTTTCATGTTCCAACTCCAACCTTGTAGAGATCAATGGAAAACCTCTGTATATTTTTTTCTTTTATCAAATGATAACAATAAAGACTTGTTTTGGGTATAGTGACAACATGATGTGGTAGAAATATTGCTGGCTTTGAATTCACGTAACTGAAGTTCAGAACATATTTTTGCCACTTGTTTTTTTTGTGTTTGGATACTGCACTTTAGGTCAATGAACTTTAATATCCCTGGTAACTTAGTGATAATAATAGCACAAGATTGTGTAGAATTTATCTATTTGTAGTGGATATACTTATTTAGCAGATTATGGAAGTTATTAATAAAATATATTAATATTTTATTAATCTAGTCACAATCTTGAAAATTATATGTAGCATTTTCAGACAATAATTTAATCTTGTTGCTCATTCATTTAGATGCTGCAACCTTTTCAGAAACAAGGCGTCCATTGTCCAGGAACAGCCATTACTGAATATTTCAGAAGAAAAAGGGGCATTGCATATACATGCAGAGTAAATGTAGACATCTCATTTATATATATATTGGAGAAACTTTACTATATAAAAAATATGTTGCATTTGAAAATAATTCAAAATCCATATCCAGGTTATTTTTCTCCAGGTTCTAGTGTTTGGAGATTCATAGATCACAGTTCAAAAACTGTCTTTTCCAATTTTTAGTTGCGTGAATGTAGGCAAGTAAGTTCATTTCCTAAATTTGATTTCTCAACTTAAAATGAGGATAATAATATCAACCCATTAGTGTTGTGGGTCACAGCGATGGCTGGTCAGTGATGCAGTGACACGGGTTGGTAAAATAATTTACCAGAGATGAAGGAGAAGAAGAGCAAAGGAGTTTATTAGGTTACGCTGCCATAGACAACAGCGGGCCACACAGACGAGGCCTGTGGGAGCCCCAAGGGCCAGTTGTTGGGGTCTTTTATAAGGTAGAGTCACAAAGTGCCTGATTGGCTTGCACACGAGTCTCTGATTGGTTGTAGGTGAGTTTAAGAAGTTTAGGATCTGTGAAGGGTGAAGGGTGAAGGGTTTTGCCTCTAATAAGGTGGGCTGAAACAAGCCAGCCTGAGCATTATGTAGGGCTATTAAGTTTGTCAGGGAAACACGCCCAGTAAACAATGTACTTTATCTGTTGAGGGATCACAGGCAGACATCTTAGAGCCCAGAAATGGGGGTTGTTGGATTTTGAAGGATGTCAGTTGGCTCAACAGTTATTAATCCAGCAGATAGAAAAAAGAACATTTTGTTAAAATAGAATTTCTAAACTATGGCAAGTATTTAAGAAATGTGGTCCCATATTTTGTGGATAGAATGGAGCTATACTGGATGAATCATAGAAGAGATAGAGGAATTCCTACTTAATTGAATACAAATATTGACAAGGATGATTGCTTTGATGAACTGGAAAGTAATCAGTGTCTGACAAGGGGCCCACTCTTTTCAATTATTTGAATGAAAACAGTAATTGTATTTGAAGGGGAGCACAATTTGCCACCCTCAAATGTCTTTTTGACCTGCAGATTGTTTCAAGCTGAAAATAATCAAAGCCCTAAAGACTCAGGAAGAAACTTTGACCTCCCTCCTACCTGCCCAAAAGAATTTAGAGGGAGGACCTGTTTCTAGAATAGAGCCATCACCAGAGATATCTTCAAAGAATGCGGGTTAGGTGTGGTGGTGGGAATTTCCAGGGCCTAGAGATCAGAGTCTCCTCTATGTCCCATTGTCTCTGGACCAGCAAACATTTATTTACCAAACATTTGCTTTTCCATCTCCGTGTGAATTGCCTTCCTCCCCTTTAAAGTCTTGAATCCCAACCTTCCCACCCTCCCCAACATCTTCTTTTGTCTTTAGCTAAAAAAATCTACTTAAGTTGAAGGCTTTGGCCATTTTTGAGTTACTCAGTTCTCCTGGTTCTTTCCCATGTGCACATGTTATTAAATTTTTGTTTGATTTTCTCTTATTAATCTGCCTTGTGTCAATTTAATTCTTAGACAAACAAGGACTTTGAAGAGCAGAGGAAAATTTCATCCTCCCCGACATATTCTAATCATATTTATGTGTGACACAAAACTGGAGATGTGCTATGACAGTGGATTCAATTAAACAAAAACGTGATTCAAATACAGATCATTCTAACACTGAAAAATTGTGTGGACTGGAACATAAAGAATAAGGAACAGTTTAGGGAGCTAGAAAGGAAAAGTGAATTTTAATGAAGGAAGATTGGCATATAGCTCAACATTCAGATTAGCTATAACATGAATTAAATTGGTAAAAAAAAAAATTGTATTGGTGAGGCTACAGCAACATTGTCAAGGGCCTTGTAACCAAAGCTAAGGAGTTGAATTTTTACTGTATAGCTAATGAGGAACTAATGCAAATCATCAAATAAGGGACCAAAATGATCAAATTTCTATTATTATTTTTCCCAGGCTTTTTTTTTTATTTACATTTTTCATATACTTAACATAGAAAATTTTGAAATCTAAGAATTGAAAGAGCCAGTCAGTTGTTACATACAATACTTACCATTTTCTTACCTTGTTCTAAATAAAGTGTCATTATTACTAAAAAAGAAAAGCACAACCTAAAAGTTGAGAATTATGCTTTATTTGGTGGACTTACTGAGGACTGAAGCCTGGGAGACACACTCTCCGATAGCTCTAAGACACTGTTATGAAGAGGCAAAGGAGGAGCCAGGATATATACTAACTTCAGAAAAAACAAACCAGATAGTTGACATCAAAAGATGTCTACTAGTTAAAAATAAATAAATAAAAGCATATATGTCAAGTTAAATATGGGAAGATGCAAGAGTCTGGGCTTAATGAAATTATTTCTTTGATAAGCACCTTGATTATCTTGGGCTAGTAGCTTGTTCTTTTCCTTCTTGAGACCCCCTCAGGGTGCACCATCAGGGATGGCTGGAGTGGCTGATGGCTTGATGGCCACAACATCCTTCTTTACTGATATGGTAGGTGGCATCCTTTGTCCACAATTATGTATTTACATATATATGTATATGTGTCTGTATATATATCTATATATATATGTAATGTAGTTATAATTTCATACTCTTTTTTTCTTTATAAGAATTTTTGATATTGTTAATTTTTTAAATTTAATCTAATTGGCCCTGTAATAGTCCCTCCATTGATTGTTATTTAATTGTGCATTTACAAAAATTTTTTTAAAAAAATTAGTACAATGTTGTAATTTTATAAATAATACTTATGATGAATATCTCTTTTTCACTTATGTATATTTCAGATTCTTAGGTGAGGATAAGATCTCTCTAAGGATAATAAGTAGGTCAAAGAGAATCGTTTTTTAGATTTTGTTGATACATATTATCAGATAGCTTTCCAAAAAGTTTTACAGTTCATACCAGATAAAGTAACTTAAGATAGAACCTAACTGTTGAGTCATGAAGAGCACATACCCATCTGCATATATTTCCTCCCCAGATGCTTCCACTATTTCTTTAGTAAGAAATAGAAAAGGAGACGAAGCACAATTTAAAGTTCTCAGCATCCTGATAACCATTTTGGAGTTATTTGAAAAAGGATGAAGAGGCAAACAAAGATAATTTGTGACAACCTTTTGTTGCTTGGCCAGGATTCCTGGCAAGAAGGAGGGAGGGAACTGGGACTTAACTAGGCAGCAGTCCATAAGAAGTCAGCACAGGTTGGACTCGTAACTGTGCTTTGGAGAGTATCTTGGTGTTATCTGTTGGCTTTTAAACTGAACTGCCATCATGATATAAGAGTAAAGCATAGTGTCATAATTGTCAAATAACAGAAAGTTTCAGTGTCCCATTTACCTTTAAAAGCTAGTGGTTGGGTGCTTTTAAATGCCATTGTGATTTGTATGCCTCAGCTGCTCCCCTGGACATAATGGTTGCAATCACACAGAGGTATGCAATGAACTTTATATAGGCTGAATATAAAAGAAAAAAAATTATGTGATAAATGTTTTACACATTTTATACCTACCTATATTTAGTTTTCTTTCCAGGAGAATATAATCAAGCTGTGAAAAATAAAGTTTTCCCATTAGGATGAAGTGTGGCAACCTAGCATCATTGTTGACCTACATTTTGAATCAGTGAATAATTAAGGTACTTCTCTAAACAACAAGCAAACTAGCAAACAAGCAGTGACCTACTTTTTAATTCCAGTTACTCCATACCACTGCCAACTCTTATTAGCAGTTATATACCAGC
Source organism: Vicugna pacos (assembly GCF_048564905.1). NCBI lineage: Eukaryota > Metazoa > Chordata > Mammalia > Artiodactyla > Camelidae > Vicugna > Vicugna pacos. The sequence goes on from NC_132990.1 coordinate 28,683,897, forward strand.
AGTGGAAAGGTTAGGTCGGAAGGTATATGTTTGCTCAATTTTGGCTGATACTGCTAGATTCTCTTAACCACCATCTGTGTATAAAAGTTCACCCTGGTATCTAATTGTGGTTTCAGTTTATGATGACTGGTGTGCTGGACCACATTATTTTTCCATTCCATCTAATTTTTATTATTATAACTTTCAAATTTTCATTCCATCTTATTTTTAGTAGCTTTATTGAGATAAAATGTCTATCATATAAAGTTCATCCACCTAAAACATGTAACTCAGTGGTTTTTAATATATTCATAAGTCATGAAATCTTTGTATGTTCCATCCCCTTAAAACATACAACTCAATGTTTTTGAAATATATTCACAGGTCATGCAGCCATTATCACTATTTAATTCCAAATATGTCATCACCCTCAAAACAAATCCTTCGCCCATCAGTGGTCATACCCATCCTCCTCCCCACACTCCCGCCCCTGGGAAATCTTCAGTTTATTTTCTGACTCTATAGATTTGCCTATACGGGACTTTTCATATTAATGAGATCATACCATTGGTGGTCTTTTGTGATTGGTTCTTCCACTTAGCATAATAGTTTTTGAGGTTCATCATGTTGTAGCTTGTATCGGTATTTCATTTCTCTTTATTGCCAATTATCATTTCTTTGTATGGCTATACCATATATTGTTTATGTCAGTGGCCATTGGGAATTCCTTTTTGTGGTGAAGTGCAATTGAAATCCCTTGCACATTTGTCTTTTGGGTTGTCTGATTTTTGGAAGTTCTTTGTATACTCTGAATATGCGACCTTTGTTTATTATATGCATTTCAAGTATCTTTTCTCTCTTTGTGGCTTGCCCTTGCAGGGTTTTAATTTTGCATTTTGATAAAGTTTTTTAAAATTTTAATGTTTGTTTTGCTAATCTTTTTCTGTTTTGGTTAGTGCTTTTTGTGCTCTGTTTAAGAACTCTTTCTCAAGTCCTAGTTCATGAAGATATTATATTATTCATCTTACCTGGAAGATTTTACATTTTGTGTTTGCAAAGGTGTTTTGATACGGAGACAGTGCATTTCTCCTGAGGGCCCCCATGAAGTGGACAGTAACTAATGTGGTGGCATATCTGCTAGAGTAACATTATAGTAAGTTTACTGGAGATATTTTTAATGATACTCAATGTAAACAGTTGCCATCTTGATAAAGCAAACTTAAAGAAGCAATTCTACAGGAATGAGTTGGCGGGCAGCTTATACAAGACACTCACTTCAGCTTGGGCTAAACAATACTCCAAGTGTAAAGCTACAGTTCTCCTGACTCTGAGTTATCACAATATCAAAATGAAGACAGTATAAAACTGCATTAATTACAAAGATACAGTTTCATGATGAAAATTATGTATTATAATTGACTTTGTGAGATGGCTTTGTTGCAAACATTATTATAAAATAATTTTACAACGTATGTTCAAAGGTAATTTTAACCTATTTACACACATACCATTATCAAACGTTAACCTTTAAAGTATACAAAAAATGCCAATTCCTTTTCTTTATCATCTTGATTTTGTCTAGTTTGAGTTTGATTCCTGTAACACTTTTATTCGAGTCTTCTTACATCATGTGGGTTAAGTTCTTTGTTCCAATTCTTCTCCCTCTAGGGCTCAAGTCAGTAAATGACAGAAGTAGCTTGGATAGCTTAGCTTCTGTTGTAGAAGAGATTCTGTGATATTTAATGATGGGAAACCGTTCAGTTAGATGATCCTTTTATAAGAAAAAAATTCAAAACAATGACATGAATAGACATAAACACAGTTACTGATTCAGATTAACGTGTTCTGCTATGTTTATTTGTTGCAAAAGAGAAAACGAAAATAAATGCCCCAAGAAAAATTTCAGCTATGAATCTAATTCTCATTGAAACTTTACAGTCCACAAACTGAGATGTGTGCCTTTGCAAAATCTGCAAAATCTAAGTTTAAAGAAGATGCTGTGATTGGGCTTTTAAGTGTTTTTTAATAAATGAAGAACCAAAACAAAATTAATGACCGAGAACCTTAAAATGGTGTGCTTAAAAAACAGGGACTCACTTCGTTAATCTTTTGCTAGTTTGCTGTATGTGTGTGTATACATACACACACACATATTTGAAAAATATATGTAATTGAAAAAAGTACACATGATTTAAGTAATGGAAACCATATATGTAATTGAAACAGCTTTTTTTTTCTTTTTGGTCATCCTAGAAATGAAATGATAATGTATGAATAGCTTACTCTGCACTAAGTTTTGGTCCAGCTCTCATAGATTATCTCACTAATCTTCACGGCCATTATCCCACATAATGCTGCAACCTGTCAATGATTTACCCATTTTCACAGGTGGAGAAATAGAGAGTCTGTGAGGTTAAGTAACTAATCCAAAATCACTCATTTGGTAAGACTTGACTCAGTCTGTGATCTAATGGACTCCAGAGGTCATGCTGTTAATGGTGAACCCTAAGGTTGTGTGCTCTGCTGTGTTTTTTAATATATGTCATCTCTATCTCTGGTGATAAAGTTTTAAATATTATTTGTCACTGAAGCACAGTTGCTTCACTTATAGAACTAAATGTGGCCTTGGTCTGTAATTCCATTCAGAGTGTTCCTTCCTTTAATTTTCACTATGCTTGTTACATTTTCCATATGTTGAAATGTGAGAGAAATATGAGTGAAAAGGTAGGACCTGCAAATTGAACTTCTTAATTTTGGCAGAGAACATAGCTACCAGCTAGAACAGCTCTTCAAGTGGAGTTGTGTGGAGTTGCTTATTGCCAATGAAATCAAAAAAGCAACAGCTTGAGCCCTATAAGCTTAGGGTGATGTTTACTGAAGAGACCGACCTGATATATGAAACTAGGAACACAGATAGCACCTTATAGTATAAATATTTAGTGCATGTTTATTTTCTTTATTTCCTTAAATTTTTTCTCTGTATTTCCCTAAATTTAAAATACTGTTTGTTCCTTAGCTCCTTATTGAAAATAGATTGAGATTTTCTTTCCTTTTTAAAAATAAAAGATGCCTCTTATACAATTCCTGATCATAAAGGAAAAAAAACCTCACCTTATATCTTAGAAAATAAGTATCTGTATCTTAAAGCATTTTAAATGTACTTTTTAGAGTTTTGATAAACTGAGCTCTAATACTTTGGGATATGCAAAATAACAGTTCTTGTTATTAAAAATCACCCTTGCATTTTTTAATAAGAAAAAAAATTTAACATCACTAGAGTTATATAATACATTACTAGACAGAGTTAAAAATTAAATGTTTTAAGAATAGGCACAAATGCAACACAGTATTAGTGATAAACTTATCAAGCACTTTACGACTTATGTTCTGTATGTTCTTAAAATCTAATCCTAAAAATACAGTTACTGTATTAATATAATTGAGAAAAATTGTCATTGGTTGCCTTAAGTTTGATCTGCATGTTTGAAGATCAGGGGACTCTTGAACTAATCAATTTAATAAAGACTTGAAAGTTGGTTCATAATGCACACAGTTGTCAGCTCTTGGCTTCTGAAAGATGAAATAAAATATTAAATAATACACAAAGAGGGATTAAAAAACACGATTAACATAATTTCGTAAAATACAATTTTTCAGAAATACTTGCTCAATATGTACAATGTTTTCTGAAGCAATTTTGCTCTGTCACATTGATGTTCAATAGCTGATTGTCTATTTGCTAGCAGAATTTAATCCTCATGTTTGTGGAATCAATAAAGGCAATTTACTTTTGAAACAAGATTAGTGATATATTTAGCCTAAAACATCCCCAAATATTCTTCTATATTCTGACACCTGTTGTTCAAGCAGATTGTCTAGATGCCTTGTTATTGGCATGTTTTAGAAGAAATGTGTTGACATGATTATAATGAAACTGCTATTACTGCAGATCTGTCAGTTTAATGTTACTCTAGAGTGTTGTGTAGGATTTCATTACCAATTACAGTAAATAACATTTCTCTTGTGAAAATGTGAGAAATGAGTTTCAGTGGACCACTTAACTTTTCTTAGTGTGAAATCAGTGTACTGAAGAAAAAGAGCCCATATGAGAGGTAAAATGTATTCCATACATTACTATAGTAGTCAAGCTGAGTATGAAAAATTAAATACTATTTCATGAAATATATGAATACCAGACCTTAAAAAATGTAGATATTACTTATGGGACTTAATCTTTACCAAGAAATGATAAGTATAATTAGTTTAATGTTATAAATTCTAAAAAAGAAATTACTCATTTGACCTTAGTATCCAAGTGCTAATCATATATATATATAAAGGTTGGGTTGCAAGTTCACTACCCCCACTTACAATTTCTATTAATGTGTATGTAGCCTACCCAGAGGAAAGCTTGTTAGTTGGAGTTATAGGACAGAAGTCTCTTGAGTTACAGTCTGATCTCTGCTTGATTATTGCTACATAACTTCCATCACAGTCACACCATATATGCCCTATATGTTTGTTTTTTTTTCCCCTCTCTTCTTTCCCAGTTACTTTTCTGGATTAAAATTCCTCTTCTCCAAAACCAATTGCAGTTAGATGAGGTTCCCATTAAAGTAACAGGGGGAAGTTTAATCATTCCAGAATTCTAGGGAGTATTTATTAAGATTTTAAGAAACACATAACATGACATCTACTTTATTTACAAAATATTAAATGTACAGTACAGAATTGTTAACTTTATGTGTATTGTTGTCCAGCAGAGCTCTCAAACTTTTTCATTTGGCATTACTGGAACTCCGTAACCATTGCATAGCAAGTGTAGAGAGTATTTTAATCACAAAACAGACATGGAGCTTTTCTTTTTTTATTTTCTTTTTTTTTATTTATTTTTTTATTTTTTTACATTTTTATTGATTCATAATCATTTTACAGTGTTGTGTCAAATTGCAGTGTTCAGTACAATTTTTCAGTCATACATGGACATATACACACTCATTGTCACATTTTTTTCTCTGTGATTTATCATAACATTTTGTGTATATTTCCCTGTGCTATACAGTGTAAACTTGTTTATCTGTTCTACAATTTTGAAATCCCAGTCTATCCCTTCCCACCCTCTACCCCGCCCCCCCCCCCCGGTAACCACAAGTCTTTATTCTCTGTCCATGAGTCTATTTCTGTCCTGTATTTATGCTTTGTTTTTGTTTGTTTGTTTGTTTTTGTTTTTTAGATTCCACATATAAGCGATCTCATATGGTATTTTTCTTTCTCTTTCTGGCTTACTTCACTTAGAATGACATTCTCTAGGAGCATCCATGTTGCTGCAAATGGCATTATGTTGTCGGTTTTTATGGCTGAGTAGTATTCCATTGTATAAATATACCACATCTTCTTTATCCAGTCACCTGTTGATGGACATTTAGGTTGTTTCCATGTTTTGGCTATTGTAAATAGTGCTGCTATGAACATTGGGGTGCAGGTGTCATCCTGAAGTAGATTTCCTTCTGGGTACAAGCCCAGGAGTGGGATTCCTGGGTCATATGGTAAGTCTATTCCTAGTCTTTTGAGGAATCTCCACACTGTTTTCCATAGTGGCTGCACCAAACTGCATTCCCACCAGCAGTGTAGGAGGGTTCCCCTTTCTCCACAGCCTCTCCAGCATTTGTCATTTTTGGATTTTTGAATGACGGCCATTCTGACTGGTGTGAGGTGATACCTCATTGTAGTTTTGATTTGCATTTCTCTGATAATTAGTGATATTGAACATTTTTTCATGTGTTTTTTGATCATTTGTATGTCTTCCTTGGAGAATTGCTTGTTTAGGTCTTCTGCCCATTTTTGGATTGGGTTGTTTATTTTTTTCTTATTGAGTCATATGAGCTGCTTATATATTTTGGAGATCAAGCCTTTGTCGGTTTCACTTGCAAAAATTTTCTCCCATTCCGTAGGTTTTCTTCTTGTTTTATTTCTGGTTTCCTTTGCTGTGCAGAAGCTTGTAAGTTTCATTAGGTCCCATTTGTTTATTCTTGCTTTTATTTCTTGTAGGAGAAAATTTTTGAAATGTATGTCAGATAATGTTTTGCCTATGTTTTCCTCTAGGAGGTTTATTGTATCTTGTCTTATGTTTAAGTCTTTAATCCATTTTGAGTTGATTTTTGTATATGGTGTAAGGGTGTGTTCTAGCTTCATTGTTTTACATGCTGCTGTCCAGTTTTCCCAACACCATTTACTGAAGAGACTGTCTTTATTCCATTGTATATTCTTGCCTCCTTTGTCGAAGATGAGTTGACCAAAAGTTTGTGGGTTCATTTCTGGGCTCTCTATTCTGTTCCATTGGTCTATATGTCTGTTTTGGTACCAATACCATGCTGTCTTGATGACTGTAGCTCTATAGTATTGTCTGAAGTCTGGGAGAGTTATTCCTCCAGCCTCTTTCTTTCTCTTCAGTAATGCGTTGGCAATTCTAGGTCTTTGATGGTTCCATATAAATTTTATTATGATTTGTTCTAGTTCTGTGAAGACATGGAGCTTTTCTAAGTGATAAATTTTTAAAAATAAATGTGTTAACTGTTGTGAACGTTTTCTTCCTTAACATAAAGTTTGTCTTTTTGTGTATTACAAAAGTAATGCATAGTCAATCCCAACATTTAGATAATATAGACATATATCGAAGATAATAAAAGGCTGTCATAACTACAGCAGTAGGAGATAACTATTGTTAATCATTTATAGATTCTACTTTGAGGCTTTTGTGTTTATACATGTATAAATTTTGTTTATAGCAATAAAATTAAATAATACTTTTAGTTTTTATTCTCATACCATAACATGGGCAACTATTTGCACCAAAAATGCTGTTCCACAATGTCAGTATAATGGACATATAGCATGTCACTTTATCAATGACCTGTAATTTAATTTCCTATTTATGCACATTTAGTCTAAATCTATTTCTTACTGTTATACTAATACTACAAAGCAAAAGCTAATGTTTATACCTTTCCACAATTGTCCAATTATTTTCTGGATTTGGGATTTCTGGTTCAGAAGATCTGTCCAATTTTAAAGCTTTTGATGTTCTTTAAAATTGCTCTGCAAAATTTGGTACCAATCTATATTTCTCACCAATGCAGAGAGAGGCTGTTTTCCTCAAACAAGTCTAACACTGGATATCTTTATTCTTTGTAAACTCTGCCTAATGAGTAATTTTTTAATTATTAAAAAGTTTAGAAAGGATATTTTTGAATTACACAATTCTCAAGTTCCTATAACTGTCGTCCCCAGCTCACATACCAAATTAACTAGTCTTCCAAGGAGTAAAATGAGTTTTCTATAATTAGTGTCAGAATTTTTAAGGCTTGCTCTTAAACTCCACCTACATATTATTTTTCATTCTAACAAACAATTAGATAGGTTGTTCTGCCTCCTTTCTAGGACTTAGGAGAGGGAAAAAAAGTATGAATTGTATAATATTATTGTATTTTATCAAACATGATATATAATTAACTCATATATAAAATATCTTTTATACATGTATTTCTTATAATCAAAATTCTTATAGGTAATAATATGTTGTGACATTTTCTTAGATTATTTGTTATATTCATATTAAATTAACATAATGTTTAAAAAATAATTGTTTGACTATTTTCAGTATTTAGGGATGAGAACGGCAACCAACTGCATCAAAAATAGCCATTAGGTCTAAGAACTGAGACTGTGTATTGTCATTATGACTTAGTTGTTTGTTCCCAAGAAATATTTTCTCAGGAAAGGTAAAACTATAAAGCAATAAATAACAACATGCTTGTTTCAGAAAGTTTATGTTAAAAAAATTTGGGGATGGCTGCTCTAGATTTAATTCAAGATCTTCACTTTGTTCCGTATTCCAATCTGAAAGTACTGTGACACAGACTTTACACAGTTCTCATCACTCGCCTGACTCCAAAGCCCTACCTTAAACCACCGTGGGGAGACCTCAAGATAATGTAAATATCCCACTTGTGACATTCACTTTCTGAATCATTGCTAAAGCCTTGCTAAAGGTGGATTTTTCCCTTACTGCAAGTGACTACTAGTAGACTTAGCTTTTCTTTACTAACAAATTGTCTGGTGATACTTTGGGGAGTTGACAAAGCTTGGGGAACTTTTGGGGAATTCCACTGAGAATCATTCAAGACTTTCTCACTGCCATAGTTTTAAAGACTTGACTCAGAAATAGTGTCCTCTCCAGAGATGCTTTGAGCCCTACACTCCGGGGTCTTTCCAAACAAGATGGTGGGTTTAGTCTCACGGCACATCTCAGCACAGATGTATTTTCTTTGAGCTGCAAATGTTCAGTTCATTTTGCATTTCAGAAAATAGGATCCCTTTAAGGAATTTTTTGGTTTTCTGATCAAATTTGAAATCTCTCTTTGTTAAGTTGAAATTTACTTTGTAACTATAGATGTTTGTTTGGTCAGTTCTTAAAATTACTGTAAATCTATAAGAAAGATTCTGTAGGAAGAGGATGGGCATAAGCTCAGTAAGTCTGTCTTCAAAATAAATTCTGAAAGTCTCTTCAGGAATCCCCGGGTACATTTTACCTTGAGTCACATTTTCAAAACCTTATAAGGATTTTCCTTAATTGTCTTTGGAACTGGTTAGTTAAATTCCTTCTGTCTGGATTTAAGAAATTTTTGGAGCTCTTGATTCATGATGGGCAATCTGTTAGCTAATTTCTTAAGACATGTTTTGTATGGGTACCAATCTTTATGACTGTTTCAATTGTGATGGGTCATTCATATTTAGGTCTTTAATCCATATGGAACAGTTTTTTTGTTTTGTTTTGCTTTAATATACAATGTGAAGTAAACATTTAATTTCATGTTTCTTTTATATGTATACAGAGTTTTCCAGAACATTTATAGAAAACTGTATTTTCCCACTGATTTGCAATGTTATTTCTATCATGTATTGTGCTTATATGTGAGTGAGTCAGTTTTCTGGCTTGCTTTTGTTTCTTTTGTGTACCTTTCTAGTCCAGGAATATTACTTTACAATTCCAATTATTATATGTTTATAATAAGCCTTAATGTATGTTAGTGCAATTCTTCCTGCCTTGTTCTTCTTTATGAATGCCTTGGCTATTTAGATCCCGTTCACCACTTTACACATTAAAAAATAAGTTTTCCAAATTTGACCCCCCCAAAAATAATATTTATTTGGATAGCAACGAGTCCATGAAATGATATGGGGAGAACTGTCATTTCACAATATTGGGTATTCATGTTATGACTATGTGAACATGGTGTATCTCTCTATTTATTCACACTTCTCAATTACATTGTGTATATATATATATATATATATATATATATATGTATTTTTACTTTTGGGGGCCTTTTGAACATGATTTTTTAGAAAATTATTAGTATAGAAGCCTTTTTTTGGTGAGCATTCTGACATACCTCACAATTTAAAAAAAAAATTGTTCAGTAAAATAACTGAAGATGATGTTCCTATAAAATCTCCTTTCTTCCCCAAATCACTCACAATAACTATTTAAAGTTCCACTAGTATCTCTGTCACTGGCACAGTTTATTTAAATATTTGGATACTTTTTGTAAAAATAGCTTTTCTGAAGTCTTCTTATATTAATGATGGGAAAAGACTGCAGTATGTTAGTAGAAGAGTTTGAAATATCTCATGTAGTGGAGTACCAACGGCTATTGATCAAAGAATGAAAAAGTATTTACAAAAACGTTAACTGTAGTGTGTATTGGTACTTATTAAGTATCACCTTTCAGCTCCATATTAATCCCTTAATATATGTTCTGCAATAGTAAAACTACTTTACAGTGAGCACAATGTCAAGGTTTCTCAGTAGAAGGCACTGGGGATATTGCAGGAAAAAGTTTTCTGGCCACAGCATGGCAGGTTAGCAGTGTGGGTGTGAGGACTGTCAGTGATGCTCTGACTAGCCATGCATGCAGAACTGTCCCTCTTGACATGGACACTGGACACTGCAGGTCTCCTGCCTTCACCAGGACTTTGATTTTCTTGGCTCACTTCTTCACCCCCACCCCAGGTTTGTCTCCAAGATCTTCCCAACACTGTGGTCCCCCCAGCAGAGATACTGCATGCTCTAGGCCTCTTGCTACATCTGTCTCCCTATTCCCTTTGAATGTCCATGTGAGCTACAGCTTGCCTGACTTCACTTGTGCCCCCAAGGATTTCCTATGGTGCCTCTAGTCCTTGTGTACATCTACATACCTAACTACCAGCTGTGGCTCACTTCCACTGTGGAGGATTTCTTCCTTCTTATCGCATGAATACAGACCATCCTTGACCAGCACACCAGTAACTTTCTCATCCAGCAGGTTGCAACTACATCTTCTCCAACAAGGTCTGAAATCCAGCCTGGGGAACAGGAGTCCCCTTCCAAATTTGTCCTTCTTGAGAAATTTTCCCCATACAAAGGATATCTGAGATATAAAAATATTATATCATATAGTTGTCCCATTATTAGAATTTAATAATTTTTATATTAAACTTCCCTCGATTAAATCACTGTGTGTCTTCTTTCTCTTGATTGGATGCAGACTATATGTACTTTGTGGCTTAATGAGTGATTCCTATAATTTTTTTTTTTCAGTCTCTACTTTGAACACTTTCTGTAATAATCATAAATTACTTTTTAAAATAAGAAAAAAGTAATATGAATAAAACAATAAAAAAAAATCCCCTTTTTAATGACTGCTCCATGCTTCTCAATTCTCAATTAGAGATTGATTCTATGGAAACCAAAGAACAATCATAATGAATCAAGCCTTGTCTGTGAGAGGGCACTTGAGAATAATTGGGGGGGAAAGCAAGCTTCAGTAATTAAATGAATGAATATGTGAGTTAACTGCTACCTGTGCCATGAGCATCTAAAGATTAGTTACTCAAATAACCTAGTTTTAACTAGTGCTAATAATAGTACTTTTTTTTTCCACTTGAACAGAATTGAATGAAAAAATAGTAAGGATGACTATTATTTCATCATATTTTTGTTTTCCATTTGAATATACATGGGTGTACATGTTTTGAATCTCAGTATATTTACATAGCCAGCACTAATACAGGGCTTACTGTGAAGCAGGTACTAAGTGCTTTACTTTTATTTCATTATCGGTTACAATAAGAAGTTTAAAAAGAAATTGTCATTTTTAGAGGTTTAGCTGCATGGTTTTAATACCCAGTATTTTTGTTCTATTTTCCCCTCTGTTTGGAAACATTTTTATTGCAGAGTGTTTATTTTAAAGCTTAGAGATTCTTTGGAAGGGCAACCAAAAACTGACTGTACACTGAGATTCCAAGGACTCTGGTGGGAATGCAGTGGAACCACGCTAGGGCCTCCTTTCAAGGAGTCTGCTGTTGCCACTACTACTTTACCTGGAACCAGATCACCTCTGCTGCTGTCAGCATCTTCAGAATGGGAGCCCTCTTTCCCTATAACTCACTCTGAATCAAAGTCTAGCATAGGTGCATTTGACTGGCATTTAAATCAACAATCTATATCTTACCAACAAGTGAGGTTCAGAAATAAAGTTTTTTATATGACATTTTAAAAAGATTTGATTTACACAGACCTATCAAATGCGGAACATTCAAAAGATTTCAGGCAGCCATGGATGACTGATGTCCACTAGATCACCTTGCTCTTCTACTGACAGAAATTTCCTTATCCCCAACTACCATACAGATGTCATCTTTGTCAGAACAATGTTTATTTAGTACGTGAACCATCATCAAGTTTGGTTTGTGAGGAAGCTGAGTCTAAAACAGAAAAAGGTTGTAAACAAAAAGCTACAGTCAAGAAGGGAAAATGTGTCCTAATTGGCATAGAAAGACCTCCTCTTTTTTCACTTTTAGGCTCTCTCCTCTGACATCCTAACAGGTAAGCATCAGTCACAAAACAAAGACTTATTGTAGAAAAGTTTATACTGGCTCCTAGATTCTTACATAACCTCGAAAAATACGTAATACAATTGGAAGTGCTGATTTTTATCTTAGGGAAAAGGAAGACTTAACCTAAAAAGTCACTTTTCTATGATTATAATGAAGGAAATTGCAATTAGTACATACTTTTGTTCACACTTATCTCTGTATGGATATGAAAATGATTTTTGCCCATTTATTGGCCAGTAATGTGTGTAACGTCCATACCTAGCACCATGGATAGCATATCATAATAATGCTATTTTAACTTAAGGACAGTGTGTTGCAAGGTGAAAATGTACAGCTTGTTTGGATCATGTCACTCTATTTAGCATTTATGGCCAAAGATGAATAATAAAACTCCTGGCCAAGTGACTCCAAAAGCTTAGGAAGCCAGCGGTTTCTTGGCAGAGCTCTGCATTTTGGCAACACTTTCTGGATTACAGGAGGCATAGGAGCCATGCTTCGCCATATGTTCATCTCAGAAAGCATTCTACCAAGGGGAGACATGCTGTTTCAACTGAGCATGCTCAGAAGAAGTGATCTGATAAATCATGGGCAAATTATCATCACTAATTTATCAATAATTCAACAAATAATTTTGAGCATCCACTATGTGTCAAACGTTGTATTTTAAAATATATTAGTGTTTGAGACACCTTAGCCAAAACAAAGAACTCTGTCTTTATGGACTTTATATTCTAGCAGGAAAGAGAGATTTTAAATAATAAATAAAAGACATTGAATATTATGTTTGAAGGTGACAGTCATTATGAAAATAAAGTATTACAAAGAGTATTGGTAGGTATCATAGTTTCCTCTTAATTTTTCTCCTCTTTATCCAAGATCCTTAATTCTATTTCCTTTTCCCCCTTGGCACCAATGTTAATATGCATGTATCCATATAAATAATGTACTATTGTTTTATGTAGTTATGTGTTTTTAATGTAACTAAATGTTGTTGACCATAAATTTTGTTAAACTTTTTACAGTTTAAAATTAAATATGTGTTTAAATTTTATCCATTTTATTGTGTGCCTATCCACTGACTTGCTTCTAAAAGCTATATAGATTTTCATACCTTGTATTCTCTACATTTTATTTTTACATTTCTCTGGTAATAGTCATCTAGTTTGCCACCATTTCCCACCTCCATATGTAACACCATGATGTACATCCACTTACCAACTTTCTGAGAACTTCTTAGGATATACATCTAGGAGTGGGACTGCTGGCCATAAACATAACAATTTTACTGTATAGATTAAGATTACTCTCCAGAAGGGCTATGCAGACACATATTCTCAACAGAAGTACATCAGATTTCATTTCCCTATATCTCAGCTAAAATTTGATATTTGGTCCTTCCTAACTGGCTGCTTTGATGGATATTAAGTAGCTTTAATTAGCATCTTTTGATTGTGAGTTTGAACATTCAGCACTCCCTTTCTGTGAATTGCCTATTAATGTCCTTTACCTGGTTATTGATTGGTTTTCCTATTTTTCCCTTGTTGATTTAAGAAAATTCTTTGTGTAGTCTATAATCAGTATTTTTTCTTTCTTTTTGTTTATTATCCTTCCGAAAGAGCTTGTTAGGCGTTTTTTTCCTAAGAGCCTTCATCCATGAAATTCAGAACCACAGATATTTTATACGTTTATGCACTGCAAGTATATCCGTGCTTTACATATTAAGAGTTTTGACACTCTTAAAATAAGTTTTTGCTACATTGATAGCAAGTCAATATCACCTCCCTTGAGAATGCATGCTAAAATAAAGCAGTTTTTTATTTTTATCTTTTAAAATAACTTGGTTCTGTAATCTGTCAATTATCTTTTATTGATCAGAAGAGCTAATTTTTTTATCTGTGTTAGTTTTTGTTGAACACAAAGCTTAATTTTGAAATACTGTCTTTTTTTAACTTATGACTTATCTTTTTTAATTCTTACTTAGTAAGCCTTTTCTCAACTGTGGTTCATGGTTTATTTTCCTCTTTGGTCCTCTCTTCAATGCATAAGTTCTTTCACATTTTGATAATTTATACAACTGAAAAACATAATGGTCAGAATCCACTTTTACTTTTCTCAATATCAAAACAGACTTTCCCAGTACTGCTTACCAGGAAGCCTATCTTTCACCAATTCCTTTGTTCAACTTCTTATATGTATACAATTTCCCTGTGTGTGAGTATTTACTTCTGAGTTATCTGAGGTTTTTATTTTTTTCCTTTTCCCCATTAATCTCTACTTTTTAAATACTATATTTTTGCAGTGTGTCCCAAAATTCGTTTGAGTTTATTTAGTTACTGATAGATTATGAAATACTCCATGTTTATGTTTTATAGACTTTTTTGAGTTCTTTAAAAAAATTCAGGTAAAATTCTGTTGGGAGATTGCTTTGAAGTAGTAGATTGACTTTGATAATTGTTCTTATACATTGATTCCATCCTTGAATTTTGTGTTATGTCTTCATTTAGATTTTTTATTATTTTTTAAAATTTCTAAATAGGTAAATTTTAAATAAAATTCAGAAGGAAAAATGATATATCTATTAAAAACTCTACTTCTTATTCTTTTCTCTCCTCCCTATTGGCAGTTACTACTATTAGAGTTTTGTGTATTTTTCCAGAGGATATACATTTTAGTCCTTGAATGTCATAAAATTTTAAAAGTCGTACTGATGTTATCATTGGGTTTATGTTCCATCTATAGAATAATTTTAGAAGGATTACAGTTTGTCGTGCTGAGTTTTTTGATTTGATGATGTGGTATGCTTTTCCATTTGTTTAAGTCTTTAAAGTTTTGTGTTTTTAGTGAATGTTTCACATCTTAAATTTATTTCTAGGTACTATCACTTCTATTCCTATTGTAAATGAGATCTTTCCTTCTACTACCTTTTCTAACACAGGGGTTAGCAAAATTATTCTCTGAAAAGGGCCACTTAGTAAATATTTTAGGCTTTGCTGGCCAGGCAACTTTTGTTGCCCTTGTAGTACAAAAGCAACCATGGACAAGTCTTAAATGAATGAGTGTGATTTTTCCAATACAACTTTTTAATTGAAAAAGAGCAGTGTGATAGATTTGGCCCACAGGCCACAGTTTGCTCCCTCGTGTCATAATGGGCTGTTGTTTGAATATGAGAAAGCTTTTTATTTCTGAATATCAATTTTATAGTCAGTCACCTGACTGAATTCTTCCATTGTTGATAATACTTTCTCCTTTAGTTCCTGTGTTTATCAACTATACAATTATATGATATGCAAATAGCAATAATTTTACCTCCTCTGTTGCAATTTTGTATATTTATTTCTCTCATCTGTCTGCAATAGCTAATAAATGCAAAATATGTAAAATATTTACTTTGAGCAGTCTTGTCTTACATCCTTCCATAGAAGGTTACTTCTAGTGTTTCTCAGTAAGCATGATGTTGGCTTTAGGACTGAAGATACATGCTTAAATTTGGAAGTTTACATCTATTCTTATTTTCTTAGAGAGTGTTAATGAAGAATAAAGGATGTCTCATTGTGTAAATGCTCCTTCAGTATCCATGAAGGTAACGTATTTATCCTGATACCTTATAATATGATGAATTATAATAAATCCTCCACTATTGAATTATCCTTACATTCTTGAAATAAATCCCTTTCAGCAGAGATTATTTTCTTTTAATAGTGGCTGGATCCTCTTTGCTAATTTATTTAGGAGTTTCACATTCATGTAGTTGCAAATGATCTATAATTTATCCGAGGTTTTGGCATGAAAATTATACTCAAATTACAAAAAAAAACTTGGAAGCTTTTTCCTCATTGTAGCTAGAGAATGTTTTAAATAGCATTGAGATGATTTGTGCTTTGAAGATTTAATATAATTAATCTCTAAAAGCATTGTAGGATGATAATATTTGGGCACTTTCTCCATTTTGTTTTAATTTTTCTTTGTAACAGTCTTGAGCATTTTTATTATGCTAATTCCATATAATTTATATATTTATTTTTGCATTGTAAATCATAGATATTTCCATTATCTATTGCTGCAAGCAAATTACTCCAAACCTTATTTTTGTAAGATAAGAATAAACATTTATTTTCTCCATTGTTTCTACATGTCAAGAATTTAGGAGTGGCCCAGCAAGGTGGGTTTGGCTTGAATGTCATGAAGGAATCAAGATGTCAACCAGGGATGCAACATTCAGAGTCTTGGCTGGGGCTGGAGGATACACTTTCAAAGTAGTTTACTCTCATGACTGGCAAATTTGTTATGACTGTAGGCAGGAGGATAATTTCCTCTGGACATGGACCTCTTCACAGGATGTTTGGTGTCCTCAGAACGTGGCACCTGACTTCCTCCAGAGTGGGTGATACAGGAGAGAGAACTCAGTGGAAGTTACTGTTTTTTTGTAACTTGGCCTCAGAAGTCAAATAACATCTTTTGCATCATAGTCTATTCATTACAAGTGAGTTACTAATTCTGGCTCACATTCAAGGGGAAAGAAATCAGGCTACACCTTCTGAAGGGAGGAACATCATGGAATTTGCAGGCACGTTTAAAACCAGCTTAGTATATTCTCTGTTCTACAGTTTGCTCAGTGCTGAGAGTAAAGCAATTAAATTGTATAAATGGATATGGCTCAGCGTTATGCTAATGATTTTAACTATCTGAGGACTCTTTCAGTTTTTTATGTAGCTAATCACATCAGCTACCAAAAATGGAAGTTTTACCTTTATGTCAATTCTTACCTTATGTTCATTTTTACTCTTTTCTTAAGTTAGCCACAACTTGGAATTCTATGACTGATAAACAGGTGAGAGTGAGTGTTGTATTGAAGGTATTATTGTTTGTATGCATGTTTATTTAAATGTGTAGGAAACCTTTCTTCAACACTTCAAAGACCAGATTATTTCTAAAACCCTGAGTTGAGCTGACTTTGATGTCTCTGAAAATCTCAGAAGGAGATGCACTTCCCAGTAATAGGGGAAAGATCTGGAAGACATATATAATAACATGAAAACAGTGTTCAACAGTAAACACCTTTATGAAACTACTCAGCATAATTTGAAATATGGTATAATGGAAAGACAGTTACAAGGTATCTCCATTACATATCATCAACTATAAAGACAAATAATTACATACATTATAAACCATCAGTGACCTGCTGCATTGGTTTTTCTTTCTTTATTACCCCATGTGGAAGAGAAAAAACAATCAAAGCTAGTAGCTCACAACATTATTGAAACGTATGTAAAAACAGCTCTGGTATGAGTGTTTTGGGAGGAGCAAGGAAGTTAAAAAAACGTTATAGGCACAGGACACAGAGGCCACAAGCCCAGGGCTGTAAGCCTGCAGCTGTTCTTTAAACAATTTTGTTTTAGCAAGAAAGGTAGAAAGGAATAGTTGGGGGCTAAGGTTTTGATAATATCAATGGTCAATTTTTAATATTTCAGGGTTTTTCACAAACTACACTGTCATTCTTAAAATATGACAACTCACTATGTTCTAAAATAACAATTTTAATGATAGCCTAAAGAAAAAAAAGTAATTGTGAAGTATTTTTATAGCAAAGAAAAAACAAGTAAAATTTTATTTTCAATTATGCATATTTATTTAAGTTATCTAACCATTTATGTATATGTTTATATGGAATTTAGATTAAAAAGTAAACCATGAACATGTAACATATCACCTGTATAGTAAAATCTATTTGAATCTGCATTAAATTATAAAACTGTTTTACTGAGTAAATTATATTCACTTAAGGACAGAAATCTATAATTTAATATAAAGGATTGAGAATATCTTCAAATATTTTAGGCATAACCATTTGATCCTCCCTCCTCCACAACACACACACTATTCGTAAAACTTATTTTTAATCTGCATTTTGTTTTTTGGAAATATAATCCATTCCCATGGCTTTAAATTTTATCTCTGTCTTTGACTCCCACATGCTATGTGTTAGTAAAGACCATTTCTCTCAGCTCCAAACCCGTCCACATATCCAAGTGTCTGACTTTTGGATGTCCCACAGTCATTCAATTCTATGCATTCTCTGAACACTTTGTATGTAGGTCACCTTTATAGAGCTCACCTCTTTGTGCTCTATCATTGCTCCTCTTCGAGCTTGCCTTCTAACATGGCTCACTGTCTCTGTTATTTATGTAATTGTTATGCCTGTCTGCTGTCTCCTTTAGTAAACTGTAAGCTTTATGAGAAAAGGTACCATACTTAACATTATTATTACTTTTTACCATCTGACGGAATAGTCATTCAATGATAATTATTTAACATTTTAAAAATGATAGAACTAACTTAGTTGTTTTAAATAAATGATGCTTAAAGCTCAGAGCCCTGTTGTCCTACCTCTGAGCAAGGAGATATCAAATTAGTTCTCTGGAACCCATAAGGACTATACAGATGATATTTTGAAAAACATTGATTTAGAAAAGCCACATGAATAAAATTTCTTTTTAAAAGATTGTCATAATCATTCCTAATATTTAGAATGTGATTAAAAATAAGAAAGAGGCTTTTATACGTATCTTCGTTTTTCCCGCTCTGACATGCTTCATTTGTGTAATCCAAGTTTGTCTGGTATCATACTTCTGCCTGAAGGATGTCCTTTGACATTTTTTGTAGCACAAGTGTGCTGGCTGTGCATAAGCATTAGCCTTTCCGAGAAGTACTTCATGTTTATTTTAAAAATATATTTTCACTGAAGATATAATTATGGGGTGATACTTTTGTTCCTTTCAGAAATTTAAAGATGCTACTCTGTGTTCTTATTTTTCTAGCTGGCATAGTTTCTGAGAGTCGTGCTTGCTTTTTTTTTTTTTTTTCTCTTTCCTCCTTTTCAAGTCAGTGTTAAGATGTATCTTTGTGTACCTGTGTTTTTCTGTTTGTTTTGTTTTATAATTTATACCACTTAGAGTCTTCTGAGCTTCTTATTTCTATGATGTGCTCTCATTATATTTGAAAATTTTCATCCATTATCTCTAATGGTTCTTTCTGTGGACTATTCCCTACTGGTGTTTTACATGGACTGAAAGACACTTGTGATCAATTATTTGTTATGGTCCCACAATTCTGGATGCTCTTTTTTTTTTTAATCTATTCTACCTACTTTTCTTTCATTTTTCTCTTATGATTCAGTTTGCATAACTTCTACTGACACATCTTTGATTCTTTCCTCAGCTGGGTCACGTACCATTATATGTCCATTTAAGGAAATCTTCAATTCATGTATCTTGTTTTTATTTATAGCATTTGACTTTTTCTTGTAGTTTTCATCTCTCTACTGAAATTCCCCACCAGTTGAAATGCTGTCCACTTTTTCTACTAGATCTTTATGAGATATCACAGTTACGCTAATATTTCGACTCAATATTTAGGACACCTGTGAATCTGGTTCTATTGATTATCTTGTCTCTTGGTAAAGAGTTTTTTTCCTCTTTTATATGTTTTCTAATTTTTTTTTAATGCCAGACATGAATACGAGGAAGGACAGAGACCAAGGCAAATGGTTTTTATGCCTGGAAATAGGCATACATATCATTCTGACAGGCTGTCTGTGTCAGGGATTGAGATAATTCAGTCAGGAGTGAGGCAAACATGCCATCTCATACTTGATAGTCAATGATTATTTTAAATTATTTCTTTTGACTCTCATATATGGCAGCAATTCCTTCCTTCCATGCTTTTTTTTTTTTTTTTTGAATTCTGGCTAATTGGTTCTCTATGACATCAATGATCTGATGAATGAGAGAAAAGTAATACTTTCATAGTTTTTGCTTGTTTGTTTTTTACTGTTTTTTCATTGTTTCGTTAGAAGCAGTATACTTTCTGCATGCTAGATGAAAGCAGAAACTGCATGGCATATTTTCTTGGAAAGATATTTTACAAATACAATTTTAGGATACCTCATTGTATAAAAAATATTTATTACTTCCACATTTCAATAGACCTTCAAGTGCCTTATTTTCCTATTAGCTCTTCAAACCATCTTTTGTTGAATCAGAAATGAAATCAACCTTCTTTCTGACTTCTATCATTAAATAATGCAAAGAGGGAAATGACAATGAATGACATTTATTCTGGGAGAATTATTCAACTCAGAGAGAATCATCAAATCTAACTGATATTTTCTCCTTAGCTGTAGTCGCTGCAATGTTCATTGCATCCTCTCTCTTTCTTGTTATACTTTTGAACCACGCTGTTATACCCTAATATTTCTGCATGAAGAGTTAAAAATACCAAAACAAAAACAAAGACAAAAAAAAAAATCCCACTAGTCCTTCTATTTTATTGTGTCCAGGTCTGTGATTATTTGCTATTTATGGTATCATTTTATTTGTGGATTTTTAATTTTTTCAACAGTAAAAACTGAAGCATAGATTGATGAGTATAGAACTCTATACTTTCTGCATGCATCCAAGTTCTTTTCCTTAAGATGTGATTTTATTGTTGGAATCGATATTATAAATGTATTGGGATACCAATAATAGCCTTTAGGTAAAAACATGTACCACATTCTGTTTTACTTCTTAAATTTTTATTAAGCCCAGATAAACATTTGGGGGTTCTATTTGGTGCTTTCTTCTCCAGATGTCCAGTGCCTTATGGAACCTCATACATAGTACAAGATTGGTTCATAAGTCCATCTATCGAGGCTCTGAGCTAACATCACTTAAGAGTAAACTGCAACCTTGAGACTTTGACAAACTGTGTAATGTCCATAAGTTTTAAGTTGACACCTGAATTTTGTTTACCATTTTAAAATAATCATAAAAGAGTCAGAGTACTGTATATTTTTTGAATGCTTAAAATATATTTGTTAAAACTTTTTACCTTCATTTATAACTCAGTTTATGGGAAAATGTTCTAATTAAATGGTGGAGTTAATCTTCATTACCAAACCAATCGCTGAATCAATTTTATTGTCAGAAAAGACTGATTTCCTCCTCTTTTTTCTTTAAGCTGAAAATGTTGGGCAGGTCTATTTCTCAGCTGCCTATAGTGAAAATGGATTCATAGTATAATCGGAAGCATATTGTTCCAGGGGGCACAATTCTCAATCTCTATGATATGGGCAAATCTATTTATAGAGCCTACAGAATATATGCCCTTCCTCTTTACAAGTATCAAGGCAATTTCAGAGGTATGAAAAGCCTGTGATCACCTCTCAATTTTTGGTGGGCTCAGGCTAAAGGCTGAACCCATTTGCCCTGACTAGTTAACTAGAAAATTGTCCAAAATAAGACCATAAAAATAGAAACAAAAGCCCCTCACTCTGTACCAAGGAACATATTTTCACATCCATATATCCTGTCTTAACTCAAGGTGAAAAGTTTGCACCTGAGCTACAACCTCTGACAGACTGCACCTAAACTTAGGCTCATGTTGGGGGGCCCCAGGCATGTGGTCTCTCAATACACAGAATGCAGCTTCTTTTTGTGTGTGTCTGGAAAATTAGGTTTAGAATGGCAAAAGTGAGTGAGGAGTTAAGGTAATTTTCTTAGTAATTCAGACCAAGGCAGTCTCTCCAGTTGTCATCAAAATACCTCTCAATCTGTACGTAATATAATTATTGTTAAAAAAAAATTTCAACCATGTTATCGTGGGCATTCTTCCTTTCTAGTAAGTGTAAGTTTATATGAGGCTTATTGGCATTTGTTTAAGTTTCTCTCAGATATCAGCTTTGAGCGTGCTTCCTTTTACTGTTGCGGCTAGGCTGCATTATGCTCGACCCCCCCCCACCCCCACCCCCACCCCCACCCCCACCCCCACTCTTGCCCAGAGGCAGCCACGCCTTTATTCTGGAACCTGACCAGGTCTTGCAGGTGTGATTAATTAAGGCCCTAATGATGAGGTAATTACCCTGAATCATCCAGCTAGGCCAATGTAATGACTAGGGTCCTTATAAGAGGAAGGGGGAAGGAGCAAAGTCAGTAGTAGGAGATGTAAGGGAAGGAGTAGGAGGTAGAAGTAACTCAGGGAATGCAGGCCGTGAGACAAACTCCTCCGACTCCAGAAGCTGAAAAAAGCAAGGAGTTGGCTGCCTTCTCGAAGTCTCCAGGAGGAACCCGCTCTGCTGACACCTTGACTTTAACACCCAAGACTGATTTTGGATTTCTTACCGCCAGCTGTAAGGTAGTGTGATTGTGTTCTTTCAAGTCACTAAGTTTGTGGTAGTTTCTACAGCAGTAATAAGAAATTAATAACCCAGTTGTAGCATAAATAGTTATTCAAGTAATGTAGATTAAATGAAATGAAAGAATAAATTTAATCTCCAGTTGCCAATCTCAAAAAGTAGTATGGGAATAGCACGACCATAGCCAGACTGGCCTCACAATTACCGAAACAGGTGACAAAAACGTCCAAAAGGGATTTTCAAACCCTCTCATTAACTTTAAAGTTGATTTCTTTTGAGGGGAGTAAAAGTAGGGGCAAGCTTTTTCTGTTTGTTTTTTGTTTTTTTGCAAGCATTAAGGAAGAAATGTGACCATTCAACACTGAATGTTTACTGGTTAGTGTGGTACAAAGTAATGGGGAAAACTGATGGAAATGGAAACGAACATGTGATTATTCTTTGGAGCAGGTCAAGATTCAGGTGTGGTTTTGACTGACTGACAAATTCTATATAATCATATAGCATAGATGTTTGCATGGTTTGTATATTGTGAAATGTTGTTAATATGGCTTGTATTACTAGAAGAAATACAGCTCCTTCAGATGAAACAAATGTTTAATGTGAGAAATTTACTAGATTTAAAAATGTCATTGTCGGTAGTCTTGAGTAGGCCATGGGACCCAGGTGAAAGTTCACAATAACTTGCATGTGTGTGAAGTAAGAAGTAAATGTACGCATGCGCCAGTAGCATGAGTACGCATTATGAACAGTACGCATGCGCAGACAATAAAAGTACAAGTGCGTACGCCTGAGCGCGCGCACCACCCGCTTGTAGGGCAATAAAGTGCTGTTTTGCTCCATGTCCGCGGCTCATGCATTATGTTGACTTCTCCAGCCTTCTTCCAGTTGGGCAGCTCACCTCCTTGGCTCCCTCTCCAGCCTCTCACGGCTGACACTCAAAATTAAACTTGCGTCTAATTTTGTTACTGAAGATAACAGTTGTAGTATAAATTACTAGCAGCACTTTTAAAGGTGGTTTTACTTGAGCTACTGTCTTTTTGGTTAATACAAATTATCTTTGAATGTGTGACCCATCACAATTTGCTCTAAAAGCACTACGTTTTTACAGTGTTTAAATTTTAAGTACATAAGGAAATAAAGGGTAGTAGCTACATTAAAAGAAAGTTTATTCTCTGTGAACCATAGATTACCTCTTCTCTCTGAATAAATCATGATAGCAGCTTGATGGTGCTATGTGCACAGCTACCACCAAACCAGTACAAGGATTCCTGTCCAAGCATGGTGAACATTTTTCCTATAAATACTCTAAAAAGCAGTTTCTCGTGGCTTTTTACAGGAACTGATCCAAAATTACTAAATCCTGTGCTGTATGATAACGCATCAGTTTCTAAACTTAAGATCGTCAGAAGTTTGGTCTGTTGCTTCAAAAAAAAATTTATGGAAAATTCAAAACAAAAGTAGAGAGACTAATGTAACATTGAAGTGTTCCAACTTGATTGGCCATCTAGAGATGGCCTACTTTGTTTGATTTATTCTCTTTCCAAGTAGACTCAGCCAGCTAGATACTTGATTTCTGCTCCAGACCAACTGAGTTTTAATCAGGCTAATTGCTTCAGAGTTCTTCAGCTGATTCTGCTAATTAATTTTTAAGAATTAGCTTAAAGAAAATTTAGTCTTCTCATACTTTTTTTAGTTTTTTTCTGTTATTTTGTTAACCACATGGTGGTTTTTCATATCATTGTTTAATTTCTTTTTGAGTATCAAGTATGTTAAAAAAAAATCCTTTAGGAAGGATGACTTAAGTACAAATTTCCTATTGTTGTAGGTTGATACTTGGTGAGAGTCAGCTTTTCTACAAAATAACTACTGAGATTTTAAAATTGACATTTAAAAATATTTCACTAAGAATAACTTGCGAGCAACAAGGTTGCATTTAAAATAAAAAATTAGAACATTTAGAACAATAAGCAGTGTATTTAATCACCAGTTTCTTAAAGCAGTAGATGGACTCTAATTTGGCCCTTTGTGACATTCCAGGGCAACTTCTCAAGTTGCCCTTCCCTTCCATTCTAAAAACACGAAGCCAAAGTAAAACAAATCACCTCTTCTGTGCTTTTGCCTTCTCTCAGATTCCACTGTTCTCTCGGCCATCACTTGAAGACCTTTGGCTAGTTATTCTATGCTTTGGCTTTTAACTCTTTAGTAATTTGAATGGCTTATATTTACATATGTAATGAGTTTTCTTAACTGTTCAACATCCAATGTACATATTTTTAATCTTATTAAAAGTTTATCTTAAAACATACTTGCCAAATAAGACAGTGCAAAATGAAGCTTTGGAGAATATGCTCCTGAAAGAGGCTACTAGAAATACCATCACCTTTAATCAAATCAGCTGTGTAACTATCCATCTTCACTGAAAGTTGATGTGTGTGTCCTTTTGAGCGTCCTAATGTAGCACACGTGCGAGTGGTCAATCAATTGTGCCTTTGCGGTTTCACTGGAGACCAGGTTCCCTTTTAAAAGGTAGGAACACCTTTTAGATTCTAAAATAGAGTTCTTGTACCTTTAAAGCTCTAAAACAGAAGCAAGATCTTTTACCCCTAAGGCCCTTCCTTGGTGACACAGAACAGGCCTGCCTTGGAAACATTTTAAATAGTGAAAAGCCTAGACCTTCGTGAAACATCTAGCCAAAGCTGATAAGAACATTTCCTGAATATCTTGCATATGCCAAAAGGAGAATGTCATTAGGGCTATAGATCAGAAATTCTGAAAAATAATTGAATTTGGCAAATACAGGTGGCCCTCTGTATCTGCAGTCTCTGCACCTGTAAATTCAGCCTACTGTGGATTGAAAATATTTGAAAAGAATTCCGGGAAACCTCAAAAAGCATTATTTGAATTTGCCATGCTGCTAACTGTTCACGTAGTATCCACATTGTATTAGCTATTAGAAGTAATTTAGAGATTTAAAATACATACCCATGTGACACAGCCAAAAGTTGAAACTAGGTTTCAGATTCACATCTGTGAGGCTCTAGAGTAAGTCCCCTTTTTGGACTCAGGGGAGACCAATTTTAGGCTAGAGGAAGAAAGAGCAGGTGATGAAATGGTGTCCTGCTGCCTCTTCATGCTGTTCCAACCAGAGTGGTTTTGAATCTCATTAGCATAAGGCATCATGTCTTTGAGAACTGGCTTGTAGTCTCCATATTTAATCTCACTCCCTAATATGTTCTGTCTCTGACACATATTCTAAGCTTGTACTGAAAGACTCTTTTCTGCTAATTGATGACTACCTGTCTCATCTTTCACATGCCTCATTTCTTCTTCCTTAAAAGCCTTCTCATCTAATATATATCCAACTGAGTATCATTGATTCTTGCAAGTTTTTTTCCCATTTTCACTCTTAAATATACCAGCTCCAGCCATCTCAAAATAAAATTGATTCCCCAACTCGCTCAATCTGAGATTCCACAGCACTGTTTGGCTTTACCATTTTCTGAAAGATGATTATTTCTGGTTTTAAGAGCAATTTACAAGAATCAACCCAGATCTGGAAGAATATGCTAATTTAGGCTCCATCTGTGTCATTTGTGTGAGCACACACACACGGGTACCTGTTTCATCTTTTCAAATTACAGTTCTTCTAAGATGACACGAGGATGAAATAAGTCACTAAGACAGTTACTGACTTAGAGCTTCCAAAACCAAAACCAAAAATTCCAAAAAAGAATTATTAATTCCTATTAATGTTAGACTTGATCATTAACACTCAGCCTAGCAAAAGGGGGAAAGCAAAGCAAAAATGAAATTTTATTATTTGCTCAATTTTCATATGAAAAGTAGGTAGTTAAATCAGGTCTTGGAGTATATATTATACTTTCTGGTTTAAACACAAAGTATACAAATCTCATATTTATACCATACAAACAACTAAGCTTTGATTCATTTTATTAAAATGGTTCACTTTGAGCACATTAAGGTACAAGTAATAGAGGTAAAAACATTTTTCCTAAAGAAATGTAGTCTAGCTTGCTATGCACAGGTGAATAATCTTACACTAAAACTATTGAAAATGAAGCCCTTCTAAGGTTCTACTGGGAAACAAGATTTTCTCCACTTATGACCTCCATCAAGAGGTTTTACTCATGTCCATTATGAATCGTGACTAAGGTGTTCTTTGCTCTATTTTTCCTGTGAAAGAAATCAGTATCGGCCTTGCCGAGTCCTTCTACAGTTTATTCTACGTTTTAACTACTATCTGGAATTATCCAGAAAGAAGGTGTTCTCCCACTTGGGCTTCTATTTCTAAATCATGGGAAACATACTAACCCCATGACCCACACCTGTCTCAAATACATCATATTTTTTAAAAGTAGAAAGAGTTTCCAGCAAGCTTCTCTGCCACTTGGCTTCCGGTCCTGGTAGTGGTTAAATATTTGATAGCTGGATCCCCTCACTCCGAAACCAAATTCAATATTAACTTGGTAAATTTGAGTTCCCAATTGGAAAAACCCAATTTGAGTCCCAATTTAAGAGAACAGATTTCTCTGGTTACAGTTCAAAATCCATAAAGGCAAGTCATACACATACTTGAACAAATGAAGTTTGAAGTAAGCTATGGTATGTCATTGATACATAAGTATATGAGAGGAGTGCCCATAAAAATGAAAACATAGAGGTACCACTTGTTTACCTTGGGATGAGTAGAATCATTTCTAACTTAACAATTTGACTCTGGCCTAAAATATTTATGAATCTAATTGTTTAATGTTGATAAACGCTTTGGCAGCCTTTTAATTAACATCATTGAAGTTGTTCAAAGCATCTTCAAGGAACTAGGTTGAACCCAGAAGGTAATTTTTTTATATATGGGTGTGTGTGTGTTTGTGTGTATGTATGTGTGTGTATATATACATATGAATTCTAAAGCTGTCAAGTGATAACACTTTTGTCTTTCTTTAACTGGACTTTGGGTTTCATTACCATGAAAGAATCTCTTTTACTTTCTCCTGTTTAGAGATTACACATCAAATCAGCTTTGCTTACCCAAAATTCCACCTTTTGACTGCGTATTTTGTGCTGCCTATTTCATGGCAGTGAACTTTGTGCTGGTGAATATGCCAGTATCTGTGATGTTGCTACTCTCTCTGGTACTTTGATGTACGTAATGAGGCTATTGTCTGGTTTTCATCACAATCCAATCATTTTCATTGAAGGAATTAAAATGTCAAACTTAAGAAACTGGGTAGAAGGCAAAGGTTAATTATAAAGGAGAAAACTATGTACACACAGAGGTATTTGTTTTGTCGGTTCCCACAGAATTTCTATTGCTGTTAATGGGACTTAACGGGACCTGTTGAGTGGCAAATAGACTTAGAGCATTAAATCTTGGTAATTAGCAGTAATTGAAAATTTAGGTGCATGCGATTCAATTTAATGTAATCTAGTAAGTTCTTTCATTTTTAAAAATTGTCTGAATTTGACAAGAATTGTTTAGATCTGAGTGTTAAATGTTTGCAGAAGAATTAAAAACAGTAAATTTGCCTGACTTCCTGTTAACCTTGTTTCTAATTTTGATTTCTCTGGCTGCAATAAAGAATGAAATGTTTTATTATTTCTCTAGGATTATCAGGTACCCTTTAAATAGTATACTCTATTTTATGCTCATAGTGGATTCTTACTATTAGATCACACCAGGATGCTTCTAATCTCCTACCGTTGATCATGCTCCCTCTTACACTAGGAATGCCCTCTCCTCTGCATCACCATCTCATCACTTAGTATGTTCCAAACCCTCAGGCTGGCTAGGACACCCCATGCCTGTTCCCTGGTGGGTAGGTCTCTCAGTTACATCTTTACGTTACCCTAGTCGTATTACTCATTCTTAGGCATTCCTACATTGCTCTCATCACATTCTCTTATACTTTAATATTTCATGTGATTTAAGGGAAATGATCATGTCTTGGTGTGTCTAATACATGTATATGCTTCAATAAATGTGAAATGAAAAAAAAAATGAAGGGGTAAATGAAAGGTTTTTAAAATGTTTCCTTCTTTTTATATTAATGGAATTCTCCCTGTAGGGGCCTTACTGGGACTTGTATCTTGACTACATGTGAGACAACTGAGACTCAATGATGAATCCAAGAATATATCAAGAGGTTTTTTATCATTTTGAACAGTCCATTCTGGGTTCTCAATATATATTATGACTATGTATAGTAACATGGTACCATAAGGGGACATAGCAGACACAGCTGAAGCAGTGGATTGTGTAAACTCCAAATTTTCCTTGTACATTTTCCGATTTTAGTGTGTTTACAGGAAAATTTCTAGTAGAAGAACAGTTTTGCTTCAGGTATACATCCATATCCAAAGGGATTTTCAGAATCCCCTCTTGACATGTATTCAGCATTTTGTTAGGTTTACTTTGTTTCCAGCATTTTAGATGCACTATGAAGAGGACAAAGTTCCTCTAGCAGGAGGAAGAGTAACATTGATAAAATTGATAAGAGCATTGTGGTCATAACTGACAATTCTGCTTGCTTTCCTGCATGGTGGCAAAAGATACACACACACACACACACACACACACACACACACACAAAGAAAACCTCAGTAGTGTAGAAAAACTGCTTTTTAATGCAATTCAGGTCTTAAGTTTGAAAGGAATTTGGAAAAGACAAGGTCACAAGTTGAATACAAACTAAAAATTTTGTAAGGGGGAAATAAGCACAGGGCTAGATGAGTTTAATACCCATTACCCTAACCCAGAGTTTCTGCTAATCAATAACATATGTCACTTCCATAGAGAAAATGCATAGAAATTACCGGCTGAATTTAGGAAATTAGTCTCAAGCGTGTGAGCCTGAATTGTCCTCATCACTGTAAGTTCCTTGTTTCTCCAGGCAACTAAATGGTAATGATAGTTTAAAATGTGAATAAAACACTTCATCCAAATTATTGACAACATGATGTAAGCTGCTCTTCCCTGAGTGCTATCTGTTGGGATTGTTCATCTCAAAGAAAAAATGGATTAAAGTTCACGTGGGGCTTCTAATGAACCCTTTAAGCTTCACAGCTCTTTGATTTTATGTTTTACTTTTATTATTTTCTCAAATTCTGCATATTTATGTAAACAACCTGCCATTTCTTTGTTTCTTTTTCTTTCTCCCTCCCTCCCTCTTTGTTTCTCTCTCTCTCTCTTGCTTGCTTTCTTCCTCTCTCTCTCTTTCTCTGTCTTTCTCTCTCTCTTTTTCTTCCATTCTTTCTTTCCTCCCTAAGTGAATTATGGAGAATAAACAAGTTGGCAATACTTGGCCTTGACATTAAAAACATTGGGCAATTTTGCTTAAGGTAGATTTAGGAGGGTACTCTTCTTAATTAAGAAGGGATTCTATTACCTATGTGGACCAGAAATACTATAGAATCAGCTATAGGAGATGAAACAGTGCTAACACTTGCCAGGTTCTTCTGGGCAGAGAAGGATTGCTAGGTTGAAAGAAAAGGAACCTCTGCAGGTAAAATTCACTCAAATTCATTCCATGTAACCTGTTTTTCCCTTTTGGGAGACACACTAAAGATATAGTGCTTTTTTTTTTTTTTTTTTTACGTTTTCTAGGTGACTATTTTTTAATTTTATTTATTTTTAGGGGGCAATGAGGTAATTAGGCTTATTAGTTAACTCAGTTTTAGAGACAGTCCTGGGGATTGAACCCAGGACCTGTGTGTGCTAAGCATATGCTGTGTCACTTGAGCTATACCCTCCCCCACTAAAGATGTACTTCTGTCTGCTTTCACTTTCCCTTTGTAACCCCCATCAGCTTAACTCTGGTCTTTGAATTTCACATACCTGAGGATCATTTTTGCTTGTATACTTTTCATTTCTAAAAGCAATGCTCAAACTAAACTCAATAATTTCCAAGTTT
Organism: Vicugna pacos; assembly: GCF_048564905.1. NCBI lineage: Eukaryota > Metazoa > Chordata > Mammalia > Artiodactyla > Camelidae > Vicugna > Vicugna pacos. The sequence continues at coordinate 28,713,918 of NC_132990.1, forward strand.
GTTCTTTTCCTACCCCTTGAATTACTCTAATAATATCACCAATTTCTAGTCACCAGGCTCCAAAGTCTTTGGTTACACCCTCTCCTCTACCTCCTTGCTCTCCACATCTTTTCTTTTCCCATCAGCACTGTCCTCCCTCCTTACTGGAGTAAGTCCTTTAGCTCAGTCTGCTTGCTTGCTTCCATTTGGCTTTTCTCTGAACTCCTTAAATCACTGTGCTTATTTCCCTAAAATCCAGAAAACTGCACTTAAATGTTACTCCTCTGCTTTATTAACTTTGTATTCAAGAGCATCTATTTGTATCCCTTGACCTATTTTTCTAATGTCCCCTCCCAAAATTTACATCTTTACACTTTTTACTGGGGATTAAATTATGCTGTTGGCTGATCTTTGTATAAATTCTTCCTTTTCACATCTTTTGTCTATTATATCTTTATTAGTCTTCATCCCAGCTTAAAATGTCTTTCTTTGCATATTCACATTTCCAGAAGACTCTATCAGTGATGTTTTTATTCAAATAGGACTTTCCTTGAAAATTGGTACATATGAATTTGCAATTTTTATCATTGTATATTGGCAAACCAAATCTAGTAGTAATTTTTGCTCCAAGACTTGTCTTTTTCTGATACTAACTTTGCTACGCAAGTTTGGTTTGGGTTAGTATTTAATATTCTCCATCCTTTCACTTCTCCATTATTTCAGTGCCCTTAGGTTTTTGGTATATGTTTCTAATACATAGCTCATAGTTGTAGTTGAAAAAAAAATGTGTGTGTGTAGGTATGTGTGTGTATGTGTATACATATATATATATATCTATAAATGAATGATTTAACTGAGTTGTCATGTGAAAAGATTATAGACATGTAAATTGCTAACACCATGCTATGTAAATATTTAAAAAAAAAAACTTTGGGAGGAATGAGTTAGAATCAAATGGTATAGATTTGTCAGGTCATTTTTATTCATATTACTCTTTATTATTTCAGATTTGTTAATGTTCCCCAAGTGGGTGTGTTCCACCATTATGTAGTCCATATTTGGTTTAATGTAGCCATATATCTGCCAGTATTTGCTCTCCATTCCTCTGTATATCATTCTTGCATTGCATGTTTTATGTCCTCCCTAAACTGCATGCTTTGTAAGTTCCTCTAGTGAGATTTCATTAGTAGTAAATCCTCAGTATTTTTGTTTTTTGTAAAGCTTGAGGTAACACTCCATTTCTTCACCACAGTGAAGATTTTACTGAATTCCTGTTACTCTTTTTAAAATATATTGTCAATCTTGTATCTTTTTATATTTGAATTTTAAAATACTGAACTGTTTTTCCTTCTGTTGTGGTGGTCTCCATTGGCATTACGCTGTACCTTCATATAGGTTAGTTTTATTCATTCGGCTCTATTCCTTGTCCTTTGTACCCCTTTCCTTTCAATATTGTGCTCTTGAGAAACGAGTCCCTTTGCATAGCCCCGACTGAGAGTTAGACTCTACCTCCTTGAGGGCAGAGTATCCACGTAAATTATTGGAATTGTTCTGCATGGGATGTTTGTTGCTTCTCCTCCACTTATTTATTCATTTATCCGTTTCGATATTTTGTACTTGGGGTTCCTGTGGAACACAGAATTCACACCATGAGTAAGTTCTGTGTGTCACATTCTTCTCATATCCAGGCAAATGCTGCCTCTCCCTCGACCATGAACTAAGGAACTGAGTAGACTCCAAGTTTAATCTTGGTCCCTGCTCTGTTACATTTGCTAAGTACTGCAGCCCTTGAGGGTAAAAGCTGTTTATTCCTAAAGCAGGGATTGTATCTGCCCCTTCATACTGTGCTGAGACCTCACCCTTGTTACAGCCTGAAGGCAAGGACAGGTTATAGGCTGGGATCTTGAGAAGAATTACACTATTTATTGAAAAATCTGTTTTAAGTAATACTCTTGTTCATACCCCAGGCAAGGGAAGGTGCAACTTGTCTCTAAAAAGTTGAAGAGTACTACTTCTACTGAGCAACAGGATTCAGAGGAGTCAGGAGTTCAAACTTTGTGGGCTCATCCACTCATGTCCTCTCATAGGACTTTGTGTCCCACACTGTTTAAAATGAAGGCCATGACTTCGGTTTAGGACTCTACAGCCATCAGTGGCCCCCTGCACTTCTGCCACCCCATCAATTAAATTCTAGGTCTGATTTTCAGAGGAGATAAGAATATCTTCAAAAACTGCTGTAGAGGCCCTCAGGCTTTTATGGTTTGCTTTGGATTGGGGTTGGATGCCCTGAGCCTGTTACTTTTATCTCAGGGCTTCGGGTGTAGTTAACAGAAGCTAGCTCTCTCCACAACTACCCACAGTGACCACCGTCCCTGCACTGTTAAGGGCTACAAACAGCTGGTATTTCACCTTTATTCTACCTGTGATCCTAATTCACCGCAGGTGAAAAGTCTTCGTGCTTGTGATGTGTTTGTGTGCCATGGTTATCACCACCCTAAGCACCACTGGAGCGGAGTCTCTTAAATTACACCAGGGAGTAATCCAGCCCCCAGATCCTTTCCTCTGAGTCTTTCTAGTGTCACGCTTGGTTCCTACTGTCTTTAATGCAGTTGGTCCAGAAGTCAGAACAACAAGAACAACAAAAATATGATGTGCCATTAGTATTGTTAGAGACACTTTCAGGTCCGAGAAATAAGACAACTAGAATGAGGAAAGAGGGGAAGAGGATTAAAAAAATCTCAATATCCTGTGAAGGGTGGGAAGCCCTGGTATGGAGAATGCTGAGCTTTAGTTGCAACCTTTAAAGTCTTCCAAGATGTTTAGAAATACCTACTACTTGGCTTAATGTATGACGAATGGCAGACACTTAGTCATAGCAGATTTTGCGAAGATCCTAGAGGGGGAATTAAATATAACAGAAAATCATTAATTCTCTTTCCCCCTTATATTAGAACTTTATCTGACTTACATTTTTCCTTGTGAAACATCTTGCTTGCTTGTACTGGTTACCCTTCCCTCTTGTGCAAAAATATTACACCCACTCTCCTGCCATTGTGTCAGCTACAGTGGTGTTCACTGTGCCTGAATATTTTATTTATATGGTGTAACTCTACTATTCCATGTTTTATTTTGATTTCAAATAGGTTTTATAATTTGACTGTCATTTTGTTTTTGGCAGTTTCCTCTCATTGTTATAAAACTTCTTCAATCCTTTTCCTATATACCAATGCTAAGATCATGTGTTACCCAGGGCTGTCAGTTTTGAGGGCCTTAGGCTGATAATATTTTCAGTGCTTCTGAAGTTACTGCTGTTGGGTCACAAGTGGCTTGGATACACTTTAACTAATGTTTGGCAAAACGCTGCATATTTATTCTTAAAATTATACCTTTGTAAGACATAGATGTAGCATTGTGTCATCTGGTAAATAAATGAATCACCAAAGAGAAGCCAGAAGCCATAAGTACATGGCTATTTGACTTTCGCCTCTAAATTTTGACTTCAACTTTGACAATTTTTTTATGTTCTCTTCAGTCATTTTTATCACTAAACACTTAAAAGAATTTACTGTTTTCTAGGCATGATGTTAGGCATTGGAGATGGAGTGGATTGAGGGCAGATCTGAAGAGAAGAGAGTGGTAGCAATAAGGGATACATATTTCTTAAAATATTCTAATCTCATACGGGAGGATAACCTTATTTAAAAAATACAGTGAGAATAGTGCTGACAGAAAATGACAGTGTAGTTCATAAGTAAAGTGAAAAACTAACTGCACTTTGCAGGGAGTAGCCTCATCTTCATAAAGATGACTGAAATAGGGTCTTGAGCAATGAGAACTACAGAAGGCAAACAAGTAAATAAATACATTTTAGGATCATCAGTAAACATCTTGGCAAATATTCATGCTCTGAATTTTCACTTTGGCCTTCTCTCTGGCCTCATAACATTATGAAGGAAAGAAAAGTGGTAATTTGCAAGCAGGATATTTCTCCAACAAGGAAACTATAGCTTCCTTCCAGGCTAATGATGTTCCGTAGCACTCTTCTTATATTGCCACCTTTCTTGATTTGTTCTCAGTAGACAGAGACTCACTTTCAGGGTTGGTCAATTTAATGAAATAACCTTGGTAGGCACATTCCTTGGATATTTATGTGCAAAAACAGTGTTTATCTAGTTTCGCAAATGTTATGTGAAGCACAGTTGTCTTCTTGGAATATGAAATATTCACAGCAGTGCTCACTTAAGGGATTTAAGTCTTCACAACCAAGAATGAGGGTGAAAATTTAACTAGGCCTTTCACTATTTGCACGCAATATTTTCAGTTTTATTGTCATCTTGAGAGTATATGTTAAACAGCTAGAAAAGGATTTAGACACCTACATTTTAACATACCAAGGTGCCTTGTTGAAAGCTAGTGAAAAATGTGCATAGCCAAATGGCTCACCATACTGAATCAACTCTCTCTGTAGAAATACATGATAAAAGGGAAGTGTCAACTTCTCACCTCACCCAAGTCATTTTATTTTTCTAATAAAAGATGATTCCTCTTGTGGTATTTTTGGACTCTTAACCTAATTCTCTTATCTTTCCCGACATTTTCTGGTTTTCACAAGCAAATAGAAGTCTCTGCATGGCTTCCAAAATCAGGATTCTCATATATATATAATCATCATTCATTCTGTTATTTGCAGTACAAAACAGTAACGAGTCTGCACATACTCAGAGTTCTGCTTCACAGAGAACTCTACTTCAATTAAAGTTTCTGTTATAGTGGGACTCATGAGGTTTTACTTCTAATTTTATTGTGGGCTGAGAAAAACATTGGTAGCTCCTGAAGTAAAGAAAAAAAAATATGTTCCCTTTTACAATAAGAATATGCTTGAGTAAGAGCCAGGCAAAAGGTCAGAGCAAGCCGCAGGCGTGGATCTCTCTGGGAGGTGAGAAGCAGCTATTGAACCCTGCACTTTCTGAGTTCATTTTTGCAGCTAGTTTGAAGAGTGATTTTTTTTCTTAAAAACATTAATTCCACACAATTTAACTGATGTCCTACATGGCACTCAATAATCTAGATTTTTTTTTCAGCCATCCATTGGCTTTGTACACCCTCCCATTCTACCTGACAAGCTGTAAAATAGCTAACTGTTCACGAATTCATCTCACCCATTCATTAAATAAGCAAGCCTTGAGTACCACCCACCTACTAGGTATTTTGCTGAGTGCTAAAAGTTATCAACATGTATAAATGCTTTTAAATTGCCTAAAGTCTAGTGAGGAAGATGAGCATATAATCAAATTATTTGAGAAAAAAGATACAGAACAGTCATTTTTGTTTGTATGGTGAATCTTCTAAGTACCATCTTAGAAACAGTATTGAGTCTGTGAAAGGGAAACAGGGCAGAGAGGGTAAAGATCCAAAAGGCTTCTTAAGTTTTAATACACGGTAGTTCTATTGTCATTCGGCTTATGTTGTTTTTACAGTACACTAATTTATTTACCATTATTTACCATTTGAAACAAATTATTTACCTGGTTATTTACCATTTAAAACAAATATCCAGACATACAGATTTGAGTTATCTTTTTGTTACTGACTTTCAACTTAGTTCAGTTGTATTGAGGGAACGTGGTCTATAGGATTTCAAAGTCTTAACTTACTAAGGCTTGTTTTTTGATGTAAGTCTGGTCTTCATTAACTTGTGCATGTAAATAGTGTACATGTTCTCCAGTATCTGCCCTCCTGATTTGTCTTTTTTCTTCCCCATTCTATCGTCATCCTCACCGGTTCACTAAAACCCATTTCGTCATGGTCTCCCATGGTCCCTGCATTGTTGTAGAGACAATGAATAATCCCCAGTCTTCATCTTGTGTGACTTACCAGAAGCAGTTGACAGAGTTGAACTTTATGTTTTCACTTGGCTTCTGGAATGCCACTCTTACTTCCCTGCCTACCTCACTAATTGCTCCTTTTCATTCTCCTTTGCTGATTTCTCTCTGTTCTCTCAGTCTGTAACAGTTGACGTACTCAAGGTTTCAGTCTTTGGACCTCTTTTCAAACCACACTCACTCCTGTCATTTTACCTCAGGGCTTTTAAATACCACCTGTGTTCCAATGACTTAGGAATTGACACTTGCAGGCAGAGTCCCCTCCCTGAATCTCAGATACCCTTACCTTGCTCTTTATTGGACATTTTCATTTGAGTGCCTAGTGAGCATCTTGAAATTACCACTTCCCCAATGATGGATCTCTTGGTAACTCCCTCTAAGCCTTGGTAGTCCCTCTTGCTCTAAGTAGAAGCCGGCTCTGTTTCTCCTGTTGTGATTACATCCAAAATCATGGAGTTAGGGTTTATCTAATACCCCACATTGAATCTTTTGGCAAATGCTGTCTTTTCTGTCTTCAAACATACCCTTATTCTAACCCATTGTAGCCACCTCTACTGTTTCTGCTCTAGTTCAAGCCACACTGATCTGTTGTTGCTATAGTCTTGTTTCTTTGCTTCTGAAAATTTAGTGCTTTCTGAAAATCCATCCAGAGACATCTTTCTGGTTTTCTAGTCAAAGTCCTCTACTGGTTTTCCATCTCATTTGGAGTCAAAGCCAGTGTTGTTGCCAAAGGATCAGCCCCCATCCCTGATGAGCCAATAACTCAGAGACAAGGTCTTGGAGCTTAGAAGAAAATAGGCAATTTTATTGCTTTGCAGGGCAAGGGGGGCTCACAGCAGACTAGTGCCTTCAAAACTGTGACCCCACCTTGGGGTTGGGGTGGGGTGGTTATACAGCCAGAGCTCAGACAATAAAGCATCGATAACAATCAACAGAATTATTTTCTCATCAGAAGACAGAATGGCGTCGTGATGCCTCCAGGCAACCAATTCTATAGAGGCCAGCGGTTAGATCTCTTTGTCTGTAAGCACTCAAGGTGTGGTCTTCTTGGTAATTCAGGCTGTTTTGTAAGGTTAAAGTCCTGTGACCTTCTCCCTGGAGATTGACTCAGAGACTAAGCATGATTATAGTTTTTGATTACTGGAATAAAGTAGAAACAGTAAGATCAATAGCTTTAGTTTTAACAGTGGGCCTGGAACTGTGAGTAGCAACCAGTCAGTCGGGTCAGTTGACTGTTTTAAGGGCAAGCATAAGAAAAAGCAATCTGTTAGCCTAAGTGCGGCCATTTTATTAATCCTCCTTCAGTATCTCTGATTCCTACTATAACATACTCAGTTTTAGATGTCTCTTCTTTTACTCTGACTTCTATTTGTCTCTCATTCAATGTATTACTAAAAAACTAGATCTCCTGCTGTTTTTTTTTTAACAACCTGTTTTTTTCAGACTTTGTTTCCATATTGCCTATGCCTAGAATGCTTTCTTCTAGTTATCCACAGGCTGGCTCCCTCATGTCCTTCAGAACTTTGCTCAAATGTTGATGTATGTAATTCCATATACCTTAAATTTACATGTAAAATTTTCCCAATTAAATTGCAATCCCTTCCCAGACATTGCTTAACTTCTGTTGCTTTTTCTCCTTAGCATTAATTGCTATATTATTTACAATGTATCTTAATAAGTTTCTCTCCATGAATTTAATCTCCATATGAAAAAAAATTTTCTTTTACTGCTGTATTCTAAGCACCAAGATTGGTACTAGCCTATGCTAGACACTCTGAATGTTTGTGAGAATGAACAAAAGTTGTTTTCAGTGGGATACCTTGCTGTTCCTTAGCCAAGCAGACTAAGAAAGATGAGCGCACAAGTCTATAGAGGGTGTTCTGAGGATTATCTGTGAAAGAAAAGGGAAGAAAGCAGGGATCAGCCGGTGGGATGGGCTTCAGTACCATCTCAACAAAGGGCTCAGCCAACACCGCGGGAAGCTGTTCTACGTTGTGGCTACAGACCAGCCCTTTATGCTCTGTGTCCACCAGTCAGTGGGTGAGGTGGCCCTTAAGCGAGGCCTTGGTGAGGCAGCACAGCCAGCTCAGGGCAGTTTCAAAGTGGGATGAGAAGTGGGGCTGGCATTGGCAGCATTCCCGGCAGCTGGGTGAAGAGGTCTGTTAATCCTCAGAGGGCTTCTTTCACATGTCCACCGCACTTACCAAGTATGCGATGGCCTTCACACTCCACGTCCGGGAGGCCCTTCCTCTGGGAAACAACATCGTTCCTGAACCTCCTTCAAATTCTTACTCAGATGCTATGGTCTCAGAGAGGCCTACCCTTTCTTTCTTGTTCAAATTGACCCTCCTTCCCCCCTCCACCTTGGACAGTCACAGACCTGTGTGTTTTTAATACAGTGTTTTTGCTTAATGACACATTATGTCTCCTACAACTAGAAGATAGTCTTCAAGAGGACAGATTTGTCTGCTTTACTCACTGAAAAATTCGCAAGTACCTAGAACACTGCAAATAGTATTTGAAATACTTGCAGAATGAATGAAATGAAATGTATGTTAGGTTTCTGACTAAGCTGACTTTGATATTTTTAGTACTTGGAATTCTAGAGACTGATGGTATTCCCTTTGATTTCACTGATAAGCAGGGAAGGGTGGAGCAGAGCCTGACTGCCTGTAACAAGTCTGCACTGCAGCTCACTGAGAAAATACTCCAGGGTCATGTTTAAAAGCACCCAGGGGAAACGAAAAGAGGAAAAGAAAATCCAAAAACTAGAAAAGGAATGAACTCTGCCTATCAGGACGCCCACCAACTTGAAGGAACACACCTGGTTCCTTGAAGGCTGGCTTAGCTTTAAAGTCTTTTCATTTTCATCGTGAGTGTAGTTTCATATTGTCCCAGGGTTGAGGAGATTGAACTAGGCTTAGAGGCTAATGAAGAGTCTGAGCATCAAGCTTTATCTACCTACTTTTGTCCCAAGTTAAAGCAGGGAAGATGCAATGAAGCAGATTGCCACCAGAGGGCACTGTGGGACCTCTTTGTGATATTTAGGTTTGTACTATTTAGCTTTTTTTAATGTATAGGATTGCAAGAAGCTTGGGGACAAAAGCATTAAAAAAAACTAAACATAGAAGAATATTTTGCTGATGTTGTTAATGACTTTGCTTCATTCTGAAAATACGTAGTACAAAAAAGAATGTGAAACAGTCGGGATAATAAAAATGGTGAAGGCTGGTAATAGAAACTTCACATAAAAGAATGTACAACATCCTTGTGTTAGTCATAAAAGACACTAAACCTTTCATAATTTTTAAAATGGTAGATAAAATAATGCTAAAAATGCGATTTTTCACCTATCAGATTTTCAAGAATCAGACTCCGCCCACCCTAGCAGTCTTCATAGATTGCCGGGAAGAGCAGAAACTGGTTTGATTCTCATGGAGGATAATTAGTAAATATATTTCAAAGTTACAAATGCACTCACCTTTGAATTTCCTCCACATGCTCCTAGGAAAGCTCCTATGAGATACTAACTTACTTACAGCAAGTCATTTATTGTAAGTGAAAGTTTTGAAAAACAGATTTTTGAGGAATCTGGTTAAATAACTTATGGTATATCAGAAATATAGAAATATGTGGAGCTAAAATGATAAAGATGCTATTTATTTGCTAACATAAAAGACCTCAAAGTTAGTTTAGATGAAAAAAAGTGTAATCATGAGGGTGAAACATGCAAATTTTTAAGGGAGGTAAGGAAAGAGAATATACATAAATAACTGCATTTGCAGAAATACATTTAGCAAGAACACACAGGTGCAATAAAGGTGGTCTTGTTGAGGGTGGCAAATGGAGAGGGATGGAAGTAAGGATGGGAAACTTTGTCCTTTATATCATTTCTTAGACTCAGGTGAATTCATTACCTGGTCACAAAGCAGAAAATATTTAATAGGAAGGGAAAATCTTTTGGTTACTTACTGAGAAAATGTTAGCAGTTTAACAGGTAGTTTTATTACTCAAATGCATCAAATGCATAGAGGTGTTTGTAGTCATAGTTACCTAGTTTTGTAAGTCACTGAATGAAATCTATTAGGATTAGTACTTCTGGTAGGCTTGAAATGAAGTGAATTTTCCAGCGTGGCTGTCCCAGGGAAAAGTTGTGAAGTCTAGGGTTCTCCTTTGGGATTTCTTCAGTTTTCTTGACTTTTTTTTTTTTTCACCCTTGCCCATTAACAATGTGATACAGATTGATGTGCCCTTGGGGCAAAGAGGCAAGAAGTTACTGAAACTTTCCCTTAATTTCTAACAGACTTAATCTAGTAACACATGTTCATTTATTCAGTTAATATTTATTGTGTATCTACTAAGACCATGGCAGCAAAGCACCTTCTGAGGATATAAATCTGTCGGATGTAACCTCAAGGAGCTCACAGTCCATTAAGACTAACGTGGTCTAATGGCTTTGCAGAGTGATGTGTGCCATGGAGAAACAGGACAGTTCCCTTTCCCAGGGAAGGACGAGAAGGAGCCTTCACATCACTTTCTGGGCTTTAAAATATGAGTAGGATTCTCTAGGCAAACAAGGGTTAGGATCGGGGGAGAAAAAATTCTAAAGCAGAGGGAACAACACTTAGGAAAGCGAGGCTTGAAAACATATGGTCTATTAGAACAAGTGCTGAAGACTTCAGCATGACTGGAGTGGGTGTGTTTAATTTTACCTTTTGAGAGGAATTGTTAAAACTACTGCTGATGTTAAGGACTTAGTACATGCTCGAGTTACATGATGAGTTTAATCTTAACAAAAGTCTTAAATACATATTATCCCCAGTGTACAGATAATGGTACTGAGAAATAAAAGTTAGGTAATTTGTCTGCAGTTACACCTGTGGGTAGAGCTAAGACTCAGGGGTACATCTGATTCCAGACCTGATGCTCCCAAGCATGAATACAAATTTTGGCTGGGTCTCTTCTACTCTCCTTTTAGATGCCCTCTCTACTTTTCTCCATTCTGTGCTCTAAAACTGGAAACCAACCCAGATGGAGTTTATCAACAGGTTCCTATGCTCTTGGGATTCCAGTATGGTCTGCCCCATGGGTAGCACAGGCAGTAAGTCAGGGGGAAGGGAAAGATGAATGTTTTATGCTAGGGCTCGCTTCCATCCCGTCATCTTGCGCTACCTGTGACTTCCAAGCAAAGATCACTGCTAGTCTCCAGGAGACCTTCTCTGCATACCTGACTCCTGGGTGGCAGTAACTGCTCCCCGCCCTTGTCCCTGCAGGCCTGGGGTGATAACAACTCTACCACACCTTCCCTTGTGGTTTCCTTATGTACCACCCACTGTTCTGTAAATAGGTTTTCTATTAAGCTCTCTTCAAATTATCCTAATTTTAAAATGCCATCTGTTTTCAGTTGGCACTGGATTAACATTTAGCAAGTTTTTGTTATTATCTAAGTGAGATCTGACTACAGTCTGTTGTGGCAGTGGGGTAAGACGTGAAAGGGACACAATGTATTCCAGAAGGAGAGAAAGCTGAATTTTAAGAGGGCTTCAAGGAAAGAACAATTAACATTCTTCAGGGCTGAGTTCTATAAAGGAATTCAAGTGGGCTTTTCTTGCACATTTCATATTGTACTATGAAGACAAAACCTTTTAACCTAAACTAATAGAAAGATGGGACAAAACAGGTCGTTGCTCACGTGACACTAGAAGATAGGAAGGGCTTGCGTATGCGGAAGTACATGGAGCCACGCAGGGTGGTGCCGGGTATTAGGTGCTGAGTCAAATAAGTGGCTAGTGCCAAGAAGGTCAGAAAGGAGAACAAGGGAACCCCGGGAGGTGGATCCAGCAGGAAAGGGTATCAACCTGCTCAGCCCTGGTTCTGAGGATCAGGGTGGGCAGTGGGCATCATGGGAATGTCCGCAAATACTAGAATCTCTAATAGGTTCAGTTCAGAGTCAAACTACAGATCTTCGGGAAGGAGACAAAAGCAAGACAAGTGCTGGCTGGACAAACAGCAACAAGATGGACATAATGCCACGTTGTTTGCATGTGTCCTTTAACCATCCAATTGTGCACCGGACTGGAGCAGGGCTGAGAGCACTGGAGGTCAGGTAGCTGTAGGCCTGGGCAGTGAGAGGCCCTTAGACATCACATTTACAAAGACAGCCCAGCTCTTAGGTTTTTGCCAAACCTGTGATTCTGTCAAGTGGCCGAAGGGTCTCTTTTCATCTTGTGTTCCACAGCAGCAACGTCCTGGTGCATTGGAGGGAACATCAGTGTTCCTCACCAGTGTGTATCAAGTTGAAGAATATCAAATAGGGCAGGCACAGAACTAACGAAAGTGCACTATTAAATTCTGTGTCCTGCTGAAATTGCTTTTCATGGTAGAAAATAACGTGTTTCATTTTCTGAATTCTTTTTTACCATTAGCTTCTTTGGGGCATTTAAAAAGTATTTTGATGTATGGTCTCCAAGGGCAATTTATAGAAAATGGCTCCCTAAATTAACACATCAATTAAGCCAAATGGATAGTAATACTGGCACAGAAATAATAAATAACCTTTTTATAAGGAACATTTTATAGAAAATAAAATATGGATGGTCCCTTTGCCTTATACAGGTGCTGTATTAATCATTGAGGTGTGAATTATAGAGGTGAAGAGTTTACGAGTCTTTCCTTTGTGTTGAGCATTCTGATAAATGAGAGTCTAATGTGACAGGAAAAGATAACATAATGAATATGTTGTTCTGCTTGAAGGAATGTGGAAGAAAAAAAGTGACTGACACTGTATTTTGTTCCAGAGGGAATAAGAAGGAAGCAGTTCCTGGCCTGTGATACTCTGGTTAAGGGTGTCTGGCTGAGGGCATGTTGGCACCAGCTTTGAAGGAAGTGATGGACTTCAGCTCCAGGTAAGGGAAGTTCTCCAAGGCACAAGGTGTGCACCTTTCCTGCCCCTTCCCCAAACAGAGCTCGTAAAGTGACTCATCGAATCTTTTACCCTTTCAACATGTCGGACAATGGCATTTCTTTGAAAAGATTATAGTTGTGAAATACTAGTGTTTTAGAGTCACTGGATATTCTTTCTTTTTAACTTGAAGTGATAGGACAGGTCATGATGGATGTGTTTCCTTCTGAACTGAGTGTCAAAATGCCTGGACTACAAGTAGAATGAAAGATGAAACTGTGTACAGTATTTAGGGGAAAGGAAGAATGTTTCTAGACGTAACTTAAGTGGGGACCTGGAGTTGTCATTGAGCAATTCAGACTGACATATCGTTCTATACCATCCTTAATGGCAGGCGCCTAAGGGCTGAGTTGTCCCTGAGGACCCCAAATTTTATCGCTTTGAGAGTCTTGCAATTAGAGGAGACGGATAATCCTATCATTCAAAAGAATCTTTGATTTCTGGTTTTCAAGAAATCATAAGTAAGGGTCAAATAGACCTTTTGTTGCACAGACTCTAATTATGATCCTTCCTGAGTCTGTGCTTTCATGAATTCATAAGCCAGAATGTATGTCTCATCTAGAGACATTAATAGAAAACTTTTGTGGGTTGAATAGAGTAATAGGCTATAGATTTAGGGGAAAAGATATTTTATACAATTCAATTTTTAAAAATCATTTTTTTGTACTTTGTAAGACCTATAAACTAGGACACGACACAGATGTCTTATTTTAATAGACATAGCACGTCTGTCGTCCACAAATGCAAAGATGGCTGCAGAAGATAAGATTATCCAGACTTTTAGGACAAGTGCTATAAAAAGATAAACATGCAAAATGTATTTAGTCTATTTATCAAATACACTAATAATACAGCAATTCTGTATCTAGTGATTAAATGTAAGAAAGTAATTATGAATGTCTGAAAAGATTTAAAGGATATTTCTCGGTTCATTGTAATAGCAGTGAAAATGATAAACAGCCTGAATATTTTATATTTATCAAATATTTCTATCATATAATGGAATTCTATGGAACTATTAAAATAGTTGCTTTAGAAGAATACGTATGACATAGAAGATGGAACAGATATACTTTTAAAATTGAAAAGGCAGGTTAAAAATTCTTCATAGGATGACATTTGTGTGTTTATTGAGAAAGTGATATAGAAAAGAGGCCTGTGTGATTTTTTATTTTATTTTTAATACTTTTTTCTGATATCTTTACAGTGGATGTTATGATAATCAGAAAAAAACCGAAACTTACTACTTTGAGCTTTAAATCATTAATGGTTTTTTTAAGAAAGTATTGTAGAATGAAAACATCATGGCCATATTTCCCAGAGATTAAAAATCAGGTTACAGTCCCCTTCCTTCCACCCCACATGGCTGGGCAGTGATAAGGATGGCAGGATAGTCTCTGTCCCCCATCCCCTGTACTTCATTTCCCAGCTAGCTTTCACAGCCTCCCACCCTTAGGGGAAGGGAGAGAGGCTTTCCTCTACAATGAGTTTTATATATTTATTTTTTTAAGAAGAAAAATAATAAACTTAATTTCTATTCAGAAAAAAATTAAGTTATAAAATAGAACTAGAATAAAATCCTGTGTATTTAAACATAATAGCATGGGTGTATAGGCTATTATATTTCTTAGTTTATAATAAGAAATAATTACAGAACTCTTTTATTTCAGTAAATGAGAGTTTCAGATAATGAGGATGCTTGATTCCTATTTAGTTACATGTGTAAAGACCCCAAAGAAAGGATGAAATTCAAGTAGAGCCTTGAAGGTTAAATATGTGGAAATGTGTTTTCATTAGTATTGATAATAACTAAATTTGACTTGTGGAAATGGATAAATGTACATATTATGCTCACTTACTGTACCCTTCATTTTGTAGAAACTTATACCATAAATGCTACACATTGCATAAATTTGCATATTAACATATTTGTTCAAAGCTTAGCAAAATTAACTTGAAATACTAATGCTATCTTTTATCATACACATTGTAAATATGATTGCAATTTTTAAATTGCATCAGTGTATAAAGAATCACAATAAGAAAATACTCATCAAATCTTTCGTTACTTATTTCCATTACCATATTCAATTCTTAAATTTGTCTGACTTCAGTGATGCCTGAATATGTTGTATATTTACCTAAAAGCAGAAGAATTAACTATTTCTAATTTCTCATGTAAACATCTCAGTTTTAAAAAACTTCATAAAGAATATCGGTAGTGTTCTCTTTCAGACTTGCCTGCACATATCTTCCCCACGGACTGTGGTCTCTAAGTCCATCCTTTGCTCTTTTTGTTCTTGCTGAACATTGTGTTTGGATGATGACACTGACACCCATGCCCTTAGTATTCTCAAAATGATAGCCTTCTATGAACTCATACTTGAATGGTCCACTAGCTCAAGGTGCCAAAGGAACCAGAGCACTCATCTTCACCTGGGCTGTTTCTTGCCCTTTTCCTTCAGATTCCTCTTTAATGGGGTCTCTGCTCTCTACCCTCTCCAATATCAAATCTAAGAAAGTGAAACCCTGCTTGATAGGGAAGAGTGTGAAGAACTGACAGATAGGCTGAGTAGGTCTGAATTACCCTGACTAGACAGGAGAAGGGGCAAGCTTGTTGATTTTATTAACATAGACAAAGCGAGAAACATTATTACTATCAGTGAATTTACTCTTGGTAATCCATCTTCTATGCTTCTCCCAACAACATGCACATGATAAATGTGTGAGCTGACATTAAGTAGACAGTAGAAAAGTGGCAGAAAACATGTTTAGTGATAGTTTAGAATTATCAACACATCAACATGGGTTTGGGGGTTTTGATATGGTGCTGATTGACCTGAGCTCAAATATTTACCAGGAACAAATTCTGCAGCACAGACAGAGCATAACATTCTCTTCAAGCCTCTAAGGCTTAAATTACTTGTTCTTATAAAATGTCCCCATTCTGTAAGTCAACTAATACAGTGTTTGTGGACACCTTTTATAAATGTTTAAGCACTTTGCAGGTGTGCACATTGATTGCTACCCACTATGAAAAATAGTATCTATTTGACTAACCAAAGCATACCCACGTGTATATGTGTGTGTATGTGTGTACACCACACAAACATATTAGGGAGAGAGACTGCTTTTACTCAGGTAGAAGCAGTTGCTGTTCCTGTAGTGCAATATCTCTTTGCTTTTCAATACAGTATCTTTAAGTGTTTGCAGAGAATGTCCCCTCCTTTTCACTATCATGTATGTGGCCTGCCCATCAAATCAGCATGGTTAAGTAGTTTAGGAGGTGTTCTTTTTGCCCTTTAATCACAAAGAATATTCAGCTCTGGACAAAATCCCAAGATGATGAGCTTGGCAACCCCAAGCAACTGCCTTTTATGAAACCCACTCACAAAATAAATGTGGTATGAAAATTAAAGACACAGAATGTTAAGGTAGCACTGATTCATTGATCTGGAAATTATTTCTAACCATATAATAATAATAACTCTCCATGACGTGAAATTTAAGCTGCCACTAACATCATGCAGCAACAAAAATTATTTAATTTTGCCCACAACTGTAGTAATGCTGATTTTTTTTAGCCGTTGAAATTACACTTGTTGATACACTATAATGAGGATATTTTGCAAATTCTAATAAAATACTGGAATTTACCAGAAGATGAGAATTTGTTCATATAAATTAGTATTCATAGTCATCATGAATATATGCCTAAGATAAATAAAAATATAGTACATGTTGATCACACTGAAACCACTCAGTTCCAAATACTGTGTAGGAAAATTTGGAAGAAATAGATCACTGCAAACCAAAACTCTCAACCGGGTTTATTCTATGTCCTTTATTCACATTTCTTAAGAAAATGTGAGTTACTTGAAAAGAGACCAAAGTTTAAAAAGGAAAAAAGAGGATGACTCTTAGAATGATGGTTGTCAGTAACTAAACGTTGAAGTCATTCAAAAAATCTTAAGCATCTACTGTATACATTGTATTTCCCTTGACCTGTGAGGAATATAAAATTAATAAAGTATTTCTGCTTTCAAGTGACCATCCTCCAGGAAAGGAGATAAGCTATATACCGATAGTATCAGTGTGTTATAATGCAGATACACATTATATGTAGTGTGATAACTATTAATGTTAGATGCTAAAGATAATGAGTGATTAAGAGCAGATTGTTTGTTTTCTAGAAGACATAAGTTTTCCCTTGTGTTAAAGCAACTTTGAAGCCTTCTTGAAGTTGAATCTGATACACCTAATAAGTATGATAGGCCAGCTGCAAATGACATTGTAGATGGAGGGAACAATATCTGTATATTACATAAAAAATGACCTCTAGTGTAGAAGACAAATGGAAAAGGACAGTTAGCGAGGATTCTTTTAATAATGTGTAGTAGTACTGAAAAGGATGGTGATTAATTTTGGTGGTCTTAAATGTTAACCCAAGAAGTTTCTTTAGTTCTTTGATCCTCCTCCAGTGATCTTTGGATTTTCCATTGTGTTGGATCTCTAAAACATCGCTAATTACAAATGTTTTAAAATATTTTTTCTAACTTAATAAAGAACTATTCTGTTTTATACCTATGAAGAATATAATAGTAATTACCCATGTGAAGTTCGTAGCAGTGTTTAAATATCACTTACAAGCAAAATTAACCTTCAAAGTTTTATAGTGTATATGCCTTAAAACTTTTTTCCTATGGCACTCAAATATTCTTAATTTTCTATAGTAAAATTTATTAGTCTCATGGTTACAAATCAGCAGTACTTGAAACTGAAAACTAATCTTGGAAAAAATGTTTGTAATATATACCGTTTGTACTGAACAAATAGAAACTCAAATTTATGATATAATGCTGAAAAGGTATAGATTAAAATGCAAATTTTATGGTAACATTCTTAGTTTTTCATGTTATCAGCTGTCACTTTATTATTAGTCAGCTATTTGATCTTCTGGATTAATCTTTTTTTAAAAAAATTTCATCTTTTCTTTTTCTTGGTTTCACTATTCTGAGAAATTTCCTTAACTTTATCTTCTACCTTTTTACTGATTAAAAAAAAAAACTTGTTTGATTTGGAACAAAATTGAACATACAGGAAAGCTGTGGAAAAGTACAGCAAACCCCTCAGTACCCTTCACGGGTAGTCAACATCTGCCTCATCTGCTTGCTTTCTTCAGGACACTCAGTCGCAGAAACAAACTATCACTGCTTTTTTTCCTTAGTCATTTGAGAGTAGATTGCATATATAATTTCCTTTCACTTCTAAATACTTAAGTGTGTGTTTCCAAAAAAAAATAAGAATCTTACATAATGACAGTAGGGTGGTCGGCTTCAGTAAATGTAACATTGATTAAAAACTTCGGAACACCAGGAAATTACATCAGTGTTATCAACTGAGCCGCTCCTGTAGTGTCCCCCCACCCACCACCCTGTATGAAATTCAGTCTAGACTCGTGTATTGCATTTAGTTGTGTTAAAAGGTAAACTGAGGCATGTAAAAAATTCTAAGTTTATTTGAGCAAAAATCTGTATGAATTCTGCAGCACAAATACTGGAAGTGGTGAGGCATGCTCCACGGACAGGAGCTGGGAGAGACTTTATACTTTGCAAAGGCAAAGTAAGGAAACTATTGACTGGCTGTAACTTAAAGCCGTATTGGCTGTTTGGTTGCCTTCGGTTTTGATTTTATAAACTTTGAAGTATTTACAGGCTTAGATTTTCGTTTGCTTACATAGACCTTCATGGCATTAGAGCTACCTTGGTCTCATGGCCTCGTAAAATTAGCAGTTGTCATTCTCTGCAGCCCCTGTCAACCTGAAACATTTTGTCTGTCTTTTAAGACAATGCCATTTTTTAGAAGAAAAATCTCTGCTAAAAAAAAAAATTCATTTTTAGTTCATCTGTTTTTAAAATTTCTTTTAATTTCCAATATTTTTGTGTTGATTATTAGAGGATTCTGCTTTTGTTTTATTATCATAGCACATACTGCTCAGCATTGATTACAGTAATTTTTTTGGTGTATGTTCTTTAACTTTCTGTGTTGGCTCTTTTTTATCTCAGTTATCGGTTATTGTAGGTCTTAGCTGTAGGTTGCTGTCATGTTGCAATTTTGCTCAAATAATTGACCTTTTCTTTGCCATTTACAGGTTAGAGTGGGATTTTAGAGTAAGAGCTAGGGTAACAGAATTTGACTGCTGGTGTTCCAGAAACCAAGCAGGGGAAGGGGGTTCCAGTTTCCTTGATTAAGTATGCCTGGTTGAAATAATAGCTCTATGTAAATTTTAATGTGTACGAGATTTATTTTCTCCAAGAAAAAACTTACAGGGTTTCTGGTTGGGGGTAGATGATAAGGAATAGGGTGTGGGTAATTGCCATCTAGGGGGGATGAAAAAGCAATCATCTGACAATCTAATGATTTTTTTTTCTTGTTGAACTGCACCTCATGCTTGCCTTCTAAAGCATTCAGTTCTTCTAAATACCAGGTTGCTGGTGGCTTCAGGGGGTGATTAGCTGACTTGTGTACACTCGACATTCTGAGCATACAAGGCAGTACCTTCTCACTTCAAACTGAGAAGATAAATAATCATTTCACTATCTGCTTCCTACCCTCCACAATTTGAAATAGAGCACAGTGATTAGGAGTATGACTCTCAAGCCAGACAGCATGGATTTGAACTGTAGCTTTACCACTTAGTGAATGTGTGATGATCAGCAAGTTGCTTCATCTTTCTGCACCTCTTACTACCTCATTTGTAAAACTGAGATGGCAATAGCGATGTTACAGATACTGAATGAGTTAAAACAGTGCCTGACACACAGTGTCACCTGCCATCACCCTTGCAATTATTTTCATCTCTTATCTGTTAGTTTCTCCACTTGTATTCTATTCCCCTGTAAGTTAATTTTTAAAACTTATTTTGCTCATTTGCCTGGGCTTTGGAGAGAAGTGGTTAATGCCTGTGGTCAAATCATCAGGTTTTTTTTTTTAATATTAAATCTTTTAATTTTACTATCCTCATTTCCCTGCCACATTTCTTTTTTGGCTAGGCAGTAATATTTTTGTGTAATAACTTCCCTTCTAGCATACTTCTTCATTCATCTTAAAAACAAAGAATGATAACGTTTAAGACACCTAGGTTAATTTCAGGATTTTATTCATCTCCATGAAAAATACTCATTTTATTTTATAAAATAGTTTCTCCTAGAATCATATGTGCAAAGTGTCAAACTCTTAAGTCATTGATTACTTGGGGCATCGCTATTTTTGTCAGAACTTGCTGCAAGATGATTTACTAAAACATCCCCAATTAGTATTATAATATAAAACTTAACAAAAATTTTACTTTTACTACTTGTAACCTGTTAAATAGGCAACAGAATCCCTATCTTCGGTGCACAGATACTTATATTATAGAAATTCAGTTATTTAAATATTTATAAAATGAGAGTTGAGAGCAGCACTTTTGAAAAGCAGTTAATAATGAAGAGACATCAAGGGAGCTATCATTATAACAGCAAAGTGCTTTGCAACTCCAATAACTTCAGTGGTGCTGAAGCAGGCCATCAAATATAATTAAAAGCAGTCAAAAATAAACTGAGAAATTGAACTGTAAAAGGCTGTCCTTTGCCAGGAGCTGAAGGCAGAAAGAAAGCAAGGGAGAACCTTGAAAGTAGTAATGAATTGATAAGCCTTACTGCCTGCAGCTTGTAATGTGCTCTGTCAGATTTTAGTATCAGTTAAACTAGATTAATAGAGCAATCACTGATTCTCTATCTTCCAGCCTTCTCTGTTGTTTCCCTGTTATAGGCTCCCATGATAGATGGAAGCCTGAGTGGGTCAAAATTTCAATTCATTTCTCTGCTCAATCACTTTTTAAGTAATGCCGGTATCTACATTTGCTGGACACCAGCATTCTCTGTGATGTTTTAAAAGCAGAAATAAATTTAGCTATTGACAAGCTGTAGCCCTCATTTCCGGGGAGGCTTAATTCCTCTTTACTCAACACAGGAAGAAATCCCCTGGAACGTGAGCGATTGGCATCTCTTTCTACCACTAGGGGCTACCATGGTGAAGTGAATGATAGAGAAGTTTATGAATTTATTGTGGCTTTAAACGCTCAGATTAATGTGAATCCACAGAAACAGTACCACAAGGACAAAAACAATTTACCCTCGATCATTTTATTTTTATAATAATGTTCTTTAATGAAGCTAAAGCCTCCCTGCTGCGACCTTATTATGTTTTTCAACATCAGTGAGAAATAGATTCCTCTGAATTGTAAGAGAGCTCATGAAACAGCAGGGATATTGAAATAGAGGATCAATTACTTCTTTTGCAGTAATTTTGAACTTGAAATGGCTACAGCACAGCCTGTGTAGTCAAGAAGACAAACCAGGCTGTTGAAAAACTGTATACAAATTAAACATGTCACAAAAAGCTGATGTAAACAAACTGTTTTGTTTTCTAATAGCTTACGACGACAGTGTCCCTTGAAAGAGTAAGTGCTAAAGATACTTTTGTAGCAGAAGCAAACAAACTGAAAAGTGTGTCACCAATTTAAAGGTTAAACATTTACATATATTTAAGAATCCTTCTGAAAATGGGAAACATAACTGCTTATGGGTTCAGTCTTACTCATTTTAACCTGAAGGATCTTTGATGGAAACTTAGAGATCTTGCTGAGGATGAAGACAGATAAGAGTATAGATGTTGTGAATGTAACAGATTATTACTGCATTTATGAAATACTCTTACTTTGAGCATTATAATGGATGCAGCACTTCACAATCTGGCAGCAATCTTAATAAGACATGAGCTTAAATAGGCATTGCTATATTACAAATGCTGTGGTAAGGAAGACTGAGGCTCAGACAGGTTACATGATTAGCATCAGGTCCTGCAACTGCGTTACTTGCAGCTGGGACCTGGATCTGAGTAATAGCCCAGGACTCTTTGCCTTTAGGCTTTGCAAGAACTCCCAGTTTTGAAAATGCAAATCGTTTTGCAGCAATAAAGTCAGTGTTACCAGAGTGTATAATTTGCATTTTCATCTGCCAGTTTCAGGCAGAAACTTCCCATTTGTGATGAAACAGGAGTCGCACAGATCAGTGGGCCTTTCGAGACTGGAAGCCCTGAAGTGTGCCTGCTTTGGATGATTGTCTGCAGCACACGCAGGACTCCAGGGCAGTCTGAACAATAGGAAACTGAGACAGGTGGTCAGGGGGCTGCGGAGGCACTTCCTCAGAAAACGGTACATGAGTTGAATGCTGCATTCTTTCCTGGGCAGGGGCTTGCCTACCTGAAGGGTGACTGGGGTGGAGCTTGGGCAGCGACACCGTCAATCACTCTGGTCAATGAGACTGACTGGAAGAGGTTGTTGAGGGTCAAGATGATAGAGGCCTGAAACTACTTGGAAGGAAGAGAAATAGTTTCAAGACTGGAATCAAAAGAAAATGGAGTAAGTGAAATTAAGGAGAATGAAAGAATAAGAAAATAGGTGCTAAAAGATCAGTGTGAGAAACAAAGTACTGAGATATTAGGAACAAAAAAATAGCTGGAAGTTAAATAAGCCTATTCATACTTATACAAATTAATGACAATATTCGAATTCTGTATTTTAGCTTTTTTTTTTTTTAAACTGTTTTCAGTTGTTTCACATGAATCCATGAAAGGCTGCCATGTAAGATTTTACCTCCTCAACAAGATGAGTATGTTATGGAATAACAAAAAATAGTGGCATTTATTGTGTTCTAGCTATGTGCCAGACGCTTTTTTAAGAACTCTAGATATATTAACTGTGCATTTATTTCTAACATATAAACTATTATTCCTGTATTAAATGAAGATTAATAGGGTCCAAGGAGTTTGAGGAGCTTGCTTGTCCAAGAGCAAACAACAAAACTAAGCGCCAAAGTCCGGGACATACAGCTCACAGCTTCTCCCTTACAACTCTTCAGTCCATTCCTTAAAATAACAATCTGCTTGCTCATTAGAATAGCTTTGCTGTTTGCATCTGAAAAAAACATTTTAGCAAACACAACAGTTTATGTGAATTTCACTAGAGAGACACTGCTTGAATATTGCCAGAATATTTTGGGTTGCGACAAAGTCCATTTTGTTCTGAGATAATGGAAAGGAAATAAAATTTGCATTTTTATAGTGATTCTGATTCCTTATGGAACATAATAGCAAACAGCAGTGAATGACCTTATGTGAAAATGATTGCTGTGATATTTGGGGACACGTGATAAAGCTTACTGTCCCGTTGTATGTTCAAGCATGAACCTGAGTTAAAACCACCTGCTAAAGCATGATTTTTAGCATCATAGGATTTGTTTTAAACTATCCCATTACTGAAAAATTCATAATGATCAACTGTGCGTGAGTGTGTGTGTAGACACATAGTTGATGTCCGTTTCACATTTGCGAATTTACCTACTCACTGAAATTTCATGGTAAGCCCAAAGTCAGCTTAGGGAATTTGGTGGTCATTCAGACATGGACAGAACAGTAAGAAAAAAAAAAAAAAAAAATTGAGCTGCCGTCCCCTCCCCACAGCACCTTCCCAGCTAAGGTGAAGGATGGCGTTCTCCCTTCTCATTTGACGTTCATATTTTAACCAAGTGTCCTTTTCATGGTCAACATAGTGTTAGTTTTTTGTGAAACTTTTGCATTTTTGTGCATTTTTATGGTATTGTTACTATTTTAAATAGCCCACCGTTGTACTGCTGAAGTGTTGTCAAGTGTTCCTAGGTGCAAGATATTTCAGGTTTGTGTTGTAGAGAAAATGTGTTAGATAAACTTTATTCAGGCATGAATTACTTTTGTCTGACTATTTAATACTGGTAAATTAACAACATATTAAATAAGGTATCTTCAAACAGAAATACACTTAGTCATGCATGGATTTGCTAATTGTTTAACTAGTCCCATTTTATGGATGATGTCTACTAGAGGATATAAAATTTATTTTTATTTTTCATGGATTTATAAAAATTTGTTCCATGAATTCATTGAAATTTTTTTCCTTAGTCCCCCTTATTTACATATTTTTGTTGTTTCTAACTTTCCTTTATTGGAGACAACAAAGAAAGTTTCACAAACACTGTTGTTAATGTATCCCCTTATTTGCTCAGGATAAATTGCAAGAGTTAGAAGTGGAATTGCTAGATCAGTCTGTGTGTCTCTGACTTGGTCAGACTGCCCTCCAGGCAACTTTGCTGGTTTATACTCCCACTAAAACTCCCATCTGTGTCCCTTTCCCCACACCTCTGCCAGCTCTAGACATGGGTTGCTTTTCAATATCAGTTATATATAGTTACATTTAATTTAAAAAAATTAATCTGTGTTTACTCTAAAATTCCAAGAGCTTTCAGAAAAATTAAACTGAGGGAAGAATTCCTGGAACTAGCATTTCAGAATGACACATGGCATTTTTAAGAGTGATTTTTATTGAAGTGTAGTCAGTTTACAATGTTGTCAGTTTCTGGTGTACAGCACAATGCTTCAGTCATACATGGACATACATATTACTTGTTTTCATATTCTTTTTCACCATAAGTTACTACAGATATCAAATACAGTTCCCTGCTTTATACAGCATGAACTTGTTTATCTATTCTATATATATATCAGTATCAACAAATCTCAAACTCCCAATTTTAATCCCTTCCCTACTCCCTCCCCAGTAACCACAAGTTTGTTTTCTATGTCTGTGAATCTGTTTTTGCTTTGCAAATAAGTTAGTCTTTTTTTTTTTTCAAGATTCCACATGTAAGTGATACCATACAGTATTTTTCTTTCTCTTTCTGTCTTACTTCACTTAGAATGGCAATCTCCAGGCCCATCCATGTTGCTGCAAATGGCATTATTTTATTGCTTTTTATGGCTGAGTAGTATTCCATTATATAAGTAGACCACAACTTCTTTATCCAGTCATCTGTTGATGGACATTTAGGTTGTTTCCATGCCTTGGCTATTGTAAATAATGCTGCTATGAACATTGGGGTGCATAGAGTGATTTTTAATAGCAGTGCAATAAATCCAAGTGTCTTTAACTCTTTATTTCTACCAGTTACTAGTTCACACTAACAAAACTGCATCCCTCTTTGGCTTACTAAATGCCTAATCTTTTAAAGTTAACAAAGTTAGATGGACTGAATCAATTAAAAAAAATAATTAGGGGGAGGAGGGTATAGCTCAGTGGTAGAGTGCATGTTTAGTGTGCATAAGGTCCTGGGTTCAATCCCCAGTACCTCTATTAAAAAAAATAAGTAAAGCTAATTACCTCCCCCCCTAAAATAAAACAAAACCATTAATCATTGCCTATGATGTATCATTCCATAAGATTTTTCGTCTTGATTTTTTCTTAAGGGATGCTTTTCAATCCTAGAATATAGAAGGAAGTACTCAAACATTTAGAAATGATTTAGATTCTAAAGTAAATTGTATTGTTCGACTAAGATTCTGAATCTGCAAAACAGAGCAGAGAAGAGACTGGACTGACTGGGATTACTGAATCAAATGAGGCAAGATTGACCTTGACTGCCAATGAGCATGTGTTTTCAAGAGAGGGAACCCAAAATGAGTTGCTTCTCATGTTTGCTTGGCCCTGACAGTCTTAATGTTGCTGCTCGTCATCATTGGTGTAGTCTCTTCCCTTCTACCTAATTGGCAGCACCCGTCCAGTGTTGCTTGTGCTACAGGGACCAGATTGATAGGCCGGTCTTCTGTAGCCCATGATTATTGTCATCTCCATTCTCCTTCAGGCTGAGAGAGATACTGACTCTAGGCTGACAACAGTTGAAGTCTTACAATCATTTTATAATTGTGTTTTAAAGATACAATCCTATTCTTTTTCTTAAATTTTTAAAAGTAACTGCTATAATTCAGGGGGGAAGAAAAAGGAAAGAAGGAAGTGCTTTTTCATCTCAAATCGTACCTTCATTCCCTCAATTCTACCCTCTGCAGTGAACGTGTTTTCTGTGTAAACACATCCTTGTAGAGATGATCTGTGCACATAAAGCACATGTGTACAAAAGCACACTTTTTAAAATTATAATTGTTACATTGTGAGCACATTGTTCTCCATCTGATTTTAGTCCAGATTGGCCCTTTATGTGATTAAAAATAACAATTTCCTCAGGTAACACTGGATGATTACTAGTGACTTTGTGTCAGGCACTGCCTAAGCCTTATATACTAACTAAACCTCATAACTCCCCTACGATAATACTGTTACTTCCTTCTATAAATAAGGAGAAGAAATAAGCCTGAAAAAAGTAAATGAGCTATTCAAACTCACTTAACTGGATAATGGCAAAGCCAGGATTAAACCCAGGCAGTTGGATTCCAGAGTCCACTTTCTGGTTCATCATCCCTGGGCTTCATAGGTATAGTAAGCAGAGGGTTGTTGAATTAGCTAAGTATCATGTTTAGTAATAACTGTGTAAATTGATTGTACAACAAATGGGCAACTTCAGAAGAAAGGAAATGTATAGATGGAATTTTTGACTGAAAGAAAAGGCATGTGGGGACTTTGATGTAGATCCAGAGCACTGTTTCCATGCTTTTAATTGTTCTTATATTTTAGCTTTTTTGATCTTGGTATCATAACTGAAATAAGCTGCAGCAGCAGGAAGCCGAGACAGAGACAGGCGAGAGAACACGTTCTCACTCCCGGAAGAGGGTGAATCTGGAGTGGAAAGATATAAAAAGGACTGGCAAGTTAATTAGGAGTTGTGAGGAAGCTAATTAACTTGTTCCTAATGGTGAAGGAAAAAATTCCTTTTGTAGAGTGGGCTTCCATGGAGGGAGCAGGCCCATGTGATGTTCATTTGTGAGGGCTTGGGTTTTGCAAAGCAGCAATTCAATGCAGGAAGAGAATAGGCTTAGTAGAACAGAAAACACAAGGTTGACTAGTGACTGTAAATGGTCAAAGTATGGAAAATCGAGTATTTAGCTTTACATTGTTTCTCAAAATTGTTTATCGCATCTTGTGGAAGTAGGGATTGGGAAGAAATGTGTGGCATATTAAAATTACATTTTTATAGAAAGAATCCAAATTAGATTTCTCTCTCCCCTCTCCAGAACCACTACTGGGGTGTTCTAACCTTTTGACCTAAGTAGCCAGTCCCATGGTGCCATCTGGTGGCATCTGTTGCAATTTGAGGCATAGGGCCTTTGGAAATGCTCAACTTCTGTGAAAGAATGTTATTTTCAAACCAAACCTACAAAATGAAAAATGGCAGGCAGGCTTGACAGTGGAGAGTACCAGCAATGGAGGCTTGGTCAACATTCCAGTTGTGGCTGATGGTGACCTTGACCTGTTTGAATTAACTCTAGCCTTTGAGAGGAATGCATTTCTCTAGATACTTTTCTTAAAAGGCACAGTATTTCTATAAACATAAAGAATATTGGGAAAAACAAGCCAGTTTTAGGAAAGCCAGGTTGATATATTGGCCAGCACCTAGGGGGATGAATTATGATGTCTTTGGTTTAATTTCTAATTTTCAGATATGACTGATGTAACACACATTTGAGAGTAAGATAAAAGTAATGAGAATATCTGGAAAGTTGCTCATATGTAGAAACATGTAGACCCTGCTCTGTATCTTATAACCAGGAGAACTAGCTAAAAGATAAAGTAGTGTTGTATTCAAGTTTGGGGATGTTCCAAAGAAAGACAGGCAGGAAAAGGAGTGAAGGAATCCAGTACACTGGAAAATACATCTTTGGCAGGACTGGATGTGGAGTTCAGACACGGCTGAGAAAGAAGTGAAACCAGAGTGGGCTGACGGACTCCAGTGTGGAAGATTGCCGTGACATTGAAGATGAGGACTCACAGGCACGAGAAAGGCAGCAGGGTTAACTGAGCCTTTCGAGAGAGGGTTTGAGAGATTCAGCATCACGGAGAAGAACCTCTTAACAACGAGGTCCAAGGCATGGCCAGGTTTTGAGAAGTTCATGAAAGAGGCAAAAAGAACAGAGTTGTATTTAACACTAGCACCATTCTATGCTTTTTCA
This sequence comes from Vicugna pacos, assembly GCF_048564905.1. Taxonomy (NCBI): domain Eukaryota; kingdom Metazoa; phylum Chordata; class Mammalia; order Artiodactyla; family Camelidae; genus Vicugna; species Vicugna pacos. The sequence goes on from NC_132990.1 coordinate 28,741,770, forward strand.
CATATGTTATCTCATTAAATCTTCATAGAAATTCTCTGATATGTGTAGTGATAGCCCTGTTTTATAGATAAAACACTCAGAGTAGATAAGTAAACTTGTCTGATGTTACATGGGTATTAGGTTACAGAACACTGTTCCAAAGACCCTGCTATTTCTACCACATTTCATAGTGAAACCAGAGTTGAGGAAGGTTCCTAGGATGGATATGAAGTAAATGTTCAATATGCTTAGTAATACTAGCACGTCTTGGTGGTCAGTGGGTATTGATCAAAGCATGTTAAAGTGGACAAATACAGCTGCTTTCAACTAAAAGGGTTGACATTAGAAATGAGAGATTAGACAGTGAACAAGTGAAGCAGTATTTGAAAATATTCCCCTGAATTTAGGAACATAGCTGCTGCTTTTCCTATGTAACGTGTTCTTCAATACATGTGAGTCTATGATAAGATAAATGAGGTCTTCTGGGTATTCTAAACCTCAACTTTTCAAAACAATTTATTCTATGAAAGAAAAGTTGTTACAGTGTTTCTCAAAACCTGTGACATAGAACATAAACTATGGGCAATGTTAGTAAGTGTTCTGTGGTAAAAGGACTGAATGGTTTGTGACTTGACTGAGCGGGTTTTCTGGTTACCCTCTGTGCCTCCTAGAAACTGATGGTGCACATTACCTTGGTAAAGGCTCTGAGTCTGTTGAAATTGTTGAAACAATTATTGTTGAACCTTTTTGATCTTAAAGGACTTCCCCCCCCTTGGAATGCATATAAGATTTATCAGTTTTTTTTTTTACTTTGGAACACATGATGCTGAGTAAGATTCATAATTGCTCTTGAACAGAAGATTCTTTAAGGAAACTTGTGTTCATTTTTGCTCTACAACTAACAATGTTAACAACCAAATACTATGCAGATCAAACTTTTCTTTTTTTATGAAAAGATGAGTTTGTGTCACAAACTTATGATTACCCAGGAGAAAGGGGGTGGGAAGGGATAAATTGGGAGTTTGAGATTTGCAGATACTAACTACTGTATATAAAAATAGATCAACAAACTGCTTCTGTATAGCACAGGGAACTATTTTCAATATCTTGTAGTAACTTATAATGATAAATAATATGAAAAGGAATATACATATGTGTACATATGACTGAAACTTTATGCTGTACACCAGAAAATGACACAACATTGTAAACTGACTATACTTTAAAAAATAGAACTTCATTTGGAGTTTTTTTTTTCTTTGATAAGTTTGTTTTATTTCCAGCCTGAAGAGATGATATCCAGCACCACACACACCCACGTGTACACACCCATGTACTTCATCCACCTGAACTTGCCTGACACACTCCTTCCTCTTAAATGGCAGGGACAAAGCCATACTTGGCAGTCCCCAAGTTGCTGGTTACATTAGTTAAATTTGGTCTTTCAGAAAGAAGACAGATGAAATTGTAAGAAGCTGAGCCCTTAGCCAGAGGAGAGTCCTAGAGCTAATAGCCACAACTTGAAATACATGCAGATCCCCCTTCCCAGGGGCCGCTCTTGAGACTTTCTCCCTCCAGAAGTTGAGATCCAAGAAATGGTGAAGGAACTGGTGGGGTTTCCTAGTACACTCCCCATCCAATGAGAACTCCTTTCTGCCCTTTCTAGAAGCTGGGAACACACCCACTTGCTCTCCTCCCTTAAGGAGGCTTCCTGCAGCCTTGTGAATGTGGAACCCACTGAAATAAGCCCGGTCAGTTCTGCCCTCCTGTCTAATTGAGGTGCAGATACACTGGCTATGCTGGAAGTCAAGAAGAGTATTACCTTGCTCAAAGGATTCCTGTCCCAGAGAGGAGAGGCATTGGGAAGGGGTGGAAACAGGATGGTTGCTCATCTAAGGATCTCAGTGGGGAAAAAATTTGGAGTTATTTTTCATTGGAGCTCTATTGTCTCCTCTCCTGTTGATGATCCGAACATTTTAATTAATCACATTCTTACGTGGTATCAAAAGATTAGGCAAGAAGCATACCTTAAAAACAATTTATATTTTAAAAAGTTTTTAGCAAGTCTGAATGTTATCCAATGTGTTTGTCCTGAATAACATTTATTAAAGGGAGGAAAGAAAAGAAAGGAAGGAAAGACGATAAAAAGAAAGTATGAAAATTTAAGAAATTATAGTTCACATTAATTGTACCATCTTTACACTCTGCTATGAGGAAGAGAAGACATTAGCAAGATTTAAAAATTGTTGCCATATTTTGAGTGATGTTGAATCACATGAGCTTACAAAAAGAAAATCTTTAAGTCAGGAAAGTCTGTGGGATCGTGATTTTATTCTAAACCGGGTATTATTGGCTTCTTGCCTCGTACTATTAGTCCAGTTATCTGAATGGAAGTATAATACCTGTCATCATCCTGTTTCCCTTTACCAGCAGAGGGAGATGGAAGGTCACTTGCAGGGCACAACACTGATGGTCAGTGTTACCATGCAGTAGTATCCAGCTGTCTTTCAGGGAGCTTCATTATCAGATCACTTCTAGACACTGATAGGCAAAGCATGTTGCTACTGGGAAGTGTTACTGTGATCTCAGGCTTTAACTCATTTGACAAGAAGAGCATTATTTTATGCAATGCAGTTTATGATAATCCCAGAGCAATGGTAGAATTTATAGCATAATCAAAGCTGATGTTTGACAAGGAAGATCTTTACCTCATAATAAATGAGTTGACTCTCTCAATTTTGGACAAATGTCCTATTCAGACACTGTGGTTTCCATGCATATTTTAAGTTGATGAACAACCATTAAGTGCCTTGTTTTTTCAATTTAAGTGGCAGGTTTTCCAGAGGGCCTGACCTGCTAATTTAAATTAAAAGAGAGAAAGTCCTTTGTATTCATCAGCTTTCAATTTTACTTGGAAAAATACTTGATGGGAATGGACTGAACTTGTGGGTGATGCTTTTTTTCTTTTAGTTCTCACCCACCTTTTACAGCTCTATTAGCAAAACTATAGATTATTTATACCATTTTTCTTATTTCTCCTGCCCAACATTCTCAAATACACAAAAGAACATAAAGATCTTTTATTAAACGTAAATTATGGCAGTATATGCTGGCTCCAAAAAAAAAGGGACAAGAATAAACAGGTGATCTGTTGCATGTCAAGTAAAATTATTTATTTGTTTTTGAAAATTTAACCTTTTAAATGTGCTTGTATTAAACAGTCATGCCATACGAAATCTTGAGAAACTGATTAGTTTATGAACACTACTACATTGATTCATTTATTAATATTATTGTATTTATTATCCTAGAAGTGTTACTTAAAAACAGAGTAACAAAGTTCAATTAATTTTCCCTATGTCCCACTGCTACTTAGCCCAGTTATTTGGCATTTTGAATAATATGAAAGTTTATAACTGAATGGAAATATAAGAGCAATACTTAGTCTGGTGAAATGCAAATTATTAAGAAAACAAAATAAATGTAGGGTTTTTTCCAGAATATTAATTTCATTGAAATTAAAAATTTTATGCTGCATTTTATTTTAGCAGTGTAACTACTTGTGTATCAATTTCCTTGGGGTTTGCTTTAGTGTTGGAGTCAATTCTGACTTGAGGTTTGTATGTGTGTGTTTTTCTAAATGTCTTTCTCTTTTTTTTTTTTTTTTTTTTTACTTTGTGGCCAATGTTCATTTTCATATACGTTTGTGTCCAAGAAAGTTTGGAAATGCTCAAATACAAAGGCTGCATTTTAATGGGAAAGATTGTGTATTCGACTGTAACAACTATCTCAGTATAGTGTTGGGTCAGACCAGTGGTTAGAGTAGCCTTGGAAATCTTCTCCTAACCAGGATAATAATAGTTGTGGCTGTCTAATTACCTTCCCAAACAAAGCTGAGAATATGGAGACCTGGTTATAGGAGACGGTGGCACTGTTTCACAGGAATCACACTGAAGTAAAGGATACTCAGGAGCAGAGACAGGAAATGGACGAAGGAAATGTCCATAGAAAGGAATTAGCAAACAGCAAATTCAGGTAGTCAGCAATGAAATGGGAACCAGCAGTGAAAAATCAAACCAAAAGCAAGTAGGTTCCAAAGGAAATGATTTCCACAGGAGTAAAAACTGCTCAACTTAAACTCATCGTGTAATCTTTCTTGAATTAAATAAAATGCGTTGAAATCACTACTGGAGCCATTAAACTCACTAGACCTCAGCTTTTCAAGTTTCATCTAGACAGTTAAGAGTCTCACTAGATTAGTAGACTAATGTACACTAGAACTCAGGAAGTAGTTGTCTATTAGATCATTTTAACCTATATTTTCAGAAAATGCTGCATATAAAATGACCTCATCGAAAACAATGAGAAAAAGACAGGCATATCTAAAGATGTATGAAAGACAATAATAATAAACACACAAAATGATGCCTAGTCACACAAGTAATTAAATGTAAAATGAAGCAATGCATATTAAATGTATTAAAATAGAAAAGGGTGGCAATATCTTGTGCTAGTGGAAGTGAGGATAAATGGCCAGATTCCTATACTGTTCGGAGGAGGACACAGGTTTCAAAAAATCCTTCAAAAATACTTATCTTTCAGCTTACTGTTTTTCATTTGGGAATTTATTTTAAAGGCCTCATCAGAACAAATGTATAGACATACAGACAGATGTTCACTGTAAATTACTATGCAGATTTTTAAAAGATTATCCTCACATAAATATATAAAGAGAAAGATGAAAACATTTTAAATGCCAGCAAATTACATTAAGTGAAAAAAAATTTCATATAGTATGCCAATATTTATAAAAATGTGTGGGTTCATACTACAAAATAAAGTGCTTCTCATCAGCATTATGTTCTATATTAGAAACTCTTCTAAGTGTTTGATGTATAACACATTTAATACTGATCACTCTGAGAAAGACACTATCACTGACAGATACGGAAGCTGAGATAGAAACAGACGGAATCACTTGCCTAGATAGTAGTAAACAACAGTCAAGATCTGAACACAGGCACTGTGACTGCAGGGACCATAATATTTATTTTTACTTTGTTTTATTTTAATTGAAGTAAGTCAATTTTATAATGTGTCAACTTCTGGTGTACAGCACGATGTCCCAGTTATGCATATACATACATATATTTGCTTTCATATTCTTTTCCATTAAAGGTTATTATAAGATATTAAACATAGTTCCCTGTGCTATACAGGAAAAACTTTTAAAATCTATTTTTATGTATAGTGGCTAACATTTGTAAATCTCAAACTCCCAAATTTATCCCTTCCCACCCTCTTTCCCTGTTAACCATATGATTGTTTACTATGTGTGCGAGTCTGTTTCTGTTTTGTAGATGAGTTTATAGTGTCCTTTTTCTTTTTTTTTTTTTTTTTGATTCCACATATGAGTGATATACTGTGGTATTTTTCTTTCTGTCTGGCTTACTTGTCTTTGAATGACATTCTCCAGTTTCATCCATGTTGCTGCAAATGGCATTATTTTATCTTTTTTTTGGCTGAGTAGTATTCCATTGTATAAATATACCACAGCTTCTTTATCCAGTCATCTGCTGATGGACATTTAGGTTGCTTCCATGTCTTGGCTATTGTATCTAGTGCTGCTATGAACATGGGGGTTCATGTGTCTTTTTGATTAAGGTTCCCTCTGGATATATGCCCAGGAGTGGGATTGCTGGATCATATGATAAGTATTTTTAGTCTTTTGAAGAATTTCCATGTTGTTTTCCATAATGGCTCCACCAAACTACATTCTCACCAAGAATGTAGGAGAATTCCCTTTTCTCCACACCCTCTCCAGAATTTATTATTTGTGGACTTTTGAGTGATGGGCATTCTGACTGGTTGAGGTGATACCTCATTGTAGTTTTGATTTGCATTTCTCTGATAATTAGTGATATTAAGCATTTTTTCATGTGCCTGTTGGCCACTTGTATGTCTTCATTGGAGAATTGCTTATTTAGGTCTTATGCCCATTTTTGGATTTGGTTTTTTTTTTTTTGTTATTAAGTTGTATGAGTTGTTTACATATTCTGGAAATTAAGCCTTTGCTAGTCGCATCATTTGCAAATACTTTCTCCCATTCTGTAGGTTTTTTTGTTCTGTTTATGGCTTCCTTTGCTGTGCAAAAGCTTTTAAGTTTATTTAGGTCCCATTTGTTCATTTTTGCTCTTATTTCTGCTTACTTTAAAATAGAGATACCAAGGTGTTAGAACTTTTCTCTAGCTTATAAAATGATATTTGTCATTTTTATTCATGCTTTTTGTATTCTCTGAAAATTATGTTTAGGCATTACTTTTCTGTTAAAAACATTACAAAGCTAACTACAAGTTAGGACAAAAATAATTGCACATACAGGCAAAGACAAATGTTGAGTCAGGTCTAGTGATTAGTGAATGTCCCTGACAGTGTAGAAATTAGAAATGATGATGTCCCCGAGGTTTATATTTCTATAGGTTTTAACCAATTTAGTCAATTTGTTAATTAGTTAATTAATTTATAAACAGACTATGAAGATAAGGAGGCTCTCAATATCAAACTGAAAAATTATAAATGTGATTTTACATTTGGACGTGTTTACACCATTTAAACTGCTTTGGACTTTATATGACATTTTACAGTGGTGTGTAAACTAGTGCCTTTTGTTAAACCCATATCCTTAATATATTAAACAATAATGCATTTGGAGTGGAGAGGCCATGACCTTTAACTTGATATTGCACTGCTTTTTCTAATTGTTGTGATTTTTAATAAACTGACATTTTTAGAGACAGGTAAGCATTTTAGAAACCTTTCCAATACTACTTCTCAGCCCCTAGAAATGCTGGTGGTTAAATTAGTCAGAAAAGCATTAAAAAAAATGCTTCAAATTAAAAACCCACCCTAAAATCTCCTTCATCAGCATGTTACTCACCCATAGCAACGTAATACAGGAGGGGAGAAAATACACACTAAGCACACAATTAACAAATAAGCCATTTCAGGTAGAAATGTGCTGCTTCATTTATTTCTTGATGAACAAAATATGTGAATCAGCAATCAAAAAGTCATTAGACTCACTCCCTCCTCCAGAATAAGAAAGAAAAGTTGAAGTCTAGGGTGTGAAAGTACTACATGAGAAATAATTTTTCTAATAAAATAGGAGATTCCTTTCCAGATATTTGCAAGAGAAGAAACTAGAAACTGGTACTGGTATATAATAAGGAAATTCATCCACGTATTCACTTTAAAGATATGTTCCAGTTTAATTAAAAATACTGTTTTCCCCTTGCCTATGAATTTTCTAAATAAAATACTCCCTGGGCTTTGAAAAGTGCTGACTGCAAGATATGTGAGTTGAAACATCGCAAGGAAGTTCTCTGCAAAATTATTTTCTGTAAGATTTGACCTAGATCTGTCAGAGAAATGTCTGTGACTTAATTCCTTTATTAAGCTTTTAGTTAACATGAGCAATGTAACCACCATCATATAACAGAAGATGAGAGAAATGAAAAGCTTCAAACCATTAACATACTGCTTATATACGCAATAGATTCAAATCATTCTGTAAAAGATAAAAGTAACAATTATCTATGCAGCATAGTGTACAGAAAACAAAAAGAAAATGGTGCATGAGTGTAACGTGAAGGTATAGCTCTTGATTGCTCCAAAGGTTCTATTTCAGGATCATTTAAAGTGCCCTTCTCATCATCTCCATGGCTGAAAACCTTGCATCCTCCTTTTTGCTCCTGTTTTCTTATTTTAGAACATATTATGTAAGTACACCGTGAGATTGGTTGTACTTTGAAAAGATCCTCACACCTATCTCCACCTCGTCCTTTCTGCTTGAGTCCAGCACTCTCCCCCTTTGCCATGACTGGATTACTTTCAGTTTCCTTGCCTCCACTGAATTCCAGGCGTTTGCCTCATATCCGTTCTTCATTTTTCTGTCCTGTGTCCTAAAGCATTACCTTATGTTTCTCACCTGTGTTTAGAGTTATAAGGACTTCTATTGCCTATAGCACCTGGTTTATTATTTTTTTTTCTGACAAACAGATTTAACCTAATTTGCCTTTACCTCATCTTGATAATCCCCTAATTCCCAGCACATCGTCTTCACCTGTCAGGGCAGGTGGCTCGTGAATTTGTACCATACCCTCCGCCTGCGTGCTCTGTTCAGTTCTCACATGTGTCCGTGTTCCTATCATTCTCCTTGACTATAGTGGTCCCCTTGTTCTTTGCTTCTTTATCTACTCTTCTAGTTCTGGTTCACTTCTACCCCTTCTCATCTCTACTGAGCCCCTGTTGCAAATACAATAAGAATTATGCGGTTGAAAATGTAGGTACAGAGAACAGACTCACGGTTACCAGTGTCACCAGGGGCAATAAGGGGGTGGGAGAGTGGGAGGTACAAACTACTGGGTGTAAGATAGGCTCAAGATGTGTTGTACATCACAAGGAATATAGCCAATATTTTCTAGTAACTGTAAATGGAAAGTATCCTTTAAAAATTGTATACAGATAAAAATTAATTTTCAACTGCATAATTCTTAATTACACCTTGTGTTTGTCCCCATTATTATATGTCATTTGTAAGATCTCTGAGAAGAGCTACCAGTCTTTTATATTTATGAACATATGTATATAAAGAGTTATTCTGTGACTTTTCCCTTTATTGAATGAGTAAATATTTTTGAATAAATCAGGCTGATTTGGTAACTACCACATAAATCCATGGTGCCAATTTTTTACCTGTGTATATAAATTTGTACATAATAACATGATAATATAGTTATTTGAAGACATTTAAAATACATTTGTTCTTGAAAATGCAGTGTCCATCTGCTAGTCATCAATAACAGTTGAACTGATTATTTAAGACTACCTGACGTATAATTCTGGCTTAAAAAAGTAGCCCTGACTTTCAGTAATAAACAAAATTTACTGTGACTACATGTGTACAAAATGGATGAGAAGATATTGAAGGTATATAACTATAAACAGAATAGTTAAACAAGAGCTTTTTTAAAAATTTGCTGCTAAAGTATGGACTAAATTTGCTAAATTCAGATGTAAAAATGTGAGTTACTCAGATGATAAGCTCTCATTAGAAAGAAAACCACTGAGTAGATCACAATGAATATTAAAGAGAACATTGATAATGTATGCCTCACTGATTTGAATCTTTAGGATGGTGATTTGAAAACTAAAAGTCCATGTTTATGCATGTTGTTCTTTAATGAACTGAATAAAAATATGTGACAGATTACAGGCACTTTCAGCATGTGAATGTAAGCCCTACTTTATTTCAACAAGGTATATCATTACCCACCTATGATTCCTCTCTGATCTTGGGTGAACCAAACTTTAGTGAACTTCCTCTACATCATCTATTTTCCAAATACAATTGGGTGTATAATTAAATTTTCGCAGTTGAGAAAAAAGACTCTGTTCTTTGTCTTTTTATACCTGTATCATACCTTGTGTTTAGCGGTTTGCCTTTTTCAGAGCATTTTATATGCATTATTGTATTTGACTTCTTGGAGATATTTAAGGAAATAAATGACTATATTGTAGGTATGAAGCTGAGGCTCAGAAAAACTAAATTACTTATTTTGGACCGTATTTAGTGGTGTATACATGAGTCAATGAACATCTGACTTCCAGGAGGTGATCCCATGTCATCATAGATTTAGGCCTAAAACTAACTCAAGGTTTAGAAAGAAACACATTTCAAACTTTGGACCCAGACACAATCTCACCCATTCCTGTCTGACACAGAGCAGCTCTTAGTGAACAGAGGGAGGAGTGAGATGATGAGAAAGAACAGACTGTGCTTCAGAAAATGTCTTTGACTATATTGGTGCACCTGGAGGGCTGAACTGTGCCAGGAATGACCTCATGGTTTGCTGATGGTGCCAAAAATGAAAACAGGGGCTTTGACCTGAGAGAAAGGCTAATGCTCCCTCTAATGTCTATAGGTCGTGAGTCAATGACCCTGTTCGTTGATTGACAAGTTTTGAAAGCTGAGTTTATTGTTACAATCAAATAAATAAATAAATGTTCGGACACTGGGATGCATAGTCCTGGTGGTGCTGCATCGCAGGTGCAAAGGGCTAGTGAGTTGGGAAGATCCAATGAAAAGTTTCAAGTTCTTAAGAATTGTCTTGCATCCTCAAGCCTAGGTGAGATGGGGAGAAGGAAAAAAAATCTGGGCTTCCACAGAGATCAACTATGTTGATTTCTGTAATCGTATCTTCTCTTTTATTCTACTTAATTATATTAATTTTAATCCATAATTTCAAAACTACTTACTGAACTTTTCTGTCTCAGGCACTGTTTCTGTGCTGAACGTATGAATGGGACAAGCTTTCTGTATCATAAGAGAAATAGCTACTTGCTAGATGCCTGATGTATGTCCATTGGAGTTCCAAGTGCTTTATGAATTTTTCTCTCACAAACTCAAGAAGTTGCTTCTGTGATATTATCAGTTTTACTGATGCGGTAACAGGTGCAGAGATCTGGGGTGGAATTCAAATCCAGACATGAATTAAATAAGTTTGTGATGGAAGAGTTCAGTAAACTTCCTGGCATATTAGTGGTATTAAAGAGCTAGCAACAAAATAATGCTCAATTTAAAATATTTAATCTGGTAAATTAAGGTGTTAGATTCAGGACTTTTGTTTCTGAAGTTCCTACTAGCATAATACCTGAATAGATTTTTGGAGTCAGAATGTGTTGATTCTACATCGAGATAAATGACTTGAACAAGTTAGAGAAATTGTCCCAAACTCAGTTTTCTTATGTTAACAATGAAGGGATAATATACGACTTACAGTGTTGGTGTAAGGAATGATAAAGAATGGTACAGACAACGTTGTGGGTATAGACTTGATCTTCAGTAAATACTGGCTATTATTTTTATTACACTAAGTGCAGAACAAATCTTTATTAAATTTGAAGGACACTGGTTTCAAACCCCAGACTGATCTCCACTTTATTTTGCTCACATTCTTATTAATGTCCTTGCTCCTGTTTTTACTTAAATGGATCCATTAGGATTCTGTGATCAGTAATTTTCATATTAAATCTTCTCTCCCCTAGATTATAGCATCCAAACTCTTTGAAATCGGCTTTCCTAGAATTTAGCATTTAAGTCTGGCAAATAGCTATTGGCTCCTTCTTTTAGTGTTACCAATAGTTGCTTTCTCCCAAGGTTCCCTATTATCCTATCAAAGGCGTATTCTATTAGCCTCATTTTTGGTTCCTTTTTATAATCCCAAGTTTGTATGTGTGTACAACTGTGTGTGTCTGTATTAACCTTTATTTAAGTACTTTTGTGGGGTTTTTTTTTTAATGTATCTTGGTAAGTTTCTTTAATAATTTTTGAATCAAGTTGGAGTACAAACAGAATGAAAGACCTTGGTTAACTGTAACATCATGGAATTACTTTCACTTCCCAAGTTAGCTGCTTTTTGTTTCAGTGCTTTAGTTTTGAGTCGCTCATAGATCAATCACTGAAATGCAGGGGTCTTGCTATAAAGTCGTGTTGCTTAGACAGCCCAGTGTAGAAATTTGATCTTAAGGTAACCACCATACTTAAATAATTAATTTTATATTTAAATCAAAGATAAAATAGTGTGTTTGGAACGATACTTCTCACCCTTGATCACCTGATCTGTCTGCTTGTTTGCCTGCTGGCGTTTGAAGTTATTCTTGACAATATTTTCAAAATTAGTGAGGTAACTTGATGAATTCTGATATAGGTAGATAGAAAGAGAGAGAACTCAGGAGTACTTGGAAATGTAAAGGTGAATTAGAGTTATTTTTTTCCACAATGTTTTCTGTTTCCATAGTATAGTAGTTATCATGTTCAACTCACAGAAACTTCTTTCAAAGCACATTGCATTGAGTATGAAGCACTTTTGGACATCTTTGGTGACACGAATTTCTCAACACACAGGGCAACATTTTCTAAATTCTTCATCAATAGAAATCTGAGTGTAGAAATCGGAAGTGTGACTTTGGCTGCCGGTGAAAATAAAACCATAGCTCATTCTGATTTTGTCAAAATGCCTTTTTCCCTCTCTCAGAAGTAGGACAGTGTCGCAATCTGGTCTTCTTCCTTAAAGAAAACTTAGAATGACCTCAACTTGCCACATACTCCATATGGTTTAAGGGAATTTTGCCTGAGTGAAGAACATATACATTTCCAGTAAAAAAAAATCCAGAAGTTTGCATATGTACATATGTATTTGAGCTTAAGGTGTATATACTTATTTAACCTTTTGTGCTGTAAAATAAGACATCAAATGAGGAAGAAGCACCTAATTTGTTGAATCAGATCATTTTCTCCCAATAATTATATATCTTACATAGCACAAAGATTGCATGCATATGAATGATTGCCTTTGATTCACTTTATGTTCCCTTGCAATTTAAATCTGCGTGTTTTTCTAACAGTTTTTTTCTAATAGTTTATAGTTTCTAACATTTTATGATTATGACCTTGACTTATTTTTTTAAGATCTTTAAATGTCATGGCAAGGTATTACAACTCTGACAACAATTGCTGTTAAATTTGTTTAGCAGACACGGTCTTTGCTACATGTCCGAGCTCTAAATTGTCCCAAAGTGGTGAAAAGCTGGTCAGTATTGAATGATGTTTGAAAGTAGTAAAAAGCTTAGGATGATTAAATCCAGTTAATGTGCTTTAACATTAAACCATTGTTACCTTCTATTCTTCAAAGTCAGTTTACATGTACTATTTTCGGTCCATTCATCCTGGTGGTTGGTTAACAACTATGTGCAAGAAAATATTCTAGTCTCAGGGAGTCTAACTATGTTTAAGATAGTTGCTAGCCTTGGAACACTTAGAGATTTCCAACTGTAAATCCTTCATGAACTCACCTCTAGAAATTCTGAGAAGTCACATTTCCCTTGTCTCTTATTAAGGATTTATTTGAGGAATCTCAGGTGTTTTAACCCATGGTTATCAATACCAAAAAACCATAATGGTTAATTCTCTAATATTTAATATATTTCACTTACCATAAATCATTATTCTACTCCATGTAGAATCATCTTTTTACAAAACCAAGATGGAAGAATCATCTGTGCAATACATTTCTTTTTTTATTCTATTTTTATATATAGTGGCTAACATTTGCAAATCTCAAACTCCCAAATGTATCCCTTTCCACCGCCTTGCCCCCCAGTAACCGGAAGATTGTTTACTATGCCTGCGACTCTATCTGTTCTGCAGATGAGTTAATTAGTTTTTTTTTTTTAAGATTCCACATATGAATGATACCGTGTGGTATTTTTCTTTCTCTTTTTGACTTACTTCATGCAATATATTTCTTAAGGTTTGACCTTATAACCTTATGAATAATTAAGACAATTTTTTTTCTGTGAATTAGCCTCTAGGCTGCAAGCACTGTTCCAGTAGGTTGGACACCCAACGACCAAAAGCTTTGCAGAAAACATCGATGGATGACTCTGAAAATCATTTTATAATAACATATCTACACTTTAAAAATATCATAAACTTCTCTAAAATGGTGGCCTACAAAGCCTAGTCAGAGAAATGTGATTGGAAGGATTATGTCAGGAAATCCTGAATAGATATTTTCATGAATATATGAACTCATAATCACTATCTACGGAGATTTCCGTCCAGTGCAGTTAGGATGAAAACTGAGACGTCTCTTTAAAAAGGCTACTAAATATTCTAATAACAGAAATCTAAAGAACACAGTTGGAGAAAAATTTACATGGCTTCCTAAAGTAGGCCAAAGAATTTAGGTTTAAGGATATTTATGCCAATCTTTCAGTGCACTCCTTCAGCTAATAGAATATATGATACTGTGAATCCACCAAAATTTCAGCACAATCACACACAAGAATCTTAATGTGATTTCCCTACTCTAAGATGGGAGAATTTCTCAACTTGAAATGGAACTGAAATCTGGAGGATCACTTATAGATTCACAGGAAGTTACATCAAGTAACCTTCTATGTGATGTCCTTCCCTGTTAAATAAAAAACCAGCATAACAACTTCAAATGTCTGGGGAAATTTTTTATGTGTATATGTGTGAGAGTAGGGGAGTGTGAATTCTGCTTTTACTGATATCAAATACTATTATTATATTGACTATCATGTATTTAAAAGTTAATTAAAGTACACCCCCCTCAATAACTATGCTGTCATATGGTCAAATGAAGAATTCACTACCTCTAGTCCCAACATGGAATGCTTTTTTTCATTTATTGGTATTTTTAAATGCTATGTTGACTCACACCTCTGTAGTTGTGTGACATTGCCTCTTGATATGACAGGTTATTTGTCTTTACAACACATTTAAGACTGTAGAAATTTTATGCATTTTCATGAAAAAAGGCAAAGCAATAGAAAAGATGAGCTCTTCACACAGCTTTATCTCTGTTGTCAGAGAAGACGTTCTTATGATTTACACCAGGATTTTGCAAAGGACAGCTATGTACCAAAGCCACCTGTTGTAAATAACATTTCATTGAAACACAGCCATGCTCACTCATTTACCTGTTTTCTCTGGCTGCTTTTAAATGACCATGGCAGAGTTGAGTAGTCACAATGGAGACCATATGACCTGAAACACATAGAATATGTACTATTTGGCTCTTTAGAAAAGTGTGCTGATGCTTAATTTAGATAGCTAAGAGTTAGAATAATCGTTAAGTATATATTATATAAATTAGAAAACACTGAGCTTGTAACAGAAAATCATTGTAACATTGTGAGAACCTGTTTTTAAAGCTAACAAAATCTTCATACATGGGTAAATCAACACCTATCATTTGAACTTTGATTATTTCTATTGTTAGGAATACTGTATATTTTCTCAATGGCACTAGAAAGCATGACTTTGATAATTTAAAATAAGGTATAGATACACTTGCAATTGAATAAAAATATACAAATATAAAATAATTACTTCATTACAAATAGATTCTTTTGGTTTTCTTAAAGATTTACTGTAGAGTTCAAGTTCCCCTCAAATGTAGCTTTTTTGCCTTAAAAATATCCTAGTGAATGTCTTATTTCTCCTTTAAAATTTCTTGTTAGAAGTTCATAATACTGAGTCTTTAATCTACTTATTTTGTTTGAGTTAAATTTGTTGTAGTAAATCAGCAATTTAGAGATGACTGTGACTGTGAACGATTTGCTTGGAAACTCACTCATTCCTCTGACTCTAAATTTTAGCAATAATTCTGAAGGAAGTGGGCATTACCATCGCCAACCCTCAGAGACTTTGGAAAGTGTGTGTGAATGGGAGAGGCATTTTTCTGTTTGAATGGTAAGAGTTCAGGGTCTAGTAAGGAAGAATGTTAGCAGTACAGCCAGTCCCGGAGAAGGAAGAGTATCATTAAAACTTCTGTTGAGAAACTCTGTAAATCCAGAAATTAGTTTTGAGAAATTACAGAAAGCTTTGAGACTGCAAATATGAATCTGACCACGTTCACATATCAATTTTGTTATTGTCGCTTAGTAAGTGGATCTCAGTTTAAGAATTTTTCTAATGTGTTATTAAAAGTGTTTCCCATTATAATCCAAATAAATGCAACTGATGTCAGATTTGCATTATATTTATATTTGAAAATGTACCCGGTTATGATAATTGCTCATTTTTCAATTGATGCCCAAAGCAACTCTATTTACTGATGTGTCATTTAAAATACTCTTCACGTATAACTGAAAAATTGTGCTCTACATTGGAATTTGACACAACATTATAAAATGACTATAACTCAATAAAAAATGTAAAAAAAAATACTCTTTAGTAATCCATAAGTCAGGTAGCTCCTTAGGCTGATCCTCTTCAAAATGAATTTCTTAGATCTAATTCTATAGTTCTTTTATGAAAGAAATAGAAATGCTGTGCATTTTATGTTCTGCCAATCGTAGATACTCCTTTTCTTTTTTGAAAAAAAAAGTCTTTTTTTAAGAAAGACTTGCACATTTTCACGTTCTGTATGTGTTTGGATATGTGTTTTTTTACAGAAGACTTCAGCCTCTTTTCATGAATTAAGATTCCAAAGAGAAGATGAAAGATGGAGAAATTAATCTGTCTCTGTAAATAAATGGATGGGCCCTAAGCTTTGTAGCCATCTCGTTTGTAGCAGACGAACTGTGACAAACGGACCCTTTAGCTACCCATCATTCATGTGATAAGTTTCAGGTTCTACCCATGTGCCACATAACCTCAAGAAAGACAAGCTTTCCATTATAAATGAAAAATGATCTTATTCACTATCATTCTGGTAGACTCAATTTTTAAGTTATTTATTATAACCATAAAAAAGAATAGCAAGTATATAAATCAGTGAAATTTTAAGGAACTACATGTCATGAGTGCTAAGTTAAAATTTAGCTGCTTCAGGTCCTTCACTTAACAATTTGCAGAAGTGAAAAATATCATTCAACTGAAATTTTCACATAGATACAAGATTTTGGACTAGGGTATGTCTGCTTTGTCTCCATCTCATCTTTCCCATTTTAGGAGTCCTAGTAGAATTTTACTGACTGGTCAATTCGATTTTTTTTTTCTGTTCCCTCTGCCTCTTTTTTGTGATATCCAAAGTCCCAGGTGTTTACCGCCATCCATTTCTCTTCTTGAGTTTTGGGCTAGATGTATCTTTTGGGACAGGAGCAAGTACTCATGAGAAAAAAAGGACGATTTCCATTCTTACCACTGTATCTCCGTGATACCCTAATAGAGCCTCTAATTGCTTCCTAGGCCTCATTCTTCATCTGGATGAAATTTACATATATAAACATATTTTCAACCCATTGTGTATCTGGAAACTCAACTTTTTCTTTCCTTAGCATGGTTTTAAAGGAAAAAAAAAAGAAAAAAAAACAGTATTTTTTGGCACTTTTTCTCCCTCTTCACGTTAAAACCACAGAAACATTTCAAAAAGAATATCGGAAGTAGGATAGTTGACTTTCTTCAACATATATTTATTGTTCACTTCTGCCTCAATCTTGCTGGGCTCCCACCCGAGGATTTAGGAACCACAAGTGTTTCAGAGATAGGAGAGTTTATTGAAACAGTAGATGTGCCAAAATCAAGTGGGCTTTACCCCTAGAGTCAAGGCTGTGTAATATTTTAGTTAAAGGACAGGTTACATTGTTCTGTGGAAATCATTATATAACAAACTGCCATTGTGGTATGCTGTTTTAGTTCAAGAATATTCTGGATTAAGTATTCTATGTTAGGCTACCATTGGAAATGAGTCAACCTTATCTTTCGTTCTCTTCTACTGGAAGAAGTGATCTTAGATGCAGAGGGACAATCAAACTCAAAACAAATAGGCTTCACTCAGCACCAAGTATATTTAGCTGTTCTACAGCATGTAGGGCAAAAAACAACACACACTAACAACAGAACAGAAGTCTTGCTCCTCTCAGCAGTAGTTTCCAGTGTCCCAGTAATTTTGCACTTAAGATGTGTCTTTTGATAGGATTTAAGTTGTGTGTGTGCAGATAACTTCAGAGAAGTTCAACTGTATGTGATCAGCTAGTTAGGCAGCTTGCCTTAGGCTTCATAACTACCTTTATCTGGGACCAGCATCTCATTGACACCATTAACTCATGCACTGATTACAGCTGCGTGGTCTGGTCTCTCTTCCTTGGCTAGATTCTCATTTATCTGGGATCTGGTAAAGGTAAACCGCTATCCATTCCGTGAGATAATGTTTTAGGAAGATTTACCAAGTTTCAAATCCTCAGGCACCCCTGAAGCTAGAAGAAAAGCCTCAGAACCCTGTTACTTCCTTTCCACTGCCATTTTTATTACTATTAACCCTTTACCTAATCATCTGCTCAAACAACTTGTGGCAATTTAGTTACTTCTATTAGCTTTTGCATTGTTTATAGGTCATCTCAAATTCTCTACAAAATTAGGCAGTCATCTATTTTTCACCTGCCTTGAATAATTACTTGACAAAATAGCTTACCGTGGTCGAATTTGCTAAGTAGTTGACTGGTAATTTAAAAATTTTTACATTTTCTAGATGTAGATATTTTAGAAATTTGACATATTTTATTACTAAGAATAGAAATATTTTTATATATGAAATATTAAAATATTTAGAGTAATTTTTCTGACATTATGATTTTTCTAAAGCCTTTAGACGTTCTTTCATTAGCAACTGTTCATTAATTTATTCATTTCACTTCCCATCAAACAATTATTAAAGAGCCTCTGTGTACCGAGGCTAGTAAATGGCTTGCGTCTCAAAGGAAGCTTAACCCAGGGGATATAAATAACCATGATAAAATACCCTTTGCTTAATTCCCTTCTGGAATTAGGGGATTATTTCATCGTAAAGTTAGGAATATGCATCTGTTAGTAGAAAGTCAAGTCAACAGTAAGCAAAAAATCCAGAAATGTTGTATTTTTTCCTATTTAATAAGATGTCTGGAGAGAAGCAGTCCTGGGCTGATACGGCAGTTCCATGATCCTGTCAGGGACCGGGCTCTTTCTGCACTGTTACTCATTCTGCTGGCTTTTGTCATCATGCTCCTTGCCTCATGGTTGCAGGATGATAGTCTCTCCTCCAGCTTGCATTTTCATTCCATGGAGGAAGAAGGCAATGAACACAAAAACGATACAAAAGCATGTGTTAGCTGTGTTTTCTGCCTTTAATAAACCTTAGAGGAATCCCCACTCAACTTCTGTTTACATCTCATTGGCTAAATCTGTATTACATGGCAACATCTGCTACAAAGCATGGTGGAAATCTGAACGTATTGAGATAGGTGTACTGATACCCATAACAAAACTGGGGATTTATGGGGATATTGGCCAGGTGACTCCAAGTGACAACTGTGCTTCATATCATTGTTATTTTGCTTGATCACTTTCTAAATCAGTAGTATTTAAGAAAATTTTTTTTATAGCAGACATCTCCATTCCTTATTTTATATGTCTGTGTGAAAACTTTTATTGTATAGAGGGAAATATAGAAAATTAAAACTTAGATTATGATTATTTTATGAAGGCAAAATAACTTATTTTAAATTTTCTTTAATTGTGACTTAAATTTTAATTATTTTATAATTCTCTTATATTCATCTTTCCTATACAAGGTTGGCACTTTGACTAAGAACACTTTAAGATGGCAAAATGTAGTATTAATATGTACTAATCTATTCCAGTTTGGCAGTTATTTACAATGGTACATAATTTTCTTTTTCTTCATTGAAATACAGAAGAATAAAATGATGGTTATCTTTTTAAACAAGTTTACATTTGAAATCACGTTTATAACAAATCAATATTTTCACATTTTCATATATTCCTATAAAATTAACTTTCTAAAAGCTTATGATGCATTTTTATGACTGTCTATTACCAATATATTTTGTTGAATGTAGCAAGAATTGAGTCTTAAAAGCTTATAGACTTATAGCAGTGTTAAAAAAATTTCAAAGTAGCAATTGATTTCATAAGTGCAGTAAGAGAGGATACATCTACATTTATATTTATATATACAGAACACACAAGTAATACATGAATGGAAACAAATCTCTTTGTTACTTTCAATCCTTAATATGTGGAAGCTCTGGGAAAGAACTAAGAATACACAATGCAATTAGCTTAGATCTGTTTTAAGTTGCTATTTATTACAATAAATTTACAAAAATACTGCCCATGTACTGAAGTCTTTATCTAGATTACTGATCATTTCCTCTAGTGAAGCAATAGTAATCATTTCAGGTTATCTCTAAGTGAGTATGGTAAGGTTTGGAGGACATTGGAAAAATAGGATTTTAAAACTGTTCCGAAAAAAATGAAGGAGAGTTCAGTAAGTTGGGACAGCAGAAGGTATTAATCAACAATGGCTGGTTGGTGATTTTTAGACATAAATACTAGTGACCTTTCTACAGCCAAGCAGGCTGTAACCTTCAGTGCACTCAGAGCAAGGACTACAGTGTGTACATGCTGCAGGAAAGAATAGATGTTAATTTCAGGCCTATCTTGAATTGAATTCTGTATCTTCCATTTAGTAGCTGTATGACTGTGGAAGTTCATTTAATCTTTCTAAACCTCAGTTTCATTGCAAAATTGGTGTAAGGATTAAAGTGGAAGAACCCAACCGAATGACTGACACTATCTACAGTGACTTGCCTGGTCTCATAGCTCTAAATAGACTCTGTATGCTGTTATTTCCCAAATGTAAATCTTTAACTCGAAGCTCTCTCCTGAACTTTACACTCTTACTTCCAACTGCCTGCTCGGCATGTCTACTTGGATATCTGATGAGCACTTCAAGTTTATCATGTCCCACACTGGATTTCTGATCTAACACCCTGATCTAGTTTTCACCAATATAAGCAGTGGTAACTCTATCCTTCTATTTGCTTGGACTTTAAAAAAAAAAAAAAAAGGAGTGAGTCATCTTTGACTCTTTTTCTTTCTCATATTCCAAAACGTATACCTCACAAAATCTTTTTAACACTACTGGTAAACTATATCCAATATGGTACCACTTCTCAGACCCTCTGCTGATGCTTTTATGGGCAAGTCAGTGTTGTCTTTAACCTGGTTACGATAACAGCCTCCTAACTAATGGACCTCCTGTCTGGCGCTTGTCTATCCCGACTCCCTACTGAAGTGTGTTTGACCAGCAGACAGTGGAATCATGTTGCAACTCTGCTCAAAATGCTTTGGTGTCTTTCCATCTCAGAGTAAAGGCGAGTGTCATTACAAATGTCATTACAGTGTTCTGGATTACTTCACTACTATAGTGGATCTTTGACTTCCTCTGCTTCTGCTCTCCCTCTGGCTCAACCGTGCTCAAGACCTTTTGTTTATCCTGAGGCAGAGCAGGCACACACATCTTAAGGTTTTTGCATTTGCTGTGCGTCAGTGCCCCCTACTCATCCCCTGTACATGGATTTGTCTTCCAAATGCCAGCTTGGCCTGCTCCTTTACCTTCTTTAGGTGAAAGGTCATCTCAGAGAGGTCTTTCATGGCTATTTAAATATCCATCCTGCCTCCCCTTAGCCCCATCCCCTACTCCATGTCCCTTTTGCTGATTCATTATTCTTCATAGAGCTTAGGTCACCTAAAATATTTTATTTACATGGTTATGTACAGAGCTTGGCACATGGTAGTCACTCAGTAAATGCTATTACATTAAAAAAAATGTGTAAATAGAAGCAGCAAAAGTAAACTTAAATATAGTCTCCTTTCAACCTATTGTATCTGATAAAATAGAGATAAAAGGGTTATCTCTTTTGCCTGTCAGCTGTAGAAGTTGATAATAAATTATAAAATTATGAGGTAAATCTTTTAACTTTTAAATTAAATTTACAGAATCTTTAAATCT
Source organism: Vicugna pacos (assembly GCF_048564905.1). Lineage (NCBI taxonomy): Eukaryota > Metazoa > Chordata > Mammalia > Artiodactyla > Camelidae > Vicugna > Vicugna pacos. Next base: position 28,763,135 of record NC_132990.1, read on the forward strand.
TATTTGGTAAAAAAAGGTGAAATTACGTACATTATACATAGATGAAAATTTAAACATTGTGACGTAAAAGCTATGAATTTTTGCAGTCATATGTTGTTAGCATTTAGGCTTTCTTGTAGGTTTTCTGTGCCTCTGTACACAAAGCCCAGACATACGATTTTTGAAACATGTATTTTTTTTCTTGATTTACAACTATGAAATCTGTATATCTGGCCAGTGACTTGTTGAGGTGTCTCAATTTAAAAAATCGTTTTTCTAAAAGACCATCACAATCTAGTTGATTAAGTAGAATAGATCTGTATCAGCCTTCAAAGATAATGATGTAAGTGTGATTATGTTGTCAAGAAAATAAGTTTGTATATATCATTAGGAATGAAAACATGCAGAACCAAATATGTAGCATTTATATAAAAGAAGAAATAATAGCCTGTGTGTTAGTAATGGCTTTGTCTATGTGCTAAGTGACAAACTGCTCACTGTCCATCTTCACAGGATAATGTGCTTCTGTTTAAAAAGTTTTCCTGATGCCATTTATTACTTTAAATCTACATGTTATCTCTTTGTTACTTACTTGTTAAGATCTGAAGGTCTAACATAAAGGGGAGTTTATGACCTCTTTCATAAAAACTTTATCTCATCCTGATCCCCGCACTGCTGGGGAAGTTCAATCAGGGTTGCTTTGGAGAAGAGAGCGTTACATATATATGCACAGGTGGGCAGGTACTCTGAGCTAGCTGACTCTGTTCCCTTCCACACTTATCCTTTACCCAGCTATTTTCCAGTAGTTGAATAAGGCATGGCCATGTGGCCCACTTTTGACTTGAGTCAATGATATAGAATCAGAGGCACTGGCTTCCATGGAAGTGTTTGGGAGGAAACAAAATTAGCTGGCATTTCCATTTAATCTTCTTCCTTTCTACTCCCTACTGCCTGGTAATACAGATACATCCAAAAATTCAGGGTAACTTAGATTCTACTGCTTTGAGTTAGGTGGGACAAGGGGAAAGAGGGTTGCAGTGTTGGAGGGGTGTATTACTTTGTATGGCAGCTATAAGAAAGTATGTTTTAAGAGTCATGATCTGCTTCTCCTTCATTGATTGAAAATTGAAGATTGAAGCTAAGCAGAAACGTTCCTGGAAAGTGGATCAGTAGCAGATTTCTCCTCTTGTTGGCAGGGTTTGTAGCTAGTCTCTGGGATAGTTCACAGCATTATTCTGGGAGTCATTCCTTGAGTCCCATCCTAGAGCCTGATTCTCTAATTCTTGTGATGATACTGTGAAAAATTCCCAGCATATTGGGTAAATCAGGGCCCCCTCAGGAGGCAGAAACCACATAGTAATTTTGACAAGACAAATTTTATGTAAAGAATGATTAATCATAACAAGATGGTACTAATGGTGATTACCTAGGTGGGAGTACACAGATCTCTTAAGAATTCAGGAGTAGAATATGTAAGGAGTAGTCACTACCCTTGAAGCTAAGATAGAGCACCCAAGAAAGGAACCAATCTAAAATAACTCCATCTCTAGGATTGGAATCCTGGCCTCATTGAGAGGGTGTGGTCATGTTACTGAGTCCACGCTCTTACTGCATGACAAGCCAGTCAGAGGAAACACGAGGTATTGGGGCAAGGAATATTCATTCAGAAAGCCAGCAGACCAAGAAGATTGTGGACTACCGTCCTAAATAACCTTCACTCCAAGGTCCGCATGCTAGTTTCTTTTATATTACGGGGGGGGGGTAAGGAGATAAAGGAAAAAAAGGCGATCAACTGCTGCAAGTAATTCCTGGTTTTAGCTAGACTCCCTCCAGAAGGGATGTGTTAAATTCTTTCCTGCAGCCATTCATAGGTGGGCCTGGTCAGGATGTTTCTGGTGAGCTAAACAGAGGTATTTTAGCTTAACATTCAGATATGGGAGGCAGAGTTCCCGAAGATGGACCATTATGTATATTTTAAGCTATAAGCAACATCTCTTTAGTGATGAACTTTCAGCAAAGACAATAGAATATAAAGACGAAAATAAAACAAGCAGATCCAATATGGAGTCAGACTTGTTTTTTCCTATTACAGTCATAACTCCCTGGATGGAGAATTAAACTGCTGTGCAAGCCAGACTAGCTGACAGTTCACCCTTTGGGGTTCCTTAGGAGATTGCCCAAAGGGGAGCAGAAACGGCACATGCTTTGGAAACCTGGTCCTGCAGAGACCCTGTACGATGCAGGAACTTGATGAGAAGAGTGCTCTGGAACTTGAGAAGCCCTGCACTCTGCCTTGTGCCTCCAGCACCATTAAATAACAAAGCAAAATTAGTATCCCAACAGTGGGCAAAGCAGAAATGTTCAGAGTGCAGCTCAGTTACCACAGAATGGGCAATGAAATGTGCATGTGGGGCTGGGAGGCAATAAATCAGTAGCACACATAAGCAACTGAATTCTCACAAAATCACTGGTTCAGAGCTTTGGCATTTGCACTTCTCTGGGCTTATGATATTCTTCACCCAAGTCTGTGGTATAAATCTGCTACTTCTGCATTCTTCCTCCTTCTACCTCCTCAGTGCAAACTTCTGTATTAGTTTTAAGTCCTAACCCTCAGTACCTAAGACTGTGACCTTTGAAGATAGGATCTTTGCCGAGGTAATCAAGCTAAACTGAGGCTACTAGGAGCAGACCCTCATCCAGTATGACTGGTGTTTTTATGAAAAGGAAAGATTTAAACACAGAGATACACCTAGAAGGAAGAAGATGTGAGAGACGGAGAAAATGGCATCCATAAACCAAGGAAAGAGGCTTAAAGTATATTTTCCTTCACAACCCTCAGAAAGAACCAACCTTTAGGACACTGATTGCACACCGCTAGTTTCCAGAACACTGAGACTATCAACTGTTAAAGCTTTGGGATAATTTTTATATGGCAGCCTTAGCCAACTAATACATTAGCATACTTCAGGTTACACACATTATAAATGTGGCTTAAACAGTGTGTGTTTGTCTCCTACAACAGAAGTAACAGAGTAGGTGATCCAAGGTTTGGTTCTGCCTCAATGAAATCAAAGCGTTGCGTTGGATTTTCTGTAGTGTTCATTTGCTTCCCCATTACATCATAAGAGGACTGCAGTAGCTCTGAGCATTTTGGGCTCACAAGACAATGTCTTGGGGACCTTGCTCAGGAGATTCTCTTCATTAGAGAGGAGGATGTTCCTTGGAAGCATCAACCTCTACTACCCCGACAGATGTCTCCACCACATCTCAGAATTGTGTTCATGCTCTTCAGCTATTGCTCTGGGGGGATGGGTGAGTGAGTAACTGGCAAAATATGGGCTTGTCCCTTAGAACCCAAGGAGGAAGTGGCTGTGGGGCAGGCAAACAACGATGGATGCTCCAGCTTCCCTGGCCATCCTCGCTAATGTACAAATTTCCCCTAGCCATTATTTTTCCCTTTGCCAGGTGTCATTTTCTTTTCCAACTTTTAGCTTTTCTGAACTTATTCTATTGTTAGATTCTTTTTTATAGCATAAAATTAACAATTTAATTTAAAAATGAGCAGAGGAACTGAGTAGACATTTTTCCAAAGAAGACATACAAATGGCTAACAGACACATGAAAAGTTGCTCAACACCATTAATCATCAGAGAAATACAAATCAAAACCACAGTGAAATATCACCTCACACCTGTTATAATGGTTATTATCAAAAAACCAAGATAAAAAGTATTAGTGATGATGTGGAGAAAAGAAAACACTTGTACACTCCTGGTAGGAATGTAAATTGGTGCAGCCACTATGGAAAACAGTTTAGAAGCTCCTTAAAGGATTAAGAATAAAACTATCATATGACCCAATGATCCCACATCTAGACATATCTAAAAGAAATGAAAACAGACTACTGATGTAATGTCTGCACTTCATATTCATTGAAGCTTTATTTACAATAGCCAAAACATGGAAACAACCCAATTAGGGATGTGCTTGGGGACAGTGGTTGGGATGCAAGTTAGAGGGGCTGGAACAGCTGGGTGCTGGCCCCACCATTGTCTTTTGAGGTAATCTGCAGGCTTGCTCATGTGGAGTCACCACGTGGGCTAATCTGGGCTTCCTTGAAGCATGGCAGCCTCAAGGTTCCTGGGCAAGTTAAACGGTGACTTAGGTTCCAGCAAACAAGGTGGAGGCTACATTGCCTTTTTAAACCTGGCCACAGAAGTTATGTAGTGTCAACTCTTCTTCATTGTTTTGTTGTACATGAGTGTCACAAGCCTGCCTGGATTCAGAGGAAGGGAAGAGACTCCTCTTTCCAGCAGAAGAACTGTCAAGGTCACCTTGTAGAATTGCTTCTATGATCGGTGATATTGTTGCAGCCATTTTGAAAAGTAAAGCATTCCATAGTCAGCCCTCTGTCCACAGTTTATATCCCTCTGATGGGCAAAATGCACACACTCCTTTCCAAAATTCTCCTTCCTCACCTAGCAGGCTCGGGCTTGAGGTTTAAGATCTTTTATTTAAACCATATCCAAAGATATTTTTTGTGCAATTACTAAGATAGAGGTCCATGAGTGTCATTCTTGTTCATCAGAACACCTAAGAGTTGAAGACATAAGATAGCTAATACAGGTACCCTGATTCAAATAGAAAACACTGGAGACCCACAGCAGTTGCTGGTATATAGCATTTTTGACACCCATCTGGGCACATGTCAGTTTCTTGGTTAAAGTTCAATCTTGCTCTGTGGAATTGTCCTCTGGCATCATTTGGCTACATCCCTTAGACATCATTCTTTGTCCATTACAAGTGGCAGGTGTGTATAAATAAGGAAATATTTCAGCCTGTTTCCTGCCCGTAGGAGTTTGAGTCCAAAGGCCAGTTTTCATTTTGCACTATGTTCTTTTCATTTCGCACTATGTTCTTTTCATTTCACTTTGAAATCATTTTGTTTTTAATGTGGGTTTTTATAACTTATCTCTTAAAATCTACTACATTGGAAAAATTCACATCCACAAATCTCTTTCCATTTCCTTGCTTTTTCTAGAGACTGCTCACATTCTTTTGCTTATGCTTCTTTTGCTATGTCAATGAAACCTCTACTTTCATTACTTTGTCTTTAATCCTGACTCCTCTGACTTCTTTTTTACTGTGAAAGGACTCTTATGACCACATCGCATTCAAGCAGATCATGCAGGATAAACTCCCCATTCAAAATCTTTAAAGCTACAAAGTTTTTTTTAGTCATGTGGGTAACGTATCCACAAACCCCCTGTGAGGCTGCTAAGGGGACACTCCCCTTAGAAGCCCTAGACACAATGAGGGCATCTGTGACATATGTCCTTAAAATCCTCAGCACTTTGAGTGATTATGATGTGTCAACATTGGTTCATCAGTTGTGAAAAAGGTACCAGTCTGGTGGGGGAGGCTGATTATAGGGGAGGCTGCACACATGTGGAGGCAATGTATATATAGGAAATCTCTGCACCTTCCTCTCAATTTTGCTGTAAACCTGAAATTTCTCTAAAAAATGTGAAATTTTTTTTTAAAAAGTTAACAGAAATTTTTTGCCTATAAATAACAAATTTTGGGGGAAAATGTCCCAGAGGTTTTTGTCTATGTGAAAGGTTCTATGAAGCACATCTTAGATCTTTCCTAGGTATTAAAAAAGGAATTTATAATCTGCCTTGGCCCTTTGTTACTTAGAAAACAGTTTTCTGCCTGAAAAAATTGGTCTAGGTTCTCGCTTTTCAATTCAGTAATTTCTAACTTCCCTTCAGTAAATGAATGCTCAATTCTTTATTTGGTCTCTTTCTTCTATTTTATTATAAGCAGCTAGAAGAAGTCAGACATTACCTTCAGCTCTCTGCCTGGAAATCTACCTGGCTCTAGCATTGGGTTTTTAGGCACATTTTCCTATTTTTAGATGGTAGTTTGGCTAAACTTCCTGCCACTACATTATAAGGGTCTCCATGACTCCAGGTACAAACAGTGTTTTCTTTGCTTTCTGGACAACCTCTAAGAGGCCAACCAAACTCTACAGTCGCACCACCTTGTACCTGGCATCTTGTTTCAGAGTTTATGCCATATGTTGTCAGAGACAAGGGAACGTCACATGGTTTGGTGGTAGTAAATGTTAGTAAGCAAGAGAAGTAAGCAGTGAGCTCTGCTATAACATTCCGGCAAGACTTCCTTATAGAAGTAAAACTTTAAAGAAGCCACTTCTTGCCTGAAATATAGCCTGAAGTTGAAAGACTTGGTGTTACTGTTTTCCTTTTTAGAGAGGGGGTATTATAAACAAAATAACAATTCTGGAGGAACATGAAAGTATAAAGGTAGAAAGACTAAACTGTGTCTCATCCCTCATTCCATTATCCCTAGTATTGGATGGGGTGTCCTGAACAGAGTCCTTGGTTAATTTTTGCTGGGTGATGGGGAAGCTGAGAGGTTCCCAAAGAAACCTCACCTACGGCATAGTTTGGTATAGGATCAGCCGTATTTTCGTCTCTGCGTATTGAATATCCTTCAGCTTCCTGTGAGTAGGTTAATATTTAGAAATCATTCCAGATAACTAACATGTATTTCCAAAAACAATATGCACCAAGAAATAAAACAAAAAATGAAAGTGGTGGGACTGGAAAAAAAATGAAGAAATGTTAAATACTCATTGAAAGCAAAGAGTATTCAGCTTGGCTTCCCAGGCGCTTCTAACAGAATAATTTCAACGAACATTATTTCTGCTGCATCACATTGGAAATGCACTTTGGTACAGTTCTACTTCAATTGCTTTCCCTTGGGTATTGAAAAGTTTGCCCTGGAAAACGAGAAAACCAAGTGATGGAAAAATTTCACAGTATATGGCTAAATGATAAATAAATTTATTTTAATGCTGGGAGTAAAGGCTGGCTGAGAGGCCAGAGTGAGTACACGTGAGGCAGTGGTTGTGTGTCACTAAAATATTTTTCAGAATTGTTGGTGATTGTCTCATTTATAACAGAGCTGATCGATTCTTAAAATTTATAATTGATGGAGAGACCAGGTAGCATTGAGAGTGAAGACCAGGTACTACCTGAAACATCTCTGCACATTTAATATCCTGTGGTTGCCAGACATCAGCTGTGTATTCCAGTTCTCCTACTTGACCTTCTCTGCAGACCTTTTTCTCTATTCATTGTGTGTCAGTTACTAGAATTTTTTATTTCCTAAAACTTGTTCTGCTTATAAAATATATAAATTTTCCCTTAAAGAAATATCAGTGTCCATCAAAGAATAGGAAATAATTGAATGTGTGTTTAGATTTCATGCAGCAACACAAGAAGTGTGGAAAACTTACCATGGGCCTACCGTTTCAGTGTATCATCTGTTAAAGTGTAAGCATTTCGAAGGGCAGGACTTTGATTGTTGGTGTAGTTTGTATGTGCATCTGTGAACAATAGTAGCATAAGGTATTTAACACACACTCTAAGCAGAAAATGTGGCAGTGTGCACTACAGTCGGCTCAAAGATGATGCTCAGAATCTAAAATGCTATCAACAAGAACCTCATTCTCTTCATAAAAGTACTTAGTTTAGGTAAAATATCAATTCTATCTCCAAAACTTCAGAATTAAAGCCCCCTGTGGAAAGGAAAATGTGTTGGAACCTTCCTCGCTTGACCCTAGAAAGGTAAAAATACTCATTTCTCAACATGAGAAACCAGCTTTACCCTTTGTAACACTGCTTTGGCCAAGCATTGGCCAAATATATATGCTGAGGAAAGCAAATAGATCCAAGCAAAAATGCTGGGGGAAAAGCTCTTAAGCATTTCTTTCACGGCCAGCTCCATCAGTGTTTACCAAGCTTCTGGAAAATGTCCCAATTTAGGCCTTTTTCCTCACTGTCAAGTTGAGAGAAATGAGTGGATCAAAATGGGAGAAGAGCTGGGGAGAAATGCAGGTGGTGGGAAGAACAGGTTGGAGGAATGGGATCTAAGCAAGATGTGTCTGTTACAAGTAGATATTAAATCTCTGTGTAAGTAATATTAAATCGACAGCTTCTAGATATTATTTACATTAGTGTGTCTATATTCTTCTTTCAACTCCAGACACATTAAAGGGCTTGCAAAGGATCTCTTTAAAGGACAGTGCTGTGTCCGTGGTGGAGTTGGTGGTAGGGTGATGGTTGTTGGATGCTGCTCACAAGTCCAGGGGTTGCCTGGGCGACTTGACTCTGCTGCAGTGATTTTTCACATATCATTGGCAAGCTAACTCAGATATGTTTCTGTGGTGAATGCAGAAGGTGTAAGAGTGTGCAAACTCATTCAGGCATATTTCAAGTTTCTCCTTGATAACTTTGCTAATATTCTATTGGCAGCATAAGTCACATGGTGCCTCTGAGAGTCCAGTTGCAGGGTTCTGTGTTATCACAGTGGGTTACAGGAAGGGATAAACAAAGTGGGACCTTCAGTGTAATGCATCCACCACACATAGCTGTATAAATCCTGTCAGCCATTTTCTGTGGCCATAAAACTTACCAATGGATCTCAAAGTTCCACGTTATCATGGAGGGCTCTTTATGTAACCATTCTATTTTATTTTCCCAGCAATCCTTTAGGTAAATATTTTATCTTTAAAAAACAGATAAAGATGCTGAGGCAGAGAGATGCTATGGTATCAGTGAGCTTGGACTCAAACCCAAGTCAAACAAAGCTCTTAATCTTGTTACAAAAGCGGAGAACTAGAGAAGTGGGCATTATTCCTGGTTGGAAACAGGCAAAAATGGAAATTACAGAAACATCAAAAGTTAGACAAGTTGTTAGCAGAGAGTCCAGTGGTAACGTAGCAGCCCAGCAAGTTCTGGTTGTGTTGGTGAATCCAATCCAAATGGTGACTGAGTGTCCCAGAGTACCTGCTTTTGTTTGTTTTCCTCTAAATGTCTAAATCCTGCAGTAATAGCCAATTAAAAAATATGTAATGCTTAACTTTTTCCAATATAAAATGACTGAAAAAGGAAACCTTGTTTAATAAAGTTTCACTTCACTGCTCAAGGATTTCGAGGCCTCCTTCCAAAATGGTGAGTGAAAACTGTGCTAAGCGTTTTTATGTGTAAGCCAGAAAGGTCTTTCAGTGCAGAGTCTCCAAATGTGAGTATGGAAAATAGTTTTAGACTGCACAAAGGTACTAGTGGAAACGAAGGTTTGTTGTTCATTTCAATTATTTAGAGCTCATAGAAATCTGATTATTTTCTGAAATAAAGCTACCAGAAGATCCATTTGGGTCATCCCTCAAAGATTAAACAGAGCAGCGAAGGTCAAAGCAGTATCACAGGAGCTGTGTTGTTTATAGATCAATAGAAATTCACGCTTGGCTGACTTTCATAGTCTAAGCACTAAAAAGCATCTGTCTGAAAAGACCCACCATATTTACCCAAAAAAAACCAAAAAACCAAAAAAACTGAGAAAACAATCACTGTGCCATTGCACATAATGCACTGCTTAGCACACACAAGGGTGTACACACACATACAGTCTCAAAGAGATGAACTAATCCCTTTCTAGGACATTGAAACCAAAGTGTACTTGGAACTCACACCTGATAGAAGAGACAGGTAAATATCAAAGAAGATCATATATATGCTAATTTCAGTTTGAATATGCATTCTAGTACTGTTTAGAATTTTACTCAGTGGAAATGGTGAGATCTGATTTTTGAAATGCTGAAAAGTAAACCAGTCCACATCTGAAGAGTACATAACATTTTCACTTAAACGCTAGCAATTAGCCCTATAGTCATCTTTTAGACACCATAGGAGTGAAATTCAGGTATTTTCTTACTTCAGGCTTTCAATATAATTTTCTTCTCTACATCGACCCACCTGTCAGTGATGAGTCTTGATCCCCAGGCTGTCTGAAGCAAGACAAACTGGAATCTCAAGCTTTTCTTCAGTATTAACCTGATCATGGCAAACTAAAAGGCGAGGAATTTTATATACTTTCAGGTTTCTTATTTCCTGAGATTATCTTGCATCAGAAATCTCTTATCTCTTGATCTTAAAATTTCTGTTCTCTAAATCAGGAAACCTAACATTTTCACTTAGATGACCCACCAATTCAGTCACTCTGTTCCAGGTTTGACAGCTGGGAGTAGGGAATTGGCCCTGTGTACAAGATGTTGTAAGTGCTGCAGTATCAAGTACCTTCAACTTAATTGTTTTTCCTCTGCTCAAATCTCAATTAACCTATGCTTTGTTAATTACAAACAAAATAAAACAAAACAAAAACTGGTAACTTTCTCTATGATAAAAGTTATTTTCAATTAAATGTTGGCTATTGTGCAGGCTTCTTTCTCAGTAGGGGAGGGGGATTGCCCCAGGACACATCTCGCTATATCTGGAGACATATTTTTCTTTCTTACAATTAGAAATGAAATACTATAGGCATGTAGTGGATGGAGCTCAGGGATACTTCTGAACAGTCTCAAATGCACAGGACAGCCTCTCACAACACAGGGGTATCTGTTCTACTTGTTAGCAGTGCCCAGGTTGAGAAACTCTGGTATAAACCAAAGAAAAAAGACAAATACTCTTAATCTCTATTTCTCCAATTCTTCCCCCACTGTTTCCAGAGAGAATGAAGCCTAAGGTTAAATCAGACCTTTACTTTTAGAAAGAATTTAATAGTTATTGTGGAACTATGAAAAAGCATAGCAAATACCGGTTGGAAAAGGGTGGGGGTGGGTAAAATAACCCATTTTGAAGGAAAATAGAGGAACAGATCTCATATTCATTCATTCACTCATTTATTTCAAACCTACCATGCATGTAGAGCACCTAACAGAGTCTAAAGTAATGGGGGTGGGGAGTACAGTGGACACACAGTGAATCAGGCAGAGTACTTACCATTAGGATGTCAGTAGCACGTGGTTGATTGTGGAAGGAAGGATGAAGAAAAAAGAAAAAATGCCTCTTCCTCTTAGTTTTCCTAGTTGTGGAAACACCAATACTGCAATAAAAGCCATGAAAACAGAGGAATGTAGATGGGAAAAGATTAAGGCAGGAAGAATCTAACAATTATGAGAAACTTACTCTGTTGTATTTGATAGATTAGGTGTAATGTCATTTCAGTCTCCTAAAAAGCTACTTGAAAATGAGGAAACAAGCCAATAGAAGCTCTGTTACTCATCCAGAGATACAGCCAGGATTTCAGTTGATAGACGTAAGTCTCAAGGGTCTGACTTTTCCTCCATTCTCAAATTCATCAAGTCTCTCACATTTGGATTATCTGTCTCTCAACTCACCCTCTTTTACATGGATAATGCCCATTCATGCTTAAGGTTTCCACTTAGATGACCCTTTCCTGCAAGTCTTCTCTGCAGGTCTGAATAAATCACCTCTTCAGTGTGCTGCCTACACTTCTGCAATCACAGCCCACATCTTGGTGTATTCAATAGCCTGTGTCCACTCACTGGTGTATCATGAACTCTTGGCCGTCTTATTCACTCAAATTGAGTGATTAGCAAAGTACATGACACATAATGCATGATCCCCATATGACTAAATAAATTTGTATCTCAGATATTCCCAGATATTTTGAAGCGTGTGTGTGTGTATGAAAAATACACATACAGGGGAAAAAAATCTGCTCATAAAGCCACTGCTTTTCTCTAGCTGGGTGCCCTACAGAGGGATTGGGGTCTTTGGTCTCTACCATAATTGACAGAGTTCATTGTCTTATTTAACCACCAATGAGGTTATGCTTGAATTCTGGAGAGTATCAGATGGAAATGATAGGAAAGACAACAGTGAATTTCTTCAAAAGCTCTTTTGGTTCAGATCCCTTTTCCTATCTTGGTGATCTAGAATGTATTCAGTAGAACATAAAATAACCCCTTACCTTCTACTGTAAAATGTAGAGCAGACAATAGGCTCACTCCTGCTTTCTCCTGGCCTTCACTCTTGCTTTGACTATGTGGGCAAGTTATAAAGAAGGAAAGAATCTTCATCTCAGTACAATGGTAAGTAATTCAACTTATTCATACATGCAACCTGTGTTTTCTTGCATATTTAAAAGATGTCTTTGATGTGATATAAGTGAGCAAAAAGATGTAATTTATTAGGCTGAGAGTGTGACACAAAAACATGACTTAAAGCCATCCTCAGTGAATGACATGTCATTTATTTTTGAATTTCCCAACTAGAGTAGTTTTGTGCTACCACTATAATACAACATAGCTTTGTTTTATGATATCTCATGATTATAATACAGAATTTATATAAAGGAGATATCATAAAGGGCAAATATTTTCCAAAAATATTTCCGCTGCACTAATTCTAATCTAATGAGCCTTAAGAAATGCAATGATCTCATATTTGTCGTATTGTTAAAACTGCGGAGGTGGTTTAACAAGTGTTTTCACATCATGTGTGCTTTGTTAGATGTTAAAACAGTTTAAGTGGCATAATTAAAATAGAATGGTAGGTGCCCTGGGGAGACATTCACAGCTCTGTTTAAATATAAGTGGAACTTCACAGATGTTAGCCAAATTTTCTAAATGTATGCTTGTTTCTGAAGTCCTACTTTAAAGAAATTTTCAAAGTATTTTCCTAAGACCGTTCAGTGATTTTCTTTCATTTACTAGGTTTCTTCATTAGAAAGGTTCACTCATGTTAACAAAGTAAGAAAAGTCTGATTGTACAAGACTGTTACCTAAGGTTTTACAGCAAAGGTGAATTCTAAAACCTATTCCACCCACCTTTGGACTTAAGGTGTCCAGAATTACATTAATCATAATTCTTGGTTCAAAACACAATCATTACTGGTCTGTGCACGGCCAACATTCTGCCCTCCCTTGCTTTCTTCCTTCTCTCATAATAATGAAATGAGTATCTGCAAACCTACCCTGCAAAACGAAGCCAGGATCTCCAGATTATTCTCCCTTTGATTATTTTTCCTCCTTACCCATCTGCCTGCCTCCAGCCACTAAAGGGAAACATTATCTTGGATCTTGTATTGACCATCCCCTGATTTTTCTTTTTTATGTACTTATACTAGTATTCTATCTTTTAAGAATTGAAATATAGTTATCACATTTGACTAAAAAATTTAAGATTAGTTATTATTGTGGACTGTTACCATTCTGTCTTAAACCTGAAAGTTTTTCACTGTATAAAGGACTAATATTCCAAAATTCTGCCTCTAAGTCGGCTGTCGAGAGCATGAATTCTTAGGACGTATGATACTACTCATGACTAGATTTTAAGTTGCTTCCCCAAACTTAGGAGACATTGTTAACCTGTGCAGTACAAATGACAGTTGCCTGTTTTCAGTGTCCTGAGTGTAGAGCAGGTACAAAGAACAATAGGAAAGCTATAAAAGTTTGTCAGGTAGTGTTTGGTTCATTAATTAACCTACTTAGGTTATTAACAGATATTCAACCTTGGTGAAATTACCCAGTCATTTTTAAAACTCACTTTTCCTCAGCAATTTAAGGTAGCGATATTTAACCTTACCTTCTTAGTGACTCTTGATTCTTCTTCTACGTAAGATAAAGTCATGGAATCTCAAAAGCTATATAGACTTTAAGAAATTATTTAGGGGTCTAAGGTAATTGTGTTCAAGGCAAAATTTGAGAATATGGGATAAAAGGGCCAGAGAATGTAGGATATGAATAAGATCAAATTTACTTAAGCGTTATAGCAATAAAAATCTTTAATGGTGTATAGGTGGGTAATTGACCAACTGGTACTCTTGAGTTATCTAATAGTTCTCAGAACCCTTTGTAGCATAAAACAAATTATGTTCTTTATTCAAATGACTTCACAGTAAGTGTAAGGTAATAATCTATGTATTATAAAACTTGGGATGAAAATTTTATACCTGAAATTTGTCAGATTCCTAGTCTACAGAATACATTACAGAATGATTTCTCACTAATCACAAATTACCTGGACACAGATTATTAGGGTTCATATTTTTCTTGCATACTTTTCTAGATTTACAGGAATTTCACACGTAAAAGTGAGTTAAGCATCTATTCCATGACTTAGGGAGACTGTATGTATTTTTTCCTCTGAGTAGCTTAAAAAAAAATCACTTGATGTTTGTTTGGCTTGAGGACACTGCGTATTTTTTTTTAATGCCTTGATTATGTTATTTCTTTTTTTTTTTAATTGAATTGATTTAACAATATTAGTTTCAAGTATACAGCATAGTGACTTGATATTTTTCTACATTTCAAAATGACCACTGGGTAAGTGTAGATACCATCCATCACCATGCTGTTACTAGAATTTTAATCACTATATTTCCTATTCTATATATTACATCCCCATGACTTATTTATTTGCAACTGAAAGTTCATACCTCTGAATTGCCCTCACCTATTTCACTTATTCCCTCCTCACCTTTGGCAACCAATTTGTTCTGTGTATCGGTAAGTCTGTTTGTATTTTATGATATTTGTTTGCTTGCTTTTTGGTTGGTTTGTTTTTTTAAGATTCCACATGTAAATGAAATCGTATGGTATTTGTTTCTCTCTGACTTATTTCATTTGGCTAGACCTAAAGGGTATTATGTTGTTGCAAATGGTAAGATTTCATTCATTTTATGGCTGAGTGATACACCATTGTCTGGTTAAATTTTTTTTTTTCAGTTTCGAGGTATCATTGATAAATAAAGTTATAAGATAGGTAAAGTGTATATTGTGGAGATTTGATGTATGTATATAATGAAAGAATTTCCCCCACTTATATAACATCTGTCACCTCATCTATTTATCTTTGCCTTTTTTTTTTTTGGTTAGAATAATTAAGTGCTACTCTCTTTACAAATTTTAATTATGTAACAATGTTATCAACTCTAATCACTATGTTTTACATTACATACTCAGATTACATTCACCTTGTATCTGAAAGTTTGTCCCCTTTTACCAACCTCTCCTTATTTCTCCCACCCCCAAACCCTGGCAACCACTTTTCTACTGTATCTATGAATTTAACTTTCTTGTTTGTTTAGATTCCACATACAATGATACATGCAGTATTTGTTTTTCTCTGGCTTATTTCACTTAGCGTAATTCCTTCAAGGTCCTTGCATGTTGTCACAAATGTTAGAATTTCCTTCTTATGGTTGAATGATCTAATATGTGTGTGTATATAATACAAATCCTTTATCAGATACATGATTGGCAAGTATATTCTCTCTTTCCATAGGTTGCCTTTTCATTTTGTTGATGGTTTATTTCTCTGTGCTTAAGCTTTTTAGATTGATGTAATGCCACTTGTTTATTTTGCTTTAGTTTCCTTTGTTTTTGGTGTCAAATCCAAAAAATCATTGGCAAGACTGTTGTCCCTGAGCTTTCCCACTGTTTCTTCTACGAGTTTTACGGTTTCAGGACTTAGGTTTGAGTCTTTAACCCATTTTGAGTTGATTTGTGTGTGCAGTATATGATGACTTAAAATACTCTCTGACAGAAAACAATATACTCCAAAGTTTATGCTTCAAACTAAAGGGAAAGGGGAATTTGAGGAGATGGGATGATGTCAGGTGGACTCTTAATCCTTTCTTGGGTATTCAGATAAAATTGGCTTAAGCCCAGCCAACTCCTTTCAGTATCTCTGTAGATTTGGTGAAGGAGATGCTCCCTTTTACTCCTGAAAATGATTCTTGTTTCTACTGATGTTGCATTTCATCTCTTGAGGTTGTCCTTTTTTCCAGACTCCCATTTGTACATTGTTGATATCTCATGAAACACCATTCATTTAAGCTGGCTTGGTTGTGTCTAGGAAACCTTTTGTGAAGATTTGGAGATTATGACTAGGGAATAAAAAATCAAAGAGTAAATAATTTTTAAAAAGAATAATACACGCCTTTTCTAATAGATTATCAATCATCCCCCTTCCAGGATAAAATGCTCAACTGATCTTCTCTCTTCTCTGGTCTCCAGTCCCTCCAGTCCTCACCTCTAGTTTTCTTTCTCACCCTCACAGCCCACTGGCAGTCCTCCTTGGTAGATTTTTCATTTATTACGCACAGTAATTGATTCCTCTTTTTGTTTTAAACTTGCTTATTCAGATCACTCCCTGAAAATTCCATAATGTCAAGGTTCTTTGAGTTTTTTTCCAATTGAAAAAATAATCTTCCCTAAAAAGTCTATCTTGCTTATGTTTTTTCCTCATTTTATGTGTAATAATGTCATTAGTTCTTCAATACATGTTAGCTGCTGTTCTGTTTCAGTGAATATTAAACCTATTAAAATAATACACTATGTTTAAACATGTTTCTTTTCCCCATAACTGTTTCCTTATAGGCCCATAAGTTTTGCTTCTGCAAATTATTTTACCAAGGGGATATTCAGGAGCTTTGGAGAAAAAATTTTGTAGTTAAAAATAATTAAGAATAATTGGGTTTCTTTACCCACTTTTTGGTATTTACATAATCTGTTCTTTAAAGCAGCAAAACTATATTCCAATTTGCTTCTGCATTTTTAGAGTCTTAGATAACCTTGGGCATGGCATTAATGGAGATGTAGACTGCAGGGTGAAATCAGTATTCCTGTTAACGTAAATTGTGTGCCCTCCTACTTGGAATCTGTGGTGAAATACCCAGGGAATCTTTGTTACTTTACTTACTATTAACTTCACTTAAGGGGAAAAAGAGATCGTTAAGACCAAGTTTGAGCAAGAGCTTATGACTTTCTGGATAATGACTTTTTCTGTAAGTGGATGGGAAGTATATTGACCATGCTTTGTGCTTTAAGGGTTATTTCATTTCTTAATTATTCTTTTAATAAAATAGAAAGGAGGGGTGCAAATGAGCCACCTAAGGCTAAAGTCTTCACTGTGGAAAGCAGAAAGCTCCAAAGAAAATGGGCTTTTCTTTACATGACAAGTTAGAAGAGTTTATCTTTCCAGGTTAAGTAGTCAGTTGTGAATGCTCCCAAAACATCCATTGTGAATCTTTCTTTCATAATATTTCTTCTACATGACCTTTCTTTGCTGTGGTAGGAGATTTGGTAAGATGACCTCACTTCATGGAATGATTGTACTTTTTTTTTTTTCTTTTAGTGATTTCAAGATTAAGTTTAAACACTCAACATTTAATGTTTTAGTGCTACTATTTGAATGGGTAAAATAATATTGATCTTCTGAATCTTTGTTATGATCAGTTACAGCTTAGGCATTAATGGTTCAATCTCATTATTTGAGAAGTATTTATTAAACTTAATACTGAGCAGACACTTGTCTAGGGGATAAAATTGAATTTAGACTTTCTTCTACTTAATTGATAGATATTGCTACTTTTTGTACATCCCTGGCCCCTATCTCTATTGGAAGGTTTTTATTTTGGAACATACTCAGCTGTTCTAATTTTTAAAACTAGATGAAGGTGCTGCAGTTAGGAATGTCCCCCTTATAATAATGAGACCTAATACTTACTGGATACTTGCTATGTACCAGACACTGTGCTATGTTTTTTAAATGTACCTATCTTAAGTAATCAAGTTAACACCTACAGTTTATTGTTGAGAAAAATGAAGAACAGTGAGGGCAAATCACTTGACCATGGTCATACAGCTAGTAAGTATTAGCACATGAATTTGCTTTGCAGGCTGGCTACCTTCAAAGCTCTACTCTAAATCATTGTACTAAGGTAGGTGTTTCATTTATGGTAGCAGGATGACTGCTTGCTCCCATGGGTAAGGGCAGGATGAAAGTAACGAGTCACTGTGATTTGCATAATAAAAAGCGAGTGATAGTGACTCCACCGCTTACTAGTCCTTGGGACCACTTTAAAGTCGAAGGCTAATAGCTCTTACTCATGAGTTTATGGTGAGGACTCAGTAAGTTAATATGTATAGAATATGTCGTTCTTTCCCGGGCAATTCTAAATTGCCAGTAAACATCTGCTTTTATTATCATTAAGATTGTTTTGGAATATTCAGACTAATGCATTTCTATTGTTAAAAGGACCTTAAAGATCAAGTCAACTCTTGCCCTCTTGACAGGAAGAGGAGATATTTATATGACATGTTCTCCAGACTGGAAAATGCCTTTTTTAATTTTTATTTTCTCTTTGATCAGAAGGATCAAGTGAATGTACTTCTTAACTTTTTAACTTAGAAGAATTTATTTATTCAATTTTTTGTTTCTGTATTTTGCTCCCCAGTCTTCTACCACAATAAAATTTGCATATCCTATGGAAAAGTCTAAAGACTAGTATACTAACACATATATACCCTTCATTCAGACTCACCAATTGTCACCATTTTTCAAAATTTGAGTTTCTCCCCCTTTCTCTCTTTTTCCATATATGTATGTGTATCACATAAATTTTGGCTGAGTTATTTGAAATCGAATTGTAGAGATTAATATACTTCATCCCCAAGTCTTTAACTAGGCATTTCTTAATAACAAAGAGTTTCTTTTACCAAAATAGTACTGTCATATCTAGGAAACTTAATATGAATGAAATAGAACTGTTATTTAATATGCAGTTTTTATTCATATTTCTGCAGTTATCTCTCTTTTTATTTTGAATGAAATACATTACTATCAAAGAATGTTACTGTAAAACTCTCAATTTGCTGAAGATATTAAAGGTTATGGGAAACTTCATTGTAAACTTTCTCTAGGTATATGAAAATAACCTACATTCAAGTAACAAAGTTTTATATATTTACAGTAAATGTAAATTGTAAATTGCCTGAGTCAGTTTCACAGTCTTCATTCTTTCTCTACCAGATTTTAAAGAAGGATGACATATTGAAATCGACAATTGTATTACTTTTCATATAAAGCTTCCTTGAATTTTTAAAATATTTTTGTTTGGAAATTTTCAAACATACGCCAAAATAGAGAACATAGTATATAGTAAGTCTCCAAGTACCCATTCATCCATCTTCAATGATAGTCAACATTTTAACAGTCTTATATATCTTCCAATTATTTGTGTGTGAGTAGTATTTCAAAGGAAAACTTAGATTATCACATCGTTTTATCTGTAGATAGTTTAATTTAAATGTCTAACCGCTAGGATATATCCATATATCTCTTTTCGTTTACATTTTTTTATGCCATTTGCTTGTGAAAAGTCTTTTTGTTCAGTTTAGAGAGTCCCACATTCTATATTTGCCTGTAGACTTTTTCTTAATGATGTTTAAACCATTCTTGATTCACCTAAGTTTTCTGTTTACTGATACTTATATCTAGAAGTTTGGTTATATTTAGGCCCTCATCTTGTTTTTTCAAGAATACATCATTGATAGGACTATATACTTGCTGTTGCATCATACAAAGAGGCAGGCATACCACACTTGGTGGTTCTGCTTGCAGAGAAGCTATGATTAATCTGTGTATTTACATGGTATCAATCTGAACCATTCTTTATGAAGTTTCCCGTCAGTATTTTACCTAATTGTTTTAGAGTTTATTAATGATCGTTGTCCACCTCCATTATTTCATTAGGACTCTCAAAATGGTGATTTTCTATATTTAGTGTTTCTTCTGCATTTGATGCCATGACTTCCTGGAAGATCTTTCCCTCATCTCTTTGACTATGTGTTTTTGGAGCCTGTTTTCTACAGAAAATATGGGCTCAAAGCTTGATTCATTCACATTATCAATTTACAGAGTAGTAATAACTTGTCTTCATGTTATCACCAATGGTGTTTTTCACATTTTTAATAGTTTTGCTTTTACATAGTTAGTTGATATGTTGGCTGCTACATGCAGGTTTTTAGCTATTGCACCATGTTTTCAAAGTACACCTCTCAATTACATGCATTTGCGTAGGTGGGCATATCCTTGTATATCTGCAAGTACTCTTCTTTCTCTGCAATGGGTGAAGGTTATTTTCCCTAAGTAGAGGAGTCTTTGATTTCAGAATTCTGTTAGTTGTTTCTAGGAGTTTCTCTCTACCAATTTTTAAAATATACCATTGTAGATGAGCAATTGAATAGAATTTCCTTATCCTTTGTTAGTAACTTGTTCTTTTTATTTGAAAGCTTAAAGTTCATTTTTTTCTTTGTTTAAGAAGTTCAAGTATCTTATCAGCAGATTCCTATGTGTGTATATTTTCTCATAAGTCCTGCTGGGAACCAGCCAAAATCTATAAACTATAGGTTGGAGAGTTTTCTCCATCTCATGGAATTTTTTAAATTGTAATTTGTTTTATCTTCATCTATTTCTACTGTTTCTTCTTTTGGAAAGCCTATTCTCAGTTTACAGTTACCGTATCTACCCTCCAGATCTTATCTTTCTCTCCAAACTACAGTCTGTTTAAATTTTGCTTTATCTTTGGCTTGATCTTCTTCCAGATTAGTACCTTGAGTCAAAACAGAGATGACTGTCTTCTTCAGTGTATATACTAAATTTTCAGTTAAAGTCTATTACAAAAAAATATGTTTGCCTACATTTGATGTTAGTTGTTTATTCTCTAATAATTATTTTCTTTAAGTATTCTCTGTGTTTTCCATTATCTCTATTTCAGGAAAGGTCTGTTTTGATTTTTCTGTTTGATCTTTCTCTCTGGTTACTGGACATTGAAAAGTGCTAAAATTGTTCTCATTCTATTACTAGGGTTCAGTAGCTTGGAATCAAAGCACAGTGGTACAGAGTGGCAAAAGGCCAATGGATTATCAGCACCTGCAGGCTGGAGGTACATCAAAAATCAGACTGATCCTAGCAAAGACCATTTTGTTAGGGAGTCTCTGTAATTTCCTGCCCTTAGAGGTGTGTGTGTTGGGGGGCTAGTTCAACTTCTCCTTACCTCTCTATAGAGCAAGAAAACTAGTCCTACTCAAATTGTCTGGCTCCAGATGTCTTTGGAGGGGATCATAGGATACCGAAGGCTAGGATCTCCTCAGATTCTGTCACAATCTGAATCGGTCACCATTTCTCATGCTTTCATAAGGACCAGCAAGAAGGAAGATCTTTATTGACTCAAACTTAAACCCACTTACCTGCTAGCTTCAGTAATTTTTTGGCATAACGAAGAGAATGACTTTAACTTGATAATTAAAGGCAGTATGTTTTCTTTACTCGACCTAGACTTCAGAAGGATTGTTTCTTGTGCCACGAGCTTTGTTTTTTAGCCACTGACAGAGAACCCAGTCAAATTTAGGAGGAAAATTATTTTGGATCTCAGGTCCTCTGAGATTCCTTCCTGATTCATGTCACCTTATTTATAAAGGCAATATGTTGAGGAAAATATGCTTATGTATCGTATTTATTACACAGAATACCTTGAGTTCTTTTGGAAGTAGAGGTCATAAATAAGTAAAGGAATTCTTAATCCCTCCCAACTGAATAAGAAGATAATTTAAAATTATATAAAATGACTTGATCATATCTTTTTCAAAACACTTCCATTTCAAGAACAGTAGAGTTAAAAATGTTTTGACAAAGCCAAAAATGTGATCAAGAAAATAATTCAACTTATTAGGCTATCTGGATTCTAATCCTAATTACGTTACCAGTTGACTTTATGATTCTGGGGAAAAAAATCATGATAATGTTGCTTCTCATCTGCTAAATGGATCAATAGTATAGGTGAAAACTTAGACCTCCTTCATTTCTAGATTTTCTGAGTCTGCATAAATATAACTTTGAATCTGAACACTAAGATTGAAAACTTTGAAGACAAAATAATTAACATAACTATATCCAAATGGAATGTAAAAGAACAGTATTACAATAGTAAGCTATACTTAGCCTCCACCACAGAAACAAAAATAACAAAAGCACAAGTCTGCTATTAAATAGGAACTGTGTTGTGTGATGCAAATGTGAGACATTATTGTCCAGTTGTTTCTAGCACCTTTGCTAAAGATCTGTTTAGATATTAAAGTCAGATAAAGATGCACTTTTTATCATTGTAAGACTTGGCACTTGTGATAATATGTAAAAGACATTTTCCAAGGAGTGAGAGTCACAACTAAGTACCCTAAAAGTCAATGCAGAAGTCACAAATACGCATTTATCTTGACCAAGAAAACTTTATGATGGCTAAGAATCATCTAAAACATACCCTCGTGCCACCTTTAACTTTTTATCTTTTTCACTGTATTGTTCCCCTCTTTAAACTTTTGACGGCATCACTATTCATACACTCTACATACCTGTTTTTCTTTTTCTTTATCCTTGTGTGTAAATACCCCCTAAATAGCCACTAAAATTTGTAAGAAGGCTAAGAACTTTACCTAGACTCTTTGCTTGGGAGATCTAAATTTCTAGCTGTGCTGTTGGAATGCATATCTGTGGTCACCAGATTGTCTTGAGTATCTGCGTCTGCTCGATTATTTTTTAAATTTAATTGTATTGAACTATTGCTACAAATGTAGCAATACAGTTAAGTGCTATGAAACATTATTTGTCCTATGTATATAATGCACTGTCTTGAAAAACTATGAAAAAAACTGAATAGATCAGCAATAGAATATATGTGCAGATTCTAAAGGGTTTTGTACAAATGGTTAATAGAAGCAATGTAAGGAGTAACACACACACACACACACACACACGGAGGTTAATGTGCGAGAATGGCATGAGAAGGGAAGAATGATGCGGCCAGAGAAGAAAAATGTTGGGACCATTAACCAAATTGTTCCAACTTGAGGAACACAGTGCAAAATTATTCTGATGTGAGGAACATACTGAAGGATGTTGTCTTTAGTCTTTGGGCAGTTAGAAGCCAGTGTGGACTCTCACACAAAGCAATAACATAACAGAATCAATGCTATAAGGCCTGCTGTTAAAACAACAAAACAAAACAAAACAAAACAAACCCGAATCTACTAAACTGTCAATTTACTTAAATCTGCTAATATAAAATGTTACTTTTATTGTCCCATAATTATAATAAATATTCTAAGTAGCTTAGTTTTTTTTTTTAAGTACAGAAAATATTCTTTGAGCAAGAAATGATCAAATATTGACCAGAAGAAGAGCGGATGTTCTCGGTGGTAATTACAAAGTCTCCCACCCACATTGAAGAAATAATTGTTGTTGACAAATCTACAAATTATTTTATGGAGTATTACTATAAGAAAATAAGGTAAATATTCATGTCCTAAATATTTAGTTTTGTTTCCACTTGAAATATAATTGAAAAGGCATGAGGACACCTGTAATATAATATACCTGGGAGGTCATAGAAGTGGCATATAAGAAAAATGCACCTTGCTTAAAAATCCAAAACAGATTTTGGTTAGGGTTGGTATCTGTAGAACCGACTTAGTTTCAGTCAGAGCTAAAGCCCCCATCCTCCTTAGTTTTAGGGGGAGCTGTGTTTGTATTATTCGTGAACACTGCCTGTGCTGCAAAATGTCTTGAGAGAACTTGAGGAACTCAGCTTAGTGCGCCACAACAGATATTTCCAAATACAAACTATTATACCTGTAAGTGGGGACTTCTTATCCCTGCTTTTCAATTAGAGGAAGGTGTTGATTTACAGTTCCTACAGCCCTTTCTACATCAGAGAATTAAAATATACATGAGAAGGCATAGTGAAGCCTTTTGAGAAACTTCTTACTGATCCAAGATGCCTTTTTACTTATTATGTTAAAAACTAGCTACACTAGGCAGGTTTAGGTATAAGGCATTATGTGGCACTTACAGGTAATCCCCGTGTTTGCATACACAAGAATGCATTTTGCACTAAACCAATTTATCTTGTCCTCCTTTTAAAGAATGGAATAAAGATTTTATTTAAATGGACTTATAGCAATTTATTTTATCTAAATATGTCTTTGCTTATTGAAATGAGAAAAATTTAACTTTTTTCAGTGATGGAACTCAGAACAGGTTGGTCAAGGCAGTCCTTTGCACACTGCTGGTGGGGTTAAATTGATTGGAAAATACTATTGAGGAAAGTGGTGTTGTTATGGGTAGGAAGAGTTTTCAAATATATTTAGCCTTTGGGCTGTAGACTTATCTTTATGAATATATTCTTAAGCAAGAATTAGTAAATTTGTTTTTAAAAATATGAACAAGGATGGTGTAACATTGTGATTTATAATAAGTATATATTTGATCTGCATCTCAAAGCTCCTCAAACTCTTGGAATTTCCTAAGTGATGATAGTTATAAAGGTAATGACAGTGTATTTTGTTATTTTGATGAGGTGACTTTGGGATGGCAACTAAGGATGGAGGCTGGTTGCTTGGCAAACCAATCACATTATCAGAGGGTGGGAACTTGAGGTACCCTCAACCCCAACACCTGGAAGGGGATAGGGGATGGAGGGTGAATCAGTTGCCAATGACCAATGATTTGAGCAACCACGCCTGTGTAATGAAGTCTCTGTAAATACCTAAAAGGACTGTGTTCTGAAAACTTTCTGGTTGGTGAATACAAGGAGGTTCTGGGAGAGAGGTGTGCCTGGAGAGGGCATGAAAACTCCATGTTCTTTCTCCATACCTTGCCCTGTGAGTCTCTTCCATCTGGATGTTACATCCTTTTGTAAATGAGCTGCTCTAGCCAGTTAATCACATTTAAGGAAGGGGTCCAGAGAACCTTTGGTATACAGCCAGTCAGAAGTACAGATAACAACCTGAACTTGGAACTGGTGTCTGATACCCACGGCTAGCGTTGTCAGAATGTCCAGTCTATAGCTGATTAGTCAGAAGTTCAAGTGACAACCTGGGCATGTGAATGGCACCTGAAGTTAGGAGGGAAGGCAGTCTTGTAAGACTGAGCTCTTAACCTGTGGGATCTGATACTGTCTGCAGGTAGTTTCAGAATTAAGCTGATTTGTAGGATACCCAGATGGTGTCCAAGAATTCTTGGTAGTATGGGGGAAAACCCCTTCTCCTCACATTGAAGTTGGGTCTCAGAATAACTAAGAGATGGCCATCACATTGTTATTTATAATCATGAAAAAAATGGAAACAACCAAAAGGTCCCCAAATCTTGCTTGGCAAATTCTATAATCAAAATACATGAATATATGTTACTGTTGTAGTCAAGACAAATCATGTAAATATGATGTGTGGGGATATATGTACCCCCAAACATATAAATACACATCTACTTATTTATGAAGATTTCAGCTAACTGGTTCTTTCAGATTGTCCTTGTCTTCTTAGTCTTTTGTAAGTCATTTATGAATTTATTTTAGAGTTTCTATATAGATCTTCAATCTCTCTCTTAATTTTAACCAAATATATGAATAATGTCATTACCATGAATAAAATATTATATATCACTGATTGAAAAACCATCTTAACATTCTTTCCATGAGTTTTAAGAATAAGAGATGACAATTTCAAGCCTAATTACTCTCATACCAGAAGTTTCATGATGTGAGTAATACTAGGGTCATATAAAATTTATTTCTGCCAGAACATTCATGTGATTGGAATGGTGGGTAGGATTTCCTGGCAAAATTTCATTCTCTCTCCTTCCCTCCCTTTTTACCCTTCTTTTTCCATCTTTATTTCTCTCCCTCTCCTTCCCCCAATTGCATACATTTCCAACTATGTAGTTTAGAAGTGGTAATAAGGTAACATTAATTCATTGTGTATGTTAGCATAGGATAGCAAAAAGCCAACTGCAATTCTTCTTGCTGTTCAAAGAAGTACAGTAAATATTTTTAAAAACTGTTGTCTAATAATAAAACTAAAGACTCTCAACTGTAGTGTCTTTTTTGCCAAGAGTTCTGTTATTTGTTGCTAATCCAGTACCGCGTTTTTCTTGTAGAGATGCCAATTTTCAAATCCATACTATAAGTGCAGTAATTTTGTGATGTTAGTTAAAGCAAATTGTAAATAAATGAATCAGTCTGTTTTCTGCCATGGTGATAAAAGCCACAAGTAAAGCTTTGGTCAAGGAATGTCACTGTCTAAATGGTCATTGTGGTATATATAAACAGTTTACTACAATTACTAGTGGTACTAGGGAAGCTTCACAAATGTATTTCCAAAATGAGATAGTCTAAGTGACATTGACATATTCTGCTTCAAGTCTTAATCTTTCCTTTTGTCTGTTTTTCTCCAGGGTGTGAAGTGTGAGTGATCTGTCATAGTCTTAAGCTGGTATTCTTGCAGCCTAGACATAAAGAAGGCATTAGAACATTAGCAGCAGCAGGGAAACAGCAGAGGTTCAGAAAGAACAGCCAGATTTGCTTACTATCACTATACAAGTTTTCCCTGCTACCCACAAGTAGAGCGTTCCTGTGGAACTGTTCGTATGCCAGAATGGTGTAAAATGAAGAAGCAATTACCTTAGGCTACATCTTGCCAAGGGTTGCACACAATAAATGAAGACAAAATGCTGATGCTCACGGACAGCAGTTGAAAGCTGTGGAGGCTGCTGCTGAAGTGCTGAGTGTAGTTCCTGGGGAAGGAGTTTGGTGGTGCCACTGTCCCTGCTCAGGGTGCGGGCCGCCTCTGTAAGGGCTCGCTGCAAGACAGATGGTGCTTTCTGTCTTTATTCACGAAAGTGAAGCTCCTCTTTGGATTTAATCTCAGTTACCAAAACAGGCACTAATATAGGTGTTTCCAGAAAGTGAAATGACATAAAGCAAACTTTTGAAAAGCAGAGGTTACCTGTATTCTTGTAAACATGTAAACACTTAAGAAACCATGAAAAACTATTTTATCTCTGCCCTAACCCCAATTAAGGCAAACATGCCCACTTACATACAGATAATCAAATGCTGTCCAGGAAGGAAATCAAATTTCTTCAGAGTTAGCTCAAGCTGTTCGTTAGTTGAGTTTTCAAAAATAAGTTGTTAACGATAATGTCTTTCCTAGCTGACTTTGTAATCCGTTTCCTGCATCTGTTTTGCCTTTGGTGACTCCACAGTGGAATAGTAATCACAACACTTTTTAAAAGCAGGTCTTGTGAAAAGCCGTATGTTATATGATTCTTAGAAGGAGAAACAGTTTTACATCATCAATTATTTGGCCTTTTTTTCCGGTAGATACTGTTTATGGACATGTGAATTTTACTTTATGCGGTAGACCTGTTACTGAGAAGTTATTTTTAAACCATTGGGGAGAACCTAATCTTATTTTAAATATACCAGAGGAGTTTGTTATTATTAGAGACCTTGTGATAAACAGTTCTTTAAAGTGAAATATTCTAATTTAATTTTTAAGCTGTAGTTTTCTATACTGTTATTTCAATTAGGTGCAAATGTACTGGGTGAAACTTTAAAAAAAAAAAATGTGTGGCACATGAGATGGCCAGTTGGCCTCTTCTCAGATGGCCTTGCATTACCTTTGTGATGTTACCATATTCGAGTCTGACCTTGAAACTGGCAGGCTCAGAAATTTGAGTTTGTCAGCACTCTAAGACTACACTGTAGGAGCATTGACTTAGTTCACAGAACTGTTGTATTATGTCAGAATACCAACTTAATTATAGCTGTTGAAAAGCATTGTTCTTATGCAAACTAGAATAGTTACTCAAACAGAACAAAAGCATTCTCTCCCTGAAGGTGGAGGGTCTGATGTGGGACTCCGAATCATTATTATCATGAAGTTATTTTGATGCGATTGGGCTCAGAAAATGGAGATTAAATAAGGGATATCATACAGCATGTATTACTTTGCCCTTCCCTACCCTCAAATCTCAGAGACAATGGTAGTTATCATTTCTAATTGATCAACTGATCCATTAAGCTAAGACTGAGCTTCAGAATCCTTCTCAGCACAGTGGTGCGAAAAGCCACCTCCTTTGACTGGGGTTTCCACTAGCTGCTACACTTGTTCTTGGGCCTATCTTTCTGCTCTGTGTCTTATTAGTTTTCTGATCTGTGAAATTAATGAGTTTGACTAAGTTTTTTTCTCCTACATCCTTTTCTGTTCTACAGATAAGTCTGTTGGTTTGAACAAATGACTTCCCTGCGGTTTGTTTTAGTTCCTGTATCTTTAAAGCGAAAAGGTTATACCGAATATGTATTAACAAAAAAAGTCTTCTGGTATGTAATCCTTAATTTTACCTGAAACTATAAGTCAGAGTGTTTGTCTACCTATGCTAATGATTAAGAGACTGAGAAACAGATCAGTTGCTAGTCACTGCCTTACATGTGCTTTTGAGTCATCTGTGTCTAACTACTGGGTTTGTGGAAGAGCTCCATAATGAATTATGATGTCTGTCCTCAGAGCAGAGTATGGGAGTGTGGGCACATTTGCCAGGCATTTGCCATTCTGGATCTATAGATTAATTACTGTGTCAAGTATTTGCTTCTCTAGAAGAGTCATTAGCTATCAGATCTGAGAGCAGGAAAGAACTGCAACAAGTTTGAACTCACATGTACTATTTTCTGGAAAAGTGTTTGTCTCCATAAAATCAGGCATATTTTCATTATGCTGTCTAAATACACACAAAGCATAACTGTTTTGTGTTACCATATTTATGGCCCATGTATCTACTAACAGCAAATGTCTTTTAGTTAGAGTTTCTAGAGCATGATAAAATAGTCCATATTTTAATGATGAAAAAGATCTCTCATTACCAAAGTGTGTTCTTAAAATCAAGGCCTGTGGTTCTCTACTAAAACAATGGTACAGACTGTAGATCACCATTCCCTGGGTATCTGGTTAAGGGGAAAAATATAAAGTACTGACTGGTATTAAGGAGTGAGTCTTTTGATACAGATGATGGTTCAGTGTAGAGTGATAATGCATTCTTTATGTCTTTGATTTCTTTTTGTTCAGTTAAAATTATTTCTTTCCATTTGAATTTTTTTCACTTACTTTAAGGAGAGCATTCATCAACCAGGTTCATTTAAAAGATACTAATGTCCTCTTCCTTCACCCAGACCTTTACTCGTGCACAAGGCACATACTAAATGTGATTAGAATGAATACTGCCATATTAACTGATTAATAAATGCCTGATGACCCATGAGGGATGTTTGCCCTGAAATAAAACTTTCAGACATCTCTGCTCAAAAGCAGCCAACCTCTGTCTGCTGTCTGACTGAACTACAATTTACATTTTGTGTAAAATGGGCAGAAAGCCATTTTAATTTAATATATAAATGTAAAACTTCAGCTTCCACTTGCTGTAATATGGACTCCATGATTTTATTTATTTATTTATTTATTATTTTTTTTTTTTATCAGCAAAACCTGCATCCTGTGAGCTTCTGTGATGGAAATCCACTGTTTGCAGAGAGTGACTCTATTAGGCTATAGGGAAAGATGAAAATGGTTTGAGATAAATAAAAAAGCAATTACCTAGGCCTGGGAAAGAGATACCGCACATTTATTCAGGATGCGTTTAACTTACTCAGGGCTTCATTCCAATGAACTGTCGTTCCCTTTTCTGTCTCCCTAATATATGCCAAGTCAAATGGGAAGAAACAGAATGATGTTTCACACCCTAGCAATAAGAAGTCAGAAGTCTGAGGACTTGAGAAAGCTGCCATTAGGGGAAAGACAAAACCATGAAGATGTTCCTCGTTCCATTTCTAGTATCAGACAGTAAGGGCAAAGCATCTGAAATTGTGACATAAGCAGTTGTAATATTCGCTGGGCAGGTGGACTAAGCCCAGCACAGTTTTCATCAAGCTGATGATTTACATGCTTATGGGTTAAAGGCTGCAACCAAAGTTCCTACTACCAGGGCTTAGAAACAAAGTTGTGAGATTTAAAAAAAAAAAAAAGACTATATTTTAACAATGACTCGTGCTTCTGTTTCCTATTTCAGTGGTTCATTCACACTTTATTTTAGCTTATTTCCCTGAATTTCTTTCTGTATACATTTTAGACTCACTCCTGTCTTTTCCCTAGTTCAGTGATAGGTAGAGCTCGTACAGTTCTACTGAGGAATGCCATTTTCCATAGAGTAATCCATTCAAGAAGGAGTGGGGAATTTGGAGCGAACTGAATGAAGAAGAGAATGTAGCTCTGCTGACAGAGGTGTGCCCACAGAGCAGGGTCCATCAGAAAACTGAGACAGCCTAACAGATTCTGTAACCATTTTCCCACCCAAAAGTTCTGAAAAGAAACTTTTCCTTTAAATGTTCCTCTTACTACAATTCATTTTTTCTAAGCTTGCTGGGAACTGTCACTGATACCATTTCATCCCTTGAGAATCCTGTTTAACAGCCTTACTTGTCTTGGCATCCATCCTGCTAACCTTGTGAATGAAGATTCCATTCCCTTGCCTTATTATACACTATATGTATTTTTTTGTTACTGTCCTTCTTAAGCAGATTTTGTCTCCTAGAACTTGCAGTAGCATTTTGTGTGTGCAATTGTAGCTTCTTTTTGTTTCTAATGGTCAGTCATGATGTGGCCAAGAGAGAAGAAGCCAAGATGTGGTAGAGAGAAGCTTGCTATTTGAGAAAGATCTCCTCTCCTTCGTTTTACTGAGCACTGCTGTGAGAATCAACTGAGAAGTATGCGAAAATAAATTGACCACCACAAAGCTTTGTAAAAGTGAAAGACTTACTCTGGCTTGGCTTTTATTTCTTTGTTATTTGATGGACTTCCTGTAATTCTTCTAGCTTACAGCTTCTCTAATGTTAATAATCAAACACTCTACAACCTTTGCATCTATAAAAGAAAAAAAAGAGCTGCATTGACTTGACCCAAAAGCATCATGGCATCTTTGGTCACAGCATTAACATCAGGACCACTCAAATCTTGAATCAGTTGAATGTCTGTGAGGAAGTCATTAGCAATGCGAGAATCTGGCAAATATATCATGTTATTAGAGTCTCTTTCATCTTGCTTGATTTGTAGCTATTTGACAAACAAAAAGAAGAAATACACTTGTGTTGCTTCCAGTAACTTTAAAGGTTAGTACAAATGTGCCCTAAAATCCTCAATTTGGTTGTGCAATTCTTAGAAGAAACTGAAGTTGTTAGAAGTGATAGTTCCTGGGACTTTTTGAATAGTATCCTTAGATATGTCAGAAGGTGCAATTAGATGCAAGAATGTTTGCTGCTTGGTTTCATCTGTCAAAATGGGCAACACATCAGTCACTCTTTCCATTTTTACTGTTTTTCTAGAGGTATTGGCTTCGCGGAAGTTACAAAGTTAAAAGGGATTTTTGAAACTAACTGTAATTGAGATAACCTATTTATAATTAGAAGAGTGGCCAAAATCAAGTAAAATATTGTAGGCATATCATTTCTTAAAAGAATAATCAGGGAAAATATACATTATACACAAATAAAAATTATTTATGATAGCTAAATTTGTAAGGACCAGTTGAGTGATTATGAGAAAAGACTCGATATTTTATATTTTATTTCTTAGGAATCTTGGAAGCTATCACCTTGTTAAACTTTTCAAGATGTGCTAGAATAAAAATTTCCAAACTCTCTATCAAATGTACAAGAACTCCCCAAGGCCAGTTCCTTAATCCTAGATTCTTTTAAGTTCTAGGATGGAAAATACCATTTAGTGTCAATGATTAGACGAGCTTTATATTTCAGTCTTTATTAGGGAACCAGAGTTACTTAACTTGGGTTTTATGGGCTTAATTGATTACACCACTTCAAAACTGAACACTGCATTAAAAAGATGCACCAAAAAGTGTTAATGTTAAATTCACACTTACCTTGGAAGTAAATAGCAGGAATAGAGTTATACCAGATTTTAAGAATACTCAGGGGACTCGGCCACTAGCAGCAAGAACTTTAGACATTGTGGAGCAGAGGTTCAGTCATCTATAGCCTGTGTACCAAATTGGGTCCAACATCTGTTTTTCTATGGTCTCAGGACTTAGAAAGTTTTTACATTTTTTTAAATTGTTAGAAAAAATAACAAGAAGAGTATTTCATGGCATGTGGATATCATGAAATTCCAATTTCAGTGTCCGTAAATGAAATGTTTTTGGAACACAGCCATACTCATTCATTTCTGTGTTGTCTGTGGCTCCTTTTGTACCATCACAAAAATTGATTAGTTGCAGAAGAGCCTGTCTGGACTGCAAAGCCTGAGATATTTACAATCTGGATCCTCACAGAAAAACTGACCTATCTCTGCTATAGAAACTAGAGGTCTTCCATAGCAAAGGCTACATGGAAATTATATGTGATTTGAATGATGGTAGGTGCACTCATGCATCACATGTAATGAGGTCATGTAAAGTCACATAATTAATGCTATAAGGGTGATGCTTACTTCGTGTACTCACTTCTGGGCATGGAGTCCTTGTCTAAGACTCCATGAGATATCTACCTCTCCTAATAAGGGTAGGATTCATGCACTACCTGTGTAATTGGGGAAGTCACTAAACTTCTCCAACTTTTGACATATATGAAAATTAGGAAAATAATAATATTTACCTCATAGGATTATCATTAAGAATACATGAACTCTTACCTCTATTTTGTATCATATCTGGTAAATAATAAATGCTCAAATATTTAGTAATGACTATTCTTAAAGTTAGAGACAAATGTAAGCACATAAAAAAGATTTTTAACCTGGAAATTTCTGAAGAGAACAGGATTCCATGAAAATTATCAAATCTATATGAAGGGGTGATAATTATGTCTAGTTTGTGTACTGTTAACTTCATATAGTACTTGTATATAACCATATACATTATAGCAGATCTCTGATTTTAAATTTTAGTTTATTTTCACTAAGAATTTATTCTAGAAGGAAAAAAAAAATCTCTGTTAGGTCTCAATTTTTCGTTCCTTTTCTCAGTGTCTATTAGGTCTTTTCCTGCTGCTGGCATTTGTCCTAGTTCTATACTCTTTTATGCTTGTGTGGCTTCCTCATTCATGAGAATAATAGCTACCAAAAATTCTCTTTTGGTGCCTTGGTCTATCGTGATTAAAAATTCCACTGTTAAATATATTATCCTCATCACCTCCTTCCTAAGGAAGATTATATTTTTATCTGTGAATTTAACTTATGCAAGCAGAAGTGTTTGTTTTGTTTTTTCTTCCCCCCCCCCCCAATTCAGGTCATTTGGCCTTAGACTTCTCTGTCTCAAAGAATTTCAGAATGCATCCATCTTCCCTCATTGAGTTCCTCTGGTCTCTGTCCAATGCGCTGTAGATGAGTAGAGTTATAGAGTAAATTTCAATTATCAATAATGGAAAATTCCAGGTTGAATCTGAAAATTTAAAACTCTGTGGAACTTAATCTGCCAACTTATTAACATTTTAACTGGAATTTAACTTGCTCACAGACCTTGTGATTTAATTATTTGATGACAGTGATGCAGCCAACATTGACAGTAAAGAGCCATGGCTCTTGTTATGACAATGACATTCAATAAGTAACACAAATATATATGCCCAGTAAAATTATAAAAATATGTATATTACTGATACATCCTACAAAAGTGAGTGCACTAACTTCATCTTTACATCTTGTATATAGAATCTAATTAAATCTAATTAAATATCATCACAAAGGTAATTGTTTCAAGAATGTAAATCTTCAGGCTCTGCAGTACCAACTGTAATGTCAATTGAACCAAAAAAGAGACAATATTTGATTCTTTATTGCATTCAAAAATATCTGACTGAGCCTCCGTTGACTCCATGGGACAGCTGTAGCAGTGTGTGTAAGGAGCAGCCATGCTCGCCTGGTGAGAGCATCACACTTGAGTCTTTTTATCTCATAGTCAGCAGTATAGGACTGTGTTAATATGATCAGGATCAGTTTTTCTCAAGAGGCCTACTAGTGATCTGTTATACTGATCCCAATTTTGCCCATATTATTTCTAGTAAAATAATAGAGACCAATAATACAATGTTTCCTATATACTAAGTTCTATAACTACATCATTTCATTTTATCCTAAGGAAAGCTTATGACATAGGTTTTTTTCATACTTTTATTTTTTTTATTGAAGTATAGTTGATTTACAATTCTACATCATTTTCAGGTATACAGTAAAGTGATTCAAGTATAAATAGAAGTGTGTAGGCTTGCATATATTTTTTCAGATTATTTTCCATTATAGGTCACTACAAGACATTCAGTATAGTTCTTTGTGCTATACAGCAGAACTATCTGTAGTTCTGTTGTCTATCTGTTCTACATACAGTAGTATGCATATGCCAGTTCCAAACTCCCACTTTATGCCTCCCCACTACCCCTTTTCCCTCTGGAAACCATAGACTGTGATGTAGGTATTTTGATCATCAGTTTACAGACATAGTTCTGAAGTTCAGCAGGTTAACAATCACGTAGCTAGTGTTTGGCATCTAAGATATCTTTGATTCCAAAGGAAAAATTTTAAACATTGTACCTTTATGAATGCAAACCTTTGCCAAAGGGTTTTGCTTAAGGTTAAACCTCTCCTTCTCTTATTCATTTATATTTTAGTTATCGGTTGTCATAGTCTAGAAAACATTGCTTAATTAACAATCCTTGCATGTTTATTCAGTCAGTGAACTGAGTAGTAAATCAGGATAATAGCAATGCCAATAATAATATTAACAATAACAACAACAATAATAATTTATGTTTGCATGGTGACTCCACATCTTTACCGTACTATGAGCCATACTGTTATTTCCAGCCTTCAGCATAATTCTTCATCTTCCATGTCTCAATACTTATATTGCATCTTATTCCTACAAAAGAAAAAAAGAGAGGAGACATCAAAATTTCAGTGTTAAAAAAAAAAAAAGGTTAAGAACCAGCTTTTAATATCTTTGAAGACTTAAATATGTCTCAGTGGCAATTCTCTGTTCCAGAGTTAAATTTAAGTCTTTTGTGGGGTGGGATTGAGTTGTGACAGGCTGGTGTATGTTAATTTGGATTATTTGGCTAACTTATTCGTTAGCAAGAGTTGACAGCATAGCCTGCTCTGGCTCTGTCTCTTGTTAATGGATGCCATCTGTTAGTGCATTTATTTTTGCGTTATATTGATGGTTGCTTCTGATGAGAAGCTGAGTTGGGTCCTGGACAGATTTTGTTGCTTGGCCAGCTCTTTTTTCTGACTTTACTATGTTATACTCTAAAAGGTAACTAGCTGCCCACAGTTTCTATGTGTTTCTGTGTTCAAAAAAGTATTTAAAGATTTTAATTTGCTTCATGGAAGCTTGCTGATGGTGGATAGAGCATCAACTGGATATAAGAGCTGGCTCTTAAATGAGCACACAGCTATTATTTTTGTCACTGGGATACCAATATCTGAAGATTGTGAACTAAGATATCAAAATACCAATCAAGAGATTAACAATCACACCTAGGAAAAATGTGCTTCTCCATGATCTAGATTGATTCACAACAGTTCACTGTTACATGAGATTCTTAGCCCCTCCTGCCTCATCGTCATTCTTTTAAAAAATCAGGGTAGATAACAGCATTACTACTGTACTTCCATATATAAATTTAAAAGGATATTAATATCTTGCATTTTTGTTCTAGTTTTGCCAAACCAATGCGTGTAAAATAAATCAACTGCTCTTGTGTAAAACTTTAAAAATGAACATTGCTAATCATGATTCCCTTCAATTTGGCTTTTTAATTTGGTTCTGGGGTTGATTGTTTCACCTCTCTCACTACATGCTTTTCTTCGGAATCCCTTCTTATGAAAATAGCTGGTGAAGATTGTACCTGTACAAGTTGATTTGTGGGGATCAGATGAAAGTCACTGTGTAGTCCAGGGAGCACATTTCCCCAATAAATACAACTACTTTCTTCATTGCAAATTTTCCTAGAAAGTTTATTAATAACTTCCTTTTTTAAGTGACCATCCTCCAAATACAGAAACACATCTTGATTTTGAGATATTTGAACATGCTCAGTTTGGGAAATACCTTTAATTCCCTGATAAGTAGGTTATTGATTAGAAATTACCAAAATGTGCATATTTGATTAGTTGATTTTCAGAGATATATTCAGTAGGTTATCCAGGCAATTGACTTAATATTAGTACTTGATAACCTTGAAGATCAAAAAGCTGTAATTTTCTTTCTTACAAGGAAGGGATAGAAGGTCTGTGAATATTAGTTTGTCCACATGAGCACCATTTTGAAAAAGATTCTTCTATTTAAGTAAATGAGGACATGAGTATATACTTATTTGATATGTTACTTGTTTTGTATGATAGATTTTCTTATCTTTAGTATATATTGTTACTGAATAGGCAGAAATACTGGTTGAGGCCATAGCTACTGGAGTCAGATTGCTGAGTTTCAAAGCTTGGATTTACTCACTGTGATCGGCTGTTACATTGGACATCATACTTGCTTCTCTAAGCCTCCCTGTTTTCTCATCACCTGCCCCTTGAGTAGTAGTGATGGTTAAATGAGATAAACTATAATAAACTATATAAATGCTTATTAATGTGACACATGGCATCTCTTTGTTCTATATTCATCTGAGCATTTACTATCACATCTTACATATTTTGGATTCTACTTTTGAAATGCATTTCTGGCACTGAGGGGAGCATATGGTCTAGTGGTCATAAGTCTCTGTAGTCATTGAAAACCCAAGCCAAGATACAGAGTTAATGGGAATTGGCTACTAGTGTAATAATATAAATGAACATAAAAGGTACTAAAGAACCTTCGGCTCTGCGGCTATTGCTTCTGAAAATTACAGTGTAAGATCCATAGGTTAACTTGTGAGAGCCGAATAAAAATAGAAGACTCTTAAGTGGTGTGTAGCTTATGAGAGGCCCTTTTAAAGTGTCCCCCACCCCCCGCTCCATTGCTCTCAATTTGGCATCCCAGCTCATCTGACTTGTTCACAAGTCCTTCCATATGAGAAAAATCCTTAATGCTGATTGTGAATCACGTGGGGTGCTGCTGCCCTTGTGTGATTTTCGTTTTCTGGCACTTCTTGCTGGGGGCTGCTCTAGCAGGATGTAGCTTCATCACGTGGAGCTGCCTCTTTTAAAAGGTGTGATGTGCATCACCTCGAGGCAGGTGTCTCAGCTGTTTCAGTGAAGAGGCAAAGCAATTTCATTTCCCAGCCTGAGGTCTCAGCTCCACAGACAGCCCTACAAGCTCCCCTTTCAATGCTCCAGGAGAACTTCCCAAGGACCAGATGGTTCTGGTAAGTCTGGGATAATTAGCAGGCTTCCTAGTCAAGAGCAGCAGCCTGGCAAGAGGACTTGGCCTTGCCTGGGGAGCCCTCAGGACAGCAGAAAGAAGGGAGTAGTGGTGATAACAGAATAGCTGGCTACTATGTGAAGGGAGCCTGTTACCTGACTTTGTTTTAATGGTTAATGGGAAATAACCAAATACCTCTGGAGGAAATCCTATTCCATTACCTTGATCACCTATGGGATTTGTTCTGTTTTCCCATAAAGTGGCAGGGATTTGGGGAAGGTCAGAGAGGTAGTGGTGAATAAGGGGGTTGACTGCCTAAACTGAAGTCAGAGAATGGGGATATTATTTTCAAGAGTTAATGTAAGTGAAACTGGGCAGATCTTTCATAATCAGTCATTTGAATCATTCTCAGAAAAAATATAGCATCAATTATGTAAAATTCCCTGAAGCATCAAAATATTTTGCATGCTTGAAATCCTGCAGATGGTACTCACAAGTAAAAATACATTGTATTTATTTGCAAAATATCAAACACATTAGTAATTTGTTGTGGATGGCATATGTGTCCCTTTGCAGTGAACAAGACAAAGTAATCACTTTTGGGGTTTGAGTCACATGTAGTTTGGTTGTTTCATTTATTCATTTTTGATCATTCATGAGGATAAAGAAAAACAGGGCTTAATTTTAACTGTTCTGAAAGGACATTTATGATTGCATTTAGTTTTTATTATTTACATGTAATAGGTAAGTTAAAGGTAATTTTTTTTCCAGTGGGGGACAATGTAATATTTTAAAACCAAAACTTTTTAGAAAGTTAGCCTGACTAGTTGGATGTCTGAATGTTATTTTTTCCCTGGCATACTTGGGCAGCTTTGTATTTTATGGCATATTTTCTCTGCTAGTTTCACACATCACAGCACTGTCACTCCATCAGTTTTGCCCAAGATAAAGGCTTTATCATAATCTTTCACTCTCTTTAATTCTCCTGTGGGTACAAAACATGGCTTCTTTACAGATGATTTTGGCAGTTTTTAGTCAATCAAAAGGAAATCCTCTTCCCTCCGATCTTCAATATTCTATTTCTACTGTCCAAATAGTGTCAGCACTAAGACCTTTAACTTTCATTTTTCTTTCATCTCTGGTTTATTTGGTGTTTGGCAGAGTAATGATCTAGTTGGCTTGTTTAAAAATAAGTTTCCAAGCTTTATGTTCAAACTACAAAATCAGAACCTCTTGACGTGGAGTCCAGAAATCTGTAAACTTTCTTGATAACTGTTCAGAACACCATTTTTTGAGGCCCATATGTCTTATATGTTCAAATCATTTTGTTCTCATAAGCCAAGCTACCTGAAAGAAATTTATTTTATAAAAAGTCCATTAAAATATTAGTGGAAATTACTTAGTATAGTTTTAAGGGCTTAATTTCTAAAAAGATGAAAGTTCAAGAGAATAGCTGTGTATTTTCTCTAACGTGATCTTGCTAAAGTTGTTCATACACTTACCACTCAGTCTGTTTTTTTTTATGTTAATATTTGAATCAACTTTGTGAAACCTAGTAGAACTTTGGAGAAGATATTGAGCAATTTTTATCGAGAATGCTCCTTGATATCGAGGCTGTGAAATACCCATCTCTGCAGTGCTTCTTTCTGTACAAGTATAAAGACTGGCAATCTGGGGGTGATTTGAGTGAGAACAAAGTGTTGTTAAATTGAGAAACTAAGTATCTTGCCTCTGGAGGGTATATTATTATCTCTTTAACACTAAGGTCATTTCCAAAGAACAAATATTCAAAATAGACAGGTAATTTCTGTGCCAAGCTACATAGTTTTTATAACACTGGGAATTAGTCTTCCTCAAGGCACAAGAGGAGTAATTGCCTGGTAGCCTTTGTTTCTCCCGGTTGCTGGGGCTGAAGAGCATTGAACTAAAGCTTCTGCCTCACTCTCCCCTGCTCTGACCTTCATGTATAATACACCCTACCCCCCAGAGAAGTGGAGCTGAAATCAGTTCTGTTGTTGGCAGACTGCTAACTACTTAACTGCAGCCTTCTGCTAAACACTGCAGGGTTTGCACAGCCAGCCTAGTCCCTAAGATTGGCATTATGACTCGTCTTGTGTTTGCTTAGGTTGTTTTTTTGTTTGTTTGCTTGTTTACTTTTTGCTTTTTTGGTTTTAAATTCATGTCCTCTTTCTAAGGACTTTTCACCAGCCATTCATAGATCCTGTCTTTTTGTCTCAAATTCATTACTTGGGACTGATTCAATCCGACTTATTATAGAAAACAGGGTATGACTTTGACCACTGACTGAAGGACCCTACTGTTTGGACCCTTGAACCATAAGAGAAGTCTTTGGGTATTGAAAAGAGTTCAGATTTAACTTTAGTTTACCCTCTCTCCCTGCACACACTCTTGAGATTCTGTAGTTTTCCCTGAGGGACACTGTAGGATAGGAAGTCCGTATCATTCCCCACTGGTCCTTGCCTCCATGTCCGGGGCATGAATCTGCCACTGAATTTTCTTGTGAACAAGATTGTTGAAAATGGCAGATGAAAGTTTTTGATTTTGTAATATATCTTTCTTTTCTCTTTGAAAATATTGTAATGTGATAAATAGAATAGTCAGGAACACCATTTGTAGTGATAGATGGGGAAAGACAGTATTTTAATGGTTTATTAAAAGCTGTACTTTAAGTTAGTAACATGTAACTGTATTCCAGCTATAGAATAATATCTACATTGTAGCTCTTCTATTCTGACAAGCCTGGTTTGTGTTCTTTATTTCTTTAATTTATAAAGTAAAATGTCAGATTCTAAAACTTTTTTTTTTTTTTTCAGCCTTGAACATGGCAAATGTTCACCTCAAGGATAGATCTTGAGGATTGGGGGAAAAAAGTTTTTTCCTACCAAGAACTGTTATTTAGAGTACACTCTAGATTTATTTGCTTGCATATGACATTTAAAATTAAAAGATAAATACTAGATAAAGAAATTAATGTAACATGACTATTAATCCTAGTAGTTGGTAACAGTTTTGAGAGGGATCCATTTTGTTCATTCTTACCTATTCTTCCCAATTACTGTATAATATAAACTTATTTATTTTTCATTTATCTTATAAATACTAATGAAAAACCAAATATTTTCTAGGCACTCGGCTAGACATCAGGACTATAAAGAGAAATCCATAATCCTCCCATTAAGAATATATATTCCAGTGAACTAAATTCAAAATTTTTAAAGGATCAAAGGAATATGATTAAAATGAAGCACTCAGCACTAGAACACTCAAATTTGAAGACACCCAAATTAAAACTGTGAAATACAGGAAAGCTCTTTACCCCTGGGATCTTAAGCCAACAATCTGAGCCTTGTTGTCTTACAATTTTGAGACTCCTCACCAAAATCCTGAGTAAATTCCATCATTTAGTTAACTGCTTTCCAGCATCAGCCACAGTTTGCCTATTCCTTTATTTATATTTCTACTCTCCTTTTAATGTTAATTAATTAGTAATTTAAATATTTTATTTTTATTTTTTGATTTTATACATATAAAGGGCACATAAATATGTAGATGTGTGTGTATATATATTCAAATATCAGTAAATACTTGTGTATTAATGTTGCTTTATAGTGTCATACCTGTGTGAGGAATTTCCTATCAAAGTATGTGGGAAGAGAAGCAAATACCATTTTTCTGAGAAGGGCTCATTTGCCAAACATGGAAAACATGCAGGTATAGCACTTAAAGAAATGCCTAAGATATTCCATTCCTCATTTAATTTTTATATAAGTAAATCAGACTTAGAGAGTGTAAGTAACTTTGCCAAAGTCATCTGCCTTCTTTAGCAATTGGAGAAAAGACCTAATTTGGGGAAATAAAGTGTACTTTGCATTTATGGTAAAAAAAAAATGTGGTACACTAGCACCTTTTTCTCTTAGCTGAGAAAATTCCAAGGTGTAACAACTATTTATAAACTCTAGAAACCATGTCCCTAAGAGATACTGAGATTCCTCTCCTTGCCCACTAGCCTCTTTGACCTGAATTCTTACCTTATTTTCTCAAGAGAATGGTAAAAGTTTTCTGTAAATGGTCAGGGGAAAAATAAATTTTGGCTCTTGCAAGCCATAACGTTTCTGCCACAAACACTTAACTCTTTCATTATAGTGCTAACCATTGGTAGATAATGTGCAGGTATGCCTGTGACCTAATGAAACATTGTTTAACAAAAAAATGTTACACAAAATTTGGCTCTCTGGCTAAAGTTTACTAACTCTTGCTTGACAGTTTAAACTAGTGATCTCTGAATAACTTTGATCTCATACGCTATCATTTAAACAGTTTCACATGCATATCCCTGATTAATGATTTTACTTATTTAAAGGACTTCACAAGTACTACTATTCTAGAATATTTTGTCCAGTTTGAAACATGCACAAAAATAGAGTATAAGAAACAAATAATATACCTAAGTAGAAAATCAGCTTTTACTTCACATTGTGTGGATCATGTGGTTTTACTTCACATGGTGTGTGAAGTACTCCACTGTAGAACACTTTCCTAGATACAGCTGATAAGGCAATGATCTGCAAAAAAAAATTTTTTTGAAACAGTTGGTAGCTTTTAGTATGTTACTTAAAAAGACAGTTTCCTTCACAATGAAGTATCAGATAATGATCATACTCCTTTTAGCATTAATGCTGATGCCTGGTCTCTTTTTTGCTCCTAAATCTCTTTTCCTTCCTTCCTCTCTCCCTTCCTTCAAACCCACTTGAGTTAACAGTTGGCTGATAGCTGTCAATGTCAACATGGATTTCATTTCCCCTTTCACTTAGGGAGGCTGAAATGAAGTAAACAATCCTTTGATGTTTCTTGAGAGCACCCTACTAGATTTTGCCTCTTTGTTTCCATACAGAGAAAAAGTGCTCCATTTCAGGTGATTTTAGACTTTGAGGTTTTATGTTTTGAATTACTGCCATTTAAAATTACTCTAAGCAGATAACCACAGGTGTGTTGTTTCAAAAGAAATACAGATGATATAAAAAGCCTTCTAACTCAAAATTCTTTTAAGCATAACTTCTCTCAATATTCTGCTTTATATTCATTCATGATTTAAAATATACATGAGTATAATAAATATGTATATGTTCACCTAAAAATATCTTCCCTTAGCTATTTTAGAGGGAAAATAAGCAAAAATTGTTCTAATATTAAACATTTATAGTCTTTCATAAACATATTAAATATTCATCTCAATTTCTTGTCCAAGCAGAATAAAAAATGAAATGGTTTTAACATGAGTACTTACATGTATTTCCCAACATATTTAAGTCACTAAGAAATTTTAAAAGAAAAAGGCAACACATCTCTCTTTAAATTTCAAATATAGTCTAAATATTTATATTAGCAGTTAAGCTAAGGTACATGCATATCCTTTTGGCAAGTGTGTGTTGAGTATGCACTTATGTGTAGATTTGAGGAGCTGTAAGATTTACCAGATAGAGAAAAGACTCACTTAATAAGTCTCATGAAAATAAGATTCTATAGTTAGCTTTTGCCAGTAAAATTCTATGTGACCTTAAGTAAATACTGCTTCCCAGTCCCAGATTCTTTGTTTAGAGGTAGGGTTGGAAGATTAAAAGAAGTACTTGCTAAGGGCCATTCATCACTGACTTAATTTTCTAGCATTTCTAGTAGTATCAGCATTATAATAAAAATACTAGCTAAAATTAAATAAGCACCTACTTTGTGCTAGGAACCTGGGATATAAACTCTTCATGGAGTGTCTTATTTACTGCTTAACTCATAGAGTTATGTAATTATTTTGTTCATTATAACATCAGGAACTGAGGGTACAGAGATAAAAAGTCACTAGCACAAGTTGCACAGCTAGTAAGAGAAATAACTAATAATTAAACCGTGGACTCAGTGATTTATAAGTCCATTGTGTTTCAACACTTCTCAGCAAGTTCAAAGTATATGTGTACACATGATCATCTTAATCACGTCTGTCAACTCCACTACCACCACTCCTACTTACCTGCCTCCCAGTGTGATTCCTGAAAAGCAAAATAATGTGGTGGTTTCTGCTAGAAAATATTAGGCAACCTTTAAAAATATATTTAGCTTAAATTTAACAAGAAAAACAAGCAGACAAAGATGCTTCCAGTGTACTGAGATACCATCTCTTCACTTGTTGGGAGCTTCAGTTACCCTCACAAAAACTTGCTGCTAGAAGAATGGCATTTAGGTCCTGCTCTGTGATCCTCCCTTCACCATCACTCGTAGCTTATGGTCCTTCTTCATCAGAGAGCAGTGCCATTCCCAAGACCTACTGAACTAAATTTTATCTCCTTTTATATTTTAAAAACCCAAATTGGAATAAATATAAATGTAAAAATATTAGCTTTCTCTGTATTTTTATCATCTCTTTTTTCAATTCATGTTATTTTTTCTAATGCTTATGAGCTCATGATTTTACATTGTTGGCTCTCAACCTCAATGAAGTGAACTAACTTTGAGTGCAGAAATAAACTCAGACATGCTATTATCAGACAAATTGTATTTACATACATACTACTTAGTTTTATTTCCTCTGAGAATGTTAAACTTGTAGACAGAAGGATAAAGTTCTGGCAATTAGTAAAAAACAAAATTTACTTTTGAAGTCTGACATGTTTTGTGTTTTTTTCCTGAATATGAGTAACACATTAGAATAGTATGAAAATTCAGAAAGTTAAAAACAAAAAATAATGAAAATCAACTACAAAATTCTGTTAC
The DNA here is from genome assembly GCF_048564905.1 of Vicugna pacos. Taxonomy (NCBI): domain Eukaryota; kingdom Metazoa; phylum Chordata; class Mammalia; order Artiodactyla; family Camelidae; genus Vicugna; species Vicugna pacos. Next base: position 28,806,805 of record NC_132990.1, read on the forward strand.
CTTGAGTTAACCAATATTAGTGTTTGAATGTAACTTTTTCATAATTTTCTACAAATATATACAGATATTCTCCTTGTGTTGGTACATGCATGTATTGAGATATCTTGATGGCCAGCAACAGAAGGAGGGATACTGAAGAAATTGGTGTTTCAGGCTTTTTAAAAAAGGCAGCAATGACAGGGAACAACACAGCCAGAGTCACACCATTCTGGTCAAGCTGCGGTCCTGGTGTCATAGTCCCTCTTCTGTGTCACTGACACGGTGGGATCTTTAACATTTTCAGATCTGTCTTGATTAATTTTCCTATGAGTCTTTACTCCCTCAGAATTCAGTAACAAGTTCAGAGATTGTCTTAATCTACATATTCCTATATCCTTAGCTTTAGGGTCCCATTCCCTTTCATAAGGGACATTGGACCTACTTCCCACCAAGATTCACACAATGAGAGATTTTTCCAAAAGGAAAAGGAAACTTCAAAAGTTGGGTATTGGCTAATATCTACTATATTCTAGGACTTTGGCCATATAACAGCTACATCCACTGTTCTTAACACTGCTCCTGTGTTAGATATTGTAACTATCTCATGTTAAACCATCCCCCTAAAAGTGATAGCCCAAATTTTCATCACTCACCCAGTATCAAGTATATTTCTCTGGATGGTATCCATTTCTTTTGTCATTTGTTGTGATCCATCTTACTAGTTTACAAACTAGGGGCTATGCTGGAGAGTTAACCCCCACTCCCATACTAAATATATCAAAAATAAGAAAAACATGGAGGAAAGTAAAAGAAAGCAAGTTAGTATTTACTATCATATACATAATACAGGGAAAAGAATATGGGTGAAGCTACTGCAGACCTCATTTCTGTAACTGGTTATGGGAATACAACTGGAGCTTATTTTTCGCACCACTTGTCATCTGTTTTATTTTCAGCTAACACCGTATATGGTTGAGGCTTTTTAACAACTAGAGTGACCCAAATATTTAATCCTGAAAGAGGTTTCACAAACATTTAACCTAGTCTTCCAGTAATTTTCTACCTTTAAATATGATAGCTTTCTAATATTTTATTTAACCATTACTTACATGGTGCTTACTGTGTATCAGTTACTGTTCTAAGTGTCTTACATATATTAAGCCATTTATTTCTCATAACAACCCTGAGACATAGATAAGATTTTCCTCATTATTTTACAATTGAGGAGATTGAGTTTACACAAGGTTTACATGACTTGATCAGTTCACACAGCTTGTAAGCATCAGAACCAGGCTGTTGATTCAAATAGTGTAGACTGTGTGAAAGAAAGTCCCGTAGAATCACCTGTGTTTTATCCATATTACTCTCCATTCTTGAAGAGGACCAGTGTTACCTCCTCTGATAAGTTAAATCACCCCACACACTGTACTCTGGAACACTGTTGGTATTTTGTCATCAGCTTGCTTTATCAGACAAGATTTTAAATGATCATTAATATTACTTCCACTTGAGACATACAGAATCATCCCAGTAAACTTAAAGCACATGTTGAGAAAGTAATTATCTTTTGATTTTTTTGGTTCTCCTGATTCTTAAGAATACTTTTTATACTAGTCGATTTCAAACAACCCAAGTATTTCCAATACTTTGTTTTTAATAGTTTCCAATACTTTGTGTTTAATAGTTCAAAGATTTCATAGTCACAGGCAATGATATCTAACTAAAATTAATAATATGCTTTTGTTCTGACTATTTGTTTTTATGGTTAACTCACAACAATGAAAAATTAAATTGATTTTCATTACAGCAGCATATAAAGCTTCATTCATGTAATAAAGCAGCCAGTTAAAATATCAGGTAAATTGCAGTATGGATGGTAGGTATGTCACATAACAAATTATGATTAGTTCTCAAATGTATGGCATTTAGGGAATATGGTACCAGCCTAATACTAATTTGATATTGTTTAGTTAAAAAAAATTTGTCATAAGTGATGAAGAAAGCATTGATAGTACATTTGGGAATGGATGGGGGATACATAGTATGTTAATACATGTTGAGATTACCCTGAATGTTATCATGAGCATATATTTGAGTAGTAATTTTTAAAATACTGAACAAATCAGAATATGTTTTCAAAATAAAATTACACATTATTTAACAGAAAAAGGAAGAAAAATAGATAATATGATGACATGTAGGTGGTTATTTCAAATGTTTATTTAGATTCATATTTGTGAAGTTCATGTGAATTTAGGATTATTATGGCTTCATCATAATTGCTTCTTAGCAGATGTACAAGTAGGTTGATATTTACTCTGATAAGAGGTGGAAAGATGTGAGACTCCAGTCCCAGATATGAAATATTCTGGCTGACAAATTTAAAAATATGTAAGTCATAAGTCAAGAAAAGTGTGTACTCCTGCACACATATACATGCATGCACATATACTTCCTTTATTTTTGGAGTAGAGTGAAACTTGCGATCTAGTTTAAATTTAAATTCTGGTTGTACTGCTTTCTAGCTATGTCATTGTAGCCGATGGATTTACCTCTTGAAGTCATCAATAAAACAAAAATTATAGTAGAAATCTTTTTTAAAGAATTGTTGATAATTGCATTTGATAAAGGATGTAAAATTCTTAAAAATGCATGTGGTTACTAAATAATAATATTTTTATGCCTAAAAAGAAAACATAAGCGGAGAGTATAAGTAGCCTGTGTATAACCATCACAGTATGGGCAATGTACATTTTTTTCTTCAGCTTCTCTGATTTTGGGTACCAAATATGATAATCTCTGTATAGGTACATTTCTAAGGAGTATTCAGAGAAGTTTAAAAGCCTCCCAAACATAATGGCTGTGCTGGTTCAGGTAGGCTATAAATTGGCTGGAAGGAAACACTCACACATATATGTGGGCAGACCCCTACCACCATCCCCCATCTACTTCCACGCACACCACTCATACAATAAAATTAAACTACCTTTGGGATTTAATTGGGGTTAAACACTTTTTAAAAAGTAACAGAAGGAGGACATAACAGATACAACAGCACTACATAAATGCATGCAGCAGAAATTGGTAATTCTAACACCTAAGTTCTTAACCCAAGGGGAGAATTCTATAGAATGTGTAAAGTGCAATTCTTGTTAAACTTCTGTCTAAATTCACTTGGGGCTTCTTTCCTCTTCTGGGGGGATTTACGCTGTGTCAGCTTTTAAAGAGAAACAGTTCCAGAGATCTGATTCCTGCTTATTCTCCAGCCAAAATCAGAATCTGTAAGGATACTGCTCAAATTGGGGAAAAGACGTGAGAAGTAGGAAGAGGCGGAGTCAGTGTCTTGGTGTTCCTTACTAACACCACTGCCTCCAGCCTCCCAAAACCCCCTTGAGCTCATTTGATCACTACGTGGGTCTCCATTATTCAACCACAGGTTATATATCAGGGCACATTCTGGTGCTCTCTCAGGACTATGGTGACTGAGTTAGGTAATAACTGATGGCAAAATACTCTGCAGTCAAATGAATATAAGATGATCAACCTTTGTCAGTTATTACAAGCAAATAACCAAAAGAAATACCTACCAGCTATTTGTGTTTTCATTTCTGGAGTAATAATATGTGTAGTTACTATTCTAAAGGCAATCAACATTACAGCATTGTCTCCCCAGATGGTCTTTCTCTCTCCCTCTCTTTTTCCCTTCTCACCTACAGATGTATTAAAGAGGGAAGATAGTCTCTTCCAGGACTTGTGTTCTCTGACCTGCCATACCAGCTTGGTTAATGAGCAGGTAGAATTTAATGGCTTAAATGCTCACCTGATAAGAGGGCTGAGTTCTTTTACAAAGCTGTAGTGAGGGCTGACTTTCCATGTTGGCGGCTCTGACATGTTTTCTGGGGTATATGGAGCAGTGTACACTACCTACCATGATACTACACATCCCACAATTTAAAGATCAATTTCTTTAAGTAGTGTTTGTTGGTGTGGGTCTCCATTAAAAACACATTATTTAAAAATCTTTGTTGTTCTCCACGTCCATGGGACTTAGAGGGCAGCTGGATGAAGTTAACAAAGGATGAGGTTAGCCAAGTAGGGTCCCCAAACAAGCTGATAGGACATAGTAAAAGAACCAGAGTTAAATGGACACATTTACTCTTTTCCCCAAGGTCAGCCCCTGTAACCAGACTGAAGGAAGTCCCTTAAACGATCACATTTACACTCCATTTCCAACATGCCCATAGCATTCCCGATAATGGTAGTTTGCCCATCACACAGATCTTGTTAACTAGCTTGACAATGGCAGAAACAACTGCTTTGGTCTCCCTGAGACACAGACGGCCAATTTTAAATTTGTTTAATACTCAGGTTGAACCCTTGTCTTTTTGACACTGATACAGAAACTAATGTTATTTTAAGACAGCCTTGTATATGGACAATTTTTTTCCCCAAAATCTTCAGAGAATTTCCTCTCACTCCTCAAACCATTCGTGTTACTTTCTATGAAAATAGACTAAAATATTGTAAATAATTAGCTTAAATAAGAGCAAAATTAAGTATCTCTAACATTTTACTTTCAGTTTTATGAGAGACATACCGGTGTAAATAGTGGACAAAATAAACTTGGCAGGATGAGAAAACAAACAAACAAACAAACAAATAAATAAATAAATAACTATCTACTTTGTAGATTTGGCCTCTAAAGACTTCTCGAATCAGATTTTTTGAGTAATTAACTAAGGTAGCATTAAGCAGTTGGATTCCAGTTCAGCAAATACATACAAATCACCACAGTGCTTTTTATCTACTTTCCACGTTGTAAATCACTTTTTAGTCTGACCTAAGAGAGAGCTATGTGCGCAAGTTGTTTTGGTATTATATAATCATGTTCATGCCAATTTAAAAGCAAGAAATCAAAAGTTATTGAGGCTGGTCCAGGGTAGTCTACCATCATCACTTTGTTAAAAAATTTAGAAATGAGTTTTCAAGTTGATTTTTTAAGTTAATCTGTATGGAAAGAATTAGTCTTTTTTTTTTTTTTTTTTTTTTTTTTAATGACTTGTCTCCCTAGTGATTCATTTTTTAGCTGGCCTTCGGGCAAAAGCAATGTTAGTTTGCCTGGGGGAAGCTTATTTAATTTGATAGTGATAATGTTTTTGACAGCTGGTAATTTGCTTATTTACATCTTCCTGATTAGGACTTCTAATGCAACAGTTACTCATATAAACTAATAACGTGCAGTTAAAGAATCCTTATTTCCTGTTAATTGTCCCACTAAGAAAAAACAAACTTTAACTTTTTTCTTCATTATTACCATTAAAATCTTGAGATTTTTCTCATCTTAATGTAATAGTGATTATTATTTCATGCATAGGACAATAGAGAGTCACCTTTAATATTGCAAGATTCTTTTCCAGCTCACCAGCTATTACTATAGATTTGTACCTTACAGACTATTTCAATAGTGATGATGTTTTAGCCACAAGTGATATCTTGGGATGAGACACCCTGTAAAAGTTTAATCAACATGTTGTATAGCTGCTTCAGAATATGCAAAGGGTCTTTTTTTTTTTTTTAAGCTAGTATGTCATTTTAGGGGAAATAGTCCTTTAAACATGTATATAGGAATATATTGCTCAGAGTGAGATTTATATAAATGTACCAAAGCACTTTAAAATTATGATGAATTAGGTAGTTTGTGGTAAAACATAAGGCTACTTATTAAATATGTAAAGTAGTTGATTTGGATGAAGATGTTTCCGATAAAAGATGAATTTTGTTTGTTTTAATGTGGCAATATCCATGAACAAGTCTCTATGAAAAGCAATTTCCTAAATTTAAATGTATTGATTTAGATTTTTTTTAACAGAAAATTTGTTTAGCATAAAACACGATGGATTATTAGACATGAAATTAGTCAACGTCTCTTAGACTGGCTGAGGAATAAAGAATATTTCAATTATTTTTGTAAGTTGGAATGATGCATCTACAACAGACAATTCTTTGAGTAAGTTGTCCTACTGTATGTAAGAAGTGTTCTCAAGAGGTAGAAATAATACGGTTAACATAGGATATGTGAGTTAAGATACGCATCATTGTATACCACTGCAGCTTCCACTTACCAGTTCTGACTACAATTTACCTACCATTTACTGTGTTCCAACAATAGGCCAGCTATTATATATATTCTTTTCTCTAAGATTGTTTAACCCTGAGTAAAGGAGGGAGCTAGTATCCTCTCTATTTTAATAGAAGAGTAATCAAGGGATTAAAATGCCTGTGTAGATTCCCCAAGGCCAAAAACCTAGTAAGTGAAATATCCAGGATTATAAAGTTACTTGTTCTGCTTCGAAATCAGATCTTTCAGCACAGAGCCCTGTTCCCACCCGTGTCCATGCTGTAAACTACTCCAGCCCAAAAAAGATAGACAAGTTGGGGAGGGGGGTGGTGGCAATTACCAAGTTATGAAATCCCTTAATTGGAATTGTTTCACGCAAATCATTCTTTCTAGAAATACAGTGGTCAAGAAGACTAGCTTGTTTATTTAGGGAGCATATGTATCCATCCATAGGCTAAACAGACAAATAGACTTACATTAATGCACTGCAAATACTGGTGAGTATAATTAACGTAACGCAGGAGGACTGATTAAACATAAGATTTCTATGCTAGTAATTGAAGAACAAGTGGAGCCAGTGTAGCTGTTGTAGGTGAAAGTGAGAGTGACGACCATGGAGGATGTTACAGACATAGGGACACCATGGCCTTCCCACCCAGAGTTCAGGATCTCTAGAAATCTTATTGGCAACAATACTTAACACCACTATTTATCCCCATTGGTTTCATAAAAATTGAATGGTGCATCAACTGAAGATAACTCCTGATCATTTGATCTCTGCAAATCTGACTACACTTGCTAATTTCATAGCCGTGTTCCATTGTCAGGTCCTCTTTTCCAGCTCTTTAGCTGACTTCTCCATTGAGCCTCCTAATGGTGAACATTGCCAAGGCCCTTGACTCTGTTTTGACTCTTTTCAGTTCCACAATCTTACATTTCAGATCTGCTGTTGAATCTTATGTAAGTACTCCTGTTGTTTATCTCCCTCTTGATATATATTTTATAATGTACAACTTTCTGAATATTCCATTACAACCTCAAACGTATATCCAACATCAGAGTCATCATGTTCCCTTCTGAATTCCTGTTCCTGATAATGGAATGGCAAGCTTCTTGGTCAGACACATTTGGGCATGAGAGTTGGCATCTCACCCACTTCCTCAGTTAATCATTAATTTGTGTTATCTCTAACCCATAATAGTTATGGAGTATGCAACAGCTGTGATTAATTTTAAACATAAGAAATAGTGACTCTGATTAAGAGTGACTTAAATGGTAGTTCATATATTCTCATGAAAAATAAAGCTAGATGGTTGCCAGTGTTGGTTCTGTCATGGGGAAAGTCAGAGCAGAGAATCTAACTCCTCCCACTGCTCTTGCCTTTTCTTTGAGATCTTCACATGAGCTTCCCAGGAGACATTTCATCATGTTTAGTTATCTGAATCACCTGCCCACCTCCTCTTTGAAATTGGTGGATTTTCAGGCCTTATCTGAACAAAAGTGAGGATGTGTTAACAAGAAAAGAATGAGGAATAAGGAATATGTATTATGTAAATAAATGTGTCTATAGGGTTTCTGTTACAATACCAGTGAGAGATTGCTACCTGATTGCCCAATCATTAATAACTCCAAAAACCTTTCAAATGAGATCCATACGTCACTAATGACCTCTGCATCATGAGTTTTTTTTTTTTTTGGACTATGGATCACAGTTCCCTCTAAGAGCTACTTCTGTGCAAGTTACTCTACTCTTCGTTGAGTGAATATATTAATTTAGCTCGCTTTAAGGTTCATTATGTTGTGTATTTCTTTCCTACTTTGTCCTTTGCTTCTCCAGCTTCCTATCTTCTCTTCCAGAAGTCCATTGATGATGGTGCTTCTAAGCTATATTTTTCATTCAGTCAAAGAGTACTTTTTTGAGTTCAAAAGAAGCATTCATGTACACGAGCAAGAGGCTGATACATGTATTTGAAAGGGCATTCTTGGTTTGTGAATAGAGTAATTGGGTACCATTTTAACCAAATTGTTTTTTAAGCTGAAAATTTTAGTTTCTTGTTTTCACTGTCTAATAGCTTTTCTAGCACAAATTATTAATGCATAAAAGTGTACTTTAAAAGAAACTCAATATGTATCAACCCTGAGTTATAATAAATGAAAATGATTTGAAATACTCAAATTTTACTTTTTATTTTGTGAAATTAATCTGAAAGTGGTTCTGCAGGTAACATTTTTACAGTTGACTTGAGTTACACTTAAATGAACTGGTGGAATATTAGACTGAAAGCAAAATCTGTCAAGTCAGACTACCTTAAATTTAAACTTTGTTCACTGCTCTTCTACCCCTGCTTCCTCTGTTCTGCCAGTGTTGTGGCCGAGCAAGTCACTCAGCCAACAGTCCAGTCCCTTATTAACAATGACTTCTACTAATAAAATCATTATTGAACAGCTGTTGAGTGAAGAGCACTGGAATAAGCACTTAAAGCATTCACTCTTTCAAGCCTAAATGGACATCATGAGATCATGAAGTTTTTTATATCGTTCTTCTGGGGCTTGGAGATGTTGAGACATTTGCTCAAGGTCAAAGAGTAAATGGCAGAAATAGGGTTCAGACCCAGGTTAGCCTGGCTTTGGAGCCTATGTTTGTAACTACTGTGGTGTTGTTCCTCTTTAAAATGGGGTGTGTGTACTTCCCTGCAAATTATTTGTAATCAATTTAGATATTATGCAATGGCACTGTATAAATTATACATTATTATTAACTTCAAAACAGTTTATATACAATAATCATTTAACCTTTAGGAGTGCTATTTACATATAATAACAAAATCTTTTTCTTTACAGTAAATAGTTCAAATGCATATGTAAAATGTGGGTAAAATTAAACAAGATCAAAATTTGAATTTTTGTCATAAAATTATATTCAAACAATTCATATATAAAAAATTCACCATGCTTGTCTTTCATGTACATGGTGTGCCAAAGAATAAAGCTTTATGTTAACTCTACAAGTCTTATTTAGATTATATGACTTTTTATTCATGTGTTTTTTTGTAATGTGACTTCCCCCCCCCCCCCAAATTATTTATAATTTATGTATTCATTAAATACTTACTGAGGCACATACATCATGCTAAGCACTGAGTGGAATAAAAATTGACAGATTTCTCCTCAAAGTAGAGTCAAGAGTAGGTGAAGATCTTTCTAATTGAAAATTTGTAATGCCGTAAAAAAGCTGTATCAAATTTTCTATACTATAGGGATTTTAGAATACTTTCAGGAAATAATTATCAGTAGACATCAAATTTATCCTTTTTAACATTTTTAGAAATCAATTACTTGCATTGCAGATACATTAATGTATGTCTCAGTGACTTTGGGATGCTGACTACATAGGTGAGCTTTAGGCAGGGGGAATGAAGTACAGTGTCCTGCCATACCATGAAATATCACGCAGTTACTTAATTGTCTTGTCCTGTCCCAGAGAGGAAACTTCTTTCAGCTACAGCAGCACTATAGACAGAGTTGAATGTAGAGGGGTGGGGCTGAACATAGATTACACTACTCATTTCTAGTGAAAAACAGTTCTTTCTTGGCTCATAAGATAATCAAAAACAACTATCAGGTAAGATAAACTTTGTGAAGTAAAAAATACCACAGTATATTTCTGATGATTTAAAATTCTAACAATGAAGTGTTGCAGGCATTTGTATGTGCTCTAGCACGATTTCCATTGCTCAAATGGAAGAACTCAGTAAAGACAGGTGCCTGAAAATCTCTTCAGAGGTGGTGTGCCAGTAAATAAAACCTACAGCACGTGTCTTCTCTAATTTATTGTAAAACCACTATGTCATGCTCTTCAGTCTCATTAAAATGCTTCAGGCACACTATCAGAACACTCATGGGCTCCCTTTAAATAATAAGTTCCTCTTTTTCTACTTTAACCTTTATTAAGAGGAAAAAACAGTCCCATCCCAGATAATTCCCCTTCCCCTCAAAAAATAACTGTATTTGTAAGTTAAAAATTCTGTTTTCCCACTACATTTGTCATTGGCATACTGGGCAGAGATCTTAGAAATTAAAAAGACACCAGTTACATTTAATTGTAAGGTTCCTAATTAAAACTGTGCTAACCTTTGCTTGCCAGGAGGTTTCATCTATACTAGAAGGTCACTATGGTGAATGAAAATTGTATTGCTGTATCTGAAATGAAAACAAAAAATAGTAGAAAAATGATAACTACAGTTGTAGATAATGTCTCATTGATATAAAATGAGATAATTGTTTCTGAATTGCACATTATAAGAGACAATCTAATGAACAGTTTCTTGAGTTCTGCAATCATTTTAAGGATGATGGAAAGTATTGTGTTTCTTACAGGAGTTTGATATTTTTACAACCAGTGAGGTTTATCACTTTACCATTTTACTGACTTACCTTGTCAGACCTCAGTTAAATGAGGGAGGTAGTAACATGAATATTTTCTCCAAATCACTTGCTTAATACTCCTCCAATGTTTCAAGTGAGTTGGCATATTTTTTCTACTTGAATAGTCCTTACATACTTGGCAACACATTTTCCTAAGGATAGATTCTGAAATTTATACTAATTAAATTGAAAAGGATATGCAGTGAAGTATGTTTTAGAAAGGTTTCACTTGATTATATTAAAAACTTTATGGATCTATTTTTTCTAAGTAAATTCTATGTAATTTAATAGTATATTTGATTACTTGACCATATTTTTAATTAAACATGATCGATGTAGTATACAGTAGCCCAAATTGTGTAATATGCACATAAATATATATATATCTCCTCATGTTTTATATATATTATGTATACATATTTGCATATATAGGTATATATTGTATATGTGTATATATATGTAGCACCTCATGTTTAAGTATACACATATAGAGAGAGGCAGACAAAGAGAGACAGAGACAGAGAGACAAAGAAAGTATAAGAAAAAGTTCATAAGGAACTGTTTTGGAGAGAGGGAGTTTGGGAGGACCTGAGTGAATATACAAGAAAAGAATGATGAACAGATACTTACTGAAAACCAACTATAAGCAAGACCCTGTTATACATGTTGTGGTGCAAAGTTGAATAGGAGAAGTGATTCTTGGGCTCTTGGGCTTTATATGTTAGTGAAGTGAGTTACTCTATGGCAAGACTTACCCACCAAAAAGTCCTTAAAACATACATCTGTAAGAGATCTCTAGGCTGTAGAGTAGAGATATAAATGAGTAGATGTGGCCCAAATATTAGAACATGAAGCTTTTCACAGCCAGAACCCAGACACTAAGTTTGGGTTATATGGTTATCTGAGGAGTACATTATTGCCTTATGTGATGCAGTGAGTTAACATCAGAGTCAAAAAAAGAAACAGAGTTTTTCTTTTTTCTTGACATCCATCACCTTGTTCCCTGTCTTTATAGTTTGAAAATTACCCAGGCTAACTCTAGTCTCATGTAAACTGAACCATGACCTCTCTTATAATTATGATCTTTTGATAGTGGGTACCATGTGCTTGTGTTCTCTACCAAAATGTATTCTGATGGAAATGCCATAAAAAAAGCATCTCTCTGATTTATAGGGAAACCTAAAACAAGTCATGTAATAGTCTGGACAATTCCTTGAGAGGCAGTTACTTAGTTTCTTTCTGTTTGGTGAGTCTAACCTTTAACAGCTAGTGAGTTGAAGTGTCTTCTCTAGCAAGCAGATTTGTTAAACTTTGTAAACTTAAAATGATTTTTGATCAGTCAGTCAAATGGAACTGGACCCTCAGAATCACAAATGAAACTAATTTTCTGAATCCAACAAAGGTTTTATTGACTTACTCACCAAAGGCCACAAGGATGCTTCCTTTACTTACTTTGAGAAACTAAACTTTCTACAAATGGTTTTAAATTAACAACCAAAGGGATATAATAAAAAAGCAGTGAGATTAGTGTGATTTTTAAGCTCAGAATAGGTTATAGAAGGATTGCCTTTGACAAAAGAAAAGTCCCTTTGGGGTTAAAGTACAGTAATTTTTATTCCTCTTTGGTATTTGAAGAGACTTTTTTTCTCATCCTCAGCTTACTTAGACTTGATGCAGCATAGAGAAAAGAGAGTTGGTTTTATGCTGGTACTTCATCGGAAAAGACTTACGTGTATGAAAGCATTTTCCTCACTATGAATGTGTTCTGGGAACTCACCATTAAAAATTTCTCACTTATAATTGTTACTAAAAAGACTTTTAAAATTCAAAGTTCTTAGATGATGGAAGTGCCTAATATTTACTCTTGATAGAAGATAACTTTTAAATAAGTGTCTGATTCTTTATTCCTTCTCGAATGGGAAAAAAAATCAGTCAAGTGGCTCTTTCATTTATAAATCTTTCTTATTTAAATGCATTCTAAACTCTTAGTACAGAACCAAGAGATTATGCTTGAGCAGTTGTCAAAAAGCTCTACTAATCATTTATGTCCTTGTGTTAGAGATATAAATGCTTGTGTTGCACATCTCTTAAGAAATGTTCATTAACATTTATGAGTGACTATTGCTTTGCAAGTTATAAATTGATTGTTAAATGTTTCATTATCAGCTAGAAATAAGGATAACCACATTTATTGACAAACTGTGAGTGTGATCTTGACCATGTATTCATGGCCTTTTCAACAGTACATAAACTGGGCAAAGTGTAATTAAACACCCTATATCAATGAAATACCACTCAATCAACCAAAATACATGTATTGATTATTTACTATGTGCTACACTGAACTTCAAAAATCAAGCAAATGTTTTCTGCATTCCAGGAACTCATGGTCTAAAGACAATAACTCTTACTTAATCCATCTAGTTTCAGATCATGCATTCTTATTTTACATTGTCCATATTTCATGGTTATAAACATTTCAAGGTGCTTTTAAAATAAGTGACCCTTTGCTGTTGCCATTTTCCTTCCAAGAGTGTGTGATTCCAGGGTACTCTAGTTCCTTTTTTTCCAAATGGTTCCAAGTTCATGTAAGTTTAAGGAATGTTAAATAAAATTGAAGTAAACTTTCTTTTTTCTGAACTCAGAATATCTCAGCCATTTTATAATACATACAGGCTTTAAGATAATACAAAAGGGATGTAGTATGCAGGATTTTCCAAATATATTGTACTCTGGAAATTTTACTGTACTTACTTTGATAGATACTTTCTGCAATTAAATACATATATATTACCTATTTTTTTCTTAATGTATAATTCAGAAATTTCAAGTGGCTTGTCTCATTTAGGAACAGTTAAGAAAGGACATTTGTAGACTATAAAAAGTTTCTATTTGTACTTGAAAGCAGGTTTAATCATTTTATTTTTCTGTGTTTCTAAGTTATATTTTGGGTTTGTTGTTGTTGTTTATTTTTGCCTTGTGAACATTAAAGTTCAATGAAACCCTTGATCCAAACAATCTCTTTCATAAGCTCAGCACCCTTTAGATTAGATTATTTTCCTTGCTTTGTTCTTTAAGGCTCTAAACTTTCTTTGTACTTTTAACTTTTTGTTTATGTTTATTGGGACATAAATTTCCTACCCAGGTGTTTTCTATAAATAGTATAACTATTTTATCTAGCCTTTGTCTTCTATACCCCCCTCCCTCTATTTTTTTTTTTTTTTTTTACTGGCAAGTAGAACTGCTTGTTTTTCTGTGAATGTGACCTCTTTAATAGTTGGCTTTTTCTTGATTCTCATTAGTGTTCATGGAATATTGATCTGACAACATATTGTATGATTCTTCCTTATTTGCAGCTTACAGAATACAGCATATCATTCTTTCAAAACTTACACTTACTGACTTATATGTGGTTGTCTTCATTCTTGGAGGTCTTTGGTATTGTCCTTTCAGTGTTCATTTCTAACTTATGCCTTCAGAAAATTGTGGGCAACTTTGAATCATCTCCACTTCCCTTTATCACTCTTTGATAGTTGTCAGCGTATGGTTCTTTCATCTCTTGGGTTTATTCCTAGGCACTTTTTTTTTAATGTGATTTTAAAAGGGGCTGTTTGTTTACTTTTTCTTATATTTCATTATTAGTGTATAGAAATGCTACATATTTCTGTATATTAATCTTGTATCCTGCAACCCTGATGAATTCATTTGTTAGTTCTAATAATTTTACTGTGGAAACTTTAGGGTTCTCTATATAGACTATCATATCATCTATAAGAGTTTTACCTCTTTCCTCACTTTCGGTGCCATTTATTTATTTTTACTGTCTGATTGCTTGGATGGCCAATACTATGGCTTGGATGGCCAATACTATGTTAAATACAAGTGGATAAATTGGAAATTCTTGTCTTGTTCCTGAATTTATTAAAAAAGTTTTCAACTTTTCGCTGTTGCGTATTATGTTTGATGTAGGTTTGTCAAAAATGGCCCTTATTGTGTTGAGTTGTATTCCTTTTGTATCCACCTTGATGAGAATATTTATCTTGAATGGATGTTGAATTTTGTCAAATGGTTTTATTTGAGTCCTTTTTCTTGATGAGCCAAAAATATATTAATTTTCTTTATATTTTTAGAAGAAGCTTTTGATTTCATTGATTTTTTTGTTTGTTTTGTTATTATCTCTATCTATTTCCTTTCTGATCTTTATTTCCTTCCTTCTGGTGACTTTGTGCCCCTTTTTAAAAACTCTTTTAAGAGTTAGACTAGGTTGTTTGTGATCTTCCTTTTTCTTGAGAAAGACCTGATCACTGTGACCTTCCCTCTTAGAACTGCTTTGGCAGCATCACATAGATTTTGAAAAGCTGTTTCTTTTTTCATTTGTCTAAAGGTATTTTCTGATTTCCTTTTTGATTTCATCACTGACCCATTGATTTTTTTTTTTTTTTTAGTAGTGTGGTGTTTAGTCTCCACGTGTTTATTCTTCACCTGTTTTTCTTTCTGTACTTGATTTCTCGTTGCCTAACGTTGTGGTAGAAGATGCTTGATACAATTTACTTGGTCTTAAATTTGCTGAGGTTTGTTTTGTGACTTAGTATGTGGCCTATCCTGGATAATGTTTTATATGTGCTTGAAAAAAAGATGCTTTTTTTTTTTTTTTTTTTTAATGCAGTGTTCTGTAGCTATCCATTAAGCCCAACTGATCTGCTGTGTGATTTAGGACGTTTGTTGCCTTACTGATTTTCTGTCTTGATGATCTGTCCATTGATGTCAGTGGGGTGTTAAAGTCTCCTACTCTTACTGTTTTACTGTCACTTTCTACCTTTAGGTTTTAGTATTTGCTTAATATACTTAGGTGCTCCTATATTGGTGTGTATATGTTAACGGGTGTAATATCTTTGTGCATTGAGCCCTTTATCTTTATGTAATGTCCTTTGTCTTTCATTATAGCCTTTATTTAAAAGTTTTGTCTGAGATGAGTATTGCTACCCCCTTCTTCCTTGTCATTTCCGTTGGCATGAAATACCTTTTTCCTTGCCCTCCGTTTCAGTATGTGTGTGTCTTTCACTTAGTGGAAATGAGTCTCTTTTAGGCAGTGTATTGAAGGGTCTTTTTTTTTTTTTTTTTAATCTTATTAGCCACCCCTTGTCTTTTGATCAGAGCATTTATTCCATTGACATTTAAAGTAATTATTGCTAGATATGTACTTATTGTCCTTTCAGTCACTATTTTCTAGTTGTTTTGATGGTTCTTTATTTTGTCTTCTTTTTGTATTTTGCCTTGTGGTTTTATGTTTTCCTTTTGTGATATGCTTTAATTTCATTCTGTTTTTTTGTTTATCTACTGTAGGCTTTTGACTTGTGGTTAACAAGGGGTTCATATACTTTATTTAAATTGGTAGTCATTTAAGTGCAAACACATTCTAAAAGATGTAAATTTTTACTTTTCTCCCTGGCATTTTGTGTTTTTGATGCCATATTTTAGGTCTTCATGCTTATCCCTTTACTGTTGATTGCAGTTGGTTTCACATTAAAAAAAAAAAAGTCTGTGTACTGCCTTATTTAAGTGATCTTCAATCCTTTCTACACATTTTCCTTTCCTGTTACGGTTTTCCCTTTCCTATGGATTCTTGCTTTTTTTTTTTCCTTCCCCATTTAGAGAAAACCCTTTAACATTTATTTTAGTGTAGGTTTAGTATTACTGAGTTATTTTAGTTTTTGTTTGTGTGAGAAACTGTTTATCTCTTCTTCAATTCTGAGTTGTATCTTGCTGGGTAGAGTATCTTAGTTTTCAGGTTTTCTCCTTCCAGGATTTTAAATACATCATGCCCCTCCCTTCTGGCCTGCAGTTTCTGCAGGGAAATGACCTGATTACTTTAAGGGGGTTCACTTTGTAAATGACTCTGTTTGGATTTTGCTTCTTTTAGAATTCTCTTTTTATTTTTGTGCTGTTTTATTTATGATATGTCTTGGTGTGGGTCCCCTTGAGTTCACCTTATGTGGGACCTTTATGCTTCCTATTTGGGACTTTCAGTATTGTGGTTGCAGAAACTGAAACAGTTGTGCTGCTGTTAGAGGTGTGTTCTGCTGTCAGAAGTCTGAGCAAGTGCCAGCAGTGGGTGCCGTCACCCCACCTGGACCACACCCTTGGCTCCCTGGCCTTCTTTGCATCACTAAATCGTCTTTTCCCAGGATCTTGTCTAAACCCTTGTTGTGGAGTGAGTGGGACTGGGGTGTTTGCCCAGCTCTGATTGCTCAGTGTGAAACGGTGGCAGCCACCCATGTGGAACTTTCTCCACCGTCTTTATTGGCAAGTCAGCAATCATGCATTTTTCTTGAGTGGAGTCTAGTCTTCTCCAGTCCTTCTATCTGCCTCAGCAGTTCTCTGAGGAGGTAAACGGGTTTGCTTCCTCTGTGTAAGACCCCAGGAATGAGATCCCTAGTCTGTGGCTTGACCTGTTCGCTCTCCAGGCTAAGTGTCCACTGTGAAATCATTTTTTTTTTCCTCTTATACTCCTCCCAAGGGCACAAGTCCTGACACAGTACTTTTTTTCTTTCCCCCCTAGCCTAACTGTTATGTGGGAATCTTCCAACATTGGTTGTATTGGTTGCTCTGCAAGTTTTTAGTTAGTTTTGCTTGAGAATCATTCCACATGTAGATGTATTTCTGATGTGTTTGTGAAGCTCCACTTCCTCCTACTCCACCATCCTGATCCCCCTCCTGGGATACTCTTTATTAACAGCATAAGAGAAATGTATGTGGTAGAAGCATACTGACAGTTACATCTATTCTACGTAATTTATAGTTTTAATACATACATATACATGGGTGTTTTAATATGTTTAGTTTGGCTATTTTGCTGCCAGTGAATACAAAGTCATGAGTTTGACCCAGGTAAGAATGTTACTTTTTATTGTTGGGTGTTAAGGGCTGTTTTTCCCTCAGCAGTGAAAATGAACACAAAATGCAAATGGGTCAAACAATACACTTTATAGAGATCCATTTTATTTATAAGAAAGTTATGGAATGCATGGATATCCGTTCAGTTGATATCCATCTATCAACAAAAGTTGACAGCAATTTGTGAATACAGGAGACTGAAAAATAATTCTGTCACAGCAAAATAATAACAGGAACATCAGGTCCCTACAGTTTAGTAAACAGAATAGTTATCAACCACCTGGGTGGATGGTACATTCTACATAAATGCACACTGTATTCAGCAGTTAGAAGGTCATCTCTGTGCCCACAATAAATGGGCCAGTTTTACCATTTAAACTTGGCACATGCTCTCAGAGGTGTTGATTATTCAAAATACCTGTTTGCCCAAGGCTATTAAGCTTAGAAACTACATTTTAATGGCCCCTTATATTTAAACCCTGTTTAATATGGCAAACGCTTGAGAGCTACTTACAAACACCTTTAAATTTCATCACTAATTACTAATAACAGGAATAAAATTAGCACCTGTCTCAGCTGCTTTAGATTTTGGATTGCACTTAATAAACAGTTGAGAAAAATCCTCTGTGGCTAAACATTTACTGGGGCCATTTGCATTCTGATTTTCAATGTACTATTATTTATACTCTGAAATAGTCATCTGAAAAAGCATAGAACTTAAACACACTGTTTCTTACTTGAATTTAAAACGATGTTTGTGGTATCTTACATTTTGAAATAAGTTTTCAGTGAGACAACAGTTTATCTTATATATAAATCATTCTATCTTTGTCTTAGAGGCTACTAAAATGAGAATGCTGGTGGAGTGAATGGGGATTTTTACACACACACAATTGAAAATCCTTAAAATAAATGAACAAAAAAAAATGAAAGCTCTATAAGTTTTAATGATCCTGTAAAACACAAAATCTTTTAAAGATGAAACCCTGGTTCCTCTAGCCATCCTTGGTGGCCTTTGGCCTGTGCTGCTACTATAGATACTGGCAGAGTTTTAAAGCGGAAAGAAGGCAATTGGCAAAATTGTTCAGTGCTACCCACGACACCATTATGTATCATTGCTTATTAATAATCACAGGAATTGTATATTTGGGAAAGTTTCACACTCAGTAAAACCACATTGAAAAGGTGTGTGAGAAATTATGTCCAAAGTAGTATGATAGAAAACATCATGAAACCTCATTACTCTCCAAAGTAAATGATCGTGGTATAAAATACTTTTCTTTGACTTCAGCTGTTACATTTAAATGCATAAGACATTATCACTATATTTAGGATGTCAAGCCCACTGAACTCTAGATATAATGGCTGTAATTATTCAAATTGTTGTCTTTAACACAGATTTATTTTACTAATATTTCAAAGTACATCAAGGGGCACTTTTAAAATAACATTTATAAGCTATAAAAAATTCTTAGAGATAACCAGAAGATGGCAGCATGGCAGCTATTTAGAAATTTGATAGCTTGTAAGTTCCATTAAGCAGAGATAGTTTCTTGGTTTTTGTAAGTTTTCAGCTTTCCAATCACAAAATTTTCTCAACATAGGAAACGTAATTAAGCAAAGACTGTTAGTAAGATCTAAATGATAGCTTGACCAAAGGAGAATTACAAAAGAACAAAAATGGGTTCTTCTTTACTGCAAATGATGAAGAAAGATGAAAGAGAGATGGTAGAGGGAGAATGTCAAGGCTCTTAAAAATGTGCTCTCAGAACATTTTAACTAAGCTTGATAATAAGCTTTTCCCATAATGGGAAAGAAGAGACTCTTAAAATTCCAAACAAGATGAGCCCTGATATTGAAATAACCAATTAATTCCATCTAGGCCATTAGGAAAGAATTAAAGGTCATTATCGTAATTACACAGGTACAAAACAAACTCCTTAAATTTATCATCTTTAAAGTCCATTTCAGCTTTTAAAAAATACACCTATGATTCTGTGGTCTTCCAGATCTTTTATAGACCAAATATGTGCACAGTTTACAAAGATTTCCAATACACCTTTTTTTAGTTTTAAAGGTATAATCCCATTATAACTAACACAGTTAACTGAAGACTTTGGTATGAATGTGAAAAAAAAAAACTTTAAACCTTAGGTGAGAATCCACATATTTATGGTAATATATGAAACATGATAAAATGACAGATAAATAAAACATTTTCTATAGTTCCTGAAAAATCTGTAGAAAGATTGTACTATGCTGGAAATTTTGGGAAAACTTCTCAATATATTCCACTGTGAACTGTTAAAAACAAAACTCAGTAGTGCATTCACCTATTGGATTTTCCTGTTTCTTTTATAAATTTATGTTATGTACTAAATCCCCACTCTTCTTCCAAAATACACTACGACCTGTTCAAATGGAACTAGTTACCATGCTTGCTATGAGACTAGTTTGGGTTTTCACAGATACTAGTATATTAGTGTAGATGCATTTCTTTATTCAAAATTTATTGCCTAGTATAATACTTGGCCCCACTCTAGGCAATGACTAGTGCATTACCAATTTTGAATAGATCCATTAAACAATTATATCAGGAAAATGGAAAATATAAGAACTGACTAGGAACACCTAACATTTTGTGGAAATGTCTATATAGTCATTGTAAGTAACAACAGGAATAATTGTACATTGTTTGAGTTCCTGTCATTTTCCTTAGTTTTGTATAATGGGCATAATACTTAAACTTATCTTTATAGGTATTAAGCTAGTTTGTAGGATGAAAATATCTGGTACACTAGATTCTTCAAGTAATGAACAAATAATAACCAACAAAACACTAGAGAGAGAGCCAATGAAGAATCCAGGCAGAAAAGTGGTGATTTCTTATTTCCTCCTGTAGTGGGCAGCAGAGCCTCAGTCAGGTTTTAAGATTCGGGAGACCAAGACAATATGAACAGCAGAGCAAGACAACTGCTGAAACAGTGGACATGTGCCATTGTCAGGGCTCATAAGCTTTAGGGACAGGAGAACACCTTTGATGATGGTGGTGGTAACTTGGATTTTATTGTTAAGTGTTTTATAAAATGCTTTGCCTTTTTTCCCCCCTCATTAAAAAAAAATGTCCATAGGCTGTGAAAATAGTTGCTTTTTACGAGTGACTTGAGATCTAGTTAAGGTAAATTTCAGGATAGAGAGCTGAGGAAAAATAGAGTCGGGATTTTGAGCAAGACATACTTGCTTCTTCATTAGAATTAGAGGAAAACTGGCAACAGATGAGGAAAAAGTTCAGGCCTGCAAAGACCATCTTTGATCCTTTGGAGTTGAGAAATTATTTGTATTCTTCTAGTTATAAATAAATATAAATAAAATAGGTACTGGAATGTTAAAGCTCCACATTTGAAGGCAAAAATGTTGCCAAAAAACCAGCCTCTGTGTCCCCCCAAAGATGAATTCAGTCTCAGAGTTTTGGGAATATTGGAAAAGAGCAGCTTTATTGCTTTGCCAGGCAGTGGGGAGTCACAGCAGGCTTAGAGACTATGAACCTGCTTTGGGGTTGGGGTCTCGAAGTTTTTTACAAGAACTGGATGGAGCAGAAGAGTGATATCGGTCAGAGGCAGTTTGTGATGCTGTATTCTTAATCTTGGTAAGTCCATCTTGCATCATGGAAAGCTCCTTAGGATCTGTCCATTCTGAGGTCATCAACCCATGACTTTCCTTCTGGAAAACAGCTTCTGGGTTAAAGAATGTATAGGGAAGGTTGGGGGCTATGTCAGCAAAGCAACTGAGGGAGTAAACAAAAACAAAAACAAAAAGATATGTCTAAATGAATCAGCAAACAGCCTTAGCATCATGGAAGCCATTTTGTTAATTATCTTAGTTAGATTTCTACTCTTTCAAAAGTAGTATTGAAGCTTATCCCTGGTATTTATACTAAAAGAGAAATTTTAGCAGTCAGGAAGATAAGTCCACTTTAACTTTGATTCCAAGGTTTTAATCACAGAGGTAAGAGTTGATTCCCCCTGCCTCAACCCCAGTAGAAGATCTTAGCCTTGTGGACAGAGATAATAATTCAGGATGAAATATTTTGGAGCAAACAATTTATTATTTGGGTCTTTTAGACCCTCTGAATTTCACCTTGTATGATGTCCACTGCAGTCCCCAAGCTTAGTTAGGTGCTGAAAACCTCACAAAGTGGCCAAAAAATTGGAGACTTGAATATAGGCTTAGTCATTTACTTTATGAGTCTTGCCTTGGTTTTGTGTCAGAATTTTCTTCACCTTGGATAGAGGCCTGCTTCCTGAAGTGTTTAATAAAGAATTCCTTTTTAGAAAGAACTATACAGAGCCACAAAAAACAATTAGTAATACAAAGTAGCCTGCATTAAATGCTAAATGTGTGCAAAGACAAGATATAGGAAACAGCTAAAGAATATCTAGTAAACACCTGTTAAGTGGTAGGGTAATGGATTACAGCGATGTACTTAGCAAAGGAATTTCAATCTATTTCTAAAGGAATTAGAGACACTTTGAAGGCTTTGGAGTAAACCCATGACTAAAGTATTTGGTTCTTCTAGTCATTTCCTCTTTATATATGATTTTCACTCCAGATGAAAAATGTGAAAGAGTTAAATGTTTTTTTTAAACACCTTACATTATTGTTCATCAACCTCAGGTGGACGAAATACTACTACTGGAAAAATTGACCAAATGTGGCCAAAGTTTAAAATGTTTTAAAATACTGTAAACATGGAGACCAAACCCAGTGGCTAGTTGGTCTTTTCTTATTTTCTTTCACCCTTTAACTAAATGTCTTTTTCTGTTGTATCAAATTAATACTTTATTTTGATCTATGGAGTTAGTGTTACTCCCCTTTAATGAAAGAGCTATTGTTTGTCATATTTTTTATGGCTTGACTTTTTATAGTAGAAAATACTGCCAGTTACAATTCTTCCATGTATTCTTCCATATAAAGGAATAGAGGGGAAACAGCTTTAGAGAAATTATAACTTCATGGTTTATTTATATTTAATGTTACAAATTTCTGCTAATTATCAGATAAATCTGTACAATGTATGTATCTTTTAAGTTTTCCTACTTTTCTCATCTTTCAATCTCTGTTCTTTCCCAGGTCTTTGACCTTTTGTGGTACAGCTCTTCTGTTCTCTTTTTCCTCATCCATCTTATTAGGATTTCCTAATCCCTTTTACCTGATACTTTTTCAGTCTCTCTTCGCTTTTTTTCCCCAGAATTTCATTAACTCTCTGATTTTTTTTTTAAACAAAATTTCTGTGTTTAGGACAGAGAATGCAAGGGAAACTGTGACAAAGGAAAATTAAATTTTGAGAAATAAGGGATTTGGCTTTTTTGTTATTGAAATAATTTCTGTGTATTTATATTTGTTAATGCTTATTTGTCATCATCTTTAGTTACTTACCCATAACAAGGAAAATCACAACATATTAGTTTCAATTTTTGTGCAGCATAAAGTGTTAGTTTATATTAGTGGCCCGGTTCCAAATCTCATAAGTAAATTAGGGCTTGGACCTGGCAGCTAACAGACTTTGAAGTGGTACCCTCTACCACTCACTCATTTTCTATTGATAGTGTCATCATTATACCATAGTGTTTGTGCCTTTTGGAAATGAATTAGTTTATAAATTATTTTTTGTGAAATATGGGGGAAGTAGAAAATCTGTGATTAAAAACAAAAAGATAAGAACATTAATATGGAGAATCTAGAAATATGTCCTCCTGCAAGTGATTTTAAATACATCTCTTATTGCTAATCCCATTGTGCCTGTGCTTTTAACACTCTGTTGTGCTTTTCACATTCTCTTCCAGAGATTTAAAGTCCATGACACACAATTTTTGTTATCTGGTAATTTTTTTCATCCTTTCTGCCTATATGACTTCAAAGCATCGTATACAAATCTAATGATGACAAAACTCTTCTTGAACCTTGCTCAGTGATGCTAATTGTATTTTTAACCAAGAATATAACCATTATATTAATTCAAATATATCAATAAACTTCAAAGTAATTGTCACTTACAGTGCTGTAGAGTAGGCATATAAGATGCAAAATACATAAATTGTTTTGGTAGATCTTGTTATTTATGCAGGTAGATATATTGTAATCATTTATATATTCAGTACATGGCATGTTTGGCAATTAATAAACACTTGAGTTGGATGAAATATAATAAAGATTTTGCAATAGGTAAATGTAGTTATGAGCAAAGAAAACACAGGCTTAAGTAATTGGTTTGGTTCATATTACTAATAATGAAATATGGAGAAAATACTCTCATCAACTTATTTGGGGGAAAAGTTAACTAGGATAGTGATTAGTTCTACAATTCAGTGAAATGGTGACATTGGAGTAATTTGGTAAGTATAAAAAGTTTTGAAATGCATTGGCTTGATTCATGTCATTACATGTTGAACATGTGTTTCAATAGCTTTAAAATTGCTTCAAGTAATTTGAGATCAACAGAAGAGTTGTAAAAAGTGGCACAGTTTATATATGTACCCATCATCCAGCTTCCACTAATGTTAATA
Source organism: Vicugna pacos (assembly GCF_048564905.1). NCBI lineage: Eukaryota > Metazoa > Chordata > Mammalia > Artiodactyla > Camelidae > Vicugna > Vicugna pacos. The sequence continues at coordinate 28,830,784 of NC_132990.1, forward strand.
CCTGACATAGTCATACTACAACTTCTTTGTAGAATTGTACAGTTAACATGGGAACCATAGTACTAAGTAACCTATAGTCCTTACTGGAATTTCACCACTTCTTCACAAACACCTTTTCCTGTTTCAGAATCCAAAATAGGATCCCACATTGTATTTAGTTGCTGTTTCCTTAATTTCTGCTAATCCATGAGAGTTGCGAAATTTTTCCTTGTCTTTCGTGACCTTGAAACATTTGAGTACTGGTCAGTTTCTTGGTTGAATGCCTTTTGATTTGGGTTTGTATGATGCTTTTCATGATTAGATCACGGTATAGACTTTTTAGCAATGTCACAGAAGTAATGTATTGTTCTCAGTGCCTCATATAAGGAGGTACACGCTATACTTTATCTCTCAGGGTGTTCTCACTTAAGGTAGCATGTGCTTGGTCTTTCCACTTTAAATTTACTATTTATTTATTTGAACAGATGAGTATGTTGGGAGAGATACTTTGAGGCCATGTGAATATAACACTTCACCCAATGATTTTAGTGTCCATTGGTGAATTTTGCCTGCAGCAGTTACTACTGTGGTGTTTACCTAGTGCTGATTTTGTATTTTCCTTATTATTTCCCTATTTATTATTATATAATAGGCTTTTGCCACCTATTATTTGCTGTTAATATTAAGCAGAAACAACAAATGTATGCTGTTTCTTATTTTTGTTCCTGATAATTAGTTAGGACTAGCATTCTTTCCAAAGACTTTAGCTGAGTTAAACTAGAGTTCCTTCTGCAAAACCAACTAAATTTTGCTGATACAGTTAGTTCTATTCACCCAAACCCTATGCCCACACCATACCCTGTCCGTACCATCTTATATAAATAAAATGCTAGTAATATACGTGAGCAAATACATAATGATACTATACTTTTCTTCAAGTTTTGAGCAACTAGCACAGCCCCATGAAAGAACCAATGCTGTGTAATTGCTCTGAATGAGTCAGTATGGTCTCTGTTATGTCATTGATTTGCTAATGAAAAAGTTTAAAAGAAGAAGTGGCGTGATGATTTAATGATGATAAAGTATCCAGCTTGAAAGCTCCCTTATTAAAGTTTACCATAGCTTTAGAAGAAAATTTGTGTAACAGGGACAAAGCTAACAGAACAGTGATTTGTAATTCTCGAATGTGAGATTAGATCTTAAAGATTCATTTTTCCTTAAATATAAATTGTTAATACTATACTTGAAAGTTTATTAACACTAAATAAAGAATAAAAAAGCATGCAACCGTAACTGAAAATTATGTCACTAAATGTTCCCCCAGTATATACTTTAAATTTTTTCCACAGTGTATTCTATAAATTCTAGATATTTCTGTGATATGTGACTGCTTCAGAAATGGCAAGGACATTTTCTAGATATGTTAGCTTACAGCTCTGTACAGCTATTCTTAGAATATGACCCTGAAAACTAAATTACTGTATGTCAGAAAATAAGAAATTTTACTTTTGGATACATCAACAGCAAATATGACTTTGGTCATCTTATAGGAAACCTTTTGCACTCATTCAATCTTTCCATGAGTCAGTCTGATGACATATTAATGCAAATTACATTGTTTTATTTCGTGACTTCTGCAATTGCAGACTCACAAAGAAAAATTTCCCCTCACTATTTAAGATCACTAATGGATTTGCAGCTAACCTCTGGATTCAGTCGTGGTCAGTTGCCTTCAGTATCGCTTGTGTATGCATTGAGCTGATAAGTACTGTGGTTCATTTTATTTTTGAGCAAATCAAGTTAAAAAAAAAAACAACAGAAAAAAACCCCCCAAAACTCTAGATGAATAAATACTTAGCTACAGATGAAAGTGGAGAAGAATCATTTGATTGCTTCCTAATTCTTGGCGAGATGTAATGAAATAAGGCTTTAGAAGGATGGAGGGTGAGGGGGGGGCCCTGCAGCAAAAGGTAGGAGAGATAGCAAGTAGTATGAGATAGCTTTTTTGTGCTCTTTATTATGGTTTTCTCAGATTCTTTGAAACTGAATTTTATTCTCTATTATCAGTGTGATAAAATTATAATTAAAATGTATGTGCTGGATTAATTATAGATTCCTTCCCACCCGAGCAGCTATTCCTCAGTAGTCCCAGTATCATTGTTTCATGTTACATTTTAATTTGTTAGTTCATTGGGAAGAACCGTGGACCCCGGCATGTAAAGGATTGCTTGTCATGACTCAGTAGTCTAACAAAGGTTTTGTTGAAAGGGGAAGTCTAATGAAAAGAAAGATTCTAGTCCTTCAATGTTAAATTATTAGTTCAGATATTTCATGCAAGAGAGAAAGTTTAAATTTATTTTCTCATTGCACTGTGCAGTTTGCTTACTTAAGATAACTAAAAAAGATATGAAATGCTTATCTCCTATAATAAGCAAGGAAATATCATTTGAGAATATAATGAATACACTGTATTTTTAGAAATAACTCTTAAGACTTACCACTGCATGAAGAAAGCCTTTAATATTTCTTTTTTAAAATTTCAAAAGAATGGAAATCATCCCTGGTAACCTGGAAAGGATTTAAACAAAAGGATTAAGTATAAATATAAAGGTGTATAAAAAAATTCCATGGTAATTTAGGTATTTATTTTCATGTATTTAAATTACATGAAATAAATATTTTGGGCTTGTCTACTCAGATATCTTAAACAAAACACAGTGTAAATCAATTAACAGTAAACTATAAATTTATAGTTTACTCACCTGAAGAAGTAGGCATTAAATTAGGCAAGTTCTATGGAAGTAGGTGTATCAACCAGAAAATAATAAAATTTGCCTTCATTTTGAGGATTTTCTGAGTATTCAACATAGCATTTTGATTTGAAATTGAGAATTACCTGTTAAACAATAGAGGTTTATAGTAACTTTGAGGACTTGATGGAATAGCACAATTAAGGACATAAAACTCATAAGTCAACCTTTTGTGACTTACATTATTTTCCACATGAACAGCTCAGAGCTACTGATGCTCACCATAGAAGGTCTTCCCCAAATACAGCATGTACTGGATGGAAAGTTCAGCACTTAAGAGTCCAGTATTAGGTTTGTCACTAATTACCTGTGTAAGACTGGTCACGTTCCTTAACTTCTCTCATCCTAGGTTCTGCGAACTTTCAAATGAAAGTTTAGAAAAAGATTCTTTGAATTTCTGTAATTTACTACATTTGTAACTTAACTAAACTTTGAAAGGTCTCTCCTTTTCAGTCTTTTAAAAATGCAAAATTCCTTTACTCGATGGATCTGAAGGGGTTAAGAATTTTTGAAAAATCACAATTTTACCTTCTTTTTAAATGATAAATTTCATGATGGTGTCAAAATATATTGTAATGATGTATCTATGTCTGCACATACGACAGTACATCTTATGACATCCAGCATGTGTTGACTGACAAACTACCATGTTCATTCACACACACTTGGGTACACACACACACACACACACACGCACATGCACACACACACATACCCAGGGAATGTTTCTGGAGAAAAATTATCTAAGTTGAGATCTGACAAAGAATAGAAGTTAGCCAATAGATAATAGGGTGAAATAATATTTTAGGAAAAGGATTGGTGTAAAAACGCATTGGACAGAAGGAAAAGTCCTTTTGAGAAATTGTAAAGTTCATTAAGGATAAACTTGAGCTTCAAACGTTTTAACCTAGTTTGGGGAAAAGAACTAATGTTTGTTGAGTGCCTTCTGGATCTCAGGCAGTATTTGGTAAGTTAGACTTGTTGTATTACTTGATAGGTTGCATATCTCCCTATAGCTCTTCATAGTACCTCACATCTAATACTTCAGTTGGGTGGTTTCCTATTGATCAATGTGATCTAATTTACATTTCTTCTTACAGTCTCAGTATTGCCTTTTATGAATGAATCACAACTCACTCCTATTCTTGCCCTTAGAGTATCCTCTTTGCTCAAGGCTTTTCTATCATCTGCTTTCTAAAATTCAGATAGTATTTCAGATAGTGGCTCATGTACAACCCCCTTTAGGCTAATTCTGTTGAAGAATGTGATTTTTCCCCCTAGTGGTACTCTAATTCTCTTTGTAGACACTTGCAATTGATGCATTTCACTTATTTTAATACATTTTACAAAGAACAGTAGGATCTTTCTTTCAAATTAGTGTAAAATATTGATGTTTCTAAAATTGTATATTTATATTCAGGAGGTATATTTATTCTTTGATAAGTATTCCTTTAGCTGTGTGTGTATCCGCATGCATAGGTTTGCATATTGTATGTGTATTTGGGTTATGTTAGGGGAAAGCGGGTACCAGATGTTCTTGGAATTTTTTTTTCTCTTCTCAAATAAGAATTCTAAACTTCATTTTTAAAAAATCTATTTTGATCATCTCATTTTATAGTATAAGATATGAAACCTAGATATATTAGTGTATCTAGTTGTCCTACTTCTGGTTCCAAGTCTACGAGTGTGAGACAGGTTAGCCATGATAGCATATCTCTTTCAAAATGTGAACTTATAGTTGGCAAGGTACACATTTATAAAACTTCTCTTCAGTGGTGCTGAGACTATTCTTACATGGATGCTCAACTTAAAAAGTATTTTTAGAGGATGACTAGAAAATTGAGTCTCTGAATTTTTGCTTTTCAACCCAGAGGATAGGAGAAAGTATGTACTGACTATTTGGAAAATGTGTGTGTAAAATTAGCTGGCTATTATCTAGTTAAGGATTAAGGTCTGCTGTCTGGTGTGCTATGAAGTGGAAGTGAGCGGCTGTTGGAAGGAGGATATAAATGGTGCTTCACGAGGCTATATCGATCTTTCTTTTTGTTTTCAATTTAAGGTTTTGAAAAAAGTAATTTTAAAGATAGGAGTAAGTCTAGTCAAAGTCACCATCTCTATTGTAACACATGGCTGATGAGGTTATTAAACCAGCAGGTTCAGTGCTTTGTTGTAAAGTAAAAGAATCAGATTATTTTGGATATTTTTTGCACATGCAAAAAGAGCAGCTACTAATAAATTATTCTATGAATATGGTTAACTTTTCATCATTGAACAAATGTTTTTTAGTGCCTATTATATGCCAGTCATTGCACTAGCCATTAAGAGAAATCAAAAAGCAAAGTCCGTTCTGTTTGGAAACTAACAAGGTGTTTTGGAAGAGACACACCGTTAAAAAGCAACACTTGAGTACAGGATTATGGTACAGGAATGAAAGACATATAAGAGATATACATTGAAGGGTTGTTTATCCAAGTCCAAGAGAAGGATGGAAAGGGGGATGGTACGAGCTGGGCTCTGACGGGACTCAGTGGAGTAGGGATTCAGCCAGATGTAGAAATAGGAAGAGTATTCGAAGAACAAGGAACAGAATACGAAAAACACAGGCATAAAATAACATATTAGCATGTTCAGGGAGGAGCAAGTGGTTTGTTTTTTCTGGAGCAAAAGGGTGATGAGTGAAGGACAGGAGATGAGTCTCCTGAGCAAAAGGAACTACTTCCTGAAAGGCCAAACTGGGAAGTTGATATGCTGTCTTAGGAATGCTCTTTTGGGACCTTAGTGCCAGAAGGACATAAACAGCATTCACTCTTTGTATAATATCCCTATTGTAGAGTGGAAGATGGATTGCATGAGAAAAAATTAAAGACTGGGAGATAAATTAGAAAATTCTACTTTCTGAATGTTGCATGAACCTCCCATCTATTGTTCTTCTCTCCCAGAGAAAGTAAGGGTATGGAAGTATACATACTTCAAAATGAGTAAGTCCTTAAATTGCAATTCTAATTATTTCATTCTACAATGAAGAAAATGAGGTCAAACCAGGTTAAATGACTGCCCCAAGCTGGAGAGTTTCTGACAAAGCTGGGATTTAGGACCCTGATCTCCTTTTTCTCAAAAAAAAAAAACACAATTGGAAATTCACAAGGAATCAGCCCTTGAGCTTCATGGAAATATTTTAACTAAAGTCTTAATGATGATGTGTCTGTGTTAGCAATACCATAAGACAACTGACCTTCACGGACAAAATTTTGTGTGGTTAAAATTAAGAAGACAGAGGAAAATGAGAGCTGATTATTAATGCAATTAGTTGATGATCCAGTGGGGTGACTGATCCGTAAATGCCAGTTATTGACTGATGATAATGGAACATTCAAATCTCCAAACTGGTGCTCAAGTCCTGCTCTCAGAAACAATGAGAGACCTGCTCCCTCCATCCTGCCTCCTTGTGAGGTGCTAACTCTATGTTCTGAACAATGATGTGCAAACCCAGAGTAATGGCAGGGAGGGTGCTCTTGCTGCACAGTAAATTTACTGTTTGGTTTTCTGTTGCTTTAGATTCTGAGCTTTTGAAAATTGGACATTGATGGAGTGCTATCATGAGTACATTGGGGCAAGAATATTATGATTAACCTTTCGTAAGAATTGCCAGAGTCATAATATATTCACAAAACTAAAAAAACAAAAAACCCAAAAATCTGTTAAGGGTATAACCCACTACAGAGCCCAGCATTTACACAGAATCTTTTTTTTTTTTTTAAAGAACTCCTCCAGGCTTCTCTTGGTGTCTAAGTCACATTTAAAAGTGTAATTTGACACCCAGGTTGCTACTGGCTCCTTCAGACTTAAGATTTCAGTGTCTGATAAATAGAACTAGTTGTTCATATAGAGACCATGTTACAGACACATGTATGTATTCAGGTGGATAGCCTTAGTTGGCTGTTGAACTTGATAATATTCACTGTGAGATTATTCAGACAATCATCTTCCCCAGTGAGGATAAGTGATTTGCCCAAGAACACAGGTAATAACAGAAGTAGTGTCTGAATCCTATGACCCTGACCCCAGGCCATCATTGTATCCAGTGAGCTAAAGCAATGCACTATTGTTTAAGCAGTGAAATGATCCTTAAAGGGGGTCAGTTTCCTGCCATACATACATGTATCAGTATTTTCCCATCCCCAAAGATTTAAGTTTATGAAAATTGAATTTTAAGATAAAAACTCCTTTAGGGAGACAAAATGCAAGTTAATGTCCAAGTGTCTCGGTGGTTGTGGAGGGTCTAGTAGCATGTAACGATCCTAGGTTGCTAGGTATGGGATGGGATGCACTGTGGCCTAGTTCTCTTGTCCATGGTATTACCAACTCAAGTCATTCAGAGCATTGTGTCCTGGGAAAAGCAGGACTTAAAACATAGGTGGAGACATTTTCTGCTCAGCTGGGTTGGTCCAGCTCTTTTCCCATGTTAGCAGAATAGACAGAAAGGATTAACACATTGCCTCTCTGGAATAAAACATTGATTTGCTTGTAAAGGAGAACAATAGTCATGATAGAAAAAAATTAGTAAGTACTGAAAAATACGTAGAAGAAAATGATCTCTCAGAGATAACTACCAAGAGTGTTTTCATGTATTATCTTCCATGATTTTCTCTGCATATTCTACATCTGCATGGTAGGATGTTCCAGGTGCTCTGGTGACAGTCTTGCCTTATAGGATGCATTGGTACTTATGACCATGTGCATTTACAGTGCTTTATTTCTGAAAATACGAATTTTCTAAGCTCTCACTTGGCAGTCATGGTACAACCAGGTTTAGACTGTTCCATTGCAATAAAACAATGTGTGTACCTCATAACAAAGGGGGTAGATCAAAGTATGGAATACTTTTTAGTTTTTGTGTCTTACGTCATGGGATACTTTGTGATACCTCTGTTAGGGAGTCAAGGAGGACTGCCACTTGATTTGAATGGGAAATGAAAGTTGTAATTGGATGTCATCATTGCTGATCGTTTTGTATGTAAAAGAGAGAGGCTGGTCATTTCAAGAGTGAAACAGCTGTCAGGGTGCTATCAGATTATAACAGGTGGGAATGCTTTCCCCCTGTTCCTCCTGAGATGATGGAGGACTCTGCTGAGAAACCCTTGTGACTTCTGTCTACTTCTTGGAGTTCTGAGTGTTCACTACTTTGTAAAAAGAGATTCTTCATTTTGGGAGGTGGAGGAGGGAAAGGAGGTTGGCAAAGTAAAGGGAATTCCTGAATTTGGGGGTTAATTCAGTTTTACATAATGGAATCCTATTGTATCCTGATGTGTTCACTTAAAGTTGTAAAATTCACTTTATATTCCCAAACCATTAAAGTGTCTTTGAAAACATGATTACAGATAAAAGCACAATGTTTCCCTATCTGTGGGAACATCTTAGTTGCTTTAATCTGTTACGAGACATTTAGCCTGCCTCCGTTTTGCAGGGAGAAGGGCTGGTATAATAGTGAAATGGATGATCAAAGTACATAAATGTTTGTCCACATCTGTTGATATGTTCTTTTGAGAGACTCCCAGAAGTGAAGTAAAAGGGTGAAAGGAAATATTTTTAAGACTTTGATACATGCTGGCAAATTACTTTCCAGTTTATACTACCACCGACAATGAATGAAGATGGCAATTTTAGTACACCTCTTCATTACTATGAAAATAAAACCAAATACCACAAAACATTTGCTTTATAAAAAAGGTATAACTTACTTTTGGCAGACAGATACCCTTGAAGACGCATACAGGCCAAGCTGTTCTCAGTAATCAAAGTCTTTGTAATGAACTCTTTCTTTGGGTTGGAGGAGGATCACTTTGAGAGTACGTTTGGGGAGGCAGGAAAGGCAAGGTGTGTACCCTGAGAGATAAGCCCTTGAAACCTGGGAACATAAAGAGCATCGATTATGCAAGAATGGGGGAAGGGTATAGTTCAGTGGTAGAGTGTGTGCTTAGCATGCAGAAGGTCCTGGGTTCAATCCCCAGTACCTCCATTGAAAAGTAAAACAAACAAACAAAACCACAACAAAAACATAGTTACCCCCCCCCCCCCCCCCGAAAAAAAGGTTAAAAAGAAACCCATAGAAGAGAAAGACAGGTATTAAATGGGAAATGAGAGAACACTGAAGATAGAATTTTCCTCTGTTCCATGTTTGCGTATAGCTGTGATCGAACTTTTGGAATCACTGATGACTATTTTCTAGGGCGACCGTAAAAGAGCACCACAGACTGAGGGCTTACATGACAGAACATTTATTTCTCATGATTCTGGAGGCCCAATTCCAAGATCAGGGTGTCTGCAGGGTTAGTTTCTTCTGAGAGCCTTTCTCCTTGGCTTGTGAGATGACCATCTTCTCTCTGAGTGTTTATGTGGTCTATTTTCTGTGTCTCTGTCCTAATCTATTCTGATGAAGATAGTAGTCACAATTGATCAGGGCTCACCTTAATGGCTATGTTTTAATCTAATTACCTTTTTAAAGACAGTCTTTCCAAATATAGTTACATTTTGAAGTAATAGGGGCTAGGATTCAACATGAAATTTTTGAAGGAACACAATTCAGCCCATAATACCAGCATATTAAAATTCCTGACTTCTCCTTGAAATATCATGAACAGTATACTGTTTGTGATGTTTATTCAGTTATTGACTAATTATTATGGCATCATTACTACCTTTTATGAGAAAAAGATATGTTGCACACCCTGATCACTTTTGAATTTGAATCTCTATATTCACAAGTACATCTGGCTTGATAACAGGCAGACACAAAAAAAACAGGATTTAGTAGTAGTTGTGTTGATCTCTTAAGTTGATTTTGCACACTATACATAGTATCCTTCATTGAAATATAGCATTGATTGAAATATAGCATATCTATTGAACTTGCTTTTGAAATGGCATCATAACATCAATTGGGAAAAGAAAATGGTGTCAACAATTTTCCAAGATAGACTGAAAAACTAAGTAATTTTAAGGACCTAACATTTAAATAAGATAATACAAAGTAGCTGTGCCGCAACCTTTATGACCTTCTGACAGTTTTGACAGGGAAAAATGATGTATTATGGAGGAAGCCTTCCTTGGTAAGCTCCATGGCTTATGCTTACAAATGTAACATATGTGACACAGTTAGTTCTATTTCAGTTAAGAAATCCATTTTTCAGCATAAATGACAGAAAGTTATTGTGTACTTCACAGTATGAGTAAGGTATGGAAAAAAATTAAAGACAGCTTTTAATTGTATGCACTGACTCATACTTACCCTAACAACTATTTACTTGGTACCTTGAAGAAATAAGCAGAAGTAAGAAATGGTATAAAATATTGGCTTTGTATGTATCTGAAAATTATCTAGATATATTGTATAGTCAAGTTTATTGGATATGAACAGTGGATAAAGGTGGGAGAAATCATAAAATCTCAACCAATTCTAATGTATTTCTATTGGGTATAAGGGACATAAATCACTTTCATGCTCATTTGATTTATTTTGGAGTGAAATAGTGATTCTGCTCTGGTGAAGTTATTTTCGACTTAGGTCAACTTTTGTAAGAACACCTCCTATGCTCAAAACACAGAAGGACATATAGGTTCCATGACATTGCATTGTTATGTATATTGCTAGGTACTTGGAAAGCTCTAACTTTGGACTTCTCTTTTGAATCTCAGCAATAACAAAAAACTCTTATTCTTTCCCTCCTTTTCCCAATATATCACTTTTAGCTGTACAGATCCATTTGTAATTAGTGAATGGTTTTAGGGAATTTTGCCATGAGATGTTTGGTCTTTGTAGAAAAGATTCTTAAAGGCTATCTACAAAGTTAAACACTGTATGTTTTTTAGGTTGTAAATACATCAATATCAAGGAAACATTATAGTTTATAGGTTAAATACTCTGAGCAACATGATAGTAATAAGGTACTCTCAAATGAGTGAAATGAGAATAATACAGAATTACAATTTAGTTTATATTAGATAATAACAGTTAAACTCTTCAAAATTTAGTTTTAGTTCAAGTGACTGCATATATTAATTCTTTAGTAAATATTCATTAGATATGTCTGTTAGATTTGCTAAAGGTAGTTATGTTGCTATTTTGATGCAAATTTTTAAAAATAGTAATATTAAACCATCTTACTTTCCTTAGAAATTATTCTGTTGCTACCTATTGAATTATGATGTATTGTCAAATTTCTAATAATGGTAAAGCAAATAACCTGTCTCTTAAACTAAATTATTTCAAACAAGGTAGTATCTGGCCTTGAATTTAGTGTTTCTTAAACAAAGAAAACTAAAAAAAATGAGAATCCACTACAATATTTTCTGACTTTGAAAAACGTGAGAAAAGGAATGGAAATACAATTACCTATAAGAATCAGACTGGCGTAGTGTAAAAAGGCTTTTGACTAGTATCTGATCAACCTGGATTTAATGTGCTGGTTCATTAAGTGCTAGATGGACAATGTTTAAGTGGGACTCTTGACCAAGGTTAGTACTCTTTTTCCTGAAGATTCACTCTGTGTAAGTTACATGAACTCGTAATTTGGGAGGGTCCATGAAGAGCTGAGGTACCCAGAGGCTCCCACATCTGCTGCTAATTCAGACAGATTTCTCAACTTCAGCACATGATTGACATTTTAAGCTGTCATTTTACCTTGTGGGGGGCCTGTCCTGTGCATTGTAGGATGCTTAGCAGCATCCATGGCCTCTACCTACTAGATGCCAGTAGCACCCCACCTCCCAGTTGTAATCAAAAACATCTCAAGAAATTGGTAAATGTCCGGTGGAAATCCTCAGGTTAAAACAATGAAATGATGTCAGTGAAATGATCATCGGTCACCACCTGCCCTTCACCCTTGTCACCAGGTCTATAAAACAGCTGCTGGTAGAACATAGTTTACCAAATAGATTGCCTGTCTTTCAGGATTGATATTTACATCCCTTATTAAGCCTATAGGTGTTTAATTTTCCTCTTTTGTTTTTTCTTCTTTCCTTTTTTCCATTTGCTCATCTCAAGTCTTTTTCCTCCTTAATTCTAGCCTATACTAAGTTCAATTAAATGTATCTTTAAAAATAATGTCTCCTCCCTTTCCTCCTGCAACTTAGCCCATTTATAGGAGTGTACATTTCCATCAGAGAAATCACAACAAGCAACCTTAATCCTATCTTTAAAACCCTAACTATTCATAGTAGCCAGAGAAATGGAGATTTCTGAAGCTGGAGGTTGTCTGTTTTCTCTGTGAATCCAGCCCTGACTTTGTTGAAATCATGTCTTTCTGTGATGAATTCATCACAGCCTGCCTGCAATGCTGACTACTCTGAGCTTTCTACTTTATCTTCACCCCATACTTCTATTCCCATGAATGTTAGACACTTGGATTCTTGCTTGGCTGGTGGAAAACTTTAGTGCCTCCCTGTAATTTATGGAGATTTTCTGTTCTTCTAGTCATGCCAGATCATAAGTAAAATACAGAACATAGAATTACAGCTCTTAAATACTATTTAAAATGCCTCCTTCCTCCCGTCCCCCCAAAAAAGAAAGAATACTGACACTTGTACTTTGAGGTCTCTGATTTTCTTCCATGAAGTTTGTTATCCATACTTGTGTTTCTCAATTATTTTGCACAGAATTATAATTGTGCAAATATAAACATAATTACACTACAATATAAGAAGGAATACAAACTGTTTCCCCACTGAAAGAACAGACTAAAAATACCAGCTAAAATAACTTTACATATTCTAGTCATAGAATGTTTTGAACTATTTTGATTCTTAAAATATTTTGTAGTTTTTAATATAAGGTAATGCTTATTGGCCCCATCCTATGTCCCAGGCAAGGTTCTAAGCAATTTGTATTAATTCATTTAATCTTTACAACCTTATTATAAATTAAAAACAAACAAACAAGCCAAAAAAAAAAAGCAAAAATAAAGCAAACAACAACAACAACAAAAACGGAGGCTAAGAGAAAGTTATGTAAATAGCCTAAAGTCAAAGCTGGCTAGTAATCCAAGAACCAAAATTCAAATATAGAAAGTGAAATTCTAGTTGTGGCCATAAAATTAAAAAGATGACCTAAATTTGTGTGTGTGTGTATATTTAAGCAGCAAAATCCTGTTAAGTACACATTACCTCATGTAGCCTCCTCAAGTGGGGTACTGTGTGTATGTGTCTGTACTTGGGCACATGTATCTACTCTGCTTGAATAATGGCTGAGGTAACATTGTAAGCAAACCAGTCTTGGTTTTTCCCCCTTGCCTAGGAGATCCTGAGGCTATCCGTGTAAAAATGAGAACTCTTTTAATTCATAGTTTGAATTCATTTTACTTGATTATCCACTCACATGCCTTCTAGAACTAAAATCGTTTGAGTTTGTGAAATTTAATTATGGAAGAAAACATTTACTTCTCGTTGATGGGTGCTATTTATTACTCATGGTAAAACTTTTATTCCATAATGCTAGTAGAGAGCACAAAGGAAGTTTATTTCCAATTTTTCCCCACATCTGGAAATTTCTGTCAGATAGGATGCCAGAAAGCATGGATAAAGTGAGTGGTTCTTTAATTCTGCATTGAATTGAAGTCCTTGTAATCAGTATCATCACATTTGCAAGGAGAGTTCTTAGATACAGATCTGAGCTTTTCTGTGGGTGGGTCCTTGAACACATTTGGAAATGTGGCACTGAACCTCCTAGAAGAAAAATAGAAATGATGGACGATACGCTGGTGGCGCAGCCCACGCCTGAAACCCGGCTTTGAACACGGAGGGTTCGAGCCCCGCTCCCGCCATGCTAGAGCCTGGGCGGCCTCACTGCTTTCCGCACGTCCCTACCGTGTGCCAGGACCTGGACAAGGTGGCGGACGGACCTGACGATGGATGACGAGCTCGACAGTGAAAGTCGAGCACACTTGGAGGCCCCAACCACGACGGCCCCAGCACACCAGACAGCCCCGCAGCCCCAGGACCTCAGCAGGAGGAGGAGGCCAAGGCCACAGGGTGGGGGGCTCCGCCTGGGCCCTACAGCTACGTCAGGGCGGGCCTGTTCACCTCGGAGAAGTCCATGTTGTAGCCGCAGAACATGCCGCGCCACGGCAGCTTCAGCAACATGTAGCGCTTCCTGAGCCACTTCGGGCTGCAGCCCCACGGGACGAAGCTCCTCGGGTATTCTCTGTGTGCCTTCTCTGTGCGCCTGCGTGGTATTCCTCTGCGCCTGCGTGGTATTCCTCTGCGCCTGCGTGGTATTCCTCTGCGCCTGCGTGGTGTTCTTCTGCGTCTGCGTGATATTCTGCAGCGCCGCGGAGAGTGACGAGGCGCTGCAAGTGCTTCGTGTCGGCCTGTGGAAGGGTCTTCTTCTCAGCGTCTGCCTGCCCAGGCCCAGCCGACCAAGTACCGCCACAAGTGTGAGTACCCGGTCGGCACCGGAGTGGACAGGGAAGACAATTCAGTCAGCTGCCGGCTCAGCAAGTACAAGGGCGGGGCGTGTGCTGTGGCAGCCCCGTATGGCACTCTCCACATCCCTGGGACCACCAAGCAGGGGGTGACGTTCTTCCAGAAGTTCGTCCGCTCTGCTCCACACTCGGCCTAGGACCCGGAGGCGTACTCGGGCCACTGTAAGCTGCGGTTTTAAGCCATGGCCATTGTCTACTTCCACCCTCAGAAACTGAGCCCTGAGGAGCTGGCGGCGCTGAAGGCCTCTCTGGCCCAGCCTTTCATGGTGGGGCTGGGCATGGCTAGCGAGGTGACCTGCCTCTATTTTGTGGAAAAGGGACAGCGAAAGGCTCCTAGCGAGGAGGGCCTGCCTCTGGAGCACGTGGCTGGGGACCGGTGTATCCACGAGGACCTTCTGGGGTTAACTTTCCAGATATCCCCTCAGGCCTTCTTCCAGGTGAACACCCCCCCTGCCTGAGGTGCTTGCTCTACACGGTCAGCCAGAACTGGGCCCAGCTGAACTGGGGGACCACGGTGCTGGATGTGTGCTGTGGCACCAGCACCATCGGCCTGACCCTGGCCCTGGAGGGGAAGGGAGTTGTGGGAGTCGAGCTGTGCCAGGAGCCTGTGGAGGCCACCCAGGTGAACACCCTGGACAATAAGCTGAACAACATCGAGTTCTACTGCTGGAGGGCGGAGGACCTGGTGCCGGTTCTGGTGAACAGACTGGCTTCCCATTGCCCTGCACTGGACTGCATTTTAAGGTGATCCTGGCCGTCCGTAGAGCCGGGAACCTCAAGCGGCTCCTATACGTCTCCTGCAGCCATGGGCAATTTGTGAACTTCTGTAGGGTACCGTCCAACCGTGTCAAGGGTACTCTCTTTCTGCGGGTCAAGGCTGTGGCCGTGGACCTGTGCCAGAGACCCAGCACTGTGAGATACTGGTCTTAATTCAAGAAGGTGGAGCACCCTGATGGTGCAGGGGCCCTGGAGCCCCGGGACCCTTCAGCCCAGCCCCAACCAGGGCCTCCGTATGACGTATAGGAAACACGGGCCTGCCCCACTTCCTAGGACCCTGGGGCAGCGGAAACCAGCCCTTCCAGAACAGCACCTGGACTGCTTCAGGGGTAGAAGCCCAGGGGCTTCCAGGGCCCTGCCCCTGCCCCTGCCCCAGGACACTCAGGTAGCAGCGACAGAGGATGAGACCTACTCTCCCTGTGGGGTTTTTTTTTGGCCGGCTTCCCCTCACCCCTGTCCTTCTCGGGCCAGCTGGGCTACCGGGGACAAAATAAACTGGTGCCCAACTTAAAACAAAAAATGATGGAAATACTGGACTTTAGTGCAGTGATTTGTGATTCTGTTTCCTCTTTTTTTTAAAGCGCTCAAGTTCATCTGAACATATTTAAATTTACTGACTGAACACATTTTAGTTTCAAGGCCTGAAAGTTTGAAACCTAAATGTGAAAATGGTTTTCTATTAATTTTAATTTATTTTGTGCTGCCTCTTTTTGATCAACACATATTCTAAGGCTTTTATTATCATAGGAACTATTTAACCTGTTTCTTCATCTGCATATTTTGAACATAATTCACGTAGCATTTTTGAAAAGTGATGTCTGAATTTTTGCCTAAAGTTGACGTGTGTATCAGGAACTAAATTTGCTTTTACTTCTCTCTGGGAAAAATTTATTCTAAGATACAAAGGCATAGAGCTCTTTGGGGAATTCAAATTGAGAAGTATAGATCAGAATATTTACATCTGATCTTTCTTAATGAACTTCATTTAAAAAAAGACAAAAGATAGACCATCTTTTTGAAGTTAATGGGCAGATACTAATTTTGAGCAATGGTTGAAGTTTAAACCATGTTCTTGTTTTATGTATTGGTTATTTCTCGATCTGTTTATAATACTAAGTATATTAACAAGAATATATATATATTTTTTTACAATAGGTTCCTGTCCTGAGACCACAGCAGGATGTGCCTTGGACAGAGGTATGCACATTTAAAATATATTTCCTATTTTCTTCATGAGTAAAGCATATAAACATGACAAAAGTTACATTATTGTCACAGACTTAAGTATATGGAATTATAGTACATGTTTGTGCATAATAAATACTCTTCCATTTGAAGAAAATATGATACTATTGAGAAGATACTTTACTCTAGTATCTTACTATTAAATGTGTACCATTGCCTGGGCATAGAATGTTTTAATCCACACAACTTATACTCAAAAGACTGCTGTATGGTCTTACACGTAAAAACAATGGAACTATTCTAAGCTTGATGGAAAGTGTTTAACATAGTTTTTAATGATGTTGATTCAATTATTGAAATAATTTAACTGACTTACATCTTATTAGTCAAGAACTACCTAAGAGTATCTAGGTTTTGGGGAACCAAATGGTGAAATTAGTTTAAAATTACGAATCAAGTTGAAAAGAGGAAGGAAATAGGAAAGTGCACACACAACTCAGAAGTATATCAGTTTGCTACATGGAAGATAAGGAGGGCAGGACAAGGCTGATAGAAGATGCCTGATTTCAAAATGGAATGCTGTTGTTAAAAAAAAAAAAGAACATTATAAAGATCACGACTTGTAATAACCTTGAATACTGAAAGGGAACTGAAAAGAAAATGTCTACAATGAATAAAAAAGTACATAGATAGAACTCTGAATTAAGACCAGAGGAACAACGATTCTCAGGGACTGTAGTGGACAGAGGTGAATCTCACATACAGAAGTGAATAAAACTAGCCCTTCACTGTGGAGAAAGTAGTATGAGAGGAAAATTAGCACATAAGGAATTTAAGTGAGCCCTAGGATAAGGAATTGAGAGAAGATTTGATGCCATTTCTGTGGAGGTATTTAAATATCAAATAGATTCACAAATGTCTGATTATAATTTCTCTGAAGCTTCTCTAGATCATTTACTCTATTTGGGGTCCTTCCAACCCCACTTAGAAATTGGTGAGGCAGTTCTTTTTATGTTTCTGTTCTATACAGTAACTTTACATTGAGAGGAAACTTGGAAGTTGGTTCATGGTTATTAAGAAAAAAATGTGGCCATATACACTATTATGAATGATAATTGTTGTCTCTTCTATTTTATACAAACATAGTGTTGTGGTAAATGCACATCTTTATTTTTTAATTTGGCTCAAAACATACTGCATGTGTTCTACTTGTTATCCTTACATGAAAAAATAAGCTTTTTATCCACATGTGGATGATTTTCTGAGATTTTAAGATTGAAACACAGTGTTTTTTCCTTCACTTTTTCATATATTTTTTCCTCTTAGTCATTTTCAGTCGCTATTCAGAGACTGGCGTGTCTTTAGAATATCCAAGGAAAATATGCCAGCTGATGTACTCAGCAAGACAGGGAATGAATGGCTCCAGGCACAAATCTCTGTTGTGTCAAGGCTTTGGCATGACATTTGGCAGGGAACTAAATCAAACATAGCACAATGCAAATAATCTCAGTTTCGCATAGATGTACAGCCTTAACCTTGAGCCTGCTGTTAGTCATTATTACTCTTCCCCCCTGATATTACAGGGAACAACATTTCTGGTAATAAAATGAGAACTAGGGCATATCTTAGGTGTTCTCATAGTGCGAGGAAGTGGAAGGATCATGGCTTTGAAACTGGACCTTAGTAAGTTTGAAGTATCATTCTGTCACTTTACTATCTGTGGAATCCTGGGCAGGGTATCTCAGATACAAAATGACTTCATTAATGATTATCACAGTGGTTGTGTGGGTATCAAAATGACACAACTGTCATAAAGCACCTCTTATACATGCCAGATAATAGATACTTAGTAAATGTTATTTTACTCCCTCCCATTTCTGTGATGAGTTCAGTTTCGTGTTAAACTTATAGATGATCATCTCAATAATCCTATGAATAGAAATGACTCTAGTACACATTTGTAAGTTTCAGGTTATGTAAACATGTGCACTATTTGTCTTTGGGCACTTTTTTGGTGAACCAATTGTTGTTGTGAACTCCTTGATAATTTTTTTTATATTTAGCGCTTTTTTAAAAGATTGCGGTTGATACAAAAGGTCTTCATGTTGTACAAGAATGTGTTGCATGTCTTTGATTTAATTTTAGGCCTTGTTAGTGTGCGCAAGACTGAAAAACCACATTTTAAAATGGTAGACAGCTTAGAAAAAATGTATCTTCATAGCATAACCCAAAATATCTCAATTTAGTTTAATAGTTCATTTTAATTTCCTTATGGAGGAAGTACTATGTGTCATATACTGTTTTAGGTGCTAAGAGTGCAAAGAAGAAAGAAATGCATTCTCTGTCTTAAGGGGAATTATAATCTTAAAAGGAAGGAGACTTGGATAAATGCAATTTTAAATGGTGTGGTAATTCAGGGGAGGGGTGCTGATTATAGAGGCCTTATAGAGAAGTCATTTTAATCGGTCTGACTCCCTGGAAGGTTTGACACTCAGGTATCTGGAAAGTGATGATGATCTGGTTGGATATCACTTGAACATAGAGTCTTGAGGATGGAAAGATGTCAAGAAGTAAGGCAGGGAATCAGTTAGGAATCTGTTGTCTGAACTAACATAGGGATAGCAGTAATTAGTAATAAAGGAATAGATTTGAAATTGAGAAGTGAAATCTTCCCACTCTGTTGTTGAAGGTATAAATTTAAGATGCATTAAAGGTTATTTTTATTAGAGGAAGATGTTTTTCATAGTGTTATTTAGAACATGATAATAGGAACAAAATCATCTATTAATAGGGAAACTGTCAAATTATAATATTTAAGATGTTTTACAGCTTGTAAAATTCATTATTTTCAAGATTATTCAAGGAGGTTGTATTTTTGAAAATCAGGCTAAAGTCTGAGATAGTATTTGTAGTACCCTGCCTCTTGTATAAAGAAGATGCACTTTTTGGTTGGAGATAGGGTTCAAGGAGAGCACATAGAAAAAGACTGGAAAAAAACACATCCAGCATCATTAATGGTGATTATTTCTACATAGTGAGTATACGTGTGACTTTTACTTTTTCCTGAACCTTTGATATGTGTTTTCATTTTATGTGATAAATGTGGTGAACACATTCTCTTGTGGGTCCTGTGAATCCTGCCTCTGGACATTCATACCTTCATAAAATCATTTCCCGTTGACTATGGGCAGAAACTTTGACTTTCTTCTAACCAGTGGAGCATGGAGCGGGTGACAGGGTACCACTGCTGTGATTATGTTACATGGCAACAGTGATGGAATGGCAGCCTCATGTGTACATTATGTTATATTAGACTAAATTTCTTTAGAAGACTGGTTCTTGCTCTCCTTATGGCCTTGAAGTAATAAGCTACCATGATGGGAGAGGGTCTATGGAGAGGGCATCATGTCAAGAAACTGTGAAAACCTCTTGAACTTAGTGGCCTCTGGTTGGAAGGCTTAAGCAGTCAAAGATGCCAATCCTGTACTCAGAAGAAAATTAATTCTGCCAACAGCCTGTGTATATATGTGTGAAATAATAACAACAACAACAGCAACAACAACAACAACAACAATAATAATAATAGATCGCTACCCCCAGTTCCTGGCTCTGAACTCCTAGAATCCCTATCATTTCTTAAGAACATTAGGAACATCTTTTGTTTTAGTATTTGATCTTTGACTGAGGTCCTGAGGTAGAGCTCCTACAATCCTTCGGAATTTCCTGGGAGATAGGAATGTTTTTTGTTCTAGTGAAGTGATACTTACTTGGTGATTTCCTGGATAGCTTCACGATGGGAGGTGATCACCAAAAAAGAGTGAGCCATGGTTAGAAGCTTAGAACTTCTATCCCCACTTCCCATTCTTTAGGAAGGGGAGAAGTGCTGGAGATTGAGCTATGACTGATTATGCCTACCTAATGAAGCTTCCCAAAAAATCCCCCAAATAAGGGGTTTGGAGAGGTTACGGACTAGTGAATACATCCACCCACTGGGACAGTGACACACCCAACTCCTTTGGGACAGAAAATCCTGCATGTCGAAACCTTCCAGACCCCAGTATATAGCTCTTTATCTTGCTGTTCTTTCATACTCTTTTAATAGGCTTGTAATAAACCAATAATCTGATAAGTAAACTGTTTTCCTGAGTTCTGTGAGCCACTCTAGGAAATTAATCAAACTCGAGGAAGAGAGTCAGAGGAACCTCTGATTTATAGATAGTTGGTTAGAAGCATGGGTAACAAGTAGAACTTGAGATTGGCATCTGAGGGGTGTCTGTGGTGGGGGTTGATCTTATGGCACTGAGCCATTAAACTGTGGGGGTCTTTGCTAACTCCAGTTAGCATCAGAAATGGATTGAATTGTAGGACTCCTAGTTGGCACCTGAGAAAAGCTTAGTGTGAAACAATCCATGCATCTCATATCGGAAGTATCCTGAGTATAAGAGTAAAGGACAACATATGTGACTTTTTCCCATGTGAGTTGGAAGTGGATATATTGACAGTAGAGCTTCCAGGTAAGAACCCAGCCTCACCTCACGTCTTGATTGCACCCTTGCATAGGACCAAGCCAAGTCATACCTGGACCTATGCACAGGACTGTGATATAATAAATGTATGTTTTAAGCCACTAAATTTGTGATAATTTGTTGTATGGCAGAGGAAACTAATTGTTGCATACTGAATTGTGTCCTCCCCAAATATTTATGTTGAAGATTTCACCCCTAATGTGACTTTATACAAAGAGAAATTTTAGGTGACAGTTAAAGTTCCATGAGGACATAAGGTGGATTCTTGACCTCATCGTATAGATGGTCTTACAAGAAGTGACCCCACACCCTTCCCTCACTCTTTGTGTGCATGCAGAGAAGTCCTATCAGCACAAAACAAGATGATGACTGTCTATAAGCCAAGAGAAGAGGTCTCAGAATGACACTTGTCTTTCCTCTCTGATTCCTTGCCAACATTTGGTGGTGTCTTTTTTTTTAAGCCATTCTGATAGGTGTGTAGTGATATCTTGCTGTAGTATTACTTTTCATTTCTCTAATGGTTAATGAGTTTGAACATCTTTTCATGTGTTTATGTGGCATCTGTATATCCTTTCAATGAAATACCTGTTCATGTGGTTTTCTTGTTTTATATTTGGATTGTTGGTTTCAAACTGTGGTTTCAGAGTTGTTACAAATAGTGTACTGAATAATACGTATGATGGCTGAGTGGAGATGGTGAAGAAGATGAAGAGGTATTATTTAGGAGTCCAGATGGGGAAATAGAAAACATTTGTACATATAAGTCTGAAGCCCTGGGGAAATACCAAGGAAGGAAATAAAGATTATAAGGATGTGATAATCGAGAAGATACTGGAGCAGATTTTGGAGAACTGTACTTTCCACCCCTTGTGCTTCCCTGAAACACTGAATGGTCCCTTACCCTCAAGCTTTTTACTGTATGTTAATATACACTCTTCCATTCCCTGGACTTGGAATTTTTCATTAAACACTAAGGTGTTCTTACTTACCATAGACCTTCAATACTACCAGTGTTTGATTTCAAGAAGATCTATGAGTTTTCTTCAGTGGAAAAACTAAATTTAAGTTTTGGTGTCAGGCAAAAACACAAGGAGACAGGAGAGGCTTGGTAGGGCTACAATCTGGAACTCAGATTACAGAAATAAGGTAGATATTTTGTAAGGAGCACTTTCTTGAGACAGTGTAAGAAAGCTCCGTTCAGAGGCTAATCCATTATCTGGGAGGTCTGGTGATACAACCCTGGCAGTTCAGTAACAGCAGTCAATATACGGAATTTAACATGAGTAAATACACAACATCAGATGGGAGAAGAAATACCTGAAAATCTAGAAAGGCTAGAGTATGTTTGTCTATAGAGTTATCCAGTAGTGAGTTAACAATTCATCATTTGAAAGAGATCGACAGTTTGACAATATCTACTTCACATTTTGATCTCTGTACTATAGACCAGGTTTACACTCAAAATTTAAAATATGGTACTGGTGGCAAGCCACATGGAAGTCCACTTACTGGAACAGGGACCAAGAGGCTCCCCCATTGTACTAGCATTAACCCTTTAGTTGCTGGGTTTGGGGATACTTGGAGAGGAGGCCAAGTCTGCAAGGGCAGTGGGAGAAAGGGGGTTTGAATCAGTGCCTGTTTACCAACTATATATAAGTGCTTTAATATTTTAGTGTAAGTATAGCCAATAGCAGTACAGATTGGCTAAGTACCAGCAAGGACTATATGTGTCTTACTAAGTGGGTCTCAGTGGAACCGGGTAGGAATAGAATGACTAAACAGAAGAAGCAACAGGACTGCTTGGTCACATAAAAAAATTGAGAAAAGTATTGTTTTTAAGAAGTATGTTACTATGGAGATTAACAGATTTGGCAGAGTCGTCTGTAATACTGAAAGTATAAATGATAACTGTCTATCTATATTTTTTATTGAATACTACCTGTCATACTCTGGCAGGTCCACTTTCCTACTGGTATTGTGCTTGCCTCGTTAATCCCAATTAGAAATTCCATAGCTTTTCGGTCCCTTTTCACTGTTAAAATGCCTTATTTTTATTTTTAAGAAATTATTTTGATTATCTTAAAGTTTCATCCTCATGTCTGATTCAGAGATCTTCCCCTTGTCTGGACACAGGCTAGTCTTGATGTTCTGTTGGTTCTGTACGTTCTGGGAGAGGTGGGTGGAGGTAGTGGGTGAGTGGAAATGAAGGAAAAGGGAGACGGTGCCGAGTGCCCTGCTTTCTCACATCCCTTACTCCTTCCTGTTACTTGTTTGGGTTGGGGCGAAGGAGGGAGGAGCAATACACTAGTTCCACGTGTCACTGTCCTTGGTGAGTGGCTCTCCACTCTCTTTTGGTTGTCATCGCTCCTCTATTTTTGGCTTTCAGGGCTTTCTACAAACCTGGAGCCCACATGCTCTCCATTATGCTTTTGGTGGTTCTCTACGACACATCTTAAGAGCTCCTCCTGTGGGGTTGCATAGTGTGCCAGACCTGGCTGAGATTGGGTCTCTTTGTACCTCTTTTCACTTCTCATAAACCCTTACCATAGGTGGACACACCACAGACTTCACATATGAGGAAACCCATGGTTTCCTATTGCTCCCAATAAGATAAGAATTGCCTTAAACTAAAATTAAATGTTAATACAAATATGCAGAAGTTAGTTCTGTAGATGTACGACAGCCTACACTGAATATAATGTCTGTTTTCTTATAATGAAAGAAATGGCATTGTCCTCTTTTGGCAGGAAAAATTCTGAGAAAGTGTGATACATAGGTATAAATATTAATATCTGTATTGATAAATGTAATGTATTTCTGTATATGTATAATATGTATATATGTATGTATATATGTGTGTGTGTATCTATATGTAACATACATAGGCCACTTTTATTTTTGAGCTATGAGAGCTGTGTAGTTCAGTCTAAGAATATTAGGCAGTGTTTGCAGTGCACCCAATCAGGATTATTTGGGGACTTTTCCCCAGCAAGGATAGGGGTTCACCAGAGGAAATGGCAATGGGAACTATCCAAATGTAAGCATTACCAAGTTGTTAATATAATTTAAAGAGATCAGTGATTATAGAGTGCTATCAAGAGCATCCAGGAAATGGCTTCACATGTACGACAGATTGTGTAAGGAGGGAGTGAAGCCAAAATAATGATTATGGCTTTGCAGAGAATATAGAGGTCAGAATTTAAGATTACGATGACTGGAACAGTCAAGTGTGGGATAGGTTAACATCTGTATCCTATGTACTTCTTTAAAAATACGTTTTTTGTTGTTGTTGGGGGGCAGGTAATTAAGTTTATTTATTTAATGGAGATACTGGGGGTCCTATGTACTTTTTTATAAAAAATTCTACAAGGTAGAAATATCACTGTTTAGTTGGGGAAATTAGTCATAACATTAGAGAGGCAAACTCAGTTTTGTCAGATTCTAAATCCCACATTCTTTCTATCCAACTATAATGGTTAATATAGAAAAAGGGAATTGGATTATTATATATAAGCTGGTTTTGATTAAAGAGTAAATAATTATTTTATGATAAATCATTGCTTTCAATTTCCAACTGTTCTAACTTTTTCTGAAATTGTCTGCCTTACTGAGAAAAATAACTGAACCAAGAAAACCCCACAGAATTTATACTAAAAATAAGCCATTTTTTAAATCTAGAAAGCTAGTGTTTTCAGTTGCTTATGAAAGACTTATTTTAGCCTAGAAGCTGCAGTGCTAAAAATCGAAGGTTCACTGAGTCTGTATTTCCTACATATTTTATCATAAAAATTAAGTAGTTTCATGTACACATAGCAGAGCTACTATTTGCATGAAACTTAACTAAAAAGTAAATAGTAAATTTTTTCAAATAGAATATGAAAGATGTAATTGCTTAGTTTTCTTTGCACTCTCACTCTATTATGAATAAGTGCTAAGGAAATGATCATAAAGGGAGTTCCAGTAAACTGTCCTGTCTTTATTATATTGCCTGAATTCCTGTGAAGTTTGCTGATATACTAAGTAGACTATCCAAGTGAAAATAATTCTGTAATAAACATTCTTTCCAGAATTGTGAAGAAAACAGTGATTCTATAAAGGTGTTTTATGAAACACATTCTTGTAGAAATGCCCCAGATAAAATGAGTTCCATGGAAAAAGTGATTTTAGAAACACTATTTACCACACCCTTCTCTATACACCATACCACCATATGGCAGATTTAACATTGTTACCAGCATGATGAAAATATTGAAAATTTTTGCTGTAAAAAGTGAATATTTTTACTCTAGAAAAACTTGGAGCCAATATGGCCACATAGGAGGAGTATCCTGTAATGCTTGACTGCAATCTCTGGAGCCACACTGTGATTCCTTGCTCTACTAGTTTTTTTTTTTTTAAATTGAGGTAAAAATCACATAATATAAAATTAACCATTTAACATGAACAATTCAGTGGCATTTTGGTACATTAGCAGTATATTCACAACCTCTGTCTAGTTCTAAACATTTTCCTCAAAATGTTTCCCCAAATGGAAATCAATACCCACTAAGTAGTTGCTCCCCATTTCTCCATCTCCCACCTGCTCCACTGTGACAGATTGTAAGGACATTCTGCTCGCCCTCCTTGTGAATCAGCTTTCCTCCATACACCCATGAAGACAATGATGGCTTTCACCTTATATGGTGATTCTAAGAATTCAGTAAAATAACCAATACAGTGCACTTAGAACATCTTACGTAATAAATACATTTAAAAATGTTTAAATTTTTTGATCTATTTCAGCATCCAAGGGAACACGTGTTCAAAAAAATCCTCTAGAAAATGCTGATACAAGTCAACAGAGCAGGAAAAGACATAGAGAAGCTATAGACCTTGGATTACTTAGATGCTAATGTATCTGAAAAACCGGTGCTCCAGAAAACTGACAGTTAGCACCCATGTTCTCTCTCTTTACGTATAATGATTTAGAGGTAGAAATTAGGGCAGAGAGTTATTTAGGGAAAGAAGGTATTTCCCAGGAATCTCTGATCTGAAAATAAGAGGAATATAAAGGATTTTTTAAGAAAGAATACTTCTTTAAAATAAGTGAATGAACAAGATGAAACACCTAACGGCAGCTCTAAGCTAGGTCTTATTATTTTCCAGTTCATGCCTTAAGTCTTCATGATTATGAGATGTTTTAAACTGTCAATGGCTTGTAAAAATATAATATAAAATTATGTATAGACATATATTTATATATGTAAATTTAATTATAGGTATAATTTTATATAATGGAGTCATATTCTACAGTCCGTATATTGCTCTAGAAGAATTTTCACCAAAATGAGAGCCATAATTGCCATTCTGTATCGCTTCAGGTGTTTTTCCTTTGCCTTTGTATTCTCTCCTGTAATTATTAAAATTTTCTACTTGACTAAGAACGTAATCTTACAAACAGATACAAAATAATAAAGCTATACCCATTTAATAATAGAGACACATCACAACCATAATTTCCTTTAATATTGTTACCTGGTTTGTCTGGATAGTTGCTAAAAAGGCAAACGCTTAAAAATATATGAAAAATATTTGTGAATCTGAAGCTGGTTGGCTTGTTTTCAGGACCCCAAAGAACAAGGAAGAGTTTGTGAAGCTCTCTTTTTCCCCATCAGTAGAAGTTACCCCTAAACCCTGATAACATACAGCAAACTGGAGCTGTCAGTTCTTTCTTCCTTTTTATTTTTAGTTCAGTCTACCCAAATTGCCAAAATCTTTTTCCCACTAAAACAGGGTTATACCATTCATTTCTAATTCATTTATAAATTCTACAAAAGATAAAGTCTCTTTCCCCTTTGAAATCACTGAGTATGTTACCACTTTTTGCCACACAGGGAAGTTCTGTTTCCTGTGGCTGTTCTGCTGTAGTTGGTACTTTGTTCATTTGCCTCCTGGACCAAAGAGTTGTTAAGCTCTTGTAATGGTTCTCACACCTGAGTGTCTTCATAGGTATTATCTGGAGATCTTGTTTAACATGCAGCTTCTTTGATCCCACCCTACATTTGATTAGTCTTTTCATCTAGAATGAGGTCTTGGAACTGCAGGCTATACAGTATTCCAGATTATACTGAGCACATGATTCATGGATTATACTTTGAGAAACACTGGAAGGTTTACAGCCCTCAATATTTAATCTGTTTCCAAACCTGCAATTTAAAAAATGAAACAAAACAAAAATGTCTTACATTTTTTCTTCTTAAAGTATCTAATTCTGTTTAGCTCCTGGTTTTGAAAATGTGTTTGGTAATTCAAGTAGACCATGAAAGTTTACCCATTATCATAACCACATGAACCATTCCCACATGCCAAATGCAGAAACTTTTGAACAATCTACTTTTCATTCCGTTTCCTTATAGAAAAGATACAGCTCATGATAAATGGAAGGATCAATTCTTCCCAGTTACATTTTGTGATTAGTTTAATGTGATTTGTTTTATTTACAATAAATTAGTATTTAGTAAATAGTGTGTAATAGCAGTATAACAATATTTAATTTATATAATACATGTAGTTTAGCCTTTTTCTTTAAAATGAGACATACTAACATTCTTTCTCCCAAACATCTCTGAGAAGCAGACAAGAACTACTGCTATTTATCACCATTTGCAGCTGGATTGAATCATTGAGCTATTAAGTAACTTGAAGAGGGTCACAGACTCAGTGACTAAGTCAGAACAAACACTTCATCTCTTAGCTCCTTGTTCAGTAATTTTCTGAAAAAAATCCTGTTGCCTATTTTTATTTCTGTAAGAATTTACAAGTCAGTCAGATTTCTGGGAGATTCTTCATGGGGAGTGTGAGAATTTGTACCCTCTGGAAGGTTGAAAACTGAAAGAAGGAAATATTAAAGACAGTTCTTATGTTTTGAAAAAGACTTTTCAAGCTTCAAGTGTCCTTGCACTGTTGCTGTTTCTTAGAAAGTTTATTCCATTCATTCACTCATTCATTCATGTATTCAGTAATATAACCAGTATTTACTGAGCTTATTTAATATGTCTAGCGCTCTGCAAATAAACAGGACATAATCTTTGTCTCAGTGCAGCATGATAAACAGATACACAGAAATAGTATCATGTGATAATTGCTATATTGGAGCTAGGTGTTAGATGCAAAGTGGCTTAAAGGAAGAATTCTTGAGTCTCTTTGAGGGACATGGGGAAGTCTTCTCAGAAATTAGAAAATTAGAACTGGATTTTACAGGAAGGATAAGAATTTACAAGGATTCAAGTTAAGGATAGGGACATGGAAAGGGGAAGATGGAGGAAAACCCTAAGTATAATATAGTTCTGTCCCATCAAAGATAAAAAAAATGGAGATCTCTATAATTTTAAATTTCGAGGACTAATTAATTTTTGGAGGGCATTTGTGCCACATGGGAATTCTCAGTTGTGGAGGCTGCATCCTCCACAAAAAAACAATGCGGATCATACCCAGAAAAGAGACCTTAGGCACCACCATGAGCTCACCCCATTAAAACCATCCTCACTCTGGCAGCCATGTTGGTTTAGAAAATCAGACCTCTTTTCAATATAAAATGTATAGAAGCAAACACGAAAGAAAGCTAGTGTTTTTGAATGGTAAAACTAAACGAAGGGGGAACACTCACTTCCTAGGCAGGCCTCATATGCTTCAGCCTGAAGGACATTTTTGTGCAAAGTAAGACACCCGCAAAATATAATGGAAAGACGGACAGATACTTAACTATACTAGCTCTGGTGGGCACAGTCATAATTCACATCATAATACAAATTGATGTGTTGTCCAGAGGGGTCCCTGCCTTCGTGTTATTGAGTATCTTTTGAAAAAACATTCTGTTTCAGGGCTATCAAAGCTACAAAATAAAATGCAAAGATTCTCTCTGGAATAGATTCTGAACTGGGCCCCTAAATTATAGTACTGATATCCTCAAGGCAGGCAACATGGAAATGTCCTATAAAGACCAGAAATAAAAAAATAACCAAAGTCAAAGCAAACAATGAAACAAAGTTTGTTATTAAAAAGTCTGATATTTCTTCCTGCAAGATCTACTTAAAAACTGAGCATACCATAAGTGAAAGAGGGCAGCTTGCTTTAAGTGGGGTTAGTTGTTAAGCGGGTTATAAGTACACTCTGTATTTGCAAAATCATGTGGTGGGCCAAAGTTCAGCCATCCTAGTGAACTTGATGACCGTGTCCCACATATTTTATAATATAATGCAAATGACTTCAATCTTACATAGCCACATTTCCAAATACCATTTAGGACTTTAATGACTTGTCCTAGAAAGGTCCTGCCAGGCCATACTTAATGTATCTTCTAAACAATGTAAGAAAGAGTTCTCGAAAAGTGTTACACAGCTTATAATTTAAGTGTAAATATAACTGTCCTCTGTCCACACTACTGCTCCCTCCCCAAATGCATCTTTGAGGCTCTCTATTAAAAATGTTACAATGTCACTTTTCTCTCTGGATCTGAATTCTCCCAACCCTGGCTTTAAGATTCTGTGTGCAGAGTTGGGGTTTGCACAATTACAAAAGCTCCACAGAATTTGTAAACTAACACTCATAGAATCCTGAAAGGCACACACAGTTTTCAGCAGGAAATTAGGAAACAAAGATTCTAGTGTCAGCTTTTCCATTGTAAACTATATAACCTTGAGTTCATTATAACCTCTTTGGGCCCTGATTTACTCATCTCCACAGTGAAGGTCACACACTACGCCTTACGTCCTTTAATGTTGTTTCATGGCACCATTTAAGGCTGCTAATGAATTACTTAAATAGTGAAGTCCACATTAAGCCTTATGGAAAAGCATAACTGGCAAGATTTTCCTCTCAATTACTTGTGCTAATAGGGGCCAAAATGGCATGGATACTTTAAATTCATAGATAATCCCCAAACTTCAATTTAGCTAAGTGTTCCAACCTCCTCTCCTGCCAAACCATTTACAGGGGATTCAAACAATTAGTGCACGCTGGCAAGAGATTTATCTCCTTTATAATTCCTGCCTTGCCTACTGCCTTCCTACCAGAATATTTGAGTATCTAAATCTCCAAAAACAGAAATGAAGACTAAATCAGGTAGAGCTGTTGCATAATCTGCCAATTGGTTATATTGCAAAGTGTTCCCACACTGTTATTAATAATTTATTAAGGGCTTATTCTATGTCAGGTGCTTTACAAATAATTTAAATCTTTTAATCACCTTGTTGGGTCACGCATGGGTTTCCTAGGGCCGCCATAACCACGTACCACAAACTGAGTGGCTTAAACAAAGAGAGTGATTGTCTCACAGTTCGGGAGCCTACAAGCCTGAAATCAAAGTGACAGTAGGGCTTGTTCCTTCTGAAGGCTGTGGTGGAGAATTAATTCCATACCTCTTTCTTAGCTTCTGGGTTTTGTTGGGTTTTTCAATGTAGCCTTTGTTGCCACTCCTTGATTTTAGATGTTATTCCACTCTCTGCCTTCATCCTCACGTGGTGTTCTTTCTGTGTTTGCCTTTTTACATGATGTTCTTTGCATAAGGACACCAGTCATATTGGATTAGGGGCCCATCCTAATTCAATATGACTTCATTGTGGCTTGATGATCTCTATAAAAGACCCTGTTTCCAAATAAGGTTATATTCTGAGCTACTGGGGGTTAACACTTCAAGTATATCCTTTTATGGGAGAACACGGTTGAATTTATTACAGGCGGGTGGTATTCCCATTTTATAGATGAAGTAATAATTAAGATCACAATGTTGAATTAATTTTCCTAAGGCTACCAAACCAGTCAGTGGTGGAGCTGGGATTCACATTCACATTTGATGACTTCATTTACTGTTTAGAAAATAATGTTGGTACTCAAAAAGAAAACAAGCTATTTATCAGTCTCCTAGGACTAA
The DNA here is from genome assembly GCF_048564905.1 of Vicugna pacos. NCBI lineage: Eukaryota > Metazoa > Chordata > Mammalia > Artiodactyla > Camelidae > Vicugna > Vicugna pacos. The sequence goes on from NC_132990.1 coordinate 28,861,442, forward strand.
GAATATACAACATACTCTTCTTCGTAACTTTAATGTTGCAGAGTACTCAGCAGCACTGACCAGTATCTGACTTCTATTGATGGCACCAGGGCTAAGTCTGCATTTGTCAGAACTGGTTCTTAAGTTGTCTAAGCCTGGGCAGGGATTAAAACAAACAAACAAACAAAAAAAAAAAAAGAAAAGGAAAAAGAAAGACCCCAAGTTACCTTGAAAGAGATCACTTTGCGTAATAACCCTAGGAAGTCTTAATAATGGAATGTCCTTGTAAAATATTTTTAAATGTTCACTATTTACTTAATGGGGAATTGGTAAACAGCACAGAGGAGGACTTTTCTGTTTTATTGTGTGTGTGATTTTATATTCAAGTATGGTGGTAGGAGAGGGACAGTGAACATTTGATCATTATATAAGGAGTTTCATTGGAAGGTCAGAATTAACTGGCATTATATTTCCAATCATTTTTCCCAATTATGCTTTAATGTTTTTAAATGATTGGTGTTGGTGAAACTGGCTGTTTGCCCACTAATCTGCCTCTTCCCTAAGCACCTCCATTTAGTACCCTATTCAGAAAAGAATAAGGCAGAACCATAGGTCTTTGGAGGAAGCAGATGGGCCTCAGGAAGGGGAGAGGAGTACCTAAGTTTAGAAATTGGGGTGAATAGGAAAGTTTCTATTAGGCCATTGAATATCCAGAATACCCAGGTTCCTCCAACAAGTGACCCTTATTATCCCAGTAGCTAACAAAATAATTTGCCACAAGATATTCTGGCAGTGGTTGGAAATGTCACTATTTCATGATTCCTGATATCTTGCTGGATGGGGGTTACTTACATTAATAAATGTTTTTTGTTTTCTTATGGACATATAATTGATGTACAGTGTTATATGTTACAAGTGTAAACTATAGTGATTCACAATTGTTAAAGGCTATTTATAATTTATAGTTAGTGTGAAATATTGGCTGTATTCCCTATGTTGTACAACATATCCTTGTAGCTTATTTTATACATAATAATCTTAATCCTCTATCCTTGGATTGCCCCTTCCCCTTCCCTCTCCCCACTGGTAGCCAGCAGTGTGTTCTCTATATCTACAAATCTACTTCTTTTTTCTTATATTCACAGGTTTGTTGTATTTTTTTAGACTCCACATGTAAGTGATATACAGTGTTTGTCTTTCTCTGTCTGACTTATTTTATGTAGATAACACCCTCCAAGTCTGTCCATCCATCCATACTGTTGCAAATGGCAGGATTTCAGCCTCTAATTTCCCATAGAGATTTGAATGTTTAAAAACATATGTTTTAGAAAATAATACAATTGTATGAAAAAAAACTGTGGAAAATGAAGGGACATTAACTATTTACAATGTAATGGGAATCTACTGTATTTGCCTTTTGCTTTAAATAACACAAACTGCGATTGGCTACTGTGAAACAAGTGGAAGTCTTGATACAGGACTGGGTAAAAAGAAGGGACAATTAGTTTAGGAGTGTATTTTCTCAACAAGAGAATTTATAGTCGAGTCATCCTGGTTTATGCATGTGTAAACCAGGAGATTCTATTTCCCTTGATGTTGGTGCTATAGACTAGAAGTTTAATCTGTGTATTTCCAGCCGTGTTTTGGTTTGCTTTATAACTGAAGGAAAGCAAAAATAATTTTCTTTTTTTTTTCTGAGTGCCATTAACATTTTGTTTATAAACATTTCAGTTACAGGTACATGGAGTATACGATTGTTAGAATAAAAATATACATCTAAATAATTATCACATTTGATTGAACTTAAGATATGCATTGGGGACATGAACAAAGGGGTTGACAAAATGACCAAAACTTTGAAAATTTGTATTAGTAATGGTCGATAAAGCAGGGGCAATGTTAAGTAAAATATATTTACATCAATCACATGAAAGTTCACGTTTTCATATTTATCACTTAAAATACTCATTTCCAAAATCCCATAGCTGTTTGTTATGAAGTGCTGTGCAAGTTGTTTCATACACGTTAATCAACCTAGGAGCACCTTTGTTTAATTTGGGTCGTAGGAAAAGATTGCTGATTATTTGAAGTGAGTTTAGCTGAATCCTTCTGTAACTTAATTCAACTTTTTCTTCTCTGTTCTTTCTTTCTTTTAATGGATGAAGAGGAATTCAGGCAGGAAGAGTTCCTAAGTGAGAGCTGTTCTCATAACTATGTTCCTGTTGCCTATGAGTTTCCAGACAAGCTGTCAGGCTTAATATGAATCCCTTCCTGAGGCCTGCCTTCCTCAAAAAAAAAAAATTAGAACACACAAAAATGATATGTTATTTAAAAAATCTTAACTCCTCCACTGACCCTGGGGTGTGTACACTCTGTAGATTGTATATAGAATATTATCTTGTTATGAAATCTTGAAAGGAATTAAGACTGTTAAACAATGATTGATCTGATAATAATAAATATCTGATGATGCCACCTAGTATTTTATTATATTTACTGCTGTTAGGGTTTAGAGGATCAATAAATAATACCCTGTTCTTCCTCTAAAGAGCTGAGAATCAGTTCAGAATTAAGGCCTGGGAGACAGAAATAGACGTCAAATAGCCAGTTTTATTATAAAGATGATTGGAAAATAAAGTTTTAAAAGTATAGGTAAATAGTCTTTTAATACTCCATTACTGAGTTAAGCAGACTTTCCACCTTAGTCATTGGCACAGGTGAACAACTGAAGGCCTTCCTGGCAGGGCCAAGTTGGTCCCTCTAAGCTTATCACCTGACATCAGAGAAACTCACTAAGGTGTGAGGACCAAGAGGCATTGAAAGAAGCTACAGCTCACAGGGAGCTGAGTTGGAATCAGAGATGCTGGGAGAAGGCCAGGTGGGTTGCTCTAATGGATACTCTCATGAAAACAAGGAAGATTTTACCCAACATCCCCCATCTAGGTTTTTCTGAATCTGTTGGGCTTTCTCACACTATTGATTTCCCCCATGTCAAATAATTGCCAGCCATGTTTTTGATTATAGATTAAAATATGACATGATAAATCCATATCAGTATACAGACAATAATACAGTGTCTCTGACACAGAAGGCATCAAAGAAACAGTATCATTCTTTAATTATCAGATTCCCAGAGAATAACTAAAGTTCCCTAATTGCAATACATTGGTATGTAAAATTCCAAGCAAATCAAAAGCTAACATTCCTGAAGTCCAAATAAATTAAAGTTTAAAGTGAAAGTGTTTTGCTCAGCCAGCCAATCAGTGGTAAGTCCTCTGATTCCTGAGTAGTGCAGGTGACTTAAGCAGCTGTCCTTCACTAAAACTGGGTCTAGTTCCTTCAGCACTTCAGAAGTACTCCTCCCTGCTCAGGTAACCACCATCCTAATTTTCTCTGTAGTTCTTATTAATTAAGCATATATCTTTATAATTCATCATTTAGTTTTGTATGTTTTTGAACTTTAGGTAGATTGAATCATTCTGGACATAATCTTCTATCTTCTTTCTTTTGCTACCCTGAGTCATCTACATTCTGAGTCATCTCTGTTAATTCATGTAACTGTAGTTCATTGATAGCATACACCACAACCTATTTGTCACTTCTAATGGATAATTGCCCCTTTTTAAGTTGTTCCTTATATTAAGAGCAATGCTGGTGTGAACACTCATACAACTATGCAAGGACTCCTTTAGTTTGGGCTCTCAATGTTTCAAAAATACAGTGCATGATTAAACAGCTCAAGCTTCATATTTACCAAGTTTAGAAAACGTGCAACCCATTTCCTATAGCAGGAAACCAGATATTTAGTGGTAACTGGTGGAAAGAAGGTATTACATGAAAATCTTACTTTTATCAGCCTTGCTATGGTGCCAGCCAGCTCTCTGGATTCCAAAACCTGCGAAGTCCTACAGATCTCTTCTTTCATAATCTTAACCATGGCGCTACATTAACCGTGTCTTGGAGGAAACCGACCTGCACATATAATCCTTTCCCAAACGGTGTTATTTTGAACATGGTGGACATCTTGATAAGTTTAGAAACTAATGAATATGGCAGACTCAGTCTCCAGGTATAAACTGAGGTAACTGTTTCTCAAATGATACATCCACAATCTTTTAATTTCCATTTCTTATTTGAGCCCTGGATCTCTGGAGCCCCAATTCTCTAAGGAATCTGGGTTCAGTCTTAAGACATGGCTCACACTCTTGTGAGCAGGAATATTGTTTGTGCCATGCCACTTGCTGCCTCCAACTCTGTGAAACATGCTTTCTTGGGAGGGTTCATCATTTAACTGCCTGTGTGTCTCATCTGGAAAATCAGCTTGATCTGAAACTTGATAATCCTGAACCCTATGTGCCCAGGTTGGTCTGGTGAAGGTCATTATCTCACCATGAACTACTCTCCAGAATGATCCTCCATCTTTTCCAGGCCTTGAAAAACATCTGTTACTTTAGAGACATCACAGACTTTATTTCCGTACCTTTTTTTCTCCTGTAGCAATGGAGATGTTGCTGTTGTTTAGTTTCCTATTACTGTTCTTTTACAGGTTTCTAGGAGGCTCAGTTGAGTTTTGAACTGTTCAACTTGTTAAACCTTTTATAACACATCTAGGACTGGTATGGTTTGCAGGTTCGGAATGCTCTGTTGATTTTTTCTTCCGCTTTGCTCTATGGTCCAGACATTAGTTTTGGCAGTAACTTCTCTAGATTTTTGTCTTACGACAGTTAAAAAAATAAGTACTGTGTTTGTCAAATGGATGTACTTTTCGAACACATCTTGTATAACATCATCTCCTACTGTTGAATAGTCTTGCCCAAGATAGACACTCCTGTAGAGCATGTCACTCAACTCAGACCTGGGCTCAGTATATTGTTGCCGTCTGGAATCTCATTTACTTTCCTGCATCTTTTCGTGCCTTCTCTCATCCCATGTCTCATTCCACTTCTCAGTCAGAGTCCCTAATGGTTAAGCAACTTTCTTGTACCTCAATCTATTATAAATTACATCATTTTAGTGAGTACCAATTTATGAAACTCACCTTGTACATTTTCAAGATTTATACACTGATCATCCTGCTGTTTTCCTTTCCTTTCAATTCTTGCCATATTTTCAGACGTGATGTTGAATGACCTAAGTCTTGAAGAGGCAGTTCCCCAGTGCTAATTAGTGACTCTACCTGTGGATCTGCTTCCTGATAGCTCTGGATTCTGTTTTCTCTGAAAAAGACAGTTTAGTCTCTTTGTTGAAACCTCCTATCTTTTGTTAGATTTCTTTCTGTATAAGGAACTTTCTGATCTAGTAACAATTAAAACCTTTGAAACATTTTCTGAAACCCTTGTAAAGTGATGTTTGACCTGAGCATGTCTTCTATTTCATCTCATAAATGTTTAGCTTACCCTTTAAGATCACACCTTATCCCTTAAGAACAATTTTGTTCTTCTTCTAGATTGGACTATCCTTTTCCTTATTTTTCCTTCATACTCCCAGTCTGTAGCCAGACTGAAGCACATTTCAAAAAGCACTGTAGAATTTTTCTTAGATTCCATAGCAAACTTCAGGTTCATTAAAACAGAATGTTCATACAAAAGCTTTTTTTTTCCCTTGAAATTCATTGAGGTTTATTTTTTTTTCCCTATCTACAACCAAAGGTGATGGCATATTTTCTTTATAATAAAGGGCCTCCATTTTGTTTGTTATTAAAGCCTATTGTGATTGAAGTTGTTTTCTTAGTGTCTGATTAGCAAATCTAAAATCATTTTATGTGATAAAGTCATTGTAAGTGGTGAGGAAGCCTACATATAATCTTCATGAGTAAAAATGTTTACCTTTCTGTGTTTTTTTTTAAATTTTTATTTAGTTGTTTAATTTCCCCTGAATGCAGTTCAGAAGAACAGATACTGAAGGACTATTTTAGCAGTTAGCTTACTCCTCACACCATATATGAAAGCACTGGGGAGGGGATGTAACAAAGTGGATTTTAGAATTTGAGAGAAGTCCAATTAGGCTAGACTGCAAAGTTGGAGAAGACATTGAGGTCAGAAAGGGGGCCAAAGGGCCAGACTGGTCAAGGTCACAGAGACTGTGGTAGGAATCATGAGCGATAAGGAACACTCTGTTCTTGAGAATCCTGAAAAAGTGTGTGCAGGAGAATGAAACAACTAAAATCTTAGAAGAGTTGTGATGTGTAAGTGAATAAAAATTATGACAGTACTGCTGAAGGAAATATGAATTTGCCCTGGCATTTGGGCGAAATTAAAATAATAACTTCTAGCTAAAAGATACCTATTTTCACTCGACTGAGTTACACTATTTTACTGTCTGTGTGCATTCTCTGTGATCAGATAGCCTTCTCTCCAAAGATTGTCCAGGAACCTAGATGTAGCCACCTTCATTTGAGTAGTGGTAATGATTAAAGAACGGGAAATGAAATGGAGTGATGTTTTCCAAATTCTGATCTCATTTTTTGACTCATTTTATGGAAAAAGAAGAAAGAAAAAATTTTTTTTCCTCTGCTTATCTCTCCAGGTGGGACTGATTGTAGTTACAGGAAACTGCTTATGAACAAAAGAATAGAATTACTGAATACATTTTCAGAAATACACAAAATATAAAACTGTTTTATCCCCACATTGCATTTGAGACATAGCCACACAATCTCTATTCAGTTAAAATAATTGTACAGACATCATGAGCTTTGGTGCTTTCCAAATATATGAATTTTAGTGTGAGTCTACACCAGATCTTTGAACAATGTGGGGGATAGGGCCACTGAATCCCATGCAGTCGAAAAGTTGCCTATAACTTTTCAGTAGGCACTTGCTGTATGCAGTTCTGTGTCCATGGATTCAGCCAACCGTGGGGTCATGACATACTTAGTGTAAAAGATCCCTGTAAGTCGATGCCTCCAGCTCTGGCCCAGGTTATTCCAGGGTCAAGTGTGCTTTATTTTGCTTAACTACTTCTATATTACAATTTTTGAATTAAATATTTTTCATGTTGACTATGGTTTACTAACGACTTTTCTTTGGACATTAAACAATGTTGTCATCAAAATCATTTCCTTATTCTACATAGCTCTTAGCATGTTATCCTGGGAATCGGCCTCAAAGGAATTTTTTTAAAATTGGTTTCTGATAGTGTTCCAGTGCTGTGTTAGAGCTGCATGCAAACAGTATTTTCAAGTATATGTTTACAGGTGCAAAACTTTTGGTATCACTAAAGTTGCTTGAGGTCTCACATAAATCTGTATGTTGTATTAGATTATGCTTAAGTTTAGAGTATTAATTGCACTTACTAATTGTCAAACGCTTCATGGTGTTACTTATTTATCAATTTACTCGTTTATCCTTTAATTCATCCTGCTGAATGACCTACTGTGTGTCAGACATTCTTTAGTTGTTCAGTAAGTCAAATCAGCAGTGTCTGTTTTCAACATGCTAGGTCATAGTTAAAGGAAAAATTCTGATCAAATCTCTTTACAACCAAATAAAGCATTATGTATGTATCGCAAGTGCTCAGAAGGAGAGGTGCAGATCCTTCAAAATGGTGAATGTTAGACAGGGTGTTCCTTGTTTAATTCTCAGTCGGACTTAATGAGCTTGCACCCTGGGGCCAGACTGCCCAGATAGGAAGCATGGCTCTGCTCTCATTGCTTTGTGACCTTGGGCAAGTTACTAAAACTTTCTGTGACAAAGTTTTGTCATTTGTAAGTGAAGATAAGAACAGTAACTACTTAATTGGATTATGAAGAGTATTAAATGTTTAAAGGATAAAATAACTTGCTCAAGGATAGTAAGAGAAAGACATAGGAACCAGAACCTGGTTATGATGACATCAGAATGCAAGTTTCAATCACTGATTTTTGCCCAGTGATTGAGAGAGAAAGACTTTGTAGAGAAACTCTGTTGAGGTAACCAATTGTAAGTTACAGTGCTGTTCAACATATTACTCTTCGATAAGAGGGATGCCCTGGTTACCATACAAAGAGATGCCTGTGCAAACTTCACTGTGTTTACATTTCTGAAGCTTTGTTTCTTTGTGACATATCCCCATATCTGCCATATGGTACAATATTTCGTTAGATGCTGTTTATTAGACTATTGAGGAATCGGATAGTCAAATGGTGAAGGGCACAGACTCTGGAGCTAGACCGCTGGGGTTGAAATCCTGCCTCTGTTACTTACTAGCTGTGTGATCAGGAGTAGCTTGTTCAGCGCTGTGCTTTAGTGTCCTTCCTATGAAATGGAGATTTCTGTAATAAAATGTACCTCCTAAGGCTGTTATGTACTCAGTGAATTCATATGTATAATAGAGCAGGGCCTAGCCCACAGTGATCCTTACGTATGTGTCAAATAACAAATAAAAATGTATCCCATCCTTTGGTAAAAGTTTCATTGTTGTGATGTTGTTATCATAAAATCTATTTCCTTAAGTCACTGTTAAAAACAGTGATAGAAATTTGAAAACTGAGAAACAGGATCACATTTCCTTTTTTTTTTTTTTAACTTTTATTACAATCCAGAACAACCTGATTCCCAGACATAGGCATCAAAAAAGAAAGGCTACTGAAAAAGCAGAATGCTGTCTCAAGATCTGATGGTTTCATACATATGTGGAATCTATAAAAACAAACACACAAACAAACAAAACAAAAACATTTTTAGATACAGAAAATAGACTGTTGGTTTCCAGAGGAAAAGGGAGGCGTCAGGGGGTGAAATGGGTGAAGGGAGTCAACTGGTTAATGATAGACAGTAACAAGAATGTGATAGTGATCACTGCAGTATATACAGATCTTGAACTCTAATTTTGACCACTTTAAACTTAAATAACAACAAAGTGATTGGTCTGAAATTTTTCTACATTATTTTTTAATCTACCATAAACAAGGGGAAATCACAACAAATAGACCTGGTTCTGTTTACCAGGACATTTCCCTTGTTGAAAACAGAAACTACAAGATTACCACCTCAGGAATCACTCAAGAAAACAGTAGGTTAATGTTGCAAATGTAAAGTCTTCTTTAAAATAATTTCCATGCTTCATAATCTGCCATCTGAGTCACCATGAACACTGACTAAAAATTGTCTGTGTTTCATTTAAGTATTTATGAAACACTTTGTATAATACTGTCTGCAGGAGACTAGCTGTGAACACGAAGAATTTCAGTGATTTTTCTCCATGTATCTATTTTCTATGAACACCTGCCTTTATAATTTATTCTGTAGAAATAAATGGCATCTGGTTTCCAAGAAACTACTCACTGAGGGGTTAAAAAAAGGGTTGTTTTGTCCTCAAAACATATTCTCAATTAAACATGTAAAACAGACGAACACACAAATAAGTTTTTCTGTATTATTTCTTATAAACCATGATTTCAAGTGGGTGGAAATCCAACTCTGGTGATACAAATGTGTGAGGCTTTAACAGATCCCAAGGTGGAGGATTGACCCACAGGAACAGATCAGACAGCCAGCAGAAAGATGGAAAACTAGCAGAAAATGAAGGCACCTAGTGAAACTTGCCATACAGCTAAATTTTTAAGGGATCTGTTATGGCATCTTCACCAAATAAAACTAAATGCAGGGTAGAGGTGGGCATGTACAGTAGATCACTAGACTATTTGGTAATAAAGAAACAGACTGGGAAGAGTGGGGACAGCAAGGCTGTCAGAATAAGAGGTCCTAGAAAATGGCATTTATGGCTTAGTGCTCTGGCAGAGCTTTAGGAACCAAGAATCAGTTTGCAAAATTATTAAACTTGGAAACTTCTTCTGAATATGATGCAGATGAAGGATCTTGTTATGAGATATTCTCACTGATTCTGCCCATCCTTTTAGGTTAGAAAGTGTGATAGGGTTTTCATGGTTAACATTAGAGGACTTGTTTGCAGAGATTGCCTTTCTTCCATGATTCTGTGGTTGAAATTTTGAGATATAAAGCACCTGAAGTATAATGGTGGTGGGTTCATGAGTAGACATCATTGATATGATGAGTACTGAATTAAAAAAAGCTACTGATTCAACATACATTTGTGTAGTACCTTCCTAGTGCTAAAGTCTGGATTCTAGGCACAGGTATGCAGTCATAAATACGACAGACAAAATGAATGCAGTGGGCCTTCTAGTGGGAGACTGAAACTGATTTTCCCCAAAAGGACACAAGACCCACATAAAATCTGTCCATGGAAGTCCTATCAACTTCCTCTCGGTTGCTTAGTCCTTAGAATTGTCCAGCATCAGGGAAAGAAAAGAGGATGTTGCCATCATTGATACCTCTGAGCAAAAGGTGTAGGCAAACAGGAGCCATATGGGCCCTAGAAAAGGTATTGATATTGACACCTTGGAGAATTTGTATCTTTAGCACTAGCATCTCCAATTAGGTTTGTGTAATTAGTTCATGCCTGTGGCTCTATGTACAATCTTTTAGAGCATTTGCCATACCTTGTTTACTACAGTTTTCACTAAGTAACAAGAACCTTTTAAAAGCAGAAATTTTCTCAGTCATATTTGTTTCTGTTTCGTACTTTTTTTTTTTCGCTGAATGGATGAGTGAATATATAGACGTTACTATAACATAAGAGGGGAGAAGTAGATGTGTCTTGAAATGTGTTGCAATCAATTATTCTACATCAAACTACATTTACTTGTACAGTTAGTAACATTCACAGTCAATGTGAGTGACTTTGATTCAGAGGGTTGTAAGATTTATGTGAAAAAAACTGTGGTATAAGTAAGTTTGATGGAATTTGATTTAAGTTACCATAAGCCAAATAAAATTTCTCCCTCTGAAGAACCATCTACTAAGTCTTCATTTGCTAATGTATGTTTTGGATACTAAGAGGAGGATACAGTAATAAATACATTTTCTGTAAAATACCTTTGAAAACAACATATTCAAAGCAAAATCTACTTTACTAGTGGAATTGTTGCTGTAATAGCAAAGATTTTGTGTTGAAATTGGTAAACTATAATCAGTTTAGAGTCATTTAAACTAAACCAAGATAGAACTGTAGAAAATGTCTTCTCATCAATTGTTTGAACTCAGTTTTGCAGAGATTTAAACAATAAGTTGATAAAATAGGAATAGCCCTCAGCCTCTATATTCAAAATCTGTAGAACATATTTGTCTTTATTAGATTTTTTTTGCCTCCAATCCATCTGTTCTACTTTCTCCTAAAAAGAAGTATAGTTTCCCTTAAAAAAATTAAAGATGTGTTCTTCCATTAGAAGATGTATATAGTTGTATGAATCTCCTTTATAATTCATCAATAATTATTACTTGTTTGAGACATGCAATTATTTGGAAGACTGAGTTAAGTCACCTCAACTGAGTTAAAATTAAAATTGAGAATGTTAGAAATCAGTACTTACATGCCCGGGAGAATTCTTAAGGTTTAAAATATTTTCTGTTCTCTATTAAATCAAAGAAATGTATATAGAAGTTGAAACAGCATGACCTCATCAAGATACTCCCCAATCACATAAATTATGAAGGGCACATTAACATTAGAAAACAGGAAGACATTGATTATTAATGTTACTGTTCATACATTAGCCTGTGTTTTGTCTTCTCGGATAAAAATTCAAGACATAATTGAGACCTAAAGACAAAACCACTGATAGTTTTTGGGAGGACAGTTTATTCAGTCAGAAGAATTCTAGTATATACATTTATTCTGTATAAATGAAGTTTTGGGTAATAAATGGTAAGACGGGTGTGGGACCGCACATGTGCTGTTTTAATCTCTTCTTCCAGTTAAAGGTCATGACTTTGAATAGGGACAGTGATACAGACTGTGAGCAGCTGCCTACACAGATGGTGTTGAAGAACAGACCATTGTTTATGGTACCAAAGCGATGGACTCTTAGATAGGTCAGACTTTCAGATCAAGATTTATCTGAAGTTATGTGCCCTCACTCAGGCCTAAGAACTGTGTTAGGTATCTTTGTAGAAATAATTCCTTCTTAAAACAATCCTATCAGAACTACATATTAAGATATCCTGTTTATAGATAAGTGAACTTAATGTTAGATGAATTTTCTAAATTAATAAAACTCAAAAGCAGTGGAGTCAAAACAAAAATTATGTTAAGCTCCAGCATCCTTAGCCTTATAACATGGTTGCTTCCTTCTGAAGGATCTCAAGCACTCATTTAGCGGGTAACTTTCCATTTATATAAAATGGTTTTATTCATTTGTGCCTTCACTTTTTTTCATAAGTAACTTACTCATTAGACAAACACCATTTGAGGATCTATAAGCATGTGACTGTGCAGAGAGGATAAAGAGTTAAAAAAGGGAAACAGGGTTGTTTTAAAGGGCTTGACTGTAAGGAAAAGATAAATTATTTAAATAAGAGTATAAAAATGGACACCATTTGGAATAATTGGAATGACATAGACAGAAATACAGTTATGCTCGGTAATTATCAGTTAAGAAACTAAAAAAAGGCAGTCACAATGGAATTGATTTTGTATCTCTGTATAACCAGTAATAGTAAGTATGCAAAACAAAAAAGAAACTTGAAATTCTAGCAAGCATAGTTGAATATAATTGGACAGGTACCAGTGAAAATGACTTGAAGTATATACCTTGATCAAAAGAAGATAGTAAAAGAAGTGAAAATAATTGACATTTTTAAAGGACACATCCAAATAGAGAACCAGTGGTCTAAGTATAAAGGCTCTATGTTACTTCCTTACCTGAGAAGAAGAAACAAGTATTCTGTCCTTATGAATCTGCCACGTACTTTTAAGGCAGATACAGACTATGGGTGAGGCTCTCTGATGACCTGAAATTTTTAACATAACTTGTACATAAACAAGAGTTACCTTTCCTTGACTCCATCCCTGCACTCTAATCTTGGTCCTGCCCTTTTCTTCCTTTCATGAAAAATTCAAGAAAGAAAATCATACATTCAATAAACTATGTCTTTAAGTCACCATTTATCACTCAAAGTGAAACTTTTAATCTCATCTTTGTTGGCATCATCTAGAAACACTCTGAAGAACATCTTGGATTGTTGACGCTCCTTGTTCTTTCTACATCTCTTAACTTTCTCAGCCAATTTTGCTTATGCCATTTTTCCTGCCCGTTCCAGTAATGTTGATCCCCAAAGTACTCATTATTGATTATCACTGTTGTGTCCTCCTTTTATCCCATACTTTATCACTAAAACGCTGATAAATCTTACATGTGTGTCTCCAGTTGATAACTTTCTCCCAAACTCCAGTCTACATGTCTAGTAGGTTACTAGAACTACCTACCAAAGGATGCTACAGGATTTTAAAACTCAGTACATTTAAAATTTACTTTTCATAGTTTTCTCAGATTGCTTCATTTTAGTTAAGGGCATCAGAACCCAACTCCAAAATCTTTCTTGCCTTGTCTTCAAACTGCTAACTATTAGTCTTGCTGTTATTAAGCCTTTCAAGTCTTTTCTTAAACCACGTCTTAAAATATTGGTCATACCTTTTTACACCATACACTCAGACTTCAGCTACACAGAATGCATTGCCATCCATGTTGTTGCATATGTTAATTTTCCTGTTTGGAATATGTTTTCATCCTAGGTAAAACCTTTGACTCTCCTTAGAAGAGCTGGAAACTCTTCCTAGTGATTTTTCAGTCTATATATTTTCTGTGACAGAAATTTCTTTCCACTAAAGTTATTTGTTCTTCTATTGAGGAAAGTCAGGATAAATGCTTGGACATTTCTATTAATTTCAAAACAAAATCACCTTAGGAAAAGAAGTAGTATTTGAGATAGAATGGAACCACTTCACAAAAATAGTTTCTATTGAACAGAAAGATATAAAAATTAATGTAGCCTAGCATATACAAATTTTATAAAAAGATGTAACTAAAAGGAAGAAAGGACAAACTCAAAATTATGGTGAGATATTACAATATGTATCTTCTAATATCGGAAAGAACAACATGATTAATATACATTTGGTATAATTTATGTACGTAGAACAGTGCACACAATTGCAGAATACATATCATTTTTAAGTGCACATACAGCATTTATAAAAAATTGATCAGATGCTGAATCATTAAGCAATTTTCAGTGTATTGTAGAGAATTGACATCATGTTGAGAGTGTACAATTTAAATTGGAAAATTTCTAGATGTTAACATTAAAATACATATTTTTGAATACTTGAGTAAAAATAAATCAACTCTGAGTATAAACATGGAGACCATTTGGAATAATTGGAGAGACACAGACAGAAGTACAATTATGCTCAGTATATTATCTGTAAGGTATTAAAGAACTGTAGTAACAATAGAATTGATTTTGTGTCTCTTTTTACCAGTATAATAAGTCCATAACATAAAAAGGAAACTTAAAATTTTAGCAAATGTATTTCAATATAACCCTACAGGTACCAGTGAAAATTACTTGAATATACTTAGAAATGAATGAAAATTAAAATGCTATATAACATGTTTGAAACCAACGTTAGGGTGAAGTGTATTTCAAATACATGTGCAAAAAGAAAATAAGGCAGAAAATCATTTATAAGCGTCTATCTCAAGAAGTTGGGGGTAAACAGTACATTTAACTCAAATACAGAAGCAGAGAAATAATAAAAAGCAGGTGGCAATGTAATAAAAAATATTAAATTGTATATGGTACTAAACATAAAATAGAGAGGATTAGCAAAATCAAAATTGGTTCTTTGAATAAACTGATAAAAGTGGTAGGTAGTGATGTTACTGACCAAAAAAAAAAAAAAAGCAGTCAAGAAATAAGTAATATCAGGAATAGAAGTTAAGTCTCTACAAATCCTGAAGATATTAAACATAGGTTGATGGGATGTTAGAAATCACTTTTTTTAAACAAAATTTGCATAAAGAAAATTTCTTCTTAAAATATAACAACAAAAGTGACAAGAGAATGAGTAAGACAATCTAAATAATCATATACTTTTGAAAGTAATGTAATGGATAATAAAAATTCCTGTGTAACAAAAACCTGTAGTAAATGGAAATATAAGGAATATTTCTCATTATGGTAAAGGATATATACCATTATTGTACTGGTAGTCCTACTGAGTGCAGTGATGCAAAATGCATACATAAACATACAAAAAGATGCCTATTGCATGCATGCATGAACGCATACACATGTATACAGACACGTTTTAAAGTTCAATAATTTAGGTGGAATATATGAAATCATCATTACTTGCATTATTTGCATCATTATTTGTGTATAATATGAGTTCAGATGGTAAATTGAAAAGAATACACAGGCCTATTAGGGTTGTTCAGTATAAGTTCAATAGAAAATTTATTGCATGTCTACATACCAGTGATAAATATAAGATAGAAATACCATGTTTAATGACAGAGCAGATAGCAAATAGAAATGATTTGTTGAGTTATAAAACTTTTATATAGAAAATTCTACATATTTGAGATAAATAGCACAAAAGAATGACAAGGCAGCCCATGGAATGGGAGAAAATGTTTGCAAATCATGTATTTGGTTGGGAATTAATATCCAGTATATAAAAAGTAGTGAAAACTCAACAGTTCTAAGTAGATAAACAACCCAATTAAAAATATTTTGTTAAAAACAAAGGATTTGAATAGACATTTCTCCAAAGGATATATATGTGTCCAGTAACTGCATGAAAAATGTTCAACATCGTTAGTGATTAGAAAAAATGGAAATAGAAAACACAGTGCTCACTGGCCATAATGACCAAATTTTTTGAAATAAAAAATGACACGTCTTGGCAAGGATGTGGAGAAATGATAATCCTTATGCCTTGCTGGTAGGAATGTTAAATGGTGTGCCCTCTACAAAAAATAGTTTGACAGTTCCTCAAACAGTCAGACATAGAATTGCCACATGGCTCAGAAATTCTACTCCTAAATATATACCCAAGAGGATTAGAAGCATATTTTCAGATACAAAATTGGTACCTGAATGTTCATAGCAGCATTATTCATAATTGCCCCAAATTGAATACACTCCAAATCTCTTTGCTAATGAATAAACAAAATGTGCTATACCCATTTAATGAAATATTATTCAGCCATAAAAAGGAAGAAAATATTGTCATATGCTACAACATAGATGCGCATTGAAAACATTATGCTAAGTGAAATAAGCTAGATGCAAATGTCTACAATTGTATGATTCCATTTGGTTGAAATGTCCAGAAAAAGCAAATCCAGGGAGACAGGTTAGAGGCTGTTGGAGGAAGTGGATGAGGAAGAGTTGAGATTGAATGCTAACAGGTTTCATTTTGAGATTTTGGGAGTGTTCTGAAATTAATGGTAATGTTTACACAACATTGTGAACATAATACAAACCATTAAGTGTGTCCAATTTAAAACTGAGTTTTATATTATGGGGATGCTGTTTTAAAAAGAGTAAATAAACTCTTAAGGAAAAGGTCCAAGAGCCTACTTTTGTACCTACCTAAAATTAAGATGGCATAGACAAATAGTTTAATGGAACACATTGACATCTAGAAACAGCCAAATATCTATGGACACTTAATTTGTGAGAAAACTAACATTGTAGAGCAGTGAGGAAAGTAAGGTATTTTCAATAAATTTTGTTGGGTTAGTTTGGAAAATAATGAAATTTTACCCCAGCTTACCCAGAGCAAAACATTAATTTCAGATAGGTTTTGGAATTAGATGTGACAGGCAAAAAAACAAATAATAAAAAACTTTCAACAGAAGATAGAGTAGAATATATATTATCATTTTATGTAATAAGACACAGAAAGAATGACAAAGATGGTTAAATTTGACTGCTGTAAAATTAAGCATTAATTGACAACAAAAAGCACAAATAAGTGAGTACAGCGGTTTGCAGTGGATTGGGAAATGTATTTTCACTACATGTAACCAACAGAAGACTCATATCTGAAATATATAAAGCTCTTCTACAAATCAGTAAGAGAACAACCCACATACAATGGACAAGAAAATTGAAAACTGTCTCCTTAAGTGAAAAAATACTATATATTGATATGAATTATATATATATATGACTAATACATGAAAGTGCAATAAAACTCATTAATCAAGGAAATGTAAATTTAATTACACAGTAAACTGATGACTAAAATTAAGCAGAATGAAAATACATTGTGAACTTGTCCAACAATGGCAACTCTTAATACATTATTTGGCAATGTCTGCTACAGTAGAAAATAGACATATTTTTTGACATAGTAAATTACTTCTGGGAAATAACCAAGAAAAATGTATGTACGTATAAAAAAAGAATGCTTATAATAGAGTTATTCATAATAACTAAAAAGTAGAAACAATTCATAACTGTCAATAGAGGACTGAATATATAAGTTGCAGTATTATTTATCCAGTGGAATACTACAGAGTAATGAAAATTGGCTGTATTTACAAGCAACAAGATGTATGCATCTCACAAACATAATGTTAAGGGAATGAAAGAAACTAGACATAGAAGAAAATACAGTGTGATTTTAATTATATAAAGTTCAAAACTAAGGTAAAATAAAACTACAAGATGGACAACATAAAACTACAAGATGGACAAGATAAATACAAAACAGAAACATACATACTGTATGTGTGTATATATATGTATGTGTGCATATATATGCTGTGTGTATGTGTGTGTATACTGTGTTTATATGCCATATGTATATATGCTATGTGTGTATATATGCTTGTTCACTGACAGAACAAGCTGTGAGCCTCTATGTGTTGATTTATTTTAGTTCTTGATCCGAGTAGTGATTACATGGACATACACTTTGTGATAATTTATTGAGCTATATACATTTGTACTTTTGCAAGTTTCTTAAGTGGTTTCTAACTCACAATAAAGAAATGACTTAAAATGTGAAAAGGAAAGAAAATATACCAAACCTTTACAATGGCTCACATGAATAGAACTGAGATCCAGAGCAGAGGCTTCCAGGAGGCATGTCATCTTCTTTGCACCTTTGAAGCCAGACTAGGGAATTCATAGGGCTCTCTTACAATACAGCAAGATCTACTACTTGCTCCACTCAAGTGAACTACTAGTCTTCTCAAATGATTGTAAACCCTAGAGAAGGAATTTTAATAGACTCTTTCTGACCAGTTTATTACCACTGAGTGATCCAGTATTATGTATGCAGTTCTAGCCAGATAATTTAAATGTTCTGAAAATAAAATGCAGACACATATTTATAGGCACAGAAAACTGTACACACATAGCATCAACTTCTTTTCACATTTATTGTATTCTTCATTCTTTCTTAAGGAAAGGTAGGTTTTTCACTACTTGTACAAGATATAATTTCAAACTTAATTCCCAAGACAGAGGTAAAAGACAATCGTTATATGTTTAAAAACAACAATCTCCTGTATTTTATAATAATAATGGCTAGAAGTTCAATATTTCTGCTCAGACACAGAGGCAGGCAGGCATATTTGCAAAAGGCCTCACAGTGTTTGCCACTGCTTTTACACAAGACAACATTTATAAAACCTTTGCATCCCACGGCAGGTGGTAGGTCTTCTCTTGGGGATTTGTGCTGTTCAGATATGCCTTTCATTTGAACTTCAAATAGCTTTAAAAAATAGAGGCTGCGTTTTCATATAATCTGGAAATTAAAACCTTCTATTTTTCTCATTATAATATTGTCTATGGATTTACTTTTCAAAAATGAATCAAAGTCTAAACTAATTACTGTCTGATAGCCACCAGCAAAAGCAGAAAAATGGGAAAACATTTAAAAAATGAAGCTTTGGACTGCCTCGCCCATAAGAAAAATAAATGTATGTAATAAACATTAAAAGATTTCAAATATATTTAGAAGTAGTGTCCCTTCTTTTGAAAATTTAGAGGATTAAATGGCATAATTATGGTCACCTGAGTAGTTAGAAACATTGTTTAATATCTAGACTATTTTTTTCTTTGTTTTAATGGAACAATATGAGATTAAATAAACACTTCAGCTTAAGTGAAAAACGTATTTTCACCTAGAAAAAAATGGTTTCCACAGGTATTTTCATCAGTCTGTAATATTTGTAAACATAATAATATTGCAGAATTATAAAATTTTATGATATGTCTATTTTTTAAAAGGATAAAAAAATAACTTTTCTTATATCTTTTTTTAAATTAGGCTTGGACTCCTGGATCATCTGGTGACTTCAGAATTCTGGTGAGACATTTTTTATAGTACTATTAGTATTTTTATTTCTTTTGCCACACATTTTTGGAGAATCTTTCTTCCTATCTCAAGCTTAATGCCTTTTCTAAATTCTCCCCTCATTTCCAGTCCTTGAGGTTGAATCTCCTAAGTCCAGTAGAAGAAGGTCAATTACATGTTAACCCATATGCGATGATCTCTTAAGTCCAGATTCTTCTCAAAAGGTTCAACTTCATGGGTCAGGAGAATATTCCAAAGAGGAGTAGCATTTGTTTCTTAAGGAAACAAAAATCAGCACTGAAAGAGTCTGAGATAGAAAAGAGGTTTATTCAGGTAAAATGCACAAAATTACCAATTTGAGGTTTTTCTTTTAAAAGAGATCAAATGCAATAGCAAGATAAAACCCCCTGAGGAGCTGAATATGATAACTGAATTTTTAAAAAGGTTTTTATGGCTACAATGTTGATATTATACTTTACATATTATAGAACTAGAAGTATACTTAAGGCACTGCTCTTGTCTACACAGAAACTTGAAATTTCTATACTTTTTGTTGTGTATATACATTACAGGTATGGCAAAGATAGATTGTTTAATTAAAAAGGTGACTCAGTGAGGTAGAAGTTTTTCTGTATTTCTCCAGACAGTACCCTTTGTGTTTATTTTGTATTCCACCAAGTCTCTCTCTCTCTTTTTTTTTAAGTCCAAATATTACAGAAATATTGCTCATAATCAGATTCATGTATTGGGGTACTTCTGTGTTTCGAATCTATACTAGGTTATAAAACATATAGCTAGTATTTTATCTTAATTTTTCTAAAACTATACTCTAGCTTGGATTCTTATTTTGTGTAATCTGGAAATCCACAACTTCCCTGATTTCTAGAGTCACCTTTGTATGATACTCAGCCAAGAGAAATATTCTAAGCAGATAAATTACAGGAGTACAGTCCTACACACCATTCTTGATTAATAACTGGATATTGGTTTAGAATGGGAGAGTGGTGAGAGTTCTCCTTGTCTTTATGATTGCGCTCTACTTGTTGCTCCTAAATACTTCTCAGAGTTTACAGACTAATGTTTTTTGATCATTTTATCATGGCTTTTCTGGGCTACTGCAGGCCATATCCCGTCTATACCTTTCTGCCACGGAGTAACAAAGTTGACACTATTCATTCTCAGGACAAGGGTGGTAGTTAAACTCATATCCCTTCAACATTTCGTGCAAAAATAAAGATTTGCTTAAGTATTTGTTAGGAAGGAGGACAGACTTGGTTATGTCTTACAGAGAGCAAAAATTCTGTCTCCCCATTTTCATCATAATGAATTCCAGTTCTTGAATTTTTTTCCCCATCCTAAACCTTCTCTCATTTGCATTTGTGGGATCTGGACCTTCGTCCTGTAATTATCCCTTTTCTCTTAATTCTACCTTCCTCTTCATTGAAGTTGACAGTATGCTCTTGCAATTCTGATTATCACTCTTATCTTCTGAACCTTCTACCATCTTCTGATTTATCTGATTGATAATCCGTGTTTCATAAAGCAGACAAATCACTCACCTAAAACAATACTTACTCTTGTACTTTCATATCCTACCATATTTGCTTTAAAATTTTTTTCCTAATCTGTTATATGAGAAAATTGAGTACTGCCACAGTTGACTCAAAACCAATCTTCTTTGAGTATGTTCCAAGAAACTCAGCACTAACCACATTAGTAAATTCTTTCCTCTCACAGACCCCGTCGTCAGTATTTTTGCTTCTGTGAACAGAGTCAGCTCACCCACCCATATTCTATTTATCTCTTAGGGCCAAGTTCAATTCCCATTTTCTCCTGATGTTCTTCATTGTTTTAAATATTTTAGTTTAATTCCCCCTCTCCCTGAATTCATTATTTCAGGATCACAGAGTTTAACGTTTTAACTTTTACTGTCATATGTTCTAAGCTTCTTGTAATGTGTGCGTATTTTCTACTCAGCAATTTTGCAAGCTTTTTAATGAAGTAACAATGCCCTCTTGTGCCGTTTGCCACAGCATGCCTAATACATTGCTCTGTATTTAGTAGTTCCCAGGAAATATTGTCACTTGAATAACTTATTTGGGATCTCACCTATACTAACTGTACTGTATAGCCCAAACCTGATATTTACTTCCTGTATTGTTTGCTTCTATCCAATTATGATTTTCCAGAAGAAACAATGACATAAACATAGAGGATGATTAATAAATAATTCCGAATTTGTTTTAGGGAATACAGATACAATTTACATGCATTTTCTTTTCTCTGAGTTACACTCTAGAAACAGTTTTCTAGAGTGTAACTCAGAGAAATAAAAATTCACTTCAATACGAAGAGCTAACATTGTCTATATTGACGTTGAGAACACTTAACATAAAGTCTTATTGCAGCATTTTTTCACTTACATAAGATAATGTGTTTAATGCTTATGATTCACTGAAGTGTGTGTGTGTGTGTGTGTGTGCAATTGCAGCAATCTGTTCCAATTCATAAATTTTATTTTGTGCACCTGGAGTTTGGACCTTATAAGAGGTCAAAATAATAACACATGCACAATTATGTATGGTTGAAGAGAATTCTTAGTTTTAAGCATTCACTGTGTATCAGGTACTATGCTAGGTGCTTTTTTTTCATGTATGTAGTCTTATTTCAACCTTCCAACACACTCTGAGGCATGCATTGTGGTCACCACTTGAGAGCTGAGGAGACTAAGGGTCTGACAGGTTAGTTACTTCATCTGCGATCACTTAATCATGATGCTGAGGTTTCCGTCTGTTCCTAGGATGCCAAGCTCCATTGAGATACTTTCCAAAGAAAACTTACCCCAGTAGTCTTTTAATAAAATCCAATTCTACATATATTGGAGTAACAATCCAGGTTTGTAGAGCTTAAGAAATTGATACGTAAGTGGTTAAAAGGAGATTTAGTCTTTTTTACTTCTATAGTCAGTTGAGAATTAAAAGTCTGCTTGCTTTAAATCCAAGGGAAGGGGGCGAAACTGCCACAGTGTATGCCCAAGTTGTGTGTGTGTGTGTGTGTGTATTTTATGTGATGTATATCTATCTTTTATATCATATCTCTATCGCTATCTTTTATATGTATTTTTATGTATCCAGATTCATATAATTAATAACCAAAACAGAATCTACATAGTGGAAACCCACATAATACTTCTGTAGTTAAACTGTGGTTATTAATGACTGTTTTATTCTCTCATTTATGTTCTCAGTTTTTAATGGAAATTTTGTGTCCGTTTGACCATCCTGATTTTTTAATAGTATTGCAGACAACCTGCAGATTACATTCATGTGCTTAGTATTAGTCATGGAATTGCTTTCAAAAAATACAAGTTATTCACTGAGTATTGCCTTTTCCAAGATTCGAGTGCTGTCTCCGATATAGAGGGTTTAAAAATATTTCTTGTACACTTTCCAAAATGTCTTGCTCTTATGAAGTATCCCTCGCCTCAAAAATTAAATGTTTGGTGTAAAATACTGTGTAGTTTGTAAGGATCTTATGTTGCATGTAAAAACTGAAGGGAACAAACCACATACGTATGCCTACCTCATAGTTTTGAATTGAGAGAGAGAGAGAGATACCATATAATAAAGTATATATATACGTCTCTCTCTATGTAATAAAGTATACGTATACTATGTCAATATTAAAGCAATGTATATTTATTAAAATGTTATTCTGATGTAATTAAATTGTCATGATGCATACATAAATCATGTTGAGATACTTCATCAATTCAGTTATTCTCTCAGAATTGATTCACTGACTTATCTGTGCAAACAATTCATAGAGTTTAAGTAATACAAAAATGTAACTCTGACTTGAAGGACTATCATTTTATGTGTTCTGCTTTTGTTTTTAATATTTTTGAAAACTGCTGTTGACTATAATTCTGAACACTTGTTTTAGGCCTCTCATTGTTTCCCTTTACCTTGCTGAGATACCAGGTTGTTAGAAATCATAAGGCCAGTGTGGAAGGCATGGTTAGTGCCTATCAGCATTTGGGGTTCCTTTCATTTGTCAGTACAAGGGATATTATATTTTCCCTCTAACTTATAGTTAGGTGGGTGCATTTCATTTAGGGCAGAGGAAGTGAAAAATCCTATGTCCCCTTCTAGGCTATTTCTGCCTCTACAGAAGAGGCATCACTTTGAGATAACAGAATCATAAGAGTAAACTATCCTGGATCCCTGAGTCACCTGATGGAAAAGACTCCTAGTTCCAGAGCCAGTTCATTAGAAAAATAAGTAAATTATTTGTTCTAAGCCATGGAATTAATATTTTTTTCTTTCATGGTTTAATTTTGTTGCATCAGCATAAAGCCTGTCTGAGTTAATCAAATAGGTTTTGGGAAAATGACCATTGTAGTGTTTGGGTAATTCTGAAGTCTGGAGTTGTGTTTTCAAAGGCAGTAGTATTTTATACTTTAAAGTAGTTCTGTCCTGAATGCCACCAAATAACCTGAGGTATCACTTATTTGCTAAGCATAAAATAAAGCCTTGGGGAAATCTGCACAAATATATTTAATAAAAATCAGCTATTATTCACTTACCAAATATCTTTAGAGAAACAAAAAGCATGAAGTAGGGAGAAAATACAAGACACACACCCAAATTTAAATTGATACAGTTTTGAATTGAAAAATGAACAGCATTCTTGTTGTTAATGCTTGTAATGCTTTCAGTTCTTTAATCTTAATCAATTTTAGGTAATAATCCATATTAAGGACCATATAACAGTCATTTCCTTTTTTGTAAGTTAGAGATTCTCCATGTCTTAGGTGATTTTATTTTGGTGTGATTTTTAGAATAATCTATGTTGAGTTCTTTATTCTTTGAAATGACCTGAAACAACACCCCTTCCTATATGTATTTTTTTTTTCTTTTTGCCATATGAAGTGTCCATGTGCTAGCTTATTTTTACTTTATAAGATATGTAATAATTTAAATGCCAATGACGTATCAACTAGCATCATTTTTATAGCCAATTAATTAATTTAATTAATTAAACATAACCTTTTTTTTTCTTTACACATAGGAATGGAGGTTAATAATTGTATAGACTAACCTAGAATGAAAATATTTAAATCCACTACTGTGGAAGGGAGCACAACAAAATATGCCTCCTGGAGTATTTCATGTCAGTCATTAAAAGCCTATATATAGAATAACTGTGGGACATTGATATCTTCCTCTATAATGTTTATTCAAATTTTAAGAATCAGAGTCATTACATCTGTAATTCAATCTGACTTGAGTGGTACATCCTTGCATCTTTGAACAACTTGTATTAATCTCGTATCTGCTTACTCCTCTTACCTAATTTCACTTTCAGAGTCATAGTTTAAAAATATTCTCAGTGCAGCACATTCCATTTTTGAGAGACTGCAAGTTTTTAACCATACTTCCTTAGCACTGAGCAAAAATTATGTCATCATTAGTTTGCTTCTCAGAATGGCATAGGATTCACATATTTGCTGGTAGCAATGCTTAGTTTGATTCTACTAGTTTCAGTAATTGGACTACATGGAGAAGTGTCCTTTTAGTGGAAAGATGAATTATCTACTTTTTTTATTTAGGCCACTCTCATATGACATATAATAATAAATGCTTTTATGAGAACAATTTAAATAGGGATCCTGATAAATCTACTGACAGTACCTATCTTAGTACTAACATATTTAAAGGGCATTTTGTGCTTAATTAAGCACAGCATCCCCTGCTTGATTTCTTGCCTGCTGTCCTAGGTCAACCAGTACTTCTCCAGGTGTTCACCAAAATAGAAATACTACCTTAATAGTGTTTTCATATTTTTTTAACTCTGTTTATTATTATTTGTTCTTTTATGTTACTTCCTATTTTGGTACACAGAACACCAGACTTACTGTTCAACAAATATCAAGTGATACTAGAGAAGCTCTACAATTGGCAGATGACGCCCCTTTCAACTTCTCATTCATTCTCAGTCATTCCCACTTTGGCCCAGCCTGAAAACCACTCCTGCAATACAACCTCTAGTATCAAAAAAAAGATAAATACCTTAAAAAATTGCTCATCAACATATTGAGACATAATGGAAATATCTTTCCATATATCATTTCTATTTTCTAGTTGATGCTGAATTGGTTTACCATTTTCTGTTAGTGGGATATATGTGGTAGAAGATGTCTTTCACAATTTCAGAAATAAAGGAGAAGTAGAAATACATGAAATGATAATAAAATGATTGAGGTTGAAAGGCAATATTACACAATATATTTAATTTTCCTGAAAAAATAAGCATAGATTTCTTTAAGTGATTTAATATAGTTTTGTTTATCACCATTTTCAAATAAATATTGATTGACTGTCAAATACATATATTCCCTATTCTATTTTTTCTCCCATTGGCACAGAAGTTGCTTTATCAGTCTCTTACTATTTCTAATTAGTCCTCAAATATGTATATTTTATTTATTTAAATCTTTGTTCTGCCAAAGTTTTGTTAATAACACATTGAAAGCAGTGTCCCCAAAATGACCAGTAATTAACAAAAATGTATCCTATCATACATATGCATTTGTATTTTTGATGTGTATTTTTATTTGTTACCATAACCACGAAAATTGACATGAGTTTTTATTTGATTTTTAATATGCTTACTTATTAAGTAAAATTTTACAGTAAACCATATAGACATTTAGAATGATTTTTTAAAATCATTCTTGAAAAAAATAATTGCATCTCGTTGAAGGTACTGAGCAATGGTAAGTGGCAAGGTAGGTGGGCTTTAAGAAAGTTGGGGCTATGTTAATAATAGTAAATATGGAAGATTTTATACTGTCCTGCCAGTGGCTGCCCACTCCAGGCCCTCCCTTAGTTTCTGAGATACTCTTTTTAACCCTGATATGTGTACTAGTACCTAGACATGGAAGACACCTAAACACTTGGTACATGCCCATGGTGATTGCATCTGTATGTTTGTGATTGAGGACTTTTTAGGTATAGAATGGAATGGAGATAACCAGGAAGGTTCCTGAGAAAGATTATAATAGAAGGTTAATTCTGGGGTAATGTTTTCTAGGTATTTATGATACATCATTGCTCTGTTAAATGTATGTGCAAGTAATTCGTAAACCATAGCATAGGATTTATTTTTCTTAACTAAGATTAGAAAGTCATGTTTCATACTTAGGTAGCTATGTAGTTGCTGTATGACTCTTAACACTGGACTGATTTGGTTCTGTCTTTGCTCTTGTCTGATTGTCCTGCAGTAATCTGCTTCACTAAAAATGTCTCCTGCTAGGAAAGATTTAGAATAAAACTTCTGATTACTACATGTATGGTCAAGTTCTGTTTTGAGTGTTCCTTGGAAAGAACAATTCTTTTATGTAGAAAAGATTCACTGAAATTTCTTGAAATCCTGCAATTTGCCGTGAATTTTCACAAAATCATTTTCTGTAGGAAAACACAAATATTTTTTCTTCTTTGAAAGAAAGAAACTGTGAGAATTTTGTTCTACCAACATATATCTGAAGAATTTCAAATACTTTATATCCTGAAAAGGAAATCAATAAACCTGGGTAAAGGGACTGGGTTAAAACTTAAGGAGATGGCTTTACGGGCAAGTCTCCCTAACACTCATGCATACGTTACTTCAGGAATAAGCAAAACCACTTTTAAAAATTAAGCATACAAAAGTCATTTTTAGTATTCACAATTTAACTTTTTTATGTAAGAGCTCATATTTTGTTTCCTGTACCTTTGTTGATGGCTTTATATTCCACATTCCAGTGCATTAAACTGGTTCAGTACTATAATTCTTAGTACTAATTTGATTAATGCACTCTTTGAGCGAACAAAGAAATAACCTCAAACAGCTGAGGTTTTGGCAAGAACTCGTGACACCCCAGTGTTCAACCCGGTAAACTCTATTGCGGATAATTTAAATGCATGAGATCATCATTCTAGAACCCTAAAATCAGACTTACAAAGCCATTAGTGAAGTTGTACATTTACCTTTTTTATCATTGTATCATTGCCTTTTATCAAAATGCAGGTTTTTGCTACTTACTTGCCAAGTCAGGGATATCATGGTAAAATGTTTGCTATGATAGTGGAAGACAGATTTATTTTCTAGTGGTAGATCATGTGTTGCCTTTAAAGACACACAATTCAAGTTTTATTGTGGCATGCTTTTATTCCAACTGATGGTTATTAAGAAGTAAGACTTTTGTTTTCTCATTTAAAGTAGTACAGTCTTTAATCTTCTCTTTTCCATTTGTCACATTTAAGGGATATATATTATGCAGCTATTTTACAATGTTTATTCTAACCATGTAACCTCACTTTAGTATATATTCTTTAATTTTATTTTTAAATTTACATTTTTTAAAAAATATAGTCAGTTTACAACATTGTGTCATTCTTATGTACAGTATGCTTCAGTCATCCATATACATGAATGTATTCATTTTCATATTTTTCATTGTAGGTTACTAGAAGATATTGAATATAATTTAAAATGAACAAATTAAAGATTAGATATCTTCTTTGAGGATATTTTATAATCCTCTGTTGTAACTTCCCATCCACTTCTTCCCACTGTTTGTAGCAGATGAAGCTAGATTTCTCAGTAGGAGTCATTTGGAAGAGAAAAAGAGGAGATTCTGTTCATTTTATCAAGTTACTCCAATCAGTTCCATTTCGAATCCATACATGATCACTCTGTATGTGCTTAGTACAATGCCTAGATTTTCTGTGTGTCTTGATTTAAGATTTTTGCTTTCGTATCATGACGTAAATAAGAACTTGAAACACCAGGTGACTAACTCTTGGTATGAAAAATATGACTATGAAAATGATACTGTACTCTAGTAATACCTTCATGATCCTTGAGTTTGAGTTGTAGGCCGTCTCCACAGCTGACTTTTTGTGTGACTTCTGACAAACAAATTAAAGCCTCTAGGTCTTAGTTTTCTCATCTGTGAAATGAATCTATGTGTAAATTGTTACCAAAATTATTTTCAACTCTAGGGATCTATTTTGGAGAAAAAGGCTCAACCCCACTCCGTCTTTGTACCTGGGTGAACAGAAGATATTTTGTTAAATTTTCACCAAAGTTCATGCATAGTTGAACCTTAAAATCCTGATAGTGTAATGATTTTTTGTCTTGACTGTTGATATTTTTGTTTCATACTTATGCATGCAATGTCATTTTCTTTTATGAACAAAAATATTTTGGTGTACTTTCTTTACAAGGTGTTAGTGAATAGCTCAAGTATTTGTGTTTTTATCTATTCCTTAACATACTAAAGAATTTTACGTTTCTGAAATGTATGCTACCATCTCTCACACTTCTGTAATAGGAAAGAGCAGAATTCCTTAAACTGCTGATGGTTTAACACCAATGCTCAATTCACCACAGTTATGTAAGTAAATTTTAAGGAGAGCATTTTCTGAGAAGGGAGAAATGAATAGAATTTTTTTACTCAAGGTGGACTTAAGGGAAAAAAAAATCTTGTACCTTTTATTTGGATTCTTTCACTACTAGTTTCCTAAAATTATTTTTTGAGTTCTGCAAATAGATACTTCTTACCATGAGGGTATTACAGCCAGAAGTATCAAGTAGTTAATGTGTTCCAAAATTATTTTTATAAATGGAGTGTCTGATAATCCAAAGGGAAGAGTTTATCACACAAAGTATAATTATTTCCTTCTACTGCATTGCAAACTGGCTCATTCTTCCCATCGTTCCCTAAATTGTCCATGGCTTACGGGGCTGTTAAGGAATACGTGTCATTGTTTCATATCCATGGTAAAGTTTCCCTTGGGATGACAAGGCACATTTGCTTAAAATATTTTCTTCCATTTCTGTTAGTTTCAGAACTAACTTGTAAGATTTTGATTGAAATAGCCACCAAAGTGTTGTAAACAAAATGAGTGAGCTTTATACATTTTTTCCTTGTAAGATAAACTCAGTAAAAATTCGTTTAGCATTTATTTGATTATTAAGGTGTTTCATTTTATTCAGTTCTTTGCTTAACACCTGTTTGGAATAGGATTTAAAAAGTAAATTATTTTTCATACTGAAGTGAAAGTGCTCATTGTTTTCAACAAGTACATTTTGTTAATGATGTGATGCATTCTTTTCTTCATCTACCTATCAAGTATCTGTATTTATGTTATTTTTAAAGTTGAAAATTTTCATGGGTTTAACTATTATATATTCTGTCTTTAAAAATTCTATCTGAAACAGGTATTTGTTCTTTGATTCTAGAAAAGTCTCTCTCTCTCATTTTGCTTAGTCTAATGACCTAAACACCCATCCATATTGTCTTAAATCACAAGATTTCATTCTTCTTTTGTGACTGAATAAAACTATCTTTTTATATATTTATTCATTTTTAGTTACATATTTATGCACACAGATACCACATCTTTATATACTCATCCATTGATGACAGAGAACTAGCTAATTGTCTGAATTTCATTACTGAACTGTCAGTATTTCACTCACTGATTTAAACTACTAAAGTGATATTCTTACTGTCATTATCATTTCCATTTTTTACATGTATATGACAGAGTATGTTTCATGCCAATCGTAAGAGCTCTCAAAATTATCTCACATTTGCCCAGAACTGTATGGTTATAGACAGAAACCAGGTCAGTCTTTGCACCTTTCCGTTTGATTTTGGATCAATATTTAGTATTGCAATGATTTATCAAAGCAGTTTATATTGTTGCGATGCAAAAATGTATTCATCTAGTGATCCTCTTCAGAAAAATGGTTATAGGACAAAATATGTTGTAGCCCTATGGTAAGAATAGCACTTAGGTAATTTAGGATTAAAAAAGGCAACTTAATCTTAGCTTTAAATATAGGAAGCTCCAATGAAGCAAACCTGTGTCCCTTATTTTTGATGTGCTAGTTTGTGTACAGTTGTGTTTTTTTGTTTGTTTTTGTGCAGGTGGACCACCTGTTGTCTTACTGTACCATTATATATCTGTGTAATCTAGTTAGGGCACAAGATACTCTATTTTGAATATGAAGCTTAGATAAGTAAAAGTTAAGCTTGCTGGTGGCTAGAAGTAGGGAGGTTTCTTTACCTTCTTAGAATTTCTTTTGAGAATTTCTAAGCACTTACACTGTAGAGACACAACTTTGGGTGAGAAATCCCATGATTAAGAAAAGCTATGGAACTGAACCTCACCAAAGCCCCAGATTATAAAATTGAAGGCAAAAGACCGTAATTTTAGTGAAATCTGTTAACATCCTATTGAAGATTTATTCTACCAATATTCAGTTCTTTTGTTTCTTACTGTTCCTGTGATGAACCTGGATGGGATGCACGTGTCTCTGCCACATGCTGCTGGTTTTTTCACAGTTCTGCTTCTTGTCCTACAGTGGATCCTTTAATTTAGAGCATTTGCAGCCTCTTGCTCAGTCAATAAAGAATCTAAGACCAAGATGAGCTTTTACAGTAGTTCCCAGGACAATAGGAAGCACTGAAATTCCTTCTTAAGTGATGAAATGTCTAAGCCGTGGCTTGTGTAGCAGAATTCCTGCAGAGTTTAGTAGAATGTTAGGCCCATTTCTCTTGTCTCTCTCAGAAGTTTGCCATTAAAAATAAATAATTAAAATAAAAAAGTGTGGAAAGAGTAGTTTATACAATACATTCCCTGCTCTAGATAAGAGGGTGATTTGGGATGCTTTGTATTTATTTTTCTAAAGCGAGTCATTCCATCATGGGCCAGCTTAATTCTGGTTCTGTAATGTCTTACAATGTCACAGATGAATCTCTCTTGGCTTTAAACTACCATTAATTCATGACTTAAGCCCTGTGTTTTGCACTTGGCATAATTTGATTTCATTATAATTTTTCCTCATTGTTTATGATACCTTTCCACTCTATTTACTGCAAGTTAGCAAGGACAGAAGTATGGCTCACGTTTCTTTCTGTCGTTCATAATGTGTAGCATGAAATCTAGAGTGAGGAAGACTTGGTGATATTCTTGATGGACCTTATCTCATCATCCCTTGGTGACTAGAGCCATGATCTCCTTTCTTCCCCCTAAATTTACTAGGTCTTTTGATTCTGTCTTGTTTCACCAACATACAAGAAGAATTTATGCCTTTAAGTTTTGTTCTTAAGCAAAAGTATTAGACACTTTATGTCTGAGTTTTTCTGGCAGAAATAAGGCTCAAGGCCATAAATATTTTATTTTTCAAGTAGCAAAGTTGAACTTCTGTGCAGTGGGTCATTTATCAAGTGAAATAATCTTGCCCATTTAAAGCGATTTGATATAAAAGTTTGTATATAGATTAACAACTGCTAAATATTAAAGTAGGTTTTTGAGGATTTGAACAAGTCAAGTTGGACAAGATTAGTGGCTAATTGAGCACATGAATTGTTTGCTAGTGTATTGTATATTACTCATCCATCATAGGTTTCATCTTTTCACTTTTTTCTGTCACAATAGCATAGAACCTCCTATTGAAAACAGTAAGTACCATAAAGGAATTTTTTATGGAAGTTGTAAAAAGCTAGATTAGGTAATAGATTACTTTTAATTCATTTTTTTAGGTCTTATTGGTATGTTATTCGGTTTCAAGTGTTCAAATGCAGCAAATAAATGTGCACTATTGCGAGACAAACTGGATAGACTGAAAAACACTTTTGTCAGTTTAATTGGTTTAGTAATTTATCATAGTATCTGAAGGATACATGTATATTCAATAATAGTAATGTGTCACAAATATGTATGTTATGTACCAGAGATCTGCTGTCAACTGTTCCAGTAGTTTGAAATGCCTTTCTTGACAAGCTGAGGAAGGAACCTCTTCTCATCGGGTAGTATTACTCCTTCCCTGAGGGTTTAATTTGTTTTTGATGGAAAGATGATCATGCATTTGCCAGTGTACAAATTAAAAATATTAATGAACTGAAATAAAAAGTAAAATAAACTTTTTTCAATTCACAATAAAAGTTTATGTTCATATCTCAAACTTGTTAGCCTGTCTCTGTGTCTCTAGGCTCAGGCAATGGGGAGAAAATGTGATGAATTTTATTTCTTCAGGCTTTTGGTTATTGCTGTTTTCTTTTAGAAATGGGAAATGCCATTTCCTTTTCAGTCCAGATGGCTACTATTTTCATGTTCACTAATAAAAGAAATCAGAAGTAAATGAGAGAAAATATTCAATGGGTATTGTTTTCTTTTATTATTATTTTATACATGGTTTCATATGTCACAGAAAGTAAAACTGACTTATGCAGGTTAAAAATCAATGAAAAGCTTGTTGGAATTTTGTGTATTGCTAACCTGCTGCAAAATCTCAAAACTCTAATGCTGGATTGAATCCTAAAGGAAAAATGACATACATTCATGCATCACAATGACAGTATTTGTGTTAAGGGAACTGTTACTGGTTTATTTTCCCGGTGAACAACTCTTCATATATTGGATATAGCTGTTTAGCTTGGAAGTCATGCTAGGACTCTGAAGCAAACATACGTAATTATGTAGGATGTGTGAATTCATCTCACTTGTAACCCACAAGAAGAACTATTTGAATAGATGAGGGTCTCTCACCCTTCACACTGTTGACATGTAAGACTGCCCAGTGGATTGTTAGCAGCATCCTTGGCTTCTACGTACTGCATGCAGTAGCAGTCTGCTGGTTCTAACAACCGAAAGTGTCTCTAGACATTGCCTTTGTCATGTGGATCCTAAAATTACCCTTTGTTGAGAAGCACTGGAACAAAATGTGGAATATTCTGTAGGTAACTAATAGGAATCCTTTATTCTCAGCATATGGTTTATCTCTGAGAATCAACCCTTAAAACAAGATAATCAGTAATCTGTTCTTATTTGACAAGTTGTTTTATTTTTATTTTTGTTGTTCCTCTAGTTTTATATGTATCCGCTGAAAGTTATAAAGTAGATAGCAACAAAGCACTTGTATTATCAACATGCATGTGACATATGTGATGTATGATCTTCTATATCAACTAATCTATAGGTCAGCATATCTACATCTATCATCTGATTGGTATCAGTTCAAGATAACAGCTTACATAATATTCTGGATGTCTGCAACTTAGTATAGTCCTGTTTAAACTAACAGAAGGATTTCAAAATAAAACGAGATTCAGTTAAAATTTCCTTTTGGTTAATAAAACTTTCCATTTCTCTTAAAACTCTTTTAAATTAACAATCAAAACAAAACAGTACAAAAATCTCTTACTGGAATTGACAATAGAAAATCTTGGAATAAAGTCAGAATGATCTGAAATAAAGTAGTAATTCTTTCAATTCACTGAATTGCTTCCAAGTTCATAATCAGGAATTAAGTACTTGGAATAAAATCAGTCAAATTTTTGTCTTTCCTTATTAAGGATTGAATTACATTGTTGTAGGCCTAAATCTTTAGTCGTTTTCTAATTGTCCTTTCCTTTATAAAGTTGACCCTTGAACAACGTGAGGGTGCAGACCCTCAGTGCAGTTGAAAATTGGTGTATATCTTATACTCAGCCTTCCATATATGTGATTCCTAATACACAGATTCAGCCAACCATGGATCATGTACTACAGTATTTGCTATTGAAAAACAAATCCACATGTAAGTGTAAACACAATTCACACCCATGTTGTTCAAGAGTCAATTGTAATTACCTCTTGGTGTTTAAAAGAGCAAAAGACTTAAATTTTTAAATTCTGCGTTTCTGTCCTCCTTCTGCTACTGGTTAGCTATTTAAGTAATCTAAGTTACTTAACTTTATTTGAGCTTTAGTTTCCTTAAGGAAAAAATGGAGTAATATGCCCTCCTACTTACCTTATATCTTTGTAATAAAGTTCAAATAAAACATTAAACTCTAAGCCCTCAAGTGTATTTGCCATATATTAAGTTCAGCTTATTCTGATAAATTTTCTACTTAGTAAAATGGTATTAATAGTAATAACACTTGAGACTTACTCTATACATTTTTACACGGAGATAAGAAAATCTACTTGCAAAAAGCTTATGCTTGTTCGATGTGATCAAAATAATCGCATTCTCTACTGAACTATAGTGTATTTAAACTAGATCATAGTTTTACAAATATACATATATCCAGATGCAATGCAGAAAAGTCTTCTATTAGTTGAATTTAATTAGGTTTCCAGAGCAAGCATACCTGTACGTATACAAATGTGGGCAAATCAACCTATGGAGACAAAATGTCTCTAAATCTCCCAAGTGTTATTAAATGACCACTAAGATATAAATGGTGATTACAAGACTGAAGGCAGTAATACAGAACAATCAGTAGTTTAATGTAACCCTTTAAAACTTGTTTACATTTGCCTCTGCCAAACAGAAATGATCTGCTAATACTGTCTTGCTAAAATGATCTGTAAATACTGTCTTTCTCTTTTATAACAGCTGGATGTGAAATGTACTGCTTAATAACGCAGATGCAAGGTTTTGTAACATGTATTAAGATAGATTGCTTATATGAAATGGAAATGAATACTATAAATCAAAATAGCTCATTATACGCTTCTTGTTTTGTAGTAATTTATTAGTTTTTAGTTCTCTATTCAGGTCTGAGTTTATTGAGTGTAGGCCTTGTGAAATTTGCTTAGATGTGTGCTTTTGCTACAGTGAAACAGTGTGCGTATTATATCTTGTCTTTGCAAATATGAGTAGAGATCATTGAGAATGTTAGAGAAAGTCATACTATTTGATGACTTCTTAATAACATTTAATAAAATGAATGTCAGTATTTTATAAATAATGAGGAAAATGTTTCAACATAGACAGTACAACCTACAAGATAAATAGAAATACAACAAGAATCCAGAAAGTTCTAAGAGAATTTAAAGTGTCCATGACTAATCATCTTTTTTTTTTATAATATTACTCTGTTTTTTTGGCATTTGAATCTGTGTAAAACCATGTGTTCTTACCTTAAAATTTATGTGTCAGTTTATTCAGGGTAAGGAAATGTTTTTAAGATCTTAAACACTTAATTTTCATTCACTCATGAAAGTAAGACTACAGACATGAAAAGATATAATTACTGTCTTCAGGAAGCTCGTACTATAATTGATGCTATATAATGCAATCTGAAGATTCCCCCCAAAAATCTGGGATTAGCAAAATGGAAAAATGCAATTTAATTAAGTTATAATTTATAAAAATTCTATTTTGAATTCACTTAACAGGAAATTTGAACTAAATAAGAATCCGAATAAACCATGTCATCTCTTCAGTGGCATCCTGAATTAAACTTTTGAAAAGCCAGGTATTATGTAAGTTTCTAACAAATTTTTATGTAAATTTGCATCAGTCAATAGTTATCTGATACGTGGCAGCAGCTTCTTTCCCTTCCCTTTCACCCTTGATGAACTCTACTGGCAAAAATAGAGAAGAAGTGAATTGCAACTGGGAAGAGAACTTCCAGGTGGAGAGAGTAAATACGTATCTGAATGTATCAGTGACAGATGTCTTAAAGTGAATGAAATTGGGCCCAATAACAGCAGAATTTTCTCTTAACGTTTTTTTCCCAGGAATCCCTCATACCTCTTTGACTATAACAAACCCGATCAATAACCCCAAAGTACATAGAATTCTGTATCTAAAACAAATACTATATTCTCTGCCATTCATGCTACCAATTTTTACAGAGAAACATCTTTGGGTGTCATTTAGAGTCTCTCCATTCTTAACTTTGAGCAAATCATTTTAAAATTTGTTAGATGTTTTTCTCTCATATTACTAAATAAAAAGGGGGTACATTAGAGGGCGAGCAAGAGTATTTTTACAGGTAGGCAGGTGTTCCTGACAAATAAAAAGTGACAATGAAAGAGAAATATGAGAAAGAACTCTTAACAGGCATAAGGCATTTCAGTGCATAGCAAGACAGAGGCCTTGACTGTGTGAACAAGTAACTCTAGCTCTCAAAACTCCTTTGTAAAGCAGAATGAAGCCCAGTGGAACAGTGGTGCTGACACATCACCAAAGGTGAGATGAACTTGTTCAACATGGTTGTAAAAGAGAGACATTAAAGCACTTAAAATATTTTAGAAAAGTACATATTTTAAAAGGTAGTAATTTTTTTTGATAATTCACTTGTTACAGTCCCCCACCTCCCAGATGATTTCAGAAAATGTGAGTTGTTGAATTATTTTAGAAATAACATACTGGATAATGTAAACAGTACTTCTAGTGCTTTTCCAATGAGTATGACAGCATTATTTAGAAATGGCTTATTTACACCAATTCTGTTGTACATCATATACTATTTTCTGTCAGAACAAGTATGCTTAACTATATTAGGTTATATTTAAAATGTATGAAAAATAAAATAGATTATGTCCTATTCCATGACATAATGATTTGTATCTTGCATAAATTGAATAGTGAGTAATGAGATTTCTTCATAAGTATGTGGTCTCTAAAGACTCCAGCATGGATGGACTGCCAAAAAAAAAATTCATTTTGTTTTAATAAAACAGTGGTTTTAATTAGCAATTAGCATCATAAAGTTCAGAATATACCTAATGTTTACATAAATGCCATTTACTGTTCCCTTCAGAATACTGAATAATACTCTTAAAAATTGGGAAAATATTATTGATTTATAGAAGAATGCCTTTATGATATTTAGAAATAGTTTTTAGATGTACATAAGTCATTGTGCTTAGGCAGCTGGTAATTTTAATTAAAAATTAAATGTTAATGTACTTGTCATTGCAGAGTATTAGTGTTGAGTAGTATTTCTCACCTTCAATTGTTTTAAGTAGTTCTGTTGGTGTCTAATTATTTCAGTGGATGTGGCCAAATAATCTTTTGCCCAGATGCAAGATTTTTCAGATTTTTCTTTACTGTTTTGGTGTCTGATAATGCATTGCAAGATAAACTTCATAAGAAATAAGTCAGTGAATGCAAAGGGCATGATCACCTCAGTGAGATACTTGAGGATAATCACAATTGTTAAGGAGAGTACTTTTATCCAAAATATAGAATAAATGAATATTAATTACTAAGAGATGATAAACAATATATTGTAATTTCCTTATATTGAAACTGTATCTTTTGCCAGATTAGTAAGCAATTCAAAACAAACTGTGTTTTCAGCATAGCTATGAGAGAAGTGATATATTAATGATATTAAATAGCTGTCTATTGATTTAATATTCATGTGCTGTTAACCATGCTGTGTTTTGCTTAGATTATTTACCTTAATACAAGGACTTTGAAAGGCGATACTATTCTCATTTTACAGATGAGGAAACTGTTACTCAAAAAGATTTAAGTAATTGGCCCAAGAGCTGGGTAAACCATAGTCCATTGTACTTTGAAGTCTCTGGCACTCTTTTCACTAAGTAGGGCTGCCTTTCTCTTTGTCTTGTTTGACATCACTGGCAGAAAATACAATACATTTTACAGTGATTGAGTAAATATTACCTTTTAGCTTAGATTTTCTCAGGAATGGGGCAAGTTGATACAAATACTTAATTGAAAAATTATTCTGCATAGATAGAAAAGATAAAGATTCTTTGATCTTTTCATGCCTTAGTATCTACTACAAAACTAGCTAAAGTAGTTGAACTAAATTTTAATATTATAAGTAAGTGTATTTCTCAAAATGTTTTAATATAAAAATACTTTTATTAGAAGAGAGAAATTGATAGTTTAATCATTATACACTATTATTAATATTGTATTATGTGCTTCTAAGTCCACGGTGAGCAAAGACCTCAAGTGCTTGAGAGAGCAGTTTCTATTTTAGGTAGGTTTTATCTCATTCTTGGCAAATGTAGAATAAAATATAAAAACAATTCGTGTATTATGTTAATGCTACTTGAGAGTGTTTTGATGTTAAAAAAAAGGAAAATTTAATTCTTTATTTCAACATAATTATATTTTACAATATTGGATTTCAGCCTCTGTATGCGTCCTTGGCTGAATTCTACATCTAATTAAGCTAATCATAATGGAAAATACATAATTCTACATTTCAAAATTCTTCTCAAATCCTAATTCATTTATAGTAATATGGCAGCACAAAACCACCAGCATTAGAATGAAGAAACCATTGTGAAATATTACCTGTCATATGCAATTCTGTGAATGTTTACTGAATAGTACTTGACCTAAGATGCAGCCAAGTATGTAAGATTAATTTCTGGCTCTGGGTGAAGTGCTCTGTGTAGCATTAAAAAATGCTCACATTTATTCCATTAAAAAAGAGAGAGAGAGAGAGAATGGCATATATAAAACATGTAACAAAACATGTAACTTGAGGAATAATAATTCATTTATCTGTTGCTATTTAATGCAACCCCAAAACTTAGTGGTTTAAAACAACACCCATTTTACTTTACCTCATGAATTTTGGGTTCAATAATTTGGACAGAGCTTGACTGGAGATACTTCTGTTCCATGAGACATCAACAGATACCACTCTGTGATATTCACTGGGAAAATGACTGATCTGGAATGTACAAGATAGTTTCTCTTGAAGCTGGTGCTTTTGTAGGTGTGATTAGTAGACTGGACTTAGCAGGGATTGTTAACCAGGGCACCTGCCTGTGAACATTCCATCATGATGGTTTCTGGTAGTCAGACTTCTTGCATGATGGATCAGGGCTCCCAGTAAATTAATTCAAAAATCCCAGGCTGAAGGTGCAAGGGTTCTTCTGAGCTAGCCTTGGAAGTCCCAGAATGTCACTTTGACTTTGTTGTTTTGTTCAAATAAGTGACAAATTTTCCTCTGCATTAAAATGAGAGGGATTATAGTCAACGTTTATTTGGAGAATCATCAAGTAATCTGTTGAGTATGTTTCTTCCACCATCCATGTGACATCACAAACCTAATTATCTCTCAATATTCATTTTTCTTTTTTAGTTGTCTTAGCTATAGGTGCTGAACACTGAATAATGATTTAAAATAATACATCAAGTGGATTTAAATGTTTTTTTTAATATATAAATAAGTAGAGGTAAAGGAATGTTTTTGGATGAGCTGCAGTAAACCACAATGATATTTGATGACCTGAGCTATACATAGCTACTAATGTGTTAGAATGTGTATGGATGTGCCACACCTCAGTTTGAGGGAACCCAATAAAAGAAGTGTTGAAATAGTGTGCCTAGGTAATTGACACCTACATTTTCAAAGTCTCTCTTGTTTCAGTCATCTTGAATAACCATTTAATAAAAAGCAAAATTAATCAAGTAATAATTTTTCTAACAGAGAACAGTCTTCAGTATGTACATAATAGTTCAAGTCTGTATTAATCACAAGAAATAAAAAACATGGTTCAGTATCTTTTCCAATTTGAATGCTGCATTTATCCTAGGTTAAAATGGGACATTTTGATTAGAGAACTTCACATTTTGAATGTCATTTTTTTTCTTTTCAAATTCAAAAGTTTCTGTAAAAATAACAGACATCAGCATACCAACACCCACCTCCTTGAAGTAATGAATAATTTTGAAGGATGTATATTTGTCTGATCCAAGATCCTTCTGCAGGGTTATCTCGCAAAGAGTAAAAAACAGTGCAACCCCAGATTAAATGAGCAGCTGGTATGGTGACTCTGTTCTGATGATGTTGCTTTTCTAGACAGACTAATTGTTCTGATTTATGGTTATCACCTGTACTTCATGGCTTCTTGCTTCTAGTTATAATTAATGGATAATTTTCAACTACAGAGACTTTAATTGTCCTTCTGATTTCAGTGAGTGCAAGAAACAGGGCTGTCATCAAATAAAAGCCCTGCTGTGGTGACCTTTCCACAGCACTTGGTCAGTCAAAAGAAAATGGAAATTCTTCCAAGTGAGCATTTTCCAAAAAGGGATATTTTAAGATTCCGATACTGGTAAAAAGCACTCTAACAGGAAGATGTCTTTCAGACTTCTAACTTAACTATTTGTCAAAACCTAACAGACACGTGTATCCTCTGTGTTCTTAGTATATAGCAATAGATAGGATCCCAAATTTATAGTTCAGATATTATGTTCCTAAGAAGGAAAAGGAACAGAAAGGAATTGCAGATTAAGTGGGAGTCAACAAGATTTTTAAAATAATTACATTGAAAGATAAGTTGTGATTTGTGATTCAGAAAGAAAATGAAAACAATTACTTAGTTTTTGATTATTAGCAAATCCATAACAATATACCATTGTGCTTGAAAATACCGAACTCAATAGAAGTTATACATAGAGGTCGCAAGTGTTATGGTTGTCTGCATTTCATAGAAGCAGGCTGACTAAAATGCAAGTACCAGAACTAAACACTCCTGCTAGCATGATAACTACACCCAAAATATCCAATCACAATTACGAGCTCTTTTGCAAAATACAAATTGTATTTTTTTTAACTAAAGGAAATATCTTACAGCCCCCTTTTCATAGGTAATAAATACAACCAGAAGGCAGAGATCTTAAGAGAATTTCATAGTAATAAAGTTATGCTAACATTTGTTGAATAAAAAGGTACACACATGTAGCAGTGAAGTACTGAATTTTTATATCTTGTTTGATTTGTACTAAGGGTCTGATTCATTAAGGCTCTGTTGCCCTTAAGTATGTGCTCCAACCCAGAGCAGGTGAACACTGAAGCAGGTGAGGCCAGTGTGGTCACAGGGAACTTATTCGCCATCTGTGAGGCCTCTGAAGTTCTTTCTAGAAGCAACCCAAGGTCCCATACCTTTCTTTCTTGTGTTCTTCCTAGAATTAGTGCATTTTGACTGCAGGAATCAAAGCAGTTACACTGCTGCCTGGGACCTGGGCAGTCTCTGTGGTAGAGCTCTCCCAGGACCTGTAACTCCAGATCCAGCTCAGAGCTCAGGTGTGAGGTGGTTGGAACTGGAGCTGTCCCTGCAGGAAAGGAACCGCTGTGTACTCTTCTCCAGGAACTCTTCTTTGGAGACCTGAGATTCTGTGATGATGCCTGCCACCTTGTGTGTGTGCCAACAAAGTTCACTGTTTCTGGACCTGCCCCCAGACTGGTCCTCTGTGGGAGCACTATTAATGGTTTCCAATATCAACTGCAACCCTGTTGTGTGCATACTCACAAAATCCACCCCTGCACATGCCCATTATCAGGGCTCCAAGGTTCAGCCCAGACCACACTCCAGGTCCTCAGGGCCTTCTCTGTGCATCTAGACCAAATTCTCTACCAGGGCTCGGCCATCCAAGTTTCAGCGCCAGCCACTATTACGTGCTGTTACCCTGCCTGGTGCATATTTTCGGCTGAGAAGTGCAACAGAGTGGCAGCTATCAGCGGTGGTCTTTGTCCACCCTGATTGCTAGTAAGCTGGCATGCACGCACTCCGGGTGAGCAAAGGCTAGGCTCCTTCAGACTCTTTGTCCCAATGCTCCTCTCAGCCTGCAGGGGAGCTTCACCCCTCACAGTTACCTTGCATGGGTGCCAGTATGTCCTGATGTCTTTTTTCCCCTCTCATCCTACCTACCCTGTTATGTGGGGATTTTTCTTGCAGCTTTGGTTGCATAAGAGATCTACCAGTTTTCAGTTGTTTCTCTGTGAGAATTGTTCCATATGTTGATGTATTTTTGATGTGTGTCTGAGGGGAGGTGAGCTCCACATCCTCTTACTCTGCCATCTTGATCGATATGCATATAATTTTATTACAAACATTTATTGATATATAACACATGTAGTAAAGTACACAAATCTTAAGTGTATAGATTGATGAACCTTTGCAGAGTCAACACCCATCTTAAGATAACAAAATTTTTAACAGTACCTCTGAAGCCTCTCTTGCTGCCTTCCACTCCTTGTCCCACTCCAAAGGTAACCACAGTTTGGACTTGTATCAGCATAGATTATTATCTATGAATAGATAATATTTATCTCAAATAGATTATCTATAGATTATTTAATAAATTTATAGAAAAATGTTGTCTATTTTATCCCCATAGGTCTGGCTATTGATTTAGACTGACCCTTGAAAAATGTAGATCAGATCAGTAAATATATTTGGGTTGAACAATTGAAATGTTATGCATAATACACTGTAGATAAGTTCCAAAGTACAACTTAAAAAAAAAATACATATACACATATCTCAAAAGATGAGGTGATAGAAGATTAACTTTGAGATCAAAGTAAAATTGATAACATAAAGTATTACCACTTTGAAAAAATTTAAGAAGGATAAAATGTTAAAATAAATTTAAAATGAAAAATGGTGACTTAAATAGTGAAAACAAAATAAAAACAAAAAAAAGGTAAGTGGACTATCTAGATACCCAAATGTAAAATGCCTGACAATTAGTGATTTAATACATATTTCTCCTTTAAGCTCCTTTATGCTACCCAAAAAACACTGAAATATCATTTAAGAATTCCAAATATTAACCTATATATATTAGTTATTCTATTTATATATATGTGTGTGTGTATATATATATTATATGTATATTAGTTTTTATGTTTAAAAAAAGAGGTGGGTTTTGACTTACGATTAATGGATGGCTATTCTTTGATTAATCAGATAAAAACAAATGTAAAGCTTATTTATTCCTCTTAAGAAAGAGAAAAGGATCAGAGTTGCTGACAGATGGTAGTAAAGAGTTGGAAAGGTGTTAAGTACTCAAATTTAAAAATAGTACACTTAGCATATAGTACGTATTCATCCTTCTGAAACCACCTCTAAACTTTTGCAGCTGAAGTATTCTGATCTACTTTCCTAACATTTTTCCCCGGACAAAGATGACACATTACTTAATTTAGAAGTGACTAATTCTAATTCAAAGCTAAACTATCAATAAACATACAACATACTTTTCCTTACTCCTTTAATTCAGTGAAGGTGTTTGCATATTTTGATTTGGATCTTAAGGTCTCTTCATCTTTTTAATGTTCCAAAACATTACTAGAAGAAAACTAACTTCAAAATACACACTTAGATGGCGAAGGGTATAGCTCAGTGGTAGGGTGTGTGCTTAGCATGCACAAGGTCCTGGGTTCA
Source organism: Vicugna pacos (assembly GCF_048564905.1). NCBI lineage: Eukaryota > Metazoa > Chordata > Mammalia > Artiodactyla > Camelidae > Vicugna > Vicugna pacos. The sequence goes on from NC_132990.1 coordinate 28,904,599, forward strand.
ATCCTCAGAACATCTCTCAATAAACCTAATTACCTGACCCTCCCCCCCAAAAGTTCACACTTAAAAGCAAACAAATCAGCAAATATGAAAATAATAGTTTTTCCCAAACTAATATTTATTGTCAATTTTAAATCCAGTAAGTTTTTACTGAACTTGCACTTGGGGTGCCTCTTGTTTTCACTTTGTGTTTTATGTGTATGTGTGGATTATATTTACATTCTTCAAAAAAAGGAGACATATTAACTAAACCATAAACTCTCCCTCTCTCTTTTTCTCTCTCTCTATATTTATATACACACACAAATGCATACATACATCTGCACACACCATATAAAAATAAATACACATTTAAGGATTTTGTATGTGTGAGCTGCAAACTGATTTTATTTTCACATTTTCTCTTGTAAGCTGGTAAGAACTATCATTAGCGTGCTTGAAAATCAAAATACGGGTGGAATTATATAAGCCTTTAAGTTATGCTTTCATATTTTAAAAACAGATGTGAAAATTAAAGGTTGAATGTTTTTGCTATATTATAGATGAAATCCTTAAAGTGTTTATTGTGTTTCAAAAAAATACACTTCAAGTTATCAACTGAAACAAGGTTTGTAACACTGTGAGATATATAGCCTTTTCTTTTTTTTTTTAACATTTTTTATAGATTTATAATCATTTTACAATGTTGTGTCAAATTCCAGTGTTCAGGACAATTTTTCAGTCATTCATGGACATATACACACTCATTGTCACATTTTTTTCTCTGTGAGTTATACCATTTTGTGTATATTTCCCTGTGCTATACAGTGTAATCTTGTTTATCTATTCTACAATTTTGAAATCCCAGTCTATCCCTTCCCACCCTCCACCCCCCTGGTAACCACAAGTCTGTATTCTCTGTCCATGAGTCTATTTCTGTCCTGTATTTACGCTTTGTTTTTGTTTGTTTGTTTGTTTTTGTTTTTTAGATTCCACATATGAGCGATCTCATGTGGTATTTTTCTTTCTCTTTCTGGCTGACTTCACTTAGAATGACATTCTCTAGGAGCATCCGAGTTGCTGCAAATGGCATTACGTTGTCGGTTTTTATGGCTGAGTAGTATTCCATTGTATAAATATACCACTTCTTCTTTATCCAGTCACCTGTTGATGGACATTTCGGCTGTTTCCATGTTTTGGCTATTGTAAATAGTGCTGCTATGAACATTGGGGTGCAGGTGTCATCCTGAAGTAGATTTCCTTCTGGGTACAAGCCCAGGAGTGGGATTCCTGGGTCATATGGTAAGTCTATTCCTAGTCTTTTGAGGAATCTCCACACTGTTTTCCATAGTGGCTGCACCAAACTGCATTCCGACTAGCAGTGTAGGAGGGTTCCCCTTTCTCCATAGCCTCTCCAGCATTTGTCATTTGTGGATTTTTGAATGACGGCCATTCTGACTGGGGTGAGGTGATACCTCATTGTAGTTTTGATTTGCATTTCTCTGATAATTAGTGATATTGAGCATTTTTTCATGTGCTTTTTGATCATTTGTATGTCTTTCTTGGAGAATTGCTTGTTTAGGTCTTCTGCCCATTTTTGGATTGGGTTGTTTATTTTTTTCTTATTGAGTCGTATGAGCTGCTTATATATTCTGGAGATCAAGCCTTTGTCAGTTTCACTTGCAAAAATTTTCTCTCATTCCGTAGATTTTCATCTTGTTTTATTTCTGGTTTCCTTTGCTGTGCAGAAGCTTGTAAGTTTCATTAGGTCCCATTTGTTTATTCTTGGTTTTATTTCTTCTAGGAGAAAATTTTTGAAATGTATGTCAGATAATGTTTTGCCTATGTTTTCCTCTAGGAGGTTTATTGTATCTTGTCTTATGTTTAAGTCTTTAATCCACTTTGAGTTTATTTTTGTGTATGGTGTAAGGGAGTGTTCTAGCTTCATTCATTGCTTTACATGCTGCTGTCCAGTCTTCCCAACACCATTTGCTGAAGAGACTGTCTTTATTCCATTGTATATTCTTGCCTCCTTTGTCGAAGATGAGTTGACAAAAAGTTTGTGGGTTCATTTCTGGACTCTCTATTCTGTTCCATTGGCCTATATGTCTGTTTTGGTACCAACACCATGCTGTCTTGATGACTGTAGCTCTATAGTATTGTCTGAAGTCTGGGAGAGTTATTCCTCCAGCCTCTTATTCTTATTTGACAGAGGAAGAAACTAATACATAGAGAGTTTAAATAAAATGCATAGGATTGATATGTAATAAATGATGGAGAAAAGATTGAAATCTAAGTAGTGTGATTTTTAATCCCATAATTGTAATCACTCATTTTATACTGCTCTAAAGATTACAGCATTTCTGAAATACCTACAGTAAAGCAAATAATCCAAGCTAGGAAAAAGATTACACATTCAGAGTATTGGTCTCATATTTTAATATAGAAAAATAAATTCTAGGAGATTTTATCTGTTGTTAAAGGTTGTAATGCACATGTACTACATACTTAAGTTCTTGTCCATCTCCTCTGCCTCATCCCAAGCATTTTTACTTAGTTGTCACCTAAAAAATAAGCATCTATCCCAGGTAGGAGCATCTTCGCCTTGCATTGAATGACAAAGGGAAATCTGGTTGAAGACACCAAGAATAAGGCATCTGATGTTTTCAAGACAGAGCTGGTCTAGAAAGTTAACACTTGGTGTTCAAAATGCCTTCAGACAAATATCTTAAAAATGAAAATGTGCCCAACAATGACAGGATCCGGGTCATTGTTGGGAAATGATAACATGTCACATGTTACAGTGTCATACTGATTATGCAGCAAAGTATATGAGTAATATTAGACTATATAGAGGCTTAGTTGGGAATTAATTCTTGCTATTTGAAAGAATATTTGATTCCTCGAGTGATAAGAAACGTTAAGTGTCCTTTTATGGTTAACTCTGTATCTCTAATGTTATATGTTCAGGTTGTCTTGTTGAACATGGGTAAGTGGTCTCTTCAGTTATGACTGGGGAATATGACCTTTATTTCTGGCAGCATTGTGAAAACAGATCCCTAGAGGTCTGTAAAATGCCTTTTAAGCTACACATAAGAATTTGCTACAAATAAGTAGCTCTTACTATCAGGGCATGTTTTCTGTATGCAAGAATGGGAATATTGATCATACTTGCTTCTGTCAGCATCGGTTGCTGGAATCCTATACTTGCTATTAAAATTAGAATGGTCTATATCTTAGAATGTAGGTTAATCTAGAATTTTCAGAAGGATGCCCTTGTGATTATAAATATTAATGTGTTAAAATGAGTAATCACCTCTGAATTTTCTATGATTTCTGGTTTGTGATTTTAATGCATATGGGATGATACGTAACATAATTATCTCACACTAACATCTTAAGAAAACAGTAGGTGCATGCTTATCTTTTGTTTTATGTGCTTTTTCATTTTTCATTATACATTCCTGTTACGTGATTATTAACAATGTAATGCTAAAATGCAACAGGGAAATAAATCTATCTTGGAGTTTATATTCTTTACTTTCATTTTATTTTTCTGAGTGTTTGTTCTTAAACTTATGGGAGAAAAAAATGTAGAGGAACAACCAGTTTTATCTATGCGTTAGCGATTTGCATACCACTCTATTTTTCATTGCAACTTGTATTAGCCATCGTTATTCTTTCTAAAGGGTAACCAGGGCAATTATCTTTATATGCGTTGTTGCTTCTTGAATTGTTCTGATAACAGGGAAAACACCGTATATTTTGTTGTTTGTTTTTCTTGGATTGTCATCTGTCCTCAGTACTCTGTTTTGCCCGGGGCTGGTATCTATTTCCAAATCTCTGACCTGTGCCAGAAACCATGCTGCTAACTTGACAGTGTTGCTTGCTGCCGATAGCCTGCCTATCTAGGTTCCCAAAGAAAATCAGTCTTCTCCTGCATGCCTGGTAATTTTTCCTGCCTCCCTTCAGTTGGGAAGCAGGAATGCTTCATGTTCAAATTTTTAATTAACATCAGTTCATTTAACTTATTGAATATAATTTTTAATAATTTCAGTGACTGCCTAATTTCGTACTTCAAAGCTTTCCTCCAAATAGCAGAGATGAGTAACTGTTAGCAGAGTGGGTTTCAGGACCTTAGCTTGAAGAGCTTGCCATTCAGAGCATTATATTTCTTTGAAGTCTCCAATCTTAAAAAATATTGTGACTTTTTACTCTATCCCTAACAGTATGTTTATGTTGATTTGACTATACATGGTAATAAGGATGCCACTAAGGATTGTCCATATTTTACTCGTCAAAGTCCCTGCCAGTGTCCTTCCCTAGTGTGACCTGACTAGAGATGGAGATTAATCTCTTTTCAAACTTTTGAGATCCTGGAGCTTTTGTGGGACTAAATAAAATGTTGTTGGAGTGATGGACAATAGGTTATGTGCTTGTCGCACAGTTTATAAGAAGATTTTGGATGCTGGAGAGGAAAGTTTTTGCTGGAAGGAAGGCTGTAGCTTCAGTGCAATATCTTAGTTCCTAAGCATGTCCTGGAGTTGTGCAGCAGTGCCTGGACAGTGGGCTTCTGTCTCCTTAAGTGCTTTCAAAGGTCAACTCCCAAGGTGGTAGCCTCCTTCCTGCCTTCTTCATTTGCCTCAATATTTAAAGTTTACTTGACCCTCTGCCCCCACACACTTTTATTAATCTGCCCCACAGAAATAAAACAAAAAGAAATAACAGCAACTATAAACACAAAACAAAACAATTATCTTCTTGTTCTATAGAAATAAACCTTGAGAACGTCCTAAACACAGTTCCTGAATTAGCTAATTGATTCATAGAAAATGTGACCATTCTTAATACATAAAGGGGATATCAGGTAAATTCATTAGGGAAAAAACGTGTATCATTAGGAGTGTGGGAAAGAGGATCTAATACAACTATAGGACTAGAGAAACCCAGGTTAGAGAGCCTTGAAAGATCACCCACTCCTATCTCCATCTTCTAATTACACAGTTTTACCTCAAGCCACTGCAGACTTCAAGGAGGATGGCAAGCCAGCAACCTGGCTTATAAAACAAATTTTTCATAAAACTCTGTGCCAGACTTGTGTTAAACTGTCACTTTGCTGTTATCCAGAGGCTGGCAAGCTAGAGCCTCTGCAAATTATGTATTTGGCAGTTTAACGAGATTGTCAAGCTCATCAATTGTCAGAGAAAGAGAATGGATAATGTCAAGGAAGAAAGTTCAAGGTGATGTCTTTGCTAAGCTCTGGAATGCTAATAACTGAAATAGATGAGTGTAGGGTATAAGGCCCCCTATAAAAACATAAGTTATTTTACTGGGTTATTTTGTAATTGTCAACAGCTTCTGTGTCCTGAGTGGCATCCCTCTTGCTGTTTTTTATGTGCCAATTATTTTCTGTTTGTAAGTCAACAGCCAGCTAGGAAATCAACCCTCTGGTGATCACCTTTTAATTAAAGCAAATGTTAAATTCCACATTGAGTTTTACATTATTAAAATGACTTGCTTGCTGTACAGGGGTAACATGAAGCAGATTAATTTTCCTAAAGGAGAGGGGAAGTAATCTTTCCCAACCTCATATAGTGTTTGCTTCTTTTCATATGGTCTGATTAAAAAAGATATCAAAGTGAAAAAATAGGTCACATGGAGAGGCAGGAGGGCCAACCTGAGGTGGCTTGTGGGGTTTAGACAGCATTACTTCCAGCAGTTATGTGTCGAGATACTATCTTTATACACCGTATCTTTGATACTACTCTTATACTGCATGGGGGTAGTATTTACCCAGGCTGTTAGGAGACTAGCAGGTAGATAATGTGAGGGGAGAAACTAAAGGGAACCATATCCATTCAGATATTTTAATATTTTTAACTGAGATGATGGTTTATTTTAATATAAGACCATTGAGTTGTTGGAGCAATTTGTTAATCAAGGAAAGAGGACTCTACACCCTAGAATCACATTACAGAAGGAATGTTTTACTTTACATTAAGATACTTTGAAAATATATGTGGGCTTATTGTAATAATTAAATGTGTTCCAGATTCAAGTGGAATCACTTTGCAATGGAAGAATAATCTTTGATCACTATTTCTATTTTTAGAATGTATGTTTATAACATACATTTATTTTGAAATATCTCCTATGAATTTTTTTGTTATTTATTTTTTTTAACATCTTTATTGTGGTATGGTTCTGGTACAGTAAACTACACATATTTCAGATGTACAACTTGATGAATTTTGACAGATGTATGCATCCATGAAACCACCACCACAATCCAGATAGCTAACATTTCCATCATTCCCAAGAGGTGCAATTTTTGAATTCCTGTTTTATCCCTTCACATCCCGTTTACTCCCTGGTAACTATAAGTTAGTCCTCCCAAGTCTGTGAGTCAGTTTCTGTTTTGTAGGTAAGTCCATTTGTGTCTTTTTTTTTTTTTTAGAATTTATATATAAGCGATATCACGTGGTGTTTTTCTTTCTTTCTGGCTTACTTCACTTAAAATGATGATCTCCAGGTCCATCCATGTTACTGCAAATGGCATTTTAAAATTCTTTTTAATGGCTGAGTAGTATTCCATTGTATAAATATACCACATATTCTTTATCCAGTCAGCTGTTGATGGACATTTGTTTCCTTGTCTTGATTATTGTAAAGGGGAGGATATAGCTCAATTGGCAGAGTGCCTGCTTAGCATGCACGAGGTCCAGGGTTCGATCCCCGGTACCTCCATCAAGTAAGGAAACCTAATTACCTCCCTCAAAAAGAAAACAGAAATGTCCTTGTCTTGGCTATTGTAAACAAGTGCTGCTGTGAACATTGGGGTGCATATGTCCTTTTGAATTATAATTTTCTCTGGATGTATGCCCAGGAATGGGATTGCTGGATCATATGGTAAGTCTATTTTTACTTTTTAAAGAAACCTCCATACTGTCCTTTGTAGTGGGTGCAATGACTTACATTCCCACCAACAGTGTATGAGGGTTCCTCTTTCTCCACACCCTCTCCAGCATTTATCATTTATGGACTTTTGAATGATGGCCATTCTAACTGGTGTGAAGTGATAGCTCATTGTAGTTTTGAGTTGCATTTCTCTAACAATTATTGATGTTGAGCATCTTTTTATGTGCTTATTGGCCATTAGTATGTCTTCTTTGTAGAGATGACTATTTAGGTCTTCTGCCCATTTTTTGATTGGGTTGCTTGTTGTATTGATATTAAGTTGTATGAGCTGTTTGTATGTTTTTTAAATTAGTCGCTTGTCAGTAGCATCATTTGCAGATATTTTCTCCCATTCTGTAGGTTGTCTTTTCATTTTGTTGATGATACATTTAACTGCGCAAAAGCTTTTAAGTTTAATTAGATCCCATTTTTTAATTTTTTATTTTATTTTCATTACTCCAGGAGCTGGTTCAAAAAATACGTTGCTATAATTTATGTCCAAGAACGCTCTGCCTATGTTTTCCTGTAGGAGTTTTATAGTATCTGGTCTTAACATTTAAGTTTTTAATCCATTTTGAGTTTATTTTTGCATATGGTATTAGAGAATGTCCTAATTTCGATCTTTTATAAGTAGCTGTCCAGTTTTCCCAGCACCACTTATTGAAGAGACTGTATTTTTTTCATTGTATTTTCTTGCCTCCTTTTTCGTAGATTAATTGACCATAAGTGCATGGGTTTATTTCTGGAGTTTCTTTCAATTTATCTGTGTCTGTTTTTGTGCCAGTACCATACTGTTTTGATTGCTGTAGCTTTGTATTCTAGTCTGAAGTCAGGAAACATGATTTCCCACAGCTCTGTTCTTCTTTTTCAAGATTGTTTTGGCAATGTAGGGTCTTTTGTGATTACTGTAGCTCTATAGTATTGTCTGAAGTCTAGGAGAGTTATTCCTCCAGCCTTTCTCTTTTTCTTCAGTAATGCTTTGGCAATTCTAGGTCTTTTGTGGTTCCATATAAATTTTATTATGATTTGTTCTAATTCTGTGAAATATGTCCTGGGTAATTTGATAGGGATTGCATTAAATCTGTAGATGTCCTTGGATAGTATGTCCATTTTAACTATATTCATTCTTCCCATCTAAAACATGGTATCTAACATAGTGTTATAGGTCTGTTTTACTTTAAAAGCAAACTCATAGCAAAAGAAATTAGATTTGTGGTTAATAGTGGTGCTGCAAGGTGTTGGGGGGGAAGGAATTGGATGAGGTAGACAAAAGGTACAGTCTTCCAGTTATAAAGTATGTGCAAACTAGGGATACAATGTACAACATGATAAATACAATTAACACTGCTTTATGTTGTGTATAAGAGAGTAAATACTATGAGATTTCATCACAAGGACTTTTTTTTCTTGTTTCTTTAATTTTGTATCTATACGGGATCATGGATGTTCACTAAACATACTGTGATAATTTCATGGTATATGTAAGTCACATCATTATTTGGTGCACCTGAAGTTTATATGGTGCTGCATGTCAGTTATATCTCAATAAAACTGGGAGGAAAAAAAGAACTAGTGTACTTGTTCACATCATTTATATAAGTATGTGGTAAATACTGTTTTAATTATTGTATTTATCAGTTTGGAAACTCAATATAGTTATTTCTCAGTAATAGAGATTCACCACATGACTGTAATAAAACACTGCAGTATAATATTTTAAATCTAGAAGTAATAGCAATTTGTGAAAATAAATTGATATTCTGTAATTTCTGGGCTTGATATACAAATGATCCCAAAATGAGCCTTTCCATCTGTATTCTAATTTCTAAAGCAGTATATTTAAATATGAATTAGTTATTTGGGAGTCTCAGCTTTGAAACGTTTCAATCCTGAAAGTCAGAAAATTTATTTATCCTATTGTAGATTACAGAAGATAAAGGCTTTTTATCATTTTAAGTAGGAAAATGGTTGAGATGAAAAATCACCTTGACAGGATTGCTTGAAATAAAATATCTTTTTAAGATTGAGAAGCTATTATAAGAGATATAACTGTCAAATATAACTGAATCTTAGTAGTAATCATTGTTTCCCTATACCATATTTATCTCAGGAAAATTTGAAAGGGAAATACTATTTTAAAAATATTGTTCTCAACAGGAAAACAACATACATTATTCTTTTATTCAAAAGCAAGAGATGTATTTAGATACTTTTGTGACAGGCTTTACATATCTTTTATCAATTTTTCTATTTCACTAAGCACACTATTTTACTTCTCTGTGTTATTTATTCTGAAAATTATTGACAAAGTCTCTGGGTTTCAAAAAAGAAATAAGTGTTTCCTACACCTTGATTTTGTTCTTAATCAAAACATCTTTTAAGTCCGTACAGAAGTAGAGTTGAATTGGCAAATTAAGCCTTCATGATCTTGATCACTTTCCTTTACTCATTTTTTATTTCTATTGAAGTATTTATAGTCAATTATAATGACTTAGTTTTTCTAATGGTTCCTTGTTAATCATTGCAGGAGTGGATATTCTAGGATGCCCAGTTAGTTAGGACTGGCCTATGTTGAGTGTGTACTTCATACTAGTTCCAGATTTGGAATTTGCTGATGTCATCCTGTGGTGTTGTTTAAAAGATCCTCTGAAAATTGTTACTTAAATACAGAGGACTGAGGCATGTCATTATAATTTGTCAGTAAAATTAATTCCTACGTGATGCATACTGCTATCAGTTTGCACATGGTTACTGTTATTAAAGATACACTTTTTGACAGTTTGTTTCTTCTATAGGTAGTTTTTATTGATTATATATTCAGCCTCTTTGTCTTTTATAGTATCAACTTATTTGTATGTTATAAGTTTCCTAGACCAGTGCTGCTGTATTTTGTGCATAGTAAAAAATGTGTGTTTATATGTGTTTGGTGGGAGATTGAGAAGGAAGGATGAGGAGAGGAAGAGAAGGGAGGATGAGGCATGTTTGTGTTATCTTTTGGCTTTCTTTAAAAATAATTTTTGTCATTCAGGAATCAACTTCCCCCCTTTGATTTTGTCTTGTCTCCACCATTGACTTACTGAAGGGTATCTCTTCCTTTTGTATGACTCTCTCCTTGTAAGCTTTGAAGACTGCCTGTTTACATTGTGGATACTTTAATTCTGCTTGTAGTATCAGCACTCTCACCTCTGGGAACTTACTTTGTGTAGGGGTGGTATTTTCACACAGGGTGACTTTCTCTTTCAGACGTTGGCTTTAGAGAATTTTAAGTGCCCTTGATTGCCTCATCTCTTCGCACACTGTCCTTGATCATCACAAAATCTACTGGCAGGAGTGTGAAAGATTGCTTACTGGAATTTCGTGTTTTTTTAATTATTTTTTTTCCTTTTTATACATATAGTTGTTTTAAATTTGAATACTCTCTCTTGTTGCTCTGAGAGCAGTTACGTTGTTGGACATTTTTTCCCCCCTACTTGTTCTGTACATTTTTTTGGAGGATATATGGGGAAATGTGAACCTGAGTGGACAGTGTGGTTTTCAAGTTATTCCTCTAGCATTTCCCCATTGACAGTGATGTGGATTATGATTTTTATTAGGTATGCTTATGGTTTCTAAGACAAACATATAAGATTCTTGTTTATATTTTTATTTTATTTTGAGCTTTTAAAAATGCAGTATTAGATTGCATAAAATGATTTTATGGCATATTTTGAGATAATCTTGTGCTTTTATTATTTACTTTGTTCATATGGTGAATAGTATTTATAATTTTTTAAAGAACACTTGTAGAAATGTGATAAATCAAACTTGGCCTTGATGTCTTACCATGTTTACACAGTGTTGGGTTTAATTGAATAATATTTAATTTAAAATGTTTGTTTGGTTATAACTTTCTTCTCTCATAGTGTTCTTTTTTAAAAATATTTTATGTTATTTTAACTTCACAGAAGGAGTTGGGAAGTTGTCTCCCAGTTTTAATTATCTAGAAGAAACTGCTTATGTGGATAGAACTCACCCATTCAATCATTTTGACCTGCCTATCTGCATTGTTTACTCTGTAGTAAAATCCAGATTTTTCTATTCCTTGAGCAAATATTATGAGTTACGTTGTTTTAAGCTTTTGTTTCATACATATTTTCAAATAAGTGGGATAAAATTTTATATGCGGGGGGCCACTCATGCATGACCTGAGGACTGCCGAGCACAGAGACTGGGCCTAAACTCCCAAAGTGTAGGGCGTCAGGCTCTGAGGTTGATCTAACAAAGACAATCTCTGTCCCGCCACCCCTTTGAGGAATGCGCCAGGTGTGTTTGGAGCCGGAGGAACATCCTGAGTTACCAATACACAAGTCACGCTGAGTTACTAATACACAAGTCACACAAGTTAGTGATCTTAGTAACAATCACCTGAGTTTCCAATACACAAGTCACGATGTTAGCCTAGAGGAACAGTAACCTTAATTAATGATTTTAGCTCTTAGGGGAACGGTTAGTCTTGATTGATGAGAACTATAAACAATAATGATGTATGTAACAATACACAAGTTAATGATTTTAGTACACATTGTTAATGTATCGTAGAAACAGTACCGTTGCCTACGTGCAGGAATGCATGAAGTAATGGGTTAAAATCATATAAATTAACTGCTGGAAATAAACTCGAGGTCCACTCTCGACCTAGCGTCTTGCGGGCTTGAGTGAGACCCTCTCAACCCCATCTTTTAGTCTTGTCCTTCTTTCTCAGTCCTGCGGCACAGGTTTCTGGACCTGATCGATTGTCGGCTGGCTCCGACATCTACTAGCCACCAGTGACATAAAGCATGTTTTTTCCTTCATTAATATCAAAGACTTTATTTGATATATACGTATTTAGAGTTGTATCTTAGTAAATTGAGTAATTTATCAAAATATGTTATTTCTATATTTAATATTTTTTGATTTTTATTGGAGATAGTGTCAGTGTACAATGCGTTAGTTTCTGGTGTACAGCACAATACTTCATTCATATAGGAACATACATATATTCACTTTCATATTCTTTTTAAACATAGGTTACTGTAAGATTGAATATAGTTCCCTGTGCTATACAATATAAACTAGTTGTCTGTTTATTTTATGTATATTAGTTAGTATCTGCAAATCTAGAACTTATAATTATATCTCTTCCCCTTCTTCCCCCCTGGTAACCTTAAGTTTGTTTTCTGTGTCTGTGAGTCTATTTTTTTTTTTCTGTTCTGTACATAAATTTCTCTCTCCCCCTCCCTTTTTTTTTTTTTTTTTAGATTCTACATACAAGTGATGTAGATATAATTTTTCTTTCTCTTTCTGGCTTACCTCACTTAGAATGACATTATCCAGGTCCATCCATGTTGCTGCAAATGGCATTATTTTATTCTTTTTTATGGCTGAGTAGTATTCCATAGTGTAAATATACCACATATTCTTTATCCAGTCATCTGTTGATGGACATTTAGGTTGTTTCCATGTCTTGGCCATTGTAAATAGATCTGCTATGAACATTGGGGTACATGTGTCTGTTCGAATTAGGATTTCCTCTGGATATATACCCAGGAGTAGGATTGCCGGATCATATGGTAGGTGTATTTTTAGTTTTTTGAGGAATCTCCATACTGCTTTTCATAATGGCTGTACCAAGGTACATTCCCACCAACAGTGTAGGAGGGTTCCCTTTTCTCCACACCCTCTCCAGCATTTATCATTCATGGAATTTTGAATGATGTTCATTCTGACTAGTGTGAGGTAGTAACGTCCTTCTAGTTTTGATTTGCATTTCTCTGATAATTAATGATATTGAGCATTTTTTCATGTACCTATTGTCTGTTTATATTTCTTCACTGGAGAATTGCTTGTTTAGGTCTTCTGCCCATTTTTGGATTGAGTTGCTTGTTTTTTTCTTATTAAGTTGTATGAGCTGTTAATATATTCTGGAGATTAACCCCTTGGCAGTCTCATGTTTTGCAAGTATTTTCTCCCATTCCAAAGTTTATTTTGTCCAATGTTAATATAATTAACAGGTTTTTTAGGTATATGTTTGACTGGCTTACATTTCAATATCACTTCCTTTCAGTCCTCTCCTCTCCTTATAGTATATTTATGTCTTGCAAATACCATATCTAATTTTTAAAAAAATTTTTTTCTTTCTCCTGATGTGTTTCTTGTATTTGCGTTGTAATTCCTAATGTAGTTCTACCATCTTTTATTTTTCTAGTATTATTTTTCTCTTCTTTTCTCTTTCTAAATTAGTTATTGTTTATTGTTGCTGTTTTTCATTCTTGTTTGTTGGAGAAGTCACATAATCTACTTCAGTTTCTTTGGTTATATTTTAAATATTCTGATGCACACTACATATGTGAATGATCCTTCTGATCCATGTAAATAATTGAAATATTGTATTCTATTAGCTTTATTACTTCTTATGTACTATTTATGGTTATCCTTTCAGTTTTTATGTTCTTTTTAATTTCCAAAATTAGACACATTATTTCATATAGTCAACATATGTTTTAATTTACCTACATACTCATTAATTTACTTGCTTACTATGCTTACTGGTTCCTCAGATTATCTTTATGGTGTAATTTTCACCTTTCATCCTTTGTATGTTACTCCAACAAAATCTGGTGGGGTAAACTTACTCAGTGTTTGCTTATCTATAACTGTCATTATTACATCAATTTTCTTAGAAGATGATTTTGGAGGGCAAAAAGAAAAAAAATGTTGAGACTTACTTTCATCACTTAACATTTGATAAGATAATGAATGAAAAAATTTATTTCCCATCTGTCTCTTCTGTTCTCTATTTCTATCCTCCTTAATCCTTAACCTCATCTTAAAGTTTTCATATTTTAATCTTTGGATAATTTCTTTAGCAGTATTTTCCAGTTTACTATTCTTTACCTCTACTTAATCTGTTTAACTCAGCCATTCACTGAGATTCTTATTTAAAGATAGATAGATAGATAGATAGATAGATAGATAGATAGATAGATAAATAGATAGATAGGTAGATAGACAGACAGACAGACAGACTGATTGATTTCTGGAAGTTTTTTTCCTGAAATTTTTTTTTGCTCATTTTCATGATCTCAGTTCTTAAAAAATTTTCTAAAATTCCATATATGATTAATCTACATCCTTTAAATTATTATTCAGCCACCTTGTATGTGTAAAAGTGCTACTCATTGTTCCTCGACATTATATTTGATATTCTATGTTTTGTAATTAGTAATCTTTGCCTAGCAGTTCACATTTGATCAATCATTGTGGATAAACTAAGAATTCTTAACTTTTTCTGGTAGGATTCTTCCCTCCAGATGATTGCGTTTATTTCTTCCAGGAGCCAGAGGATACTACAGACATGGGTTCCTTTAGTCTTTTGTGGTCTTGAGCTTAATCTGGATTCTTAGTTATTCCTTCATGTACAAATTAAATCTCTGCCCACATATTCCTAGTAATACTGATACTGAAATTTACCTTCAAAATGACTCTTTTATGCTTTTTTGCAATCACTGTTCACAAATCTAATTTTTCTTCATGAGTATAGGAGTATGTTTTGTTTTTTAAATTTCATCAGCAATTTCTTTAACATAGTTTGAGCTCAGCAATGCAACAAAATGTGTATATGGTCTTTGCAGTTCCTAGTTTTTTGCAGTGGAAGGAGCCCTTAGAGTTTCTGCTATGCTGTCTTCCTTAAAGCAGTTCTTTCTGGTAATAAATTTATGCATATCAGGGTTCATTAACTAATTTTGAGTAATTTCTCTAAATCACTGTAAGCATATCTTGTGGAGTGAAGCAGACAGGATCATTTCCTTCCTGCAGCTTATAGTCTGATGTTAGAATACTGAAAATTAGCAGGAAAACAAATAAACACACATAGATATTTGGGTTATTAAGAGTTTTTTAAGTGCTTAGGTGTTATGAATGGGATGCTTAAAATGTATGGTAAAAAGGATGATATTGCACAGTTCTGTCAAGTTAGATTCAAAAGTTGTTTTCTCTTGACCAGTCTAATGAAGTGATATCTAAGACCCTATTCTCAACATATTTTTGCAACATTGAAAATTTTTATATACCTTCATATTATCATTCCAATTTTTGGATAGTTATTATTGCTGCATATGCCAGTCTTTCCCTTGGTTAAAGGGATCTTATTACCTGGTTACAGTAGAGTCTAGAACCAAGGTCAGTAAATGTATTAAATTGTATAAATGTATGTATTTTACTGTATGTATTTATGTCCTTAACATTTTTGGAATATTTTTTTTCATCTTCAGCCATTAGGGTTGCACAAATTCAGGTTGTATGTCTGGACAATGTTTACTAGCTCTTTAATCTTACATTGCTGAATCTCTTGAAACTTGTTTTATAATTATTGAGATTGAGTGAATAATACCATCCCCTCAGGATTTCTGTAGAGACTAAATTGGGGGGCAGAGAGAGAAAGAAAGTTTCAAAATACATTTTCATTCCCATTCTGTGAGGTAGCTAAGTGTAGTGATTTAGATCCATGAGCTCTAGGATTAAACAGGTTAAAAGTTTTGTCTGTGATTTATTAGTTATATGGTATCAGGAGAGATGTTTAAGTTCTTTGTGATTATATTCATCTATGTGAAATAAGAATACTATCAGTGTATTCTTCATAAGATTGTTTCGAGTATTAAATGAGTTATTATTTAATAAAGTACTTAAAATACCAGTAAGCACAAAATAACCAATATCTGATTGTAGATAATACTATTCCAACAGTTCACTTACATAAGCGATTTTGTTTTTATCATTGGCTCTTTGTAAATCATCCATTAGTGTTTTCTAATTTATTAAGTAATAGTGTTTACTGTAATTGATGCACTTGACTAATACTTATACTTATTTGGATTTGCTACTACTGTTCTCAGGAAGTTGTTCATAATATACAGAATTCTGTCTTTTTTCTTTTATTCACATATGCTGAAATAATTAATATTCTCCATGCTTTATCCTGTATACTTTCAAAAATCAGCACCTCCTCTCCTCCCTAACAGTGATCAGTTTGATACTATCATTTTTCACGGTTACATAGGTTGTAAAGATTGGCTCACCATCTGAAATATATCCCTGACAGTTCCTGATGATTTAATATACTGTGGCAATTTTTATTCTTCCCATGAAATCTCATAAAAATTCCCTAATCATAGTTCCCTTTGGTTTCTATGTTTTGTGGAGACCTATTTGTGGCAGCTATGTCTCTTACCTACTGTGATATTGTTGCTTTTACTTTTTCCACATTAAACACACTTTCTGTAATGTAGGATGTTTATTTTTAATTCAACACAAATTATTCCTCTGTCAAATACTACTCTAATTTACTGTCAGATTAGATAAAATTTCTTCCTCTGATAAAATGCTGAAAAAGAAGCTAAAAGAAAAGGGTCAGTAGAATAATTATAAAAGGTAGCAATGAATAAATAATATTTCAGTTGATAAACTTGTCAGATTATAAGAATACCTAAGTTGACACATGAATATAAACATCCACATTTGTATATTCAGTATTTAAATTGTTATGACTTTAATGTACATATATTTGATTTTTAAAATTCTTATAAAGGTTATTTCTGGTTCATCATTTTTTTTTCATGCTTTTCATCTTTATCTTTTTTTAATCATATGTTTTTACTTTGTCATTTCTCATTGTCTATTTAATTACAGTATAGTCAGTTGCAGTGTGTCAATTTCTGGTGTACAGCACAGTGTCCCAGGCATGTATATACATATGTTCGTTTTCATATTTCTTTCAGTAAGGGTTATTACAGCAAATTGAACATAGTTCCCTGTGCTATACAAAAGAAGCTTTTTTAAAATATATTTTATATATAGTTGCTAACATTTGTAAATCTCAAACTCTCAAATTTATCCCTTCCCACCCCCTTTTCCCAGTAACCATAAGCTTGTTAACTATGTCTACAAGTCTGTTTCTGTTTTGTAGATGATTTCATAGTGTCTTTTTTTTTTAGATTCCACATATGAGTGATATCATGTGGTATTTTTCTTTCTCTTTTTAACTAATTTCACTTAGAATGATGATCTCTAGGTCCATCTGTGTTGCTGCAAATGGCATTATTTTATTCTTTTTTATGGCTGAGTAGTATTCCATTGCATGAATATACTACAACTTATTTATCCAGTCATTTGTCGATGGACATTTAGGTTGCTTCCATGTCTTGGATATTGTATATAGTGCTGCTATGAACATTGGGGTGCATGTATTTTTTCGAATCTGAGTTGTCTCCAGGCGCATACCCAGAAGTGGGATGGCTGGATTATATGGTAGGTCTATTTTTAGTGTTTTGAGGAATCTCCATACTGTTTTCCATAATGGCCGCACCAAACTACATTCCCATCAGCAGTGTAGGAGTGGTCCCTTTTCTCCACACCCGCTTCAGCATTTATCGTTCATGGACTTTTGAATGATGACCATTCTGACTGGTGTGGAGTGATACCTCATTGCAGTTTTTATTTGCATTTGTCTGGTAATTAGTGATACTGAGCTTTTTTTTTTTTCACATGCTTAATGGCTATTTGTATGTCTCCTTTGGAGAATTGCTGGTTTAGGTCCTCTGCCCATTTTTGGATTGGGCTTTTTTTTTTTTCCAAGCTGTATGAACTGTTTATATATTCTGGAAATTAAGCCTTTGCCAGTCTCACCATTTGCAAATGCTTTCTCTCATTCTGTAGGTTGTCATTTTGTTTTGTTTATGATTTCTGTTGCTTTGGAAAAGCTTCTAATTTAATTAGGTCCCTGATTCATCATTTTAAAGGGACAGTTTAGAGTTACAAAAGTGATATGGAAGAATAGTGAAATTTTAGAAATTGGCCAAGTTTCTATGAAGATTCAGATTTTTACCTCTTACAAACATGTAATAAATACCTTAATTTATAGGTTTTTAAATGTTTAGTTATTTTCAGAGAGTTTGATAAAGATACCTTTACAAGTTGAAAAATGCTTACTTTTTTAATATTCCAAATGCACAGTAGAATTACATCTATTTTCAAAATTTGTTTTAAAATGGCATTATGAAAATGGGTAGTCATTTATTACTTCTAAATCACTCACATACGATTTTAAGAACTATTTGATGCACCACTTTGATCTTCGGGGTCTTCACTCTGCAGTATCAATCCCTTAGTGATAGAAAGTAGGTTACCTGGTTATTCCAGGAGCAATTCCATACTAATTAGGAGCAATAGGTACTATCAATTATACCAGTAGAATATCTGTTTATTACATTCCTTGTCCATTAGTGACATTAGAAGTTAAAATTACCCTTCGGTGCCATTGTAGAAAACAGGGAAAGAGAACAAATCTGCTATTAATTTACCACTTCACTATTACTTTTTACTACAACAGGCAATGGACAGTTAATTTAAAAAAAAAGTGAATCAAAATTTCATGTAAGACGTAAGTTGAAGATTGGTCCCCAAAGAGATACTGCTTCCCAGAGTGGTCTCTTTAAAAAACAAACAAACAAACAAACAAACAAACAAACAAACAAACAAAAAAACGGAGATGGGAGATCAAGAGAAAGTGAAGGCAGTTTATAAGTACCACTACTGATATTGGTGTCCTAAATTTATAAAATCATACTGATTTAAGAGAAAAAGAAAATCAAATAAACTAATTAAGAGCTTTAAAAATGATAGTAAAGTAAATAGGTACAAATACCTTTAGAGTGTTAATAAATGCCAGAGGCAAGTTTATGGTTTAAATGATTAATGCAACTGAATTTCTCTTTATGCTGAATGAACAAATCTATTAAGAGCAAAGAAGTAAGAGTTTATAATTTCAAAAGGGGAAAAAAAGGCCAATCAAAACATAATGGGGTCCATTTAGACTAAAAAAGATAAACAGTGTTCCAAAAAGGCAATAGTAATTAAGAAGGCATTTAAGAATTAATACAGTATACTCTAGTATTGTATGTCTCAGGGTAACCAAATCAGACCTAATTTAGACTTTGAAGACTGCAATTAGCAAAAATTTCCACTAATAAGCAAAATCTTTTGAAGTTTTTTTTATTTCTGTAGAGGAAATGTGCAGTCTTGCTGAAGACCATTCAGGAAATAAATTGTCGAATCCAGATGGTTATTCAGTAGTGTTGCATAAGGGAAAAAAACCGACAGAATTCATTTCCCTTTATCAGTTGTGCTTATAATCAGTTTTTGTTTTGAGAGCATCTTCCACTTTCCATGAGTGAGACCTGAGGGCTTATTCAAAAGATATATGGAGATCGTTTTGTTTTAGATTTGACAAAGCAAACTATTATTTGAGTTTGAGGATCTATGATTCTTGTTCTGATTTTAAACTGGAAAATGGGCAGTAGTCTGCCTGTTTTCAGAAGTTTTTTTTTTTTTTTTGTACAAGTCATTCTCATAATCTTGGCAGGCCATAAATCCTTATTGAGAAGTATTTGAGTGTTCCACTGGTGAGAGAAAGTTGTGCACAGTGGGACCACCCCCAGACTCCTTGCAGCAAATTCATCTGGGAATGCTTGGCACAATGCAGATTACCACTTACCTCTTGTGCCCCAGAAACCTCTGAATAAATAATTCTGGCTGATATGTTGGAAACACACATTTTAAAAAGTGTTGCAATTTCTCCAGATGCATAGTGGTTTTTGATAACCATCTCTCTAAGCATTGCCAGGATTTACCTCCTACTCTAAACTGATGATTATCCAGCTGTTACTTTGGTGCTTTGGGCTTCACTGTGAATCTTGAATCACTTTAAAAAATTCCTGGCCTATTAAATTAATTCACTTGTAAGGATAGAAGCACTTTATAAATAGAAAATAATACTACATAGAGATAAAATAATAATTTCGGTTATTTCTTATTGATGTATAGTTTATGAAATTGGTGAACATACACTCTTGACATTTGTGGAAACCAATGAGTGAAGGAGAAGCAGGTTTTCTGGCTCTAGTCACCATATTCAGAGACCCGTTCAGTATTTTATTAAGATACTGTTAAGCACTTTAAGAAAAGTAAAACATCTCATTGGAAAGTGAGGATGAGAGATGTTAAAGTTACGAATGTGAGTCTCTCTGAAGGTTTAGAAAGAGAATAGAATTTGAGCAGGGTATAGAAACATTTAGAGGTTTGATAGAGGTGGAAATGATTGAAGAAGATACTGCTGCAAAAAGAAGAATCAACATAAAAATAAGGAAATTAGCAAAGTCAAGGTAGGGGTTTGCCATTGTGAATAATCAGTTGTCAGTGAAACCCATGGAGAAAAATGAGTAAAGAACAAATAAAGCTAAAAAGAGTCCAGGCACAAGAATTTGTGTTTTGGTATGTTTGCACTTCTTGAGTAAACATGAAATATGTTTAATGAGCAATGCTGGGCATTGTTTACTTTTAGAGAATTGTAATAAAAATGTTTATCAGTAGTTCAAACATCCCATAATGAGGCCTTTTGCCTATAATTCATATGCAACGATGCATCAATGGAAAGGGAGAAAAATAAGGGAAAAGGGGTATAAGAGGAATCTGATACTGATTTTGACATTCTACTTAGAGCATTCTGATATGTTACTATGGTATCAGCTCAACTATTTCTTGCTTTTAATGGCTATGCATTGAATTCATTTAAGAGGAAAGAAAGTAGATATACGGATAAAGGATTACTACAACTGTGTAGTTGAAATAAAATAAAGGTCTTAGCTAGATTATCAGAAGCCAAAAAAAAAAAAAAAGACTTAAGGAGAGTGATTAACAAAATTTGCCAACTGATTAAGTACTAGGTCAGTTACTTACAGTCTATATTCCATTATTAGTATTACCAGTAGAAGGAGTACCAGTAGCAATATTTTGTTACTGTTTTTAACATGTTGTCATTATATTGAGCTGTGTGTAACTAAAACATTTTAACTTTAAAAGTAAAAAGTAGAAGCCACACAAATTCCCATCAGAGAGACAGTACCTTCGAAGTTGAACATATTCTCTATGAAAGACAAAGTATACCAAGTATACATATGGGATCATAATTTATGGACTGTTTTGAAACAGCTCTTATCACTCTACAATGTGCCATAGATGTATTCACATATGAATATTATATGTCTTTAATATCCTTTTGAATGGCTTCATAATATATCATTTTATAAAGGTTCAATATTTTAATGAGCTGATCTGTTACCAGTGAACATTTGATTGCTTCTCTTTTTTTTTTGATGTTATGAATAAAATAGAACTTAAGTTATTGGCCCTGTATATATTTATTTCTTGGGTATAAATGCCTAGATGTATAATTTTTTTGTCTCAGAGAGTGTACATATATTACATGTGAATAGATATGGAAGAACTCTACTCCAGAAAATTTATAGCATCTCCTTGACTATTTATTTATTTATTTATTTGCGTATAAAAGCATCTTTAAAAGTTGAGAATTTGAGTGACTTTAGTTCCTTCATATTTTATCTCCTTCCTCTTTTTGGAGTGCATATCCATTCTTTCGTTATTAAAACAAGGGGAAAGTAAACATTTGAAGTCTGCTTTCTTATTCCAATGAAATTACCAATTACATTCTCAGAGTATGCTCCCTGGAATTTTGATGGGCTATATTCCTAGTTTACCTCAGTACTGTGAAAGAAATATTTCATTGAAAAGCCAGTATTTTGAAGACCTTATTTTTATATCAGTATCTTTGATGTAATCTAGGAAAAGAACCGAACAAAATTCAAATGGTACTCTTTGGGTGTTTCGCATGTGCCATGTGGGTCTGTCGTTGAAAGAATGGGCCTCAGGGCCTTGACATCTCTCAGACCCAGGTTTGAACCTATCTGTATTTGAGGATTTCTGGGTAAGATATTTTACTTCAAGTAATCTCAGTGTCTTCTGCTGAATTTTTAGGATCTCATATATGTCAGAAACTCAGGAAATGATAAGAAACCAATCAGTGTTAGTTTTCCTTTTTTCATGTTCTATCACAGTGAACACTTTATGTATTTTTTAATATTAAATGAAAACAACCTTTCTTCTCTGCTCTAAAAATGTTCTTCTAATGTGATCTTGTTTAGCAACTGTTTTGTAAGTGTATACAGCTCAAACAGATTGAGTAGAAATATCAATGAATACTGTATATCTATGTCTTATTTCTAGTCTGTCAGTTATGTGTGGTTTTAAAATAACCCATTCTAAGGCTTTTATCTGTTACTGAAAAGTTGGCTACTTATCTTTTTGAGACTGAATACTATTTTCTATAGTTGACACTTTCTGAATAATTCTTCTTCACTGCCCCATCTTCACACACACACACACACACACACACACACACACACTCTATGCCCTTTGAATAGTTGAGCTTATTGTAAACAAATACATACATATGAAGAGTGGTCCTATTTCATTACTTGCTCATGTATAAGAATTTGTATAAGAAGGCTGACAATGAAATAGAAAAAGTTCTAATGGAAATCAATTCAGTTTTAAAATCTAATATTTTTATACCAAAGACTGGGCAGGGAAAACTTTTTTGTGCTTCCATAGCTCTAATATGCTCTAATTGCAGGAAGCCAAAGGTTACTAGTTAAAAGCTTTCTGGGATAGAAAGTTTCTCATTAATATACAACAAAGGTAGAAAGTATTTGTTCACTGATTTTTAATCAGTTTATGACATGGACTGTAAGGCTCCTTCAAAAGGAGATTCTGCTTGACTAATAATACATTAGCAGTAATCCAGTGATCTGTCCATGCATTAAGGATACAATTTATTTTTCTACTGATCAGTTCTTTTCCTAGTAAAACGAATTGTCTAACTTTTGATGGAACTGTCTAACAAAAGAGCTTTGTGGATGAAATTGACAGACCTTATAGGGTTCACTTTAGTTTGAATGCTTAAATTAGAAACTCTTGTATTAGGATTAAAATGGAAAAAGAGCTGATCCAATTCCATGTCTGAACAGATATGTCAAATATAGTTTCTTATGAGCATTGAATTCTAGCATAGTTCATAAATGTAGTTAATATATGAGAAGAGAAGTGATTGTTAAAGGCTGGAGAAATATTAGAAGTCGATTATCCTTACTCTGTCCTTTAGAAAAAGATTCTTATATTTTTGTCTCAATAATAACACATCAATAGCAATTATTAAGCTCATTGATGTTTATTGCTATCAATAATTATAAATATACTAATGTTTAGGACACACAACTATGAATGTTTTTTAATTTTGATTTTAAATACAGGCTGTGTAGGGGGCTATTTACAAACAATTCATAGATTTTCTTCTCTTTAAATGCATATCTTTTCTTTTCTTATACATCTGTGTAAATGTTTGTATGCATATACCTAAAAATAATCTACTTAAAATAATTGTTGTTAATGTAATCTGAAGTTACATAGACAAAAGCTCTTTCTCACTAAAATATATGATGTATTACCGTAAATGATGAATTTCTGTGACAGACTTTCTAAAACTTTCTTGAAAATGACCCAAACCCAGGTACCCCAGTAGTAAAAATTTACTTTTGCTTTTGAACTTTGCCTTTAACATCCAAAGTATGAATTGAGTCAGATGTTAGAACTTTGTTTAAAGCAATTAGAAGACAATGCTAAATATCATACATACATATATGTATTTACTTAATATCTATGGTTCTGTGATACACTCATTATTATGCTGCTTTTACCAGTGAATACATTCAAGTTCAGATCTTAGTGATCATTTAGATATGAAAGATGAAGGAGAGAGATATGTCATTTATAATGCACATGTTTTTTACTCAAGCAAATTGGTTGGATGGTGACATTATTAATATGGACAAGACTGGAGTAGAAATTTGTTAGGGTTGGAAGTATAATTCTGTTTGGCTTATGTTTGACCTTCCTATGAGAAGACAGTTAAAGATGTTAAGTGGATAATTGTTTCTATCAGTCTGGGCTGACTTTCTATCTTAAAACTATCTTATTGAGGAGATGTAGCCACCTTTTTTCTTTATATTGAACTATATGCATCCTTACCAAGTATTACTGTGAAATTAAGTTTATTAATATACCTAGTAAGTTCAAATATAGATATTTGTAGTTGGCTGTATTTTATCTCTGTATGCTACTTGGCATAATTAGCTAATCCTTTTAAGAAAATATTTATTTTTCATGACATTGAGTGCTGGAGAGATGTAAAGAGTGAAGTGGACTAATGATAGCAACCCATTCCAACATTACATTTCAATTCTGAGCTTTAAATTATCATAAATTTGCTAGTTGTTAAATCTAAATGCATATAAACACATGTGCCAGCTGTTTTTCAATGTCAAATTTTGCTATTTATATATTGCCAAGTTAGATAGGAATTGCAGGATGTGAATTTAAATACAAAATAATGTTTAAATAAACCAATAAAGGGAAAATAAATATGATTGTTACTTCAATTAAAGTGGATGAGATTTATTGATCCTTGTGATACGCACTTCAGTGGAAATACAGCTAAAAGTCTTTGATGTCAAATACTATCTAGTCTAGGAAGGGATGAAACATGTACACAACAAACTATGAAACAAGGTAGACTAATATGAGCATCATACAAAAGACACTAAGATCCAAGTGGTTTTGATGCTTTGGTCCAATCCCATCTGTGGATTAATTTATATAATGCTAAAAAAGGGCAAAATTTTGGTAGATAGGCATGGTCTAGTCATTTTGGACATTTTACTTTGTCTTTTAGGAACACCACTTCGTATAGAGTACAGAATCTCTTGAAGTAGTAATTGAAAATTTTTCTAGCCTATTCATTCTGATATTACTGAGGTTATCAGAAGTAGAAAACACCATTGCTTCATATGGTGGAAAATAATAAGGAATACCATAACAAAACTCAGGTCTCATATCTTTGTTAATAGTTTGCTCCATACATTATTGCTTATTTATAGCACAGTGTTTTCTTTTAAAGAGAAGCCATTGCTGTTGTAGCGATAATGTGGTGCAAATAAAATGATGATGATTACATTCCTTCAAGAAATGCAACTGCAGTTTTCCAATGTAACTACCTAAGATACATATTTGAACAATTTTATTTTCACTCCTGCACACAGGTTTGAATGTCACTTTCATAATATTTCAATAATAGGTTTGTTATGATCTTCTACATAGGAGATTCAGTAATAATATATGTAAATACCGAAAGTCAGACCTTGCCTTCCCAGTCTCTCAAGATATTTTACAACTACATGAAATATTCAGAATACTACAGTTCTTTGCTATTGAAAAGAGAATGCTGGTATATAGTTTCTTATGTGGAATGGCAATATTTGAGAACTTTTGTAAAATTGGGCATTTATATTCTTTATATTAGATCAGTAATTTTAGGTATTACATCATGGATACATTGTATGTATCGTGTGTACCTATAGTGCTAATTAGTATTGTATAATAAATACGTACACACACATATATATGCATACATATTTTTTAAAACAAGGTGAAGCAGTCAAATTTTCTTATTCCCAGTCTTCCTCTTCTTAACTCTTCCTCTTCCTCTGTTCCTCCCTCCTCCCCTCCCTCTTTCTTTTCTCTCCCTTTTTTTCATTCTTTTTTCCTTAGATGATTAAAGTGTAAATCATATGTCACTCTTTCTTCAAACCTTTTTGGATGCCTAATACAATGTGCAAGAACCTAGATGAGTAGTTACAAAAATTAGACATGGTTTCCTTATTTTCATGGAACTTGAGGTGCTGGAAAGACAATGTGAATCAATAAAACATTTCTAAGTATTGTATATAGGCTTTATATAGGTAGAATGAGTCATAAGTATTCCACATTGTCCATGATAGCAGAGCTTAATAGAATTGTTAAGTGGTTATCCATTGTATGTCCACAGAAAATTGCTTTGGGACTTAAGCATTAAAAATGCTTTGAAAAATATTTGAAAAAGACTAAGATGAGACAGTACGATGTATCAGTTTTTAAAATACATAGTTTAATTCATTTGAAGTACTGGTTTTAAAAATACTACCTTTTTATTCCTGAATAGTATTTTATGAAATTAGTTTTAATTATTATTTATGTAAAGTGGAGTTTTAGAAGATGGTGTGTGTAGGAGTGAGAAAAGTATGATACTGAATTTATTATGAAACATCCAGTCTCCCATTGAAAATACATAGCATGTATTTTATATTTAATTTAGGCTCCTACATACAAGAGAACTGTTTCATATATTAGCATTTGTGTGTTTTTTTTTCCTTTTAATGTAAATAGCTATATTTCTTTAGGGAAATTTATGTGGTGATTCTTTAGTAACAAATTATTCTGGATAATTACCTGAATGAAAATTACATTCCTATGAAGCTGCTCATGGAGTCTTTAAAATTCTTTTCTTTTAACTTTTTAAAATTTTATTTTACAGTGTTGTGTCAAATTCCAGTGTAGAGCACAATTTTTTAGTTATACATGAACATATGTATATTCATTGTCACATTTTTTTTCATAATGAGCTACCACAAGATCTTGTGTATATTTCCCTGTGCTCTACAATATAATCTTGTTTATCTATTCTGCATATGCCTGTCAGTATCTACAAATTTTGAATTCCCAGTCTGTCCCTTCCCACCTCCTTCCCCTTGGCAAACACAAGTTTTTATTCTATGTCTATGAGTCTGTTTCTGTTTGGTATTTATGTTCATTTTTTTTTAGATTCCTAAAATTCTTAGTTATTGAAAGTTGCTGTTTAAACATAACACATAATGATAACAAGGTAATGAATCCCAGCATTGGAAAAGTAGAACTTTCCAATTCAGGTTTTGATTTTATTATAATGGAAAGGAGAGAAAAGCCTTTGTGATTATTTGAGTTCTAAAATTGTGAGGTTTCTACACATAATCTGTGAATATGTTGGAATATAAGCAAAGTTAGGCAATGGAAATCACTTTATACATGTGTGAATATATGAAGCCCAAGAACTTGTGAATTGTTTCAAGATCTTGATATACCATTATTTTCCTGTCTCACATAAACTAAGAAATTACAGTTTCTTAGGATGCTTACATAAATGATCGTATTAGTGCAACTATCAGTTTGAGAAAGCATAGAATATGTTATAGAGTTACATATTCAACTTGGCTTCCCTTTTTCCTACATTCCACATCCCAAACATGACTCACATGTAGAATCAGAGATATACTGAAAAGTGAACTGTATTTAGAATCCCACCTTTCTCACCATCTCTACTCTTCTACTCAGGACACTGTAACTCATGCTTGGACACTGACATAACCTTGAAACCTGTCTCTTTGCTCTCAACTTTAGTTCTATTCTTGCTTCCATATTGTCTGTTCTCCACAGAGACAAGATGCTCTTGTTAATGTAAGAATCAAATCATGTCACTTCTCCAGTCTAAACTCTCCAGTGGCTTCCATTCTGGCTTAAGATGAATTCCCACATCTTTAGATCCTCTCGCCCATGTACTCCTAAAATCTGTCTGCTATCATTTTTTTTTTGACCAGTTTTGGATCAAGTGAAAAATTTTAAGGTGCTAATACGTGTAACACATAACAATTTGGTAAAGCAAACAAAAGGCAAATGTGATCCCTATCTTTGTTAACTTAATGTAAAATATAAAAAAAAAACACCCAAAAAACATTTGGACCAGATTCATTCATTGCCTTGGTTATTCTAATTTAGTTGCATAGGTTGTTTACTTTAAATAATGCTGGATACTTACAGTCATTAGATCAAAGGATATGACCTTTAATATATAGAGAAATGATGTGCTCTCACAAAAAGAATTGCTAGAAGTATTCTGAAAGCAAACAAGTTGGCAAGGTTTAAATGGAAATGAAGTGTAAAAGTAAAATGGGTTCCACTTACCTGGAATAAATATGTAAGGGCATTTGAGTCTCATCTTTAGGTCAGAGAGAAGTGTCCCACCGTATTATGGTGCATTGCCCAGTTAAGTGCTTTATGGAGGGTTTGTGGATTTGCCTTAGTGTAAAGCACATTGTATCAGCCACTGTCAGAGAGAAGGTGACAGCCCATTGGTTAGTTGCAGTGGTACAAGCCTATGGTCCTATGTTGGTGTATGGTCTATATATCTTTTATGTTATATTGTTAGAAAAAAATCTGACAAGGGAAAGACAAAGGTGAAATTATGAGCAATATGTAATCTTGGTTAATTATTTTCTAGATGGCAAAAATTTGAAATCATAAATAATGTGTCTCAATTTTTATTATAATGATAATACACTTTATTTCATTTTCTTTCTTTTAACATAACATAGCAGGAAGATCATTCATTCATTCATTTCGTCAGATAATTTTTCTGTCACCTAATATGTTGTCAGGCTTTCTGCTAGGCATTTGGTATTCTGTATTATTAACTATTCAAAATAATAGCTGTTGAGTTCACACTAGGCATTAGGCATAGTGCTAAATTCTTGGCATAATTTTCTCATTTAATTTTTAATATGATAGATTTTATTTTTTAAGAGAATATTAATGTTCACAGCAATATTCAGGGCAAAGTACTGAGAGTTCCTCTATGCCCTCTACCTCGATAACCTCAAAGCCTCCCCCACTATCGAAATCCCTCACCAAAGTGGTACTTTTGTTACAAATGATAAACCTGCATTGACAGACCATTACCAACCACAGTCCATAGTTAAAATTGGGTTGTCCATTTGGTAGCTTTTGACAAATGTTTAATGGCATATATTCATCATTAAAATATACAGAATAATTTCACTGCCCTCAAAATTGTGCTCCACCTATTACTTCCTCTCTCCCCACTTACCTCTTGGAATTACCGATCTTTTAACTGTCTCCATGATTTTGACTGTATGTAGTTGGAATAATATATTTAGTAGCCTTACCACTTTGTCTTCTTTCCTTTAATAATTTATATTCAAGATCCCTCCAGGTCTTTTCATGGCTTGATGGCCCGTTTCTTCTTAGTGCTGAATAATACTGCATTCTATGAATATTCCACAGTTTACCCATTCGCCTACTAAAAAGTCTTGGTTACATCTAAGTTTTAGTTAAGCTGTTTTAAACTGTGGTGTGAAGGATTTTATATGGACTTAAGTTTTTAGATAATTTAAGTAAATGCTAAGGAGTTTAGTAGCCGGATCTACAGTAAGAATGAAGTTAGTTTTATAAGAAAATGACAAACCGTCTTCCCAAGTGGTTATACCATTTTGCATTTTCACCAGAAATTAGTGAGAATTCCTGTTGCTTTATATCCTACCCAACATTTGGTGTCTTTAGCATTTTGAATTTTTACCATTTTATTCTGTTTGTAGCGGTATCTCATTGTGTTAGTGTGATTCCTTGGCTATGTACACTGTAGAGCATCTTTTCATATGCCTGTTTTTGAATCTGCACATCTTTTTATGAGTTATCTTTTCAGGTGTTTTGTGCAGTTTTTAATTGGGTTGTTTATTTTCTTACTGATTTTTTAAAGGCTTTTTGTATTTTTTGACAACAGTGTTTTAAGAGATGCATTTTGCAAATATTTTCTCCCCTTCTATGGCTTGTCTGCTCATTCTTTCGATCATATTGCTTTTATGACAATTCTGTAGAATAAATGTTATGATCCCCATTTAAAGGTGAAGACAATTAAGGAGGTTTAGAATAAATAGGATCCCTGTCTCAGAAAGGTCTATACAAACTTTACAACTAGAATGTGTATGAAAGCTTCAGTTTAAAAAATAGTTAACTGAAGAAATGGTTTATTCTTAAATACAGCTTGCACATATCCTTTTTATAAAGCAAAACTATATGCACTTACTTAAGGATTTCTTAAAGCCATTGCTATGATCAATTTATACATTAGGCTTTATTACAGGGATGTCAGTAGTATTTGTTAACGAGAGTAAGTCGTTCAGCACATACTGGGCAAACAAGTCTGATGTGTGTATGTGCATGCCACATTCTTTTGTGTGTGCACATCTCAGTTGACAGTGTCTGGGTTTTGACATTGTACCTGCTTTTTGCCAGCCTCATCAGATTATTTTAACCTGTGGAAAACAAAGAAATAAACAAAAAGTGAGATAACTAAACTTGAAGATGGAGGATTTTGCTGTTAATTATAATCATTATCTATAATGAAAGGGTTTTGCACAATTTATATGAAGTTTATATGAAATGTGCGGGTGCTATTTTTGTTTATTTCTTTGTTCTTAATAATGTTTGTAACAGATAAGTAATCACCAGTTAAATGTGTGTTGTTATGTATTGCTTATGCTTAAGGTATGTGTGTGTATATATTTCTATTTATATATATGTATATATAGCTTATTTGCAAGTATATACTTAGGCATATGTATATAAATATAATTTATATATTGCTTATACTAAAATCATTATTGGCTTAAGGATTAAAAAATTTAAAAAACTATTAAATGTGTTACTACTCATGAAATTATATGTGCCATATTTTAGTATTTCTATAAATTCTCACTCTTATTGAAGATACTGAGATTAAGGGACAGTAGGGTTATTAAAAAATCTTTCAGTGCTGTTACCTACTTAGTTACATGATATTGCTGAAAAGCATTATAATGTAGCCTAGGGTTGAATAAAGAGTATTCCTTTGTGAGAAAGGTATCAGAACCCAGTCCATTATTTTCATCTGAAGTCTTTGATCTAAGACAGTGGCCTTGTGAGATTTCAAGTTTGTAACTCTAACCCTCCTTTCATCATGTTTGAAGTGGGGTCTGTAATACCGTCACTACATCAAAGCAAAAAAAATGTTCATACATAGCAAAAATTACCAAAACACCATTTAAATAAATCTTTTATTGAAAATAATAATAGATTTCAAGACTTTTAAAAAGGAGTAAGAAGAGAAATCTAATTTGTTCATATCACTTCAGGTACCATGTGTCCTTAGTTAATTGTCCATCAAAACTAAATCCCTTTAGGGGACAAAGCCCCTGAAGTGTATCAAAGAGTAAAATGTTGTTAATGTCCAAAACATCGATTTTCAGCACCAGTCTTGGTTTCTATATGCAAATCATTGCAAAGCTTTTATGTGGATTGCTTCTTACTGTTACTAATTTATAACACAGTATCTGAGTAATAATTTTTTTCATTCTGTTCAGTGCAGTTTCTAACTATAAAAATAGGTAAGCAACCTACTTGAATGCTCAGTTAGGAAAGAAACTTGGGGCTGCTGACTGTTTTTGGTTGTTTCTATACAAATAAATACAGTATGCTTAAATTTTTTATTGAAGTTGATTTACGGTATTCTATTAATTTCAGCTGTACTTCATACTGATTCAGTGTTTTCAAAGATGGAACTCTGTTTAAAGTTATTACAAAATAATGGTTATATTTGGACTGTACAGTATATCCTTGTTGCTCATCTAGTTTATACATAGTAGTTTGTAAACTCTTAATCCCATACTGTCATCTAGCCCTTCACACTTCTCCCCACTGGTAACCACTAGTTTATTTTCTTTATCTGTGAGTCTGTTCTGTTATATCCATTCATTTTTTTTCACTTTTTTAGATTTCACGTTTAAGTGGTACCATACATTATTTGTCTTTCTCTGACTTTTTTCACTAAGTAAAATTATCTGTAGGTCTTCCCACATTGCTGCAAATGGAAGAATTTCATTCTTTTGTATGACTAAGCAATATTTCATTGTATGTATACCCACATCTTCTTTATCCATTTATCTGTTGATGGACACTTTGGTTGCTTCTGTATCTTGACTACTGTAAATAATACTACTGTAAACATTAGTATGCAATTATCTTTTTGATTTAATATTTTTGTTTTTGTTTTGGTGCATATCCAGGAGTGGGAGTGTTCGATCACATGGTAGTTCTATTCTTAGTATTTTGAGGAGTAGGAACCTCCCTACTGTTTTCTACAGTGATTGCACCAATTTACCTTCCCACCAGCAGTGTACAAGTGTTCCCTTTTCTCCATATCCTCGCAACCATTTGTTATTTATACACTTTTTGATGATAGCCTTCTGATAGGTGCAAGGTGCTATCTAATTGCAGTTTTGATTGGCATTTCTCTAGTGGTTAGTGATATTGAGCATCTTTTCATGTGCCTGTCAGCCATCTGTATGTCTTCTTTGGGAAAATGTTTATTCAGGTCTTCTGCCCATTTTTTAATCACTTTTTTTTAACAGGTTGTGTGATCTGATTATACATTTTGGTTATTAATCTCTTATTGGCCATAAATGCAGATATTTTCTCCCATTTAGTACATTACCTTTCTGATTTGTTACTGGTTTTCTTTGCTATACGAACGTTTTTAAGTTTAATTAGGTTGATTTATTTATTTTTGCTTATATTTATTTTGCCTTAGGAGACAGATCTGAAAACATATTGCTATGATTTATGTCAAAGAATGTTCTTATATTCTATCATAGGAGTTTTATGGTTTCAGGTCTTATATTGAGATTTCTAATCCATGTTGAGTTTATTTTTATATGTTGTGTGAGGGAATGTTCTAATCTCATTGTTTTACAAATAGCTGTCCACTTTTCCCAGCACTGCTTGCTGAAGAGACTGTCTTTTCAACATTGTATGTTATTGTCTCCTTTGTGATGGACTAATTGACCATTCAAGCATGTGTTTATTTGGGGGCACTTTATTCTGCTCCAATGATCTGTGTCTTGTGTGTGTGTATGCCATTACCATTATGTTTTTATTACTGTAGCTTTGTAGTATAGTCTGATGTCAGGGAGTGTGATACCTACAGCTTTCTTATCTTTTCTCAAGATTGCTTTGACAATTTGGAATTCTTTTTTGCAGTTCCACAGAAAGTTTTGAATAGTTCTAGTACTGTGAAATAAATGTCATGGGTATTTTGAGAGGGCTAATGTTAAATCTGTAAATTGCTTTGGACAGTATGGACATTTTAATAATATTCTTCTGAGCCAAGAGTGTGGGATAAATTTCAGTTCTTTGTATCATCTTCAATTCAGTTTCCTTCATCAGTATTTTACATTTTTCAGCATATAGATGTTTAAACTGCATGGTAAGGTTTTTTCCTAGATATTTTATTCTTTCTGATACAATTTTAAACAGGATTTTTAAAAAAATACTTTCTCATTCTTCTGTTAGTTCTTTATTAGTGTATAGAAAGGCAATAAATTTCTGTATGTTAGTCTAGTAATTTGCACCCTAACTGGATTTATTTATTCTGGTTTTGAGGTGGAGCTTTTAGGGTTTTCTGTAAATAGTATCATGTCATCTGTAATACTAACAGTTTTTCTTCTTCCCTTTCAATTTGAATGCCCTTCTTTTGTTTTCCTTGTCTGAATGCTGTGGCTAGGATTTCCAATATTAGGTTAAATAGAAGTGCTGAGAGTGAGCATACTTATCTTGCTTCTGAATTTGGAGACAAGACTTTCTGCTATTTACCAATGAGTATAATGTGAGCCTTGGGTTTGTCATAAATGACTTTAATTATGTTGAGATAGGTTCCCTCTACACCAACTTTGATGAAAGGTTTTATCATGAATGGATGTTGAATTTTGTCAAATGCTTTTTCTGATTCTTTAGAGATAATCTTGGGATTTGTACATTTCCTTCTGTTAATGTGGTGTATCACATTGATTTGGAGTTATTGAAACATCCATGCATCTTTTGAATAATTAAACTTGATCTTGGTGTATGATCCTTTTTATATATTATTGGATTCATGTTGCTGTTTTGTTGAGAATTTTTACCTCTCTATTCATGAAAGATGTTGTACTGAAATTTTCATTTTTTTTTTAATCTTCCTGTGGTGGTGCCTTGTCTGGTTTCAGTATCTGGCTAATTGTGGCCTCATAGGATGAATTCAGAAATGTTCCATTCTCTTCAATATTTTATAATAGTTTAAGAAGAATAGATAGCCTTTTTATGTTTGGTAGAATTATCCTGTGAAGCCATCCAGACCTGGACTTTTGTTTGCAGGGAGTTTGTTTTTAATTTACAAATTCAATTTGATTTTTCATGGTGGGTCTGTTCAGGTTGTCTATTTCTTCCTGTCTATTTTCTTCAGTCTTGGAATGTTGTATGTTTCTAAAAATTTATCCATTTCTTCTTGCCCAGTTTGTTAGGTTATAACTGTTGCTGTTATTTGCTTATGATTTTTTGTATCTCTCTGATATCTATTATTATTTTTCCTCTTTAATTTCTCATTTTGTTTAATTGCATCTTCTCTCTTTTCTTCTTGATTAGCCTGGCTAAAGGTTCATCAATTTTGATTATCTTTTCCAAATAACAGCTCTTAGTTTCATTGATTTTTTTTCTATTGTTCCTTTAATCTCTATTTTATTTTTTCCCTGTCTAATTTTATTTCCTTCCATCTGCTGACTTTGTTCTTCTTTTTCTAATCCTTTTACAAAATAGATTAGGTTGTTTATTTAACATTTTTCTTGTTTCTTGAGAATGTCCTGTCTAGCTATAAAATTCCCTCTTAGAACTGCTTTTGCTGCATCCTGTAGGTTTTGGAAAGTTGTGTTCTCATTTTTATTTGCCTCAAGATATTATCTGATTTCCTATTTGATTTCTCCATTGACCCATTGGTTTTTAGTATCATGTTGGTTAATCTCCACATGCTTGTGCATTTCCCATTTTTCTTCTTGTACTTTAGGTGTCATACCATTGTGGTTGGAAAAAAAAAATACTTGATGTAATTTCCATCCTCTTAAATTGGTTGAGACTTGTTTTGTGGCCTAGCATGTGATCTATTCTGGAGAATATTCCATGTGTGCTTGAAAAAAATGTGTATTCTGCTCTTTTTGGTTAGAATATCCTGTAGATGGCTATTAAGTCCAACTGATCAGATGTGTCATTTAAGACCACTGTTGCTTTATTTTCTGTCTGGAGTATCTGTCTGTGAATGGAATTTGAGTGTTAAAGTCCTCTCCTATTATTGTATTATTGTCAGTATCTCCCTTCAGTCTGCTAGTATTTCCTTTGTATTTGTGTGCTCCTGTATTGGGTATCTGTACATTAATGAGTATAATACCCTCTTCCTGTATTGATCCCGTTATCATTATATAATAACTTTCTTTGTCTTTTGTTATAGATGCCATTCTAAGGACTATTTTTTTATGATATGAGTATGGCTACTCCTGCTTTCTTGTCATTTCCTTTTGCATGAAATATCTTTTTCCATCCTGTTGAGTTCATTCTCTGTGGGTCTTTAGTTCTGAAATGAGTATTTTGTAAGCAGTGTATGGACAGGTTTTATTCTTCTATCTAATCAGCCATCCTGTGTCTTTTGATTGGAGCATTTATTTTGTTGATATTTAAAGTAAGTAGTATTAGATATGTACTTACTGCCATTTTATTTATTTTCTCATTTTTGTAGTTCTCGTCTGTTCATTTCTTCTTTCTGTTTTTTCCCTTGCGGTTTGATGATTTTTTCTTTAGTGGCATCCTTGTGTTCTTTTCTTTCTAGTTTCTGTGTATGTGCTATATAGGTTTTTGACTTGTGGTCATCACGGCATTCACATATGTTGACTTATGACTATATCTACTTGTTTTAAACTGGTAGTCATTAAAGTTCAAAGAAATTCCAAAAGGTACACCTTTTTTGTACCCCTCCCCCTCATTTTGCATTTTTGATGTCGTATTTTATATCTTCATGTTTATTCCTTCCCTAGTTTTGTAGTTGCTTTTATATTTTTTTCTCTTTCATTGTTTGTAGTAGCTTAAGTAGTTGGTCTTCGGCCCTTACTATATATTTTGCTTTCCTACTGTTTTTTTTTTTTTAACCTGTTTATAGATTCTTACTTTTTGTTATAGACTTTTCTTTTCCATTTAGAAAAAGACCCTTTAACTTTTATTTTAAGTTAGGTTCAGTATTGATGAACTGTTTCGATGTTTTGCTGGTCTGAGAAATTCTTTATCTCTCCTTCAATTTTAAGTGATAGTCTTGCTGGGTAGAGTATCTTAAGTTGCAGATTTTTCCTTGTAGCATTTTGAGTTTATCATGACAGTCTGTTCCAGCCTACAAAGTTTCTGAAGAAAAGTCAACTGATAGCCTTATGGGGATTCTTTATATATAACTCTCTTTCTTTTGGTACCTTTATAATTCTGTTTGTCTTTAATTTTTGCTATTTTAATTATGATATGTCTTGATGTGGTTCTGTTTGGATGGATCATTTAGAACCCTCTGTCCTTTCTGATCCTGGATATCTGCTTTTTTCTACAATATTTGGAAGTTTTCAGACATAATTTTATAAAAAGCATTTTCAACCTCTTTCTCTCTTCCCCTTCTGGAACCTTTATTATGCAAATACTGATATTTTTGATGTTACCCAGAGAACTCGTAAACTGTTCTCATTGTTAAGTTTTTTTTTTCCTGTTCAGATTGACTGATTTCCATTATTCTATCTTCCCGAGTACTTATGTGTTCTTTTCTATCACCTAGTCTCCTGTTACTTTCTGCTAGTGTATTTCATTTACTGTATTATTCAATTCTGAGTGGTTCTTTTTTTTTTTTTAGATTTTCTAATTCCTTGTTAAAATTCTCACTCTATATTTCCTGTATTTTTTTCTTATTCCATTAGTATTCTTTTTACTAATACTTTAAGTTTTTTTAATCTTGTAAGTTGTTTCTTTCTGTTTCATTACTTTTGTTTTCCAGAGATATTTTTTTCTTTCTCTTTCAGTTGAGACCAGTTCCTATCTTCTTATGTTGATTAACTTTTTATGTCTCTTGAATTTAGGTGAAAAATTTACCTGTTTTGGTCTTGAAGGGATGTCCTTACATGGGAATATCCCTGTACAGTCTTTGTTTGCTCAGTGGCTTTGGTAGGAGAGCTAGATTTCACATGAATACATCATGTTTTCTCAGGGTGTGCTGGTAGTTACCACCTTGGTAGGATGTGGAGCTTGAGCAACCAGGGCCTGGTGTGGCCCTGGGTTTCCACTCTGCTCAGTGGCTGTCACTGACCTCTCAGGAGCAGGGACAGAACCCATGGTGCTGGAGCAGAAGCCCTGAGCATCAGATCTGGTCTCTCTCTGTTCTGTTTGAGTGTGTGCTGTCCCTTCTCCCAGCACTGGCACTCTCTACCCGGAGAGAAACAGTGCCAGAGCAGGAGAGACCCGTGTGTGCTCTGGGCTTGTGTTGGTCTGGCTGCAGACAGAGACCCAGGCCTCTTCTGATGTACTGCCTGTGCCAGCACCAATAATAGCTGGGCCACATTGCTCAGCTGTCACTTCGTATCTGAGTCTCTTCATCACAATTGATCTTTCCCCTCAGCCTATGCTGCCACATTTTAAGGCAGTGGCAGGGCCCTTGTAGGCTCTTAATATGTGTTGGAGTGCAGGCTGTGACAATCTGGCACCTGTCAGAGATCAGGACTGCTTCTGATGCACAGCTGGTGTTATGGTCAGTAATGGCTATTCCCACCCCACTCAGTTGCTTCTTCTTAGTTGTTTCTTCTGGTCTGAGCCCTATCTTTGTTTCACGGTCAATTTCTTTCCTCAGCTGTGGCAGCTGTTGCTCCAGTGTGGATTTGCAACTTGAAGTAAGGAGGGCTGAATTGTTTGCTGGGCTCAGGATGTTGAGGGTGCCCAGGTGGTTATGGACTACTGGGAAGCTACTTGAGCAGTTTCCAATGCACCCTCTCCACCCTGCTTTGGGAGCTAGCCAGCTGGTGCCTGAAGAGTGGAGTGCAGGCTTCCGAGAGCCCTCCTATTAGTCCCACTGGCTCTCTAACCAGCCAGGGGGGCTTGTCTTCCCATGTTAGACCCTAGGACTGGAATACTCAATATGTAGTTTGAACTATTGACTCCCCAGGGAGTGTTTTCACCAATGTAATCTTCCTTTCCTCTGAGTCCTTTCCCAGGGACACAGGTACTGATTTCATTTCATCTCTTTCCTTTCTACCACATTCCGTGGGGGTCTTTCTTTCAGCCTTGGTTGTACAGGATTCTTTCTGCCCATTTCAAGTTAGTTTTCACTGAGAACTGTTCCACATGGGGATTTTTTGTTTGTTTGTTTTAATGAGTTCTTGGTTGGAAGGTGAGTTCCATGTCCTCCTACTCAACCATCTTGATCTTTAGCCAATACAGTGTTTTGGACTTTGAAAAAAATTAATTTTCTGTAAGAACTGTACATTAACTAACTACATACCATTATTCTGTCTTTAGGCACAAAATGAGAATGCGAAACTTCTAACTTTGAGCAGGAGCTTTGATTGAGTCTATTTTGCACATCTCCCCATAAAGGAAAAATTGTGCCTAGGAATGCAACTAAGCAAATAAACACTGATCAGTGTAACAGTAGAATTTTTTTTTGCTGGTTAGAGAGAAAGTGTTATGGACCAACTATTTATGACCCCTAACAGTCATATGTTAAAACTACTTCTCATTGTGATGGTATGATTAGGAAGACCTAGAGGAAATTTGTATTAGATGAGGTTATGAGGATAAAGCTGTCACAAATGGTATTAATGCCCTTATAAGAGTCACAAAAGAGAGCTTGCTCTCTGTTTTGCTCTCCATGATGTGAGTATACAGTGGGAAGTTGGCAGTCTGCAACCAAAAGGAGGGTCATCACCAGAATTCTATTCTACCACTCTAATCTTAAACTTTCAGTTTCCAGAACATTGGGAAATAAATTGTTGTTGTTTATAAGCCACCCAGTTTATGATATTGCTATAGCAGCCTGGGCAAAGACAGAAAGTAAAAGACATAGAATTTACTGTCAAGGAATTAAGAATCTGTCTCATTCCGAATTGGCAATAAAGGAGTTATAGGGAACCCTTTAAGATTGTAGTGGTCAACTTTCCAGTTTGTGATGTCAAGAACTCTAAACATCCTCTTCAGCTATAAGCTTTCTAACTTTAATTACACAGGTTACAAAAGGGTGTATTCCACAGTCAGAAATAAGGTTCTAAAATCTAAAAGAAAACACTCGTTCCATATATTCATGCAAAATATTTTGTATCTGATTATAGAACTGGGGGGTTGAGAGTGGAAAATTTGATAGAACTCAGCTATTGGAGGTGTGTGGAGAAAACACAGGATTTTAGTCATCCAGCAGATGGAATGCCAAGGAAAAACTGGCAACAGAGCAAACAGTTTTAGGGTGTATAATTAAAGATTAGAAAAATAATATGTCATTGTTGTTGCTAATGTTAAACCTATATAGCTATAATAATTTTCAAAGTACATTCTCAGTGTATCTTTTACATAGGAGCCAATGGTTTGGCGAAAGAAAAAACATAAGAAAGAGATTGACTTAGACAAATTAGTAAAGAAAATACAAATGACAGGACTTAAATTTAATTTAGAGGTTCACAGAAAGGAAGAGACCAAGAGTCTGTGGGTAAAGTGAAAGTTCTGTGTAGCAAGTGCTTGATGATATATATTTTAGGTCTACCCGAAGTGCTGTCTTGTCCAGTTACCTCTCACAACTGAAAATGTCAGTTTAGATTTTAGAAATAGGTTCTGGATAAGATATATAAAACTAATATATAAATTCTTCAGTAATGTATGAGATCAGGTTTCCATACAGAGTTTATGAAGAGGAGATAGCTCAGAACATACCCCTTAGGAAGATTAACACTTGGAGGACTGTGTTTATAAGTATTCCTGCTGTCATCTTGCTAATAATATGGCTGAAAAATTGCATCTTGTTCTGATTTTTATTTCTTCGATTTTTTTTTCATGAAATCTATTGCATTCACTGATGGTTACCTAAAATGTTTTTGACAGAAAAAAGTGAATATTTATGATAAAAACATAATTTTCTTGATAGAAAAATAGTGCAATATTGTGATATCCTGATTAGAGTAGAATAAAGCTAATCAGTGTTTTAACACTAACTTCTAGAACTTCTTTAGGACAACATAGTGACATATGGATGGCTTAGCTAGTAAAGTACTGTAGAAGTTTGTTCTTTAGAGCCATGTGGATATAGTAAAATCCACAGAGCTGATCAAAATGTAAAACCGGCATGCTTAGGCTTGGTTTTTAATTCTCCCTACTTCTTATTTGGTGTTTTCCTATAGATAGCACAATATACTACTGCATTTCTGAAACTTAATTACATTTAGGCTAAACACATTGGTTTTAATT
This sequence comes from Vicugna pacos, assembly GCF_048564905.1. NCBI lineage: Eukaryota > Metazoa > Chordata > Mammalia > Artiodactyla > Camelidae > Vicugna > Vicugna pacos. The sequence goes on from NC_132990.1 coordinate 28,944,571, forward strand.
AAAAATTCAAAAAATAAAACAGAGACTCAGATCATAGACTAAAAGGCAAAATTTTTAACTTTTAAATCTGGAATGTTAAATCTGGAATGTTACACTTTGACAGTAATACTGATAAAATGATTAGGTAAATATACTTGTAATTTTGTATTGACATGTGAAAGTGATCGTTACACTAACCCAAGGTGGTGCCACATTAACAAGTACAAAATGAGTGACTCTAGTTAGGAAAATTTCTGATACAGTAATGATTAATATGAGAAATATTTTAGTTCTCTAAGGTTAATATGATTATTCTCACTAAAATCAGAGTGAATATATATTTTGATATTTCCTGAATAGAGACTAACCTGTCTTTTTTTTTTTCTTTATGGTTTCTGCTTAAAAAAAAAATCTTCCCCACATTAAGATTATGCAATTAATTACCTAAGTTTCCTTTCCATATGTTTATGGGTAATGAGTGTTATTGAACTTAAACAGTTTAAAATCACTGCTACCAAGGTTCTTCTCTAAAGTTTGTTAATTTTGCAGATATAGTGCATACATATTTTTAACTTCATAGTAAATATGTAGGGTAAGAATGTACTGCTATGTTGTAGAAGCAGTCTTGTTTTTATAATGTAAATATGCAGCGTTGGAATTTCCAGTGTATTCTGCTAATACATAAAAGGAATCAAACATAATGTATGAAATGAGGAGTCTTTCAGAAAATTCTTGATATATGCCTGCATGGTACGTAGTTGCAGTTTCATTATTTATTGGCCCTGAATAACACTTCAGTCTTGGCTTGTTTACTACCTTTCAAGTTCTTGCCCCCTTCCCCTCTCATGCTTGTGACTTGGGAAAGTCAGATTGTATCACCTAGGCCCCTTCGCTTGGCTGATCAGAAATGCCCTCACTCCCTATGATACTTGCTTCCTTTGTGAACCTGTTTTTTTTTTTTTGGTACTCTTCACTGTTGCTACCTACACTTTGCTTACTTGGTAGCTATTTTAGCTAATATCTCCCTGAGGGATTTCATTTTTGTATTTCCCACCTACAGTTTATTTGAGGGTTTGGGCTATTTGTTTAGTTGGTCTCAATTATGGTTTTAAAAAAGTTTAGAAATTGAGAAAAGTGCAAAATACAATATAGTAAAAATTCTTTTATATTTTGGGTTTGGTTTATACAGAAATAAATATAAAATTGGCTTCATTAATAAATGCGGACAGTATTGAATTCAAGTCCCAACTGGCACCATGCACACAGCTAGGCAAGTCTCTGTCCTGTCCAAAGGATCTTAGGTCTGGGTAATCTCTAAAATTTTCTCTACCTCTAAATGTCGATACTGTAGTGTTTTACCCAACAGTTAACCTCCATAAAAGACTTGCATACAGACTCAAATAAGTTAAAAGGAAATCATTTCTGAGCGTATGTATTTATATATAAAACCATAACTCACAATTATCCTTTCAGAATCAACATAATAACTATGAGGGAAAAAATTCCTAATCTCATACTTAGGATGATGAAGGAGGCAGAAGAGAAAAAAAAAAAACTACTTGAAGAGGTTAAAAGATTACCATGTTTTAAAACTATATTTTTAAAGAATTACATACTACAGAATTACATTATACTTTATGCATTATACTTATTTGGAAAAATAATTTAAAGTCATGTCATAAAGCTCGTATACATATGAAACTGGGAAAAATAAGCATAAAAGTTTTGAGGAGACTTGCATATGTAACTAGACTTCAAAATGAGGACAATAGATCAAAAACAGTGAATTTAAATAAACATATAAAATACACTCACATCCAGACATATAAGTAAATTAGCAGAAAAATAAAAAGAGATCTCAGTATTTACCAGAAGGAACAGGAAGATTTCCTTCAGATGACTAGTTGTTATTCTATTAAATGAGTTTTGAAAGCCTTCCAACAGTGGAAATTGGAACTCAGTGGAACAGTGTCTTAAATGTAATGGCAACACCCATCCACCCACCCAAAACTGTCAACGTAGAATTCTATGCCCTAATAGTACCCAGGAAAAATTTCTTTCCAGAGTAGAAGCAAAATAAAGACATCAGAAGACAAAAATGAAGCTTACCACAGCAGACCTTTGTTAAATAAAATTCTAAATATATAATTTAGGCAGAATTAATACTATCCTAGGTGAAAGATCTGAAATGGAAAGCATCTTGGTAAATAAAGATAATTGTAAATATGTGTCTGAATATCAGTAAACATGGAATGTATTCCAGACCAACCCAAAACAAGGACAATACCAGCAGCAGTAACAGTGTCTCATATTTGAGGAGGGAAACAGTATAGATGAAAATGCTATACAAAATTTGCATGCAATTTTGATGGACAGTAGTTGACATTAAAATACATGTTTTTATTGTTCAAGAGAAAGGTAAAGCTATGAATGTTAAACTAGCAAGGAGTAACAATAGAAGATTACACATAGAGAATATAATTTCCAAAGAAATAGAGTGGAGAATGGAATAAGAAAAAGGAAAGAAAATAGCCATCAAAAGGCCAGAAAGGGGAGAAGTTCAGATAGATCTGATTCTAAAGTTTATGCTCACCGTCGCACCTTTTGAAGATACCCAAAACCCTGGAACATACTATAGGTTAGATTCTGAAGCTAGACTACTGAAAAGTTAAAAAGCTTTTAGTTATTGAATACTTTAGTCAATCAAATAAAAATACATAATTTTTATTAAAGTGAGTAAAAATATAAAATTATAAAAAAAATATAAAATTTCTACAATGAAAAAATTAAACTTCTGTCTACATTAGCCTTCCCAAATTAAAAAAAGGGGGGAGAGGCAGTTACTATAAACTAGGTGCTCTGAGATTTTCTATTGTTTTATCTCTAGAACAGCTCTTAGAAGTAGGTGATGTTTTCCTCATTTTCCGGTTGAGGAAACTGAAGCTCAGTGAGGTTAAGTGACTCACCCGAGATCCCACAGTGGAAAAGTAAAGATTCAAACCCAGCTTTATGGAAAGCTATATTTATTATTTACATTATTCCACAGCTGAAATGCAAGATACAGAAGGTTGTTTTAACTGGCTTATAAATCTTTTTCCAAACCAAATAATTTGAAAATGATAATTCTGAGAGTAGAACAACTTGAGCAGATAGGGAAGGATTGCACCAGGATCATGAATGAGCATACTGGATATTTGGTATCTGCTGTGCTTAATCAACTAACAGAGAAGCCCTGAAAGCCAGAAGCTTTGCTGCTGCTTGCTTTCCTCCACTTTCTCTCCCAGTTTCAGTTATCCCTCACCACTTGAAAACTCCCCCTTTCCTACACAAGGTAAATCCAAATGTCAAGAGGGTTAAATATGGCTCCAACAATTCATTCATTTTGCTATGCCGAATAGGCTTACATAAATATTTGTTATGAATAAAAAAATCAATAACACAGTTATATTTATTGAATAAAGTGAAATAATTTATTTAGAAAAAAATCTTTGAGGACCCGCATTTTGGAAAACAAAGCCTTATGATACATACATCTTCCCAGTAAAATTAATAACTGGCAGAATTACTAAGTAGACAGTAGAATCTACACAATGATATTGAAAGTAATATGAGTTTCACTGATATAATTCTTTAGCAGACAATGGTAAAATTAAGGCAAAATTGGTTCCAAAATAAAACATCTGTTTTAGAAAACTAGGATTTATTGTGTTTGGAAACTAGTACTCGGAGTTCTGGGAAAAGCAACTTTATACTTTACTAAAAGGGACAGTTTAAGGAAAATCATTCCTATAGCCTCAGATTTGGCAGTGATCCAGTGATATCATTTTGATAGACAAAGCAAGTGGGGCTTTTCACACTTTTTAATTTAGAAAAATAGATTTTATTAGTTTTATTTTCCTTTCTGTGTTCTATAATATGTTTAAAAGAGAGGATAGCATTAATTTTGTAAGGTGAGAACATAAAGGGAAGATCCACTGTCACATCCATCAACTGTAGTTGCCTAGAACATTAACTGCTTTCTTTATGAAGAAAAACATTTTCCCATTATTCAACCTGGTCATTCTAGAATCATTTTTACTGTAACAGATACATATAAAAAAAAGTCTTCCTGATAGTCCTAGTGTTAGAAATCCAGTTAGAATTTACTGGTTGAGACCTTATGTTCTTTTTTAAATTTAACTCTGCAAAGCATAGAGCTTTCTGTGTAACTGGTTCAGAGTAAATGTAAGCATGTAGTTTTATATGTTGCACTTTGTCATTAAGATCCCCTTAGAATCCTCATAGGATGGTTTCCCTGTGTAAAAATCCCCTGACCTCTGTCACATAGGGTTCTGCAAAAGACATTCTAGATCATGTGGTCTAAGGAATGCCTACCTCAAAATTTCCAGAGGAATTGTCTTAAAATTGCAAATTTCTTTACTGCCTCCATTACAGTTTACATTTTAGTAGTTTCTCTGTAATTCTTATACATCCAGAAACTTGACAACTAACATTGTAAGAATTTGAAGAGAGTTGAAGGCAGCTTTTTCTAGGTACAAGACAATGAATTTTGAAGTTTCAAAGACTCAGATTTTGTCCTACTAGCAAATGACAGCATGCCCCCGCAGCATACTAGCTGTGTAACCCTAAAGACATTGCTCCATCTCTGTGAGCCCCGGTTACCTCATATATGGAAGGGGATAATGATACCTGTCTTGCAAGGTTGTGTCTAGGATACAGGAAGCAAGTGATAGTGTGTGTGTGTATGCATACATATATGTACACAGAGTGCCTTTAAAACATGGTGCTTTATTTTAAAACCACACTTACCTGAGCAGTAATATAATCTATTTTCTTTACTTTCATATAACCTCTTACCATTTCTACTTGTGAAGTTGATCAGTTCATGGGGTTAAAAATGAATTTCTCATCTTTGCCTGCCCTCCATCCCATTTGTAGAAAGGTTTATGGAAATTTAATGGTCTTTTTTGCAAAATGCTAGGAAAAATTTGAGCCTATCCTGTCACTTAGACTACTAATTACACCGTTACATGCTGCAATTACAATTAAAGATTTTCAGCTGATGAAAGGCATGTTCACTGCATTCTCATTACCTGATATTTCCTTGCCAAGACTCAAGAGTATCATGATTTTGATGAAACGAAAACAACTCAAGGAGCTATATTTGCTCAGTAACATCAACAGAACAGTTCAGGGAGGCCATTGCAATTCCCTTCTGCCCCATTGCATTTTTCCACCATACTATTTAAAGCTGTAGTTTCTGTTATTGCCTCACAGAACTTGTTAGCTGCCAAAATCATTAGTAATTTCTGCTGATCCAATATTGTCTATGTGAAGTGTCACAATGTGTTAGGCACGTAGAGCAATTTTGGCAGGAAGCCAGTTGGCTTAGGTATTCAGTTGACTCAGACCAGATCAGTAAATTCAAATCACTTAGTGCTATTGTTGCCTGGCATATAATATGCTTGCCTTAAGTATCTGTTATTTACAACAGCCCCTTAGCAATAGCAGAATCAGACAAATGGCCCAGGGCCAAAGGACACCCCGTTAAGATTCTTCTCTTCTTCCTTTTTGACTTAGTGCTCCCTGGCATCAACCCTTGGCTTCCCAGCATTATAAATGCTGTCAAGACCAATTTGCCATTCTGATGCTGGGTCCATTTTAAATTGTCCTTTTCAAGTAATTGCCTCTTGTTAGAATATGAATTTTTCAATGGTTAGAAACTTGATACCTCCTGAGGATTTACTTTCCTGTAGGAAAGTGCTTAATAATTTAAAAAGTTCTTCCTCATTGCCTCAGTTATGGCGAGTTATGACTCTGCTCCGAGTAACAGAAAACCTGATCTAAACTGTCTAAAGTAAAATGGTGATTTATTGCCTCAACTAAATGAAGAGTTCAAAGGCTTCAGGCATGGAGGAATATAGAGATCAAGAACAATGTCACTGGGCCCTTGTTCTTCTCTCATGGTCTCTCAGTTCTGCTTCGTTGCTTCCAGACAGGCTTTGTTCCCTAAATTCATAAAATTGCTACACTTGCCCCGGGATCTCACATCAGCTTAGCTTTAAACTGCAGGAAATAGTGCCAACCACTGTTTGAGCATTCCTAGCAAAGTTCATCTTGAACTTCATTGACTATATTCGGATCACATACAAATCACTAAGCTCCTTTCTGGATAAAGGATTGGAGTGGTCTGTTTTACATCAACAAGCACACATATCTATTTTTGGCTCAAGGTTTGAGTATCCCTACTCATACTGTGTGGGCTGAGAGCATTGGGACAGATATCTAAGGAGAAATCAAGTTCAGTTACTAAAAGAAGAGGAAACAAATGACGGAAATGTCTTTTTCCTTCTGGTTGAAAGGAATTGACCTTCTTAGAGACTTCTCTCATTAATCCATCATTGATTCTCATATTCTACAGAGCAATGCCTATTTGTGTTTTCTCTGTTACCTGTTAAATTCTTGAAAAAATAGTATTTTTTTCTCCAAGCTGTAATACATTTAGAATATGTAGTTAATGCAGTAGTTTCACTTAAATTTTAATGCAAATTTAAGTTGAATTTACAGAAGTGTATTATATAGAACAATGGATCTAATCCATGGAAGCATATCAGAATTACTTGATAGGACACTGAAAAAAGTAAAGATGCCAGATTTCCCAACTCACAATCTCGGAGTGTGCTGCATAGGTATATTTTTCAAAAGCTTCAGAATAATTCTCATCTCCAGTTTTATTTATAAAACAGTCATCTCTATATAATGAGAAAAAAGATATATCTATTATTCTCTGGCCAGATAATAACAGAAGAGTTTTACCTAATACAAAGTGTCATACTTTAGAGAGATGAAGATAAATATGAATATAGACTACTCATAGGGAAATGACCAGGTTAAAACTATACATTTGAGAAACAGAAGTAATGGACCACAAGAATAGTAAGAATAGATAAGCTAGAAGGAAGAAATCAGTATTTCCATGCACTGCTTCAGGAAAACTATGGTATTCATCTATACAGTGATTCAAGTTAATATTTAATGAGCAGAAAGTATATACCAGGCACTAAGCTTGATGCTACTATTAAAGTGCTGAGTAAAAACAGTCGTGGGTTCTGCTCTAATGGCCCTTACAGTCTAAGACTGAGACAGATATAACATAGTTAGATTAGGTGCTTTTGCCTGCAGATCCCAAACAAGGTGGTTAAGTAATTTGAAAATTATTAATTTATAAAATTGCTAGTATAGATCTAGGAAAGGGTTGAAGATTAAATGGTTAATTGGCTCTGTGATATCACTAGATACCTAGAATCTTTCACTCTACTCTGCCACCTTTGGTGTTGGTGTCATCCTCAAGGTGGTTACAATCAGTATGCTGCACTTTCAGAAACTATACCTAAACTCAGAATGTCCAGAAAAAAAGACAACTGGCTTTCCTTTTGTCTCACAAACAGTGAAGACTACATTCTCAAAAGTCCCCCATCAGATTTCTTCTCATAATTGACCTAAACTATATGTAGATTATACGGATGTTGAGAATCAACCAGTGTCTTCTACAAACTTGAATCAATAATATAGACAGATTAAAAAATTAGAAATGTGAAAGATCTATGCTATGTTTGAAAGCTTCTAGTAGGGAAATATGAGCTCTAAAAAGATTTTCTTGAGGAAGCTTAAGCAGAGACCAAGAAACTGAGTAGCATTTGAATGAGCAAGGAGCAGACAGAGAGGTGTTTCTGCCAGAGAGAAGAGCATGTGAAAAAATGCCCTGTGGCTGGACAACGAAGAATCAGAGAACAATGGAGTCAGATACATCACTCCTTCTGCTGTAAATGGGACCCAGAATAAATAAGGGGAGGAAAAAGAGAATTTTTTGAGGTGAAAGATGATGATACTTTGACTTGAGTATTGTGGTGAAAATTAAGAGAAATGTCTGATATGTATATAGAGGAAAAATATAACAAGGCTTGGGATGGATTTGATATGGTTTGGAATTAGTGTTGGATGGAGTAAGGAAATGTATGCTGTCTATATTGACTTCTGGGTTTCAGGCTTGCTGAAGTAACTAGTAGCCAGGGGAAGTGGTCTGTGTTAACTTAAGGCTGTGTAATAACAAGTAACTGAGTATCAGAAAAGAAGTAGCAACAAATTAAGAGTTTACAGAGGCTGTGTAATAGTGTTCTTTAAAAAATTAGCCAGAGGTTCCAAAGCCTAGAGAATGTCTTCTCTCAACTGTGAAAACATAACCAATCAGATCCTCACAGACCCCAGAACTCAATGAATTTGAGTGAATAATCACTCTTAGCCCAAATGAAATAATTAAGTGCCCAGACAAGAGCTTTTTCCATGCACAGCACAGGATCTTATAATTTAGGTCAGACACACTCTGTGGAGGAAGAATGGGCCACCCTAAGACACCCTCAGCCAAGATTTGGGCAAAATCTTCTATTAACAAATGGCTAGAAGACACATAACTAATACATAGCAGGCAGGCACTTGGTATCATTTGAAAGCATATATCATCCAAATATAAGGGACATTCTCCTCATTTTCTGTGGATAATCTGATATTTTGAAGAATAAACAGTAACTTTATTCCAGTTTTCATGGTTGCAGATGTCAAAGGTAGATGGACACTGTTTAGTTGGTCTATCCCATCCTTTAAAAAGAAACTAGTTAGAATGTGTTCTGTTGTTCAGATACTAAATATCATTCACTCAATATATTGTTGAACATCTAATCCATCCATTCATTTGTGTTTTGCATTTCCTTATTTTATTTTAAATCTCCTGTTTTCATCCTGCAGCTTTACACAATCTTACCTCTCTAACTGGTTATCCCACAGTGTTGCCAGCATTCAAAATAGCACAAGTACTCAACATAAAAGTAACTTGTAATCCCCACTCTGTGGGAATTGGTACTTGGTGTTCCCATTAACACAGTTGGACGTTATACATTTAACTCTTATGTCCGTTTAAATGAGGGTATATATGCAGTATGCACAGAAATTGACTCTTAAATCAGGTATCATGATTTTTGAGCTTTTAGAATTGACTGCTTTTTAGATTGTGTCTTTTGACTGGATAGATATTACTGCTGTGAAATAGATCACTTTGTTACATTGTTCATATTCTGGTGCCTGTATTATGAAACATGAGTTTTACCTGGGAAAGATACGACCACACATTTATTTCCTTCCTTTTATGGTACAGGCAATTGTGTGAATTTAAATAGCAAGTTGATTGTTTATATGGTCATAGCCTAAATGATCGCAATTAGTGCTTTTTTGTTACCATTGTTCTCATATATTGCTTATGCCCTAAAATTGCTCAGATATTTCTGGCAGTGAATTTAATGATGCCCCCTCCTCCCTATCTAATTTCTTAGGAGAAGATAAAAGGTATAAACACAAGTATAACTGTGCTTAACAATGTTGAGAATGCTTTAGAATCAAATAGTAGTAACTTTTCTCTATGCTGGAGCCATATTGAATTCTAGACATTTTTGATCCTCTTTTTCTTTTCTTTTTAAAAATCTCTTCAAATTCTTCCATTTATTCCTCTAGGAGATCCCTTTTGTAAGCAGTTTTAAACTCTAAAAGCAGCAAGCAACTTTGGTAACTGGGGCTATTGTTTTATATGCCCAGCAGGTATTTATTGAGCAACTACATACCTATCATGGCTAGGTGTTGATGTTGTACCATTGGGCTAACAGAAAAAGATCACCTCTGCATTAGTGGAGCTAATAGGAAAGTAGTTTTACATTACAGCAAAAGGAAAAAAGTATAGGGGAGGGTAATCTCGAGAATATGGAGCTCCAATATGTAAAAGTAGAGGAAATTCATTTTAATGTAATAATGGATTATATTAACACTTCCAAGAAATGAAGAAAAGACATTAACATTTATTGATTAGTTATTATTTACCAGGGATCATATTAGGTTTTACCAAGTATTTTAATAGTTGCAAAACTTTCAGTATATTAGCCTATGCTTCTGATACATCCATATGTGAAGAGAGTTTTGACACATTGACACATCACCGTACTTTTGTGATCTAGACATTTTCCCCGCACCGTTGAAGATGCTTTCATGAAGGTGAACATATTGCTGGCTGTTAATATCTAGCATTCTTTAAATAAGTAAAATAAAATAAAAAGATGAACATCTGATTATACCGTATTTCATAAAGGTTCATTTTCAGTTAATTAGAGTTAGATAAAGGGGAAAAATTAACCATGTAGACTCCCATTTCTGTCTTAGTGATGTGTTTGTACATGGTTGTTTGGGTGTGGAATGTTGTGTGTATATAAAGTATATTTATGCTAATGATTTTCACTGGAGAAGACAGCACAAATTATTCTGAGAATATTCTTAAATGAAATAAACTTTCTAAACTTCAGTTTCAGATTGTCTTACCTAATAATGTCTCTATGATTCATATAAGAGATTCTCCTCTGTTCTAAGTTCATTGAGCCTTACTCTTTAAACTTTCATACGATGCCCTACAACCTTTAGGAAACATTTTTGTTTATTTGTTTTGTCTTAAGAATGTGGTTGATGAGATCACATAAACCAGATTGGGCTCAGGGAGGCAGGTACTCTTTACTTTTGATAGCTATAAATAAGTTGCATACCTTAATCTCTTTGAATTTTATTTCTATATTCAATATGCAATGGTAATGCAAGGAATTAATACATGTGTTGGTTTGAGATAATGCTTATTTGGGAGTAGTTTGGGATATGAAGGGGTTCAGAGTATGGTACACCAAAATATGCTACTTTGGTATTATATTGATTATTTTGAGCTAAAGGCACCTGAGAAATTGCAGATTCAGGAGGGTCTGTATGACCTTCCCACTTTTTAACTAAAAGCAGATTATAAAGTTTCCCATGAAGAAATTGCATTTCTATATCAGGAGGAGAAGAACATTCTTATCACTAAGACTAGAGTCCCAAACCAAAATGGATCTGTACAAATAATAGTATTAAAATAACTATTATTTATATTTGTTTCCCCCATGTATTTCCTAGTCATCATCCCATAATTTATTAATGCCCCTACCCTAAGCTCTTCTGTCATGTCACATCCCCACAGTTTATCATTCTTTGGTAAAAAAGGGTGTATAATCTTTAGGATCTAACAGTTTCATTGGGTTTTCATTTTCCTTTTGAAGACACCAATGTGCACATAAAAATATTTAGTAAGTTTTGGATTTTTTTTTTGTTAATAGGGTTTATGTCAATTTAACTCTTAGGCCCACTTACAGAACCTAGGAAGGAAAAAAAATTTTTTTCCTCTTGTACAACTACATTTTGACGAGCTCTGGAAACTCCTTGCTCCTTCACAGTAAAGTTATGTTGAATTTTCTTATATACTAACCATAATCTTTCCAATTTTATTTTTCTCCCATACCTTCCCTGCTGGGCATGTTTCCCAAGGACTTCTTGTGTTTCTTGGCTCTTCCCTCTACAGAAAGGTTTTCCTTCCTCTAAACCTAACAGTTCCTTCTCATTTGTCGTCTTGCTCAAAAATCCCATCTTCAAGGAATTCTTTCACAGCCTTCTGGACTCTCATAGTGCCACATTCATATCTTTATCTATATCTATATAACTATCTCATTTTTGGTATTGTTTATCAGGCATCCTTTTGAGCCTCCTGGTGAAACCTCTGAGGTCTGGGTTTATGTCCAACATAGTGATTGGAGAGCTCCAATAATACCAAGAGGCGTGTTGAAGGGAAAAATGAGGCCAGCCTACATTTTATTCACTCATTTTTGCCATAGTGTTATTTTTTTCCTAATATCTTTTGTATTGGAATGACTGATTTGATACATTCCGAGGAATTCACTTTAGTATTAAACTCTATTTCTATTATCAACTTTAGTTTATATATCGTTTTGATAAACCTCTTGCAGAGGGTTAATGTTAGCATTGTACTGTTATTGAGATGTAATGATTTGTTTTTCCCAATTACTTACTTTTTATTTTATTTTTTTAATAATTAAAAGTTTAACTGCCCAGCAGATGGCTGAGTTTGTTTTTGTGGTGTAAATGAGGCTCTGTTTGTTTCTGTATTGTAAAATGACACTCTCTGCTAATTTTAGATTTTTTTTTTTTTATGCTTTGCTACCTAGTGTCATGAACAACAGACAGAAGATGCACTTAGAATACACAGATGCCAACTTGCTCCTTGCTTAGGTTACCTGGCTTTGCTTGTGTCTGTTCCAGGTTGGGGATAAGCCTGAATCTACTTGATCTACATTTAACTCATTAATACAAGCCTGAAATCTGCTGAATCTTGCAGACTGTGCTTAGAAAAATCAGAAAATATAAAAATTATTTGAAATAAAGAATTCTGCATAAGGAACTCAATAAGCCAATGAAAATTGTTGCATCTTGCCCCAAATGAGTCAGATCTAACATTTGAAAGACTGACTTTTGTCTCTTGTCTGTATGCAGTCTGTACATGACAAGGGGAACCCTTGACATAGTTTATAAAGGCTCTGACTGTGGTTCTTCCTTTAGCTGCATGTTACTACGTACTTTCATGGATTTGTAGAATTTTATACGTGGGAGAATAATGAAAGAATATAGTCTAGACCTTACTTTTTAAAAATTTAAATGAATGGGGCTACTTAAAGACTAACAGAACAGGGACTTAACCCCTTGCCCGTGTGATTCCAAAGGCTCCAATCTTGATCCATAACTGCTTCAAAACCATGGCAGAGTCAGATACACCATTTTATAGTCAGCTGCCCCATTACCAATCACACAGAAAATGAGAAGGATTTTTATACACTCTGCAACTATTTCTACTCTTGTATTTTAGTCTCTTTAATAATTTATTTATTTTAATTATTTATTTTAATCAACAAGTATCTATTAAATACTTTTTAAATGTACATGTATTTTAGACTCTATGGAGAAAAAAATGCACAGAGTCTAATTTCTGACTTTAAAATGTCTGCAGTCTTATTGGATTGTCTATATGCATACATGCAAATAAGCATAATAAAATGCAACATGTGAATAGTGTAAAATTAGTTGATTGAAAGTCTGAGGGGTGGAGGTATACCTCAGTGGTAGAGAGTGTGCTTAGCATGCACAGAGTCCTGAGTTCAATCCCCAGTACCTCCATTAAAAATAAATAAATAAAAATAAAAAAGAAAAGTCTCTGTCATTTGGAATATGAGAGTGAATTACCTTTATTTTCTAATCACTAACTTCCTCCTTGGTTTTATGTACTGACTCCCTCTTTTGCAACAGCTCTTTTAGTGGTATTTTGCTTGGATTTCATAGATTGTTAGCTGCTTTGGGTTAGTAAAAGGTGCAGTTGAAAATTTCAAGGTCCATTCATGTTTCCTCTCCTCCTCCTTCCTGACTGCAGGCTAGTGTTGTAGCTTCAATCATTTGAGTGGAGGATGTGGGGGAAAAGGGACTTGGGCTCAACCTTAGAAAGCATTTGTCCCTTGCCTTCTCTTCTATGTTAAGGGAGTAAAAACAAGAAAAGAGCAAACATCTTCTTAGGTAACTGTGGCAAGGATGAGTTCTTTTCCTTTGCTATCCAGAACTAATGCCCAGAGGGTTGTCTACAACCCAGGTGAAAATGAGAGGCAACACCAAACCTGTCCCTGTGAAAAAGAGCTCACATCTACTCAATTCCCTTCAGAATTTGCAAGACCTGTTAGGAGAGACCAGGCACCACTTCTGGCTAATCTGGTGCATCCCCCCTGGTCCTTGGGTCTGTCTAAAAGATTCCAGTGTCAATCCCAGCCTCCTCCTAGAATAACTCCCATACACGGAGGCACACACAGAAGCAATCTTTCTTACTCTGCAGGAACCAGAAACAAAAGTCAGGCAGCAGCCTTCACTGCTGCCTCCTTGTGAGTCCTTCACTTTGTCAAGTCACTCGCTCTCATTTTCCCTATTCTTTGGCTACATGAGGAGGCAAGACAGGACCACTGCCTACTCAGACATCTACTGAGAACCAGAGAGGTATCTTTTTGTAAGCCCCCCAAATTCCTTTGAGTGATTATCTCAAACACCCTCCCTCCAATACTTTGAATTTAGAGGGGAAGCAACCCATTCCTTTCCCCAAAAGGCATTTTCCTGTCTCTTTTACTCCTCTGTCAGCTGGCATAGGGAGAGGGACAGGGCATAGGGTGGTATATGCTAGAGTAGGTTCTCCGATCTGTCACCTCACAGCAAGACTTCTGTGGCTGTCCCTCAGGATTAGTGAGTCTTGGAACTTACAAAGGTGTAGCACTTTGTGCTTTTAATTTCTCAGCTGTAGACTTTAGCTGAAAGTATTGAAAAAAAAAAAAGACTCCCCAAATTCCAGTCAACATCCCAATAATAAAAATGTTAAGGAGATTCTTGAATTTTTTTTTCTTTTGAGAATAAGCCATACTTCCTATTAGAAAGTCATTCTGAAATAAAAGAAGATGAATTTAAGGTGATTCATGATTACTGATATATAGTTAACAAGGTACACAAGTAAATGTAGTTAAATGAAGTTAAATAAGTAAATACATACACACAATATGACAAGTAAGAGTAAGAAAAATAGTAGTTCTCTCTATAGCCATAGAAATATAAATACATACATACAATGATTTTAATATTTAGAATGTATATAAATTTCATACAGCTGTTGCAATTATATAATCTTGGAAAAATCTGGAAATATAGTTACTAAATCACTATTAATACCTACCTATAGTGAAGATTGCTAAGGAAGAGGTAGGATTTGCGGACTTGTTTTATTCAGTTTTTTTTTCTTTTATTGAAGTGTGGTTGATTTACAATGTTAGTTTCAAGTGTACAGCAAAGCAATTCAGTTTTATGTATACATAATATATATTCTTTACCATTATGTTACTGGAAGATATTGAATATAGTTCCCTGTGCTATACAGTAAGTCCTTGTTGTTTATAGTAATATGTATCTGTACCAAAGGGGAAAGCATGGGGGAGGGATAAATTAGGCATTTAGGATTAACAAATATTCATTCAGTATTTCATAATATACATGGTAATTTTTACTTCACTTTCTGACCTTTATGTTTTTTAAGCTAAAATATCTTTGGAATGATAACATTTTTGCCAAGGAAAATGCCAGGATTCAGGCTCTATTTTTGGCACTTCCTGTGGCTGTGTGCAGACCCTGAAGACCAGTGGATGGCAAGCTGAGGAGGCAGAGAGATATGGATCTTGAGAAATTAGCGGAATTCATTCTGAGGACATGTGGGGAGACATCAGGGATCGTCAGCAGAAGTGGGGGACTCAAAATGGGAATCTGGGAGACAACTGTAATTTGGACATGCTGACTTTGGGCTGCCTGTGGAATGCGGTGTAAGCCTCTGAAAGAGCAAACCAACAATGTGACTGGTCAGGCTTGGCCATAGGCTTAGGAGTTACCATGCATGAGTGCCTTTGTGGTGAATGAGGAAAGCAAGGAGAAGCTAGGTAAAGGCAAGAAAAAAAAAAGTGTCAGTGAATGCTAATATTTGCATGAGAAATGAGGACTTAACTAATGGTTAAATACCAGACACACTAGTGAGAAAACATATAGATGGGGAAATGAGCCAAGGAGATGATGTTGGAGGCAAACAAAGTAGTCTACACCTTTACTTTCTTGGATAATTAATGTGTTCTTCTAGTGTTTTACGATTCATACTTAATAATGTTGTAGTAAGTTTGTTTTCGGACATTTTAAAATGAATTAATGTAGTTTTATCACATATTTTATAATACTGTTTGTGGCTCTCTAGCTCTCTGCAGCATATCCTTTCCCCTCCAACCACTGTTAAAAACTTCTCCTATTGTCTTCTGTAGTCTATATTGGAAGAAATAGAGGTTCAGCTATCTAACAGCTATACAGAGCAATTTAAGTGTTATTTTGTTAAATAGATTTTGTCTTTCACTTCATTAACAGTGACCTCACCCTCCAGACCCATCTTACTGGGAAGGGCTAAGCTCTGAAATTCTATTGTTGCAAAATAATGCTTGCTTTTTAGAGAAAAACCCTATGAAACTGATTCAAATTAATTTCATTTATCTCTACTCTCTCATCATAGCAGCAAATAATAAATTATTAACATAGCAAATACACTAAATACAACCAAATTAGGCAGAGGAATTGACTAAAAAGTACATGAAGTTTGCTGTTGCTTCTATAAATCTGAATTTTTAATCTTCAATCATGGAAAATTCTGAGTCTGTCTTAAAATACTCCCAAATTATCCTGAAATTCATATTAAATTAATACTTAATGTGGACAAATTTGTATCCTTCAGCTTCTTTCTCACATTGATTCCTCTATTTCCTTCCACCCAATATCAATATAGTCATAATTTCATGGAGAGTCAGATGGATTTGTCATAAGAATATCTGAACTTGTGTCTATATGGGCACTAAGGAGATAATTTTAAGCAAGTCATTTTATTTTACTTCTGAAAATCTGTTCTTATCTCTACAACTAGAAATTGTGGTCCCTACTTCGCAGAGCTTGAAACAGTTATAAATTAAATATCACATGCAAAATACTTAAGAATTATATAAACATAGTTCTCATCAATTTTAAAGACACATGAATTCTCATGAGATTTTTAAGAAGATCCACCTTTTCTTCTCTCCTTCCCTTCCTTCCTCTCCCTCCCTCCCCCCTCTTCCTCCCTTTCTCTTTCTCTTTTTTTTTTGGCTTTTGTTTACTTTATAATCAGATAGTTCAGCTTTAAGTGCAAATACAGGTTTCATGTTTGAAGCCATTTGAGATAAGTTTTTCTCCATAATTTTGAGGTATGAATTTGCATGTATGTGAACGGCTTCCTTTATTAGAAATTTGTAAAACTCTATGACTTGTAGTTGCTGTGCTGGGTGCTGAGTAACAGCAGGATATATAATCAGACAGAGCTTTATTTGGTAGTCTGCTTTACAAGCTTCATTATAGAAACAGTCATTGCTGTCAAAACCCTACCCACACTGAAAAGCTGCATTAACACATGGAGTTATTTCTAAGTTATATGAAATAGGTTTTATTTCATGAAAAATGCAGGTACCCTCCCTGGAGAGGGAAAGGGGCACTAGAAACACGATGAATGTTTTCTCACTTTGAACTTTTTTTTATTCTACCGCAGGGTGAATAGACTATGGCTGGTAGGTCTAATCAGGCCCTTTGTCTGTTTGGAAAAGAGTCCTTGTTGGAACAGGCCATGTTCATTCATTGACCTATCTGTCATCTATGGCTGGTTTTGTGCTACAAAGGCAAAACTGAGTAATTTTAGGGGAAAAAAAAATCCTCAAAGCTGAAAATATTTACTATCTAGCCCTTTATAGAAAAAGTCTATAGAAAAAAAGTCTCCCTATCAATGTCCCCAGAGTCCTGTCTTTTCAACAAGTAAGCAACATGTTACAGTTGGCTCTGTTTTCTCTACAGTTAACTGTTCTTTGCTTTCCTGTTCTTCTAATAGAATCTACCCTGACATTGCAGGTGACGAAACTTCCGGAAATGACCTTGTGAGTTCTTTGTCTCTCTGAGTTCCTTTGGCCCACAGCATTTATACAAAAATGAAGAGGTTTCCTGTGCTGATGTGAAATGGTAATGTTACCCCTAAAAGGGCAAGGGAAAAGATCCCACTTCTTGTCACACAGGAAAGATAAGAATTCAGATGGGAGACCAAGTGTCATGTAGCTAAGGATTTTAAAGGATTTATTAGCAAAGAGAAAGCATACTTCCAAGAACAAGTAGGTGGGCTGATCCAAGGGCAATGGTCTTAGTTTGTCCTTTCTCTTATACCTTCACTTAGAGGTGGTCTCTTGATTAATTGATGGCTCTGCCCTTGGAGTGCTTAATCGTTTGTCCCCTTTACACATATCCTTACCGATGATGCACACAGAAAAACCCATGGGGGTACTTAACACCACAATGTTAATTATATTATAATAACATTGGGTCCTATTTGGTTAGATCCTTGTTGCTACTGCGCAGTTGCAGCTGTCAGGTTCTAACCAGTTTCTTGCTGACAATCTTTTAGAGGAAGTAAAGTCCGTTCATACTGGAGGTGGGCATACCACCATCTTCCAGACCATCCTTCCTGTCCTTTACCTATCTGTCTGGTGCCCCCACTTATCTAACTACACAACAGTGACTGGCTCAGACTCTGAACTCTTAGGTTTTAAAATTTCTCTTCAGATTTTTTTTCCCCCAAAGCAGCAGTATTTGATCAGAAAATCCCCTCACTAATTCAGCAGACTGGGTGTTGTAGTGGAGTCTAACCAGGAAGCCAGAGCTACCTAAGGTTGAAAACTGGCAGGAGCTCTCTGACAACCTCTGCTGCAGCAATGCCATGGTCTAGCCTGGGCCCTCAGACGGCATGCTGCAGGCTACAGGCCCTTTGGGTGTTCACACGTCAGCAGAGCTTGGACACTGTCCAGCAGGCTTCTCTTGTTCTCCCCAAGTTCTGTTAACTACAGCACATGCTGCTTCTTCCCTGTCCAATTATGTCATCTCCATAGCCTTGTCTATAGCTGCACTGTCACCTGCCTATGAATTTAGGTGGTGACGTTTTAAAGTGGAAAGAATATTGGGCAAGAGTTAGGTAAAGACAAATCCAAACACACTGCACTTTACCACCAGAGTGACTAACAAAATTTGATTTCCCTTTCTAGGCTTCAGAGTCATTATCATGGATTTAAGAATCACTTAATAATAGTGGTCGTTTGTTGGTCCTATTAATCAGTAAACAATACACAAATATTTATCTTTTTTCCTTGCGACATTCTTTAGTATTGTGTTGAGCAGCTTTTAGTGGAAAAGACACTTAAAAAGTAACTCTAGGTTATGTTGCTGGTTACCAAGAGAGCTGGAATAAATGCCAGCTCCTCTTGACTCTAGAATTCCTACTTTTCACCCAGTAATCTATCCAGTCTACATGTAAAAAGTGACCCTAGAGCAACATGATCAGAGTTCTGAAACTGCTAGGAGACCCTGAATCTGACTGTACTTGCAAGTGCTGACTCAATCTAACTGAAATATGTTTGACATAATAAATAAATAAACTGGGTCTTTAAACTGTGGATTAAGTCTCAGTAAACCGAACTCAGGCAATTACAAAATATTCACAATAGTTTAAAACACTAGTTACTAGAATATAGAGTAATACAAATGTTCAACCAGTAGAAGAGTAAATGATACAATTTAAAAAAATGTGTTGTAAGCCAATGATAATTTAATTAACTAAGACTTGCCTTTTCCACTACTGGGAATTAGTATTTTAATTTTCTACATAGACATGGTTAGGTAAAGATACAAATTACCACTTGATGTATAACCCCATATCATCGATAGATCCCTGTCTGATTTGCTCTAATGATCAATGCTTTTCATAAGGATGAGTTCCTAGAGATGATGTTAGATATGAAGTTCCAGACCTATTAAACTAGTTTACCATTTACCTTGGCTTTGAACTTTCACTTAAATGTTGTTGTTTGCAATTGTCCCCAAATTTTTGTTTTACTCAGTCTATGTGTAAGAGAGATTGCACAGGGAAAGTATTGTAGAACAGCGAAGAAAGACTGCTTCTTGAAATTTTATTTTAATTTATTAACTTATTTTCACAAGATTGTCAACTTACTGTGCAATGCTTTTCACTCTTAAGTATGCATGAGGTTCTCATTTGGTAAATCTGGAACGGAGCCTGGGAATTTTAGGTTTTAACAAACATCCAGATGGCAGCAGGTGGGGCATTGGACCATACCTGGGTAACATTTAATTGATTGCTGTATCATTTATATCCTACAGTGTAGTACAGTGTTGGGTATTTAGTAAGAAGTAAATTGAGTAGGTAATCAAAAGTGCTAATGGAAACAAGGCAGTGTGAGATATTAATTCATTCACCCAGTGATTAATTATTGTAGCACTCAATGAGTAACTGTCAAGTACTGGGTATTACAGCATTATGTGTGTGTGTGTTTGTGCGTGTGGGTATGGGTACTAACTACAGAAAGGCACTTTTTATATTATACTTCATTCTTCCAAAGAGCATGAAGTCTACTGGGGGAACTGGGCAGGTAAAAACATCATTTCCAGATAATATTTAGGTTACTGACATTTGTTAGTAATGTGATAAGTGCACAGAGAAGTGATACCAATAAAAAATTACAAAAATAATGTTTTGCTGGTTATATAATTTTTATACTTAATGTGTTATGTGAAACTTGGTAAATTGTAAGAGGCAACAAATATTCAAATTATAATGTTTATAAGTCTCTTCCCCTTTATAGAGATATTTAGGTCTCCCCAGTCCCATTCAGTATGTTGACTGGATGCCTCAACTCATCTCCCTTTCCCCAAAGGGTAGCAAATTGGATCTCTCTGATTTCCTGTAAAAGGAAGCATGTGTCACCCAATCTCTGTGGCATGAAATCTGCATTATCTGGGGCTATATACTAATGGCATCCTATCGGGATTGTTAGAATCTTTTCCTTTGAGTTGTAGTAGCTCTTCCTTAATTGGTGGAGCTGCTAGAAGTAACAAAGACGCCTGTCCTGAGATGCCGGAGCAGAATTTGTCCCTTTAACAAGCATGTAGAACCCATCCTGTAGTAAGGTGGTCCTTAAAACTTGCCTCACTGTGCCCTTGTAATTTAAACTACTATATGTACACCTTACCTATACTCAGAATGGGCATCATGAACTTTTTTTTCTGGAATCTCAATAACATGCAAACTTTACATGACAGTGGACAGATGAACTTGCATAAGTTTCATAGAAAGTACAGTGTATCAGAAATTTCAGTGATAAATGGGAGTTTTGGTTGACAAATAGTTCAGCATCTATTTTTTTCATTTGAGAAGTAGTATTGTTTGTGCAGCATATAAATGATACACAACAGTGAGAAGCAAAAGGAAGAAACTTGAATCTTCTGCATGTTAATCTAAAGGCTCATATAGACTGGACTAGTGGAAACATACCCAGCTTGACATTTTCCACACAATATGTCTAGTTCTGAAATTACTACTTGATTTCATGTTCTGTGTATCTCTGTGTAAGAAAATAGGGACAGCAAAAAATAAACTTGGTTATCTTGGCAGTCAGTACCCGGAATTTTGCATTTGATGAGTGCTAAGCAGATAGAAACAGAGTTGAATATAGCAGACATAATGGTCTATTTTGAAAAACATCAGTCTTTTGTATCCCAGCTCCTAAAAATAAGTCACATTAAATTATTCTTTGTCTCCACATACTTTCCATATAGATTCCACATTTTCAGACACTTTATGGCTAGAAGATTTTAGAAGCACTTAATAGGAATATGTTGTAAAAATAAAACAAAATCCCAATAAAGGGAAATGGTCAGAGCTTGTCCAAAGCACCACCGGTAGCATTAGCAGTGGTTTCACAGTAGCATCATGAAGTCGACGTGGATCTGCCATCTGAGTCTCCTGCTTGGAAGGGCTGTCCCAGTTCAGGCATGCTCCATTTCAAACTTTAACTAAATGTATTAAAATGTGTGTGTGTATATATGTTTGTGTGTGTGTATATTTATACATACATATATATATATATATGTATGATGCCTCTCAAAGCAGATCGCACCTTAGTGTTGCCTTTTTGAAGGAGTTTAAAAATGTCTTAAGAACGGGTGATGCCTGTTGGGAATTTATGGTTATTACTCACAGGCTTTATTGCTCAGCCTGCATTCACAATGAGTGTCCACATCACATCTGCTGGAGAGCATCCGGAGGCAGGCTCCTTGCTTCAAGCTGTTTGGATAATAATTTATCCCGGAGTCCGACTCCATTGTTCTGCATGTACTGCATAGAACTTCTCTGGCCTATCAAACATATTTACTGATAGGAGAAAACTGTGTCTTTATGAGTGTTTCTGTAATGAAATAGGATGTGGGAAGTCACTGGCAGTTTCAGTTTGAGAGGCGCTTTTCAGGGGGAGAAAAATGGGAGTGTTTTTTATGAACATGAAATAAAACTCTAAAAACAGATGAGATGTTCTAATTTCTGCTGGTAGATACTACATAGTTGCATTGTCTTTTGGGAATGTGGAAGGCACTGCAGATTCCTTCTTGTTGCCAGAAGTGTTCACAGTTAGGAGACATGAGCGTTATGCACCTTCTCTTTCCTGTTCTCACAATCTGGACAGTGACTACCCTCACGGGTATTAAGACACCCTCTGTTTTGGGATTAACAGATACATACTATTACATACAGAATAGATAATAAGGACCTACTATATAACACAGGGAACAATATCCAATATCTTGCAATAACCTATAATGGGAAAGAAGTTGAAAAAGAATATATATACACACACGCACACATGCACACACATACATGTAGGTATAACTGAATCACTTTGCTGTATACCCAAAACTAACACAACATAGCAAATCAACTATATACCTAAAAAAAAAGACCTCCTCTGTGGTTGATACTGAAGGGTGTTGGTAATTGGTCTAGTGATAGGTTCTTTGTCCCTCCTCTATCTCAAGCCTTACCTTCCAGTGACACCAACCCAAGGAGAACTGGGTCTTAAGTTTAGCAAAGTTGCCAAACTAACTCTCCATCTCTGGAGCACTGGACTGCAATAAAGGCTATTACCTTGTTAGCCATGTACCATATCATTTTGCTGCTTGCTAATACTTTGCTCTTTTTTTTTTCTCTTTTAATTTGCATTTAGAAGAGCTAGCACCCTTACTTGGCAAAGCTGACTGCTGATGTAGCTAACGAAAGTACTGTGTCATCACTTGAATCTCAAAAATTACAAGGAATTGAAAAGCTAACATATATATTTTTTTTCCTAAGCCAGAACCCATTTTAATTTTGTCAAAATTGTGAAAAAGAGTTATCCCAACATGAACTGGGTCATAGCATTTCAAATTTATGTTGAAAGGCCACATTTGAAATCTACGGGAGGTGGGAAGGCGTTGATTGAGAATAAGGACTGTAAACAGGCAGTAAGAAATAGAGTGACATTTGGGATATTCTGTGATGAGAGAAAGCTTAATATTTTGTTTAGTTTAAAATTGGAAGAAATTAGTTCAGATAGATACAGATCTTATATAAAGGATGTTACGGAAGCCAGACCTCTCAATATACTAGCTAAAAATGGATATGGTTATTAAACTGTCTTAATTAAGGATATGTTCTTTGTGGAATAATAGGTTTGTTAATAGTGATTTGACATAGTTCTTCCTTTCAAGGAGATTATAGTGTAATTGAATATAGTTATCCACGTTTTTTCATGTTCCGAAATATGTGCATCCTTTCTCTGCAATTTTAACATTGTGACTGTGCTCGTCTAAATGTGTCTGTATATTCAGTCAAGGTTATGAAACGCCTTTCTAGCATTTATAGAAACATTAAAATATTCTACTCAGGCTTTGGAGGTGCTCTTTCCATCCAGATCTCTTAGCACTAACCTTATTCTACCCCACCCCACCCCTATAATACTGTCTTCTGGTTTATCAGTCATTCCCAAAAAGTGAAGTATTTTGGACATTGAAGCTAAGTTTGAGGATGTTTACAGGATGAGATAGTTAGTTACTGACATAGTTATAGTAATGAGAAAGGACTGGTTTTAAAGCTCTAGTCAGTCACTTGACCCTGAATAAACTGTTTAAATTCCTTATTTCCTTTACTTTTAAACTGACATGCCCACTTCATACGTTTTTGTGAGGATTAAATAAGATTGTTGTGAAGAGCCTGGCCCATAGTTAGTTCACAATAAGTAGTAGCCCTTACTGTGACAAAATGGTCTCTAAAACAGTTTTCTGTTCTAATTATAGCAAGCCAAGGTAGCAGTCTAGGTCCAATCAGGATATGGAAACCATACAGTAGGTTAAAGAAAAGTAGTTTAGTAGAAGGAATTACTGATAAATGTAACCTTAAGATACAAAGAAATTTGATATGGTACGTTAGGCTGAGGGAGAGTACCTAAGGAAAACTAGCACCTCTAAGACCTCCCTGGAGAAGACGTGGTTTGGCTACTAGATAACAGAGATGATAAGTGGTTTGGCCAATCCAGAACTGGTCTTGAGCTGCTGTGCAAATCACAGGCAACCATCCATAGTGCAAGCAAGGAGCAGGTGATCAGTAACAAGTGGCTGGCCATGCAGTGGGAGGCCAAGTGTTCATGGGGACAGAAGGCTTTCAGATTCTGTTCTTGGAAGGATTGATTACTTGGCAGGACACAGATGTCACTGTGTGGGCTACACAGGGCTTGTCAGAAGAGTCCAAGTTGTCTGCAGAAAGGTTATCACCAGTCAGAGGTTGTAAGTTCAAAGGACCTCATCCTGGGCTTATGGATGCTGGGTAGTACCTAACCAGACGTCCTCATTCCCACTCTGCTGACGCTCCTAGATTGTGCTGCGAACAGCAGAAAGCTTCTCCTTCCTGCAGTATCCCCTCATTGCCCTCTACTGAGAAAGCTTAACACAGTATTCACTTTAAAGGAGAAATGCTTAAACAAATTCTGTTGTTTATCACATTGAAGGGTGCATCTGGAATAAATTGATAACTGACGCAGCAGATACACTTAACAAATACAGAGATAATCTTAGAAATCATAACACTGTAAAAATATGTTCAAATACTGTGTTCTGCTCTATAGCTCTTTCAGTTCCAATTTTTTTTGTGTGAAAAATTGGCTTATAGGTGTAAGGTAACTTTATTTAGTTCATAATTTAAATGTGAATATCTGTTAGTGTCATGATAGCTCTGCATATGCTGGAAAATAACTTAATGAATTACAAAATAGAACATCAAAGAGATCCTATGGTCTGTTGAATCAAAAATCCAGTTTTTGAAAACTGCCTAAACATAATTTAGCTATCCAATGTCCGTTTAAAATTTGCACAATACTCCATAATGACTTTTTAAAACTGCATGTAAATAATGACCCATTTAATGTTTTGCAGAGAAATATTTTAAAGTATTTTATATTACTTTCATATATTTTAAGAGTCCTCATTTTTTTCTTCATTACTAAAAATGTTTCTCATAGAAAATAATAAAACAAAAATTACTATGCTGAACATGATGCTAGGGGGAAGCTAAGAATTCTTGAAAGTGTAAGATTAGTTGAACTGCTGAGAATTACTATACTATGACTAAGTTAAATAGTATTAGAATGAATCAAACTGGTTATCAGGTCAGCTTTGATTCACAGATTTACAACTAACCACTTTTAATCATAAGCAACACAACCTGTCATTCCTCTTTTATTTTTCTCTGATGCTTTTTCAACAATTGATTCTTTATCATATGCCAGATTTGCTGAGTACTTTATATTTCCATCACACTCCTTTTTATTACAAAGCAAGGTATTATAACAATTTCACAGATGAGGAAAGTGAAGAGGAGTTGAAAATGTACATTTATAGCACCTTTATTCATGATTGCCAAATCTTGGCAGCAACCAAGATGTCTTTCAGCAGCTATTTTGATAAATAAATTTGCTGCCCTCAGCTAATGGAATATTATTCAGCGCTAAAAAGAAAGGTGCTATGAAGCCATGAAAAGACATGGAGGAAACTTAAGTGCATATTACTAAGTGAAAGAAGCTAATGTAAAAAGGCTACATACTGTTTAATACCAATTGTATGGAATTCTGGAAAAGACAGAACTATAGAGATGATAAAAAGATGAGTAGTTGCCAAAGGTGCGTGGAGGGAGATGAATAGGGAATTTGAGAGCAGATACAATACTGTATAATATTATAATGATGAATATATGTTAATATACATTTGTCTAAATTCATAGAACATAAACATCAGGGGTTAAACATAATGTAATCTTTGGACTTTGGGTGTAATGATGCACTGATGTAATTTCATCCTTGGTAAATTATGGACCACTCTGTTGAGTGATGTTGATAATGGGGAAGGCTATGCATGTGTAGGGCAGGAGGTATATGGGAATTCTGTGTACTTTCCTGTGAACCCAAGACAGCTTTAAAACAAAATCTTTAAAAATCAAATAGAAAAATAGATGAGAAAAGAAAGGATACGTGTTCAACTACCATAACCAGGAACAGTGATCATGGAGGCAATTATCATTAAAACATAAGCCAATTTTTTGAAGGTAGGATAATGCTTAAAATACTAACATGATAATTTAAAGCTTGTTTTAGATTTATCACTAATATAGTTATATTGATTGTTTATGTAAATCTCCTTATAAACATTTTAATACACTGTTTATATTTGTTGAATGGTTTCTGTTTACGGTTTTCAAGACTAATTCACATAGTAGGAAATCACATGTACATATATATAGATATACACACATATACATAAAATCTGCAGCCTTGCTCGTCAAAATGGACCATTTGAACCAGCAGTATCAGTACCACCTGAGAATCTGTTAGAAGGACACATCTCATGCCCCAGCCCAAACCTACTGAAGCAGAATCTTCATTTCAGCAATAACAACAAATACTTTCATACACACAGAAAAGTTTGAGAAGTACTATTCTACAGTAGGTATGATTTTTAAACTATAATCAGCTATTGAAAGACCCAAGAAAGGTATCTCTCAGTGTTGTTTTAAAAATTGTATTTAAACCAAATATATTTTGTGAAAAAAAATGAAATCCTGAATATGTAATCACACAGTAGCAGTGTTTCTGTTGACAGTAAAATGTTTCTTATGTCAACATGAATCAAAATAGTCCAAACAGAGGCTGCCCTTGAAGAGTAATTTCTCTCCCTCTCTCCTTTTTTCTTTTTTTTTTTTTGTTTGGCTTTCAAATTTGTTTTTCTCATCTTTCCACATATTTTTGGTATTGTAGTGAAAAAAATATGATAATTACTGACTTAGGATAATTGGCTGAAGCTGACTGTGGGTTATTATCCCATCAGCATCCTAACCCTTGAAGTGGAAGGAAAGAGGAAAAAGAAAAAACACATTATGAGAGGGAAAAATCTTCTTTAATTTTGCTTTTGACTTGCCCTTTGAGTTTTTATATTCACACCTCCACTCTGGCCTCAGCAAAACAGCAGGTGCAGACTGCAGATGGATCCTATTGCAGTTGCAGACAGACACAGCTGCCACTGGTTACAGGAGTCTCGGTGTGAAAGATGGCCGGCAGCAAGCAGATCTGTGTCCTGGGGTGGCAGGGCAGAGGCTTTTCTGAACAGCGAGAATAGGTACAGGCTGTGCTATTTCCATCTGAGCACTCAATCAGGACCACTTTTCCAACATTATTTTGGAAGCTTAAATACTTTTTTTTTTCCCCCTGCAACTAGGTTAAGCACCTTTCTCCAAGTGAAAAAAAGAAAAAAGAAACCTTAAATACCTTAAATAAATATATATTATATTTATTACATATTTTTATCTATTTAAGTATTTATCTACATTATATACAATTTACCAAAATAACACAGATAAGTTACCCCCTCTCAAAACTGAAAATTTAAAATATATTAAGATAAATATGTTAATTTTTTTCTCAGTTTTGCTATCAGAAATAGGGGATATAGTTAAGCTTTTGTGAAGGTTTTTAGTATTAGTGAAAGGTTTCTTACATGAAGTTATTAAAGCATGTAATGTTCTGCCAGTTCAAAGTGCGTATGTGAGAGAGAGAGAGAATGGGGCATAGTTTTAATATCTGAATGAGACATGAATATGTTTTGATATGTACAATGGTCCAGGAGATAATAGTCTATATTTAAATGCTTATATCAACATTAATATTTTCATTTTTAAATGATTTTACATCAGCTTATGAATATGCATGTGTTATCTGACAATGAATATGTGTATGCATTAGTGAATGTACAGTTAATACACATGTTTTATACATGTATACATATGTATGTGCATATTCTGAGATGTGATGACAGTATACTATGAATAATACAATTGTATAGAAAAATGTATGTGTTCATTTTTTTGTAGATAGATATAAATAGATTAGAAGAGGCCTAATATTTTATACATTGAAATTTCTCTTAAATATTTATAACAATATTTCTGATTAAAGATTGTTTTATTAACATATACAAAAAATTCAGCATTATCAATAATAAACTACAAGTCAAAACAAACACCATTTTTTGTATAAAATTTTCAAAAAATTATAATGTTTAACATAAATACTCAATATATTGCTGATGGAAATATATGTATGGCATATACAGTAAAAGCCTTATATCATTTCTTTTGATTCACATTTTCTTCTTTTGTCAATTACATGTCATAATTTAATAATTACATCCTAACAAGCTCTGTGTACAAAGATATTTGCAGCTCTATGTGCAAACAAGCATTTTGATGTGAGTGATAATTTGGAGATAGCCTAAATATTCAGAAATAGAAATTATGGTACATGTGTAGGCATTTTAAAAGCTCCCTTGTTAGATAGAACATTTAAAGACAGGAAAATGCTCACAATATAATGTTAAATTAATTTAAAAAGAAAAGACACGAAACTAAAAGTACAATAGAAACCTAATTTTGACATCACATGTTCATTCAGTAACTAATGGGTGCCTACTTTTTGTTTGCTTTTGACAACCACTATCTAGGTGTTTGGATACAGGATATATTAGTGAGCACAATAGAAGCCACTGGTCCTCAGATAGCAGGTTTCAGCAGTAACAGGACTAGAAACAAAAGGTCCAAAACTTTTAATAGTAAAACTTTGATAATAACATTATAGGTGATTTTTACTTTCTTAATTGTAACTATCTCTGTCTTATAATCACCTGCATTAAGAATGAAATTACTTTTATGGTAACAATGCAATCACTTAAAATGCACAAAAATTATCAGAAAAATAATTATGCTACTAAAAGTGTTGCTTAACTAGTTCTGTACTCATTAATCTTAAAGATACCCATGATATTTAGTCCTTTTCAAATATTCAGCCATTCTCTCCAGACCTTAAACTTCAGACAATACTCAGATAATATTTTTTTTCACTTTCCCCTACTATATTCCAAAGGAGTGTAGTAGTCTCACTAATTTGTTCTAAAAAAAATCTTTCAATGAAAAGATAATTAGTTGAAATTAATATGCAAATATGAAGCTTTGGTCCTAGAATTCATTCCCCTGGACCCATTTAGCACTTCAGCTCTAAGTGATTATCCATCCATTGAGAGTAGTGCCTTGATATTGCATATCTAGTTTGAATTATCTTTGTAATATAACTCAATACTCATTTACCTGCAACTGTACAATCTATCTGTAATTTTGTCATTTAACCAAATCATTTTTTGTATTTGCATACGGCATTTTTTGAAAACATCATGTTGAATGGCTGCATAATGTTGTAGTCGTTCAAATGCTAAGTGGATAATTATTCTCATTTGCATCATGGCTATTATTATATTGAAATAACCTACATTATAAAACCTTTTGAAGAGTTACTAACCTCTCTCTACTGGATTATGCACGAGTGATTTTCAGATTTTGGCATATCTTCTCTTGGCATCTTTATGGCAGTGGTCCCAAGTACAGATACATAAAGAGACGAGATGACTAACGTAAATGAGGGAAGCCTGGAAAGAAGGTGGCCAAGAGTCATTTGCAGATTTCATGGCATAAGTATAAGGGACAGCCAGCATTCAGCCTTAGCTAATTTTGCCTATCAAGAGTAGTAGCCTAAATTTGCTGACATTTTTAATAAATTCTAAATCTAAATTTTTATTTTATTTATTTTCTGTAAGGTTATTTTATCTAAGTATTTATTTTATCTAAATTTAAATCTGGCAATTTCATAAATTCTAAATCTTAATCTTTAAATATAAAATTTCCAAAAAAAGAAAAAAATGCTAAATTGACTAAACATAGCACACCAGCCAACTGGATTTAATTTCCCATAGGGAAAGTTCAAGCTTATGAAACTTGCACTTTGTCACTTGCTACACCTTTCTTGAAATGGGCTTTTTTTGTTTTTGTTGTTTTTTATTTGTTTCTTTGTTTTTTTTTGTTTTTTTCATTTTTTATTGATTCATAATCATTTTACAGTGTTGTGTCAAATTCCAGTGTTAAGCACAATTTTTCAGTCATTCATGGACATATACACACTCATTGTCACATTTTTTTCTCTGTGATTTATCATAACATTTTGTGTATATTTCCCTGTGCTATACAGTGTAATCTTGTTTATCTATTCTACAATTTTGAAATCCCAGTCTATCCCTTCCCACCCTCCACCCCCCTGGTAACCACAAGTCTGTATTCTCTGTCCATGAGTCTATTTCTGTCCTGTATTTACGCTTTGTTTTTGTTTGTTTGTTTCTTTGTTTTTTAAGGTAGTAATAGAAAAACTTTTAAAGGAAGATTTAGAATTTCTGCATGTATATATATAGAAACACCCTTAGTCTGAATTGCTGTGAAGTTTGTTGAGATTTAGTTGATTCCATTTTGAGTTTATTATTTTACATATATGCTTGTTTTTAAAATTATTAGGTTTTTAAACTTTCACTGATAATAAATCAATATAAGTTGATAAATGTCATGGATAATCATTATGTGATTATAGGGAAATCAAATATATGTGCATACATCACACATCTGCTTGCTTTGATTCTTACACAGTGTATACTGTTAAACCTATAATCTAAACTTCCAAGAAAATGCAGTACATACCTGAAATTCAGAGTTCTAGGTATAATCGCAATGTTGTAGCATCTCTGATAGTAGACAGCGGGGAAATAAAGAACCAGAACAGAGGGAAGCTCTTTAATTCCAAATTGAGAATAAACAATAAACCAAGTCCTAGTGAGTGTAAACTCAACGTAGCAAATCATGAAAGAGGGTAATTACTGTAGAGTAATGTACAGAATAATATATATCAAGCAAACAGTTGAATCTAATAAATTTTAAAATCCTAGTAAAACACTGGACAAGAAATCATAGAGCATGTTAAGTACTGTCAGCTTGTGTGCCACAGCTGTCACCAGAAGACAGGGGTCAAATTCTGGGTAGGTGCAGAGGCAAAACACAAAAGTTAGAAGAATTCCATTTTATTAACAGTTTGAAGCAGTGTTCGATCATCTCAGCAGTCTCAAGGATGACACTTTATTTTTCTACACATCTAGATTCTATTCATGGATCACTCATGAAGGTTAAAGTGGTATCCATATTAATCTAGCAGGGATACCCTTGGCAAAGGACCACTGGTTACTTTATGGGGGAAGAGAAGGTATTGAGAGAGAGAATGCTAGACTAGAGGACCATCTAGCTGTAAGAATGAAAAGTGTCCCCTACTGAAAAGCCTTGATTCAAACACTGTAATACAATAATCTAGATAATTGTTTAATGAAGAGGAAGTATTGCTTGAGCTAAATATCGTGCTCCAAATATCATGTATGCTTTAAAATTGCATACACGACCTAGCTTATCAAAATTTATATTAAAATGATTGTTTATATAATGTAATAATAACAGTAACAATGATAACAGTAGTAACTAACTCTTTGGTAAGCCCCATGCAGGTAAATATATTGTGTATCTCAAAGAGTTGATTAATCTTTATGTCAGTTTATGAGATAGCTACTGTTACTACATTTATTTTCCATATATAGAAATACAGAATAAGGGGCTGTGCTGGGATTTGAACCTGATCTGTCTGATTCTGGAGGCAGTGATCTTAAACTCTTCGATTCTCACTATGGTTAGATATTTTGCCTGGTAGGCAGTGGAGTGTAATTTTAACTCATATTAATCCAGGTCTGTTACTCTTCAAATATAAAATCTTTGCTCTCTGCAGGCAGTCTTTTCTACAAATAAGAGGTCTGCAGGATGCAACTGATGACTTAAAATCCTGAAAATTTCCTCACTGTCTTCAAGACTGGGGATGTATATAAGCACTTGAGTATATATTTACCCTGTTTTAATTAACTAAACTAAAACTAACCAATCTATAGAGCATACTGCAGGAAATATTTCCTTTGCAGAAAACGGCTTTTGATCTTTTCTTGTGATGTATGTTTCTCAGAGCATCATTTACTGTGGGACTTTGTGGATGTTTTTTGTTACCTTGTTTTGTTAGTAGTTACTCGTCTCCTGCTTTGGGGAAGAAAAATAATTTTCCCTCTATTCTTTCTAGATTCTTAGCTGATATTTCCTGTAGTAAAAAATAGATTAATAGAAGAAAAACAAATACAAGGAGATAGCCATTAAACTGAGCAACTCCCGAAATGACCCAAGCCACCAGGTTAAATAAAATCTTAATACAAGATAAAATGTTGAGGGTGGGGGAGTCAGTTATGGGAGATTATCAGATGTAGTACGGTAAACAAGGGTATGGTTGTTATGCAGAGTTGTCTTTGTCTTCTCCTTTGATGACAGTTTCTGGAGATTTTGAGTCATCTTCCTCTCCCTGGTACAGAAAGAGAGATACCCTTTTAAATGTAAATATCTCGTACAAAATGATAACTTCTACTTGGTTTTCAGTTTCTCCAGTGTCTGCTGTTTCTTAAAAATAATCAGCCTAAAATGCTCCTTAAGTCAAAGAAGCACATTTTGGGGTGACACATTCTGCTTCCCTTCACCGTCTTTTCTTGGTCACCCTTGTGTCACTGCTTAAGGCAGACCTTTGGAATCTATCAGGAACAATCCCTCAAAACACTCACCAATAAAATTTTCTAACTAGCCGTCTGTTCTGTGTATCTAGGTACAGGACTTTGCCAGAACCTCCAGGGTTAAATCTTCTCTTCCCAGGTGTTTTAAGTTTACATCTTTTCAGTCTCTGTAGGTAAACTGAGGCTGAGAGGAAAAAAAAAAAGACATACACACTTTCAGTCCTTTGTTTTATTAACAAATTTCATCCAAGTAAATCTGAAGATCTATTAGGCTTCATTCAACACTTCATGACTGGGAGAACTTCCCATCTAGTAAATAGAAGGTTATTCCGAAGAGTTGTACAAAAATGGAGAATTTTTAATAGAAGAATGAAGTAAGAAGTTATTAGGAAAAGACAAGAAGAAATTATTTTAGGCCAAGTCATCTTCTTTAGGGGGAAGGGTGAGAGTCTGTCATGAAAATTACCTCTTTTTTTTTGGGAGAGGGCCCACAGGAGAGATTACCTCATTATTGCTGACCAGAAAATTCCAGAATAGTCAATTAAGATTACATTCCTGGGGAAGGTCAAAGCCGCAGTTAGGTCAAGTATTAAATCTAGGTTTGGTATCATGAGCTTTAGCGCAAGTGATACTATTTTGGGCCTGTGGTTTCTTCTATAACAGGTTTCTTAAAGGAAGCCTGATGGTGTTGTCAGACTTCAAACAAATCCTAGCTCACCATAGCTATGTGGTCTTGAGCAACTGTCCTTACTTATCAAATAAAGGCATTAATGATTTATGTTTCTTTAGTTTGTTTTGAGAATAAACTTAGCTAAATTCATGTAGCATAGTGTCCAGGGTACAGTGTGAACTAAAAATAAATTGATTTTCTGTACAAAGAGAGTATTATTCAGATTAAAGACCTATAAGTAAAAACAGAAATGCCCAGCAATGACCACAGAGTTTAGTGTGATTGTATTACTTGTGATTTGTTCAGTGTATGGTCTAAATCACTAAAATTATATTGCTACTCTTTTAATCTTCACGTTCAAAAAGCTTTAATGTACACAAATAACCCATTACAATCTGTAAAATGTCATCAGTCATGTACTCTATATTGGGGCATTTTCATTTGAGGGTAAATTCTTCTGTATTATGCTGCTCTCTGGTAAGACAGAAGCGCATCATTTTTATAGCAGTGCTGAGGGTTCAGATTTCTCCACAAAAATGTGCTTTCTAGCTAGCTTCATCTGCCTTAACCATTGAAAAACAGTCTTTTTGAAAGTATAGCCTGTGGGTAAGTATAGCTTAGAATATACTAGGACATAAATTTTGTGTGCTTGATAATCAATTATCGTTTTAGGCCATAAGAAACCTCCTTGTGTACCTCAGTCTGGTGTTTTGACAAGGACTTCAGTTGTTTTTCTGATGTCAGACAAGCTTCTTTTTCAAGACTTATGTTACCCCCTGGTGGTAGATATTGTAAATATATGATACAAGGCTCTTTCTGCAGGTTAAAATTCAAGAGTCTATAACTTTTTTCCTAAAATTTTTATTATCAGAAATGTTACTGATCTGAGGTTTGACTGTTCACCATTCAAAAGCCAATCATCGAGAGGCAAGTGTTAGTAGAAAAAAAATAATGCCTTAATCAGAAAAGCTAGCAATCTTGGGAGAAGGTAGACTCATGTCCTGAGACCAATCCAAAGCTGCTCAGCCATGACAGTTTATATAAGAAAAAAGGGCAGGAGGATCTGAGTGAATCATTGAGGCTGAAGGTTGGGTTCTGCATCTTTCTCCTTTATGTGACAACTGGCTGACTCTCCTCGTGTTTTCTTGCCTATGTCGTCTACCTCTGGGATTGCTAAAGGGGGTGTTGCAGGTAGAGACCTAGTCATTCTTTGACTAC
Source organism: Vicugna pacos (assembly GCF_048564905.1). NCBI lineage: Eukaryota > Metazoa > Chordata > Mammalia > Artiodactyla > Camelidae > Vicugna > Vicugna pacos. Next base: position 28,978,982 of record NC_132990.1, read on the forward strand.
TTAGGCAAGGCATGGTGTTCATTCAGGAGAGCATAAGTAAGAATTAGTTTGAATTGCCTAGTGAACTCATTCCTATAATTAGGTTCTTCCAAGGTTAGAGGAGAACAGAGATGGGCAAATAGGAAAGGGGCAAAGAGCTGCTTTCACTTCCCCACTGTCAAACATCTTCCATTTCTACAGGATTAGGAGCAAAGTTCTGTCTTCTGTAACTTCTTCATGTTGACATCGATCGTCATATTCTCAGAGTGAAAGATGTTAGCATGGGTCTTTAACATCGCTTTACTGACAATTTTAGTTGCCAGCTTACATATGTGGGCAGAACAAGCTGCAGTCATGATGCCCACAAAGATATAAATCATTATGAGCAAGAATGTTAATTCCATTCTCTTGAGGACAGTTCTTGGAATTGTGCTAGCCATAGATTCAGTTGCTGCTCAAGATGGAGCAGCTTGTCTCATGACTACAGTCTGGTTATCATGCAGTTAGCTTGTTTTTTCCTTTTGTGACAATTATAGTGTCTATAATAAAGGGCTCAGAATGTGCATCAGACATTGAGCCTGTCACTCTGCAGTCTTAATCATTAACTGTTCAGTGTTGTACTTAGGCGGCGGGGGGGTCCTGCAGGGTTCTACTGGGTTCCAGAAACTCTTTTGCGTAACATACAGGTTCATAGCTATTTTTTAAGTTGGCCGGGCATAAATTCCCAAATAGTGGGAGATTTCTATAGTAGCCATATGATACAGCAACTTCATAATGGAGGATATATGGATAGGCAGGGATAGAGGGAGGAAATACCTGAAAGCTATCTGTAGTATAAAAAGAAAAAATGAATCCTCATATTTATTTCTAACATATAATAAGTTTTAAAGAAATTCCTGTTGTATTGGAGACCAAACTGATTATAACGAGACAGAACCAGATAATGATAATGTGCTTTGATTTTAGGATGAAATTCAGCAAATAGCTGCCAGGTCTGTTTCTAATGACATCTCCATTGATAAAAAGAATGTAAAAATTTCCAGGTCTATTAGCTAGTTGTTTAATAGTAAATTTGACCAAGTGTAATGATACCTACATTTTCTTATTAGAATGCTTATGGTTATCTACATAGCAAATGGCAAATTGGAGATTTATATGCCATTTAAATTAGGTTACAGCTAGGAAAATTCATTCCAATCGACCTAGAAAACTTGCTCTTAAAAGAGACTGCTTGTGGAAAAATTTTAGATGGTTTTCTGTAATACCAAGAGACGTTGACATAATAACAGATTTCTTTTTAGCGTAAGAGTTATTTAAATAGGCAGCTGGGCCATTGTACTGCAAAACAGTCAGCCCACGGCTTAGTTTTGCACTTTGGCCTTTACTAATAACATAAAGGAGTCTCATTATGACAAGCCCGTTATGGTAGGAAATCTGTCTAATGCAGTTCATTCTTGTACCTAATCCAGGGAGATTTAATTACCAGAAGCATTAATCCTACTAATAATAATAACTAACATTTGTAAAGACTTTGAAATTTACAAAGGATTTTCACATATAGTTTCTGCACTTGTATATTTGCCATAACTTTCTAATTGTTCTCTCTGTCTCTAGTGTCAGCTCCTTCCAGTCCATTCCCTATGTTGATGGTCAAAAACATAAACTTTGTCATATAATTTGCATGATTATACATCTGTAGTGGTTCCTCATCGCCTACATGAGATAGTCTCAGTCATTAGCAAACCATGTAGGATAGAGAATATTTGTTGTGGGGAACCAGATTTTTCATAATGCACAAGAATACATTCTAAAAGTACTGACATTATAAGGAGGAGTAGCTGCTGCAAACGTTTCCTAGGCTTTTTTCCTTTCTTCTTATTATTTTTTTAATAGAGGAAGTCTACAGTTTCCAGTGACAAAGATAGTATAGGTCAAGGCCTAGATGGATCTAAGAAAAATGTTTTAAGTGGCCCATATATTACGTTTTTTTTTCTCTCGTAGCATAGTGCTTTATACATAATAGACAGTCAGCAGTCATTTTCTGAATTTCACTTTATTTCTATGTGGGAAGTATTGTATTATAACAAATAATCTAATGCAGAATTGCCTAAAGGCATGGGATGATGTTATGGTATGGGTCCAGTGTATAAATTATGTGAAAACAATGGGCAAAAGTGAGAGAAATGTTTTACTAGATAAAAAATAGATTGCTGTGCAAGTTCCATTCAAGTAGATTTAAAAGAGAAACAAATCTGGGTTTATGAATTTGTATTCCACTTTTGGAAAATAACCTTTAGCACAACAGATTTTACTTGAAGACTATCAGGGACAGCCTTTTGTTGAAGCAAGATGGTGATGTTTATAAGAAAGTAGTTACAATCTACCTCTCCTTATAGACTTGTATTTTTATTCTTTTAGTTTCTTTTGGAATCTACATTTTTCTGTGAATTACTGGTATTTCTTGTTCACCAAATATTTGCCCAGGAGGTGTTCATTTGGTAGTACACTAAAGAACTGCAGACCATATGATTAAAGACAAGACATGTAAACGTTTTTGTCATGGAAATAGCTTGTTTTGACCCTGTCAAATCTATTATCTTGAAAATTTGCCACTCATATATGACTTACCAGTTTCTAAACAGTCTATAAAAAGGAGATGTGTTTCTTCTGATGAAACAAAGTGTAGTAGTAATGGTGGTGTTGGGCAGGACTGGTGGAAAATTTCTAGTTCAAAGAACACTTTGTGGAACATAATAAATTGTCATAGTTCTATAGAGTTAAAATGATTTTATACTAGTTTTTAAGACAAGTTTCTTTAATAGAAAGCATTTATTCCAGAACATACAAAGACATAATTTGTTATAGTGAGAACTAAAGTTATACCAATCTCTTATTTTATACATAATCACTTAGATTATAAAGGGAAAGCATATCCTTCACAAATCTGTATGCCCTTGCTTAAATTATATCATAATTGACTCTCACAAATGGAATTTGATTTTTAAAGTTTTTTCATTCAAATATTAATAAATTAAAAGGAAAACATTTAAATTTGTTAAATTGATTGATTCTATATTTTTATGTGAGGTATTGCCATTGAAATAGTATTGAATTGACTGGATGCATTCCTATTAATTGATCAGAGCCTTTACTTAGAGTTGAGGATTTGTCACTGAGATAGTGATGTGTATTTTCATGTGATCATAAGTAGTCTAGTTTTTACTGTTACTGCTAATGACTGAAAAACTCTCAAAAAATACACTTTTATGTATCCCAATAAAAAATGAAAATTTAGATATTAAAATTATGTTAATCAAACTACTGCTAGCTATATAATTTTCATTTAAAAGAAATACAGTATACAGCAAGACTTAAATAATTTTCTAATCACTTGTATTTTTCTGCCTGATATCATTTGCAATTTGTTTGAAATAAATATAGTTAACAATTTTAACGTGATTTTGGAAAATAATTCCTTTCAGAGTCTAATGAAAGCAATAGATCTTCTCCCCAGAGAATATTCACATGTGCATACACACTAATCATCCAATTTTCAATTGGTTAAAGCCACTTTTATGTATGCACTTATATGAAATGTAGAATCCACAGATTTATGATGACGAGAGATCTAATTATTTATTCCCTGCAACTTTCATTCTCTTCCCAAGGATTCCCAATCCCCTGTACTCTATGCTATTTGTTTTTCTTAGCACTTTTCACCATCCAACATACTACATAATTTACTTATGCATTATATTTAATGTTTTTTGTCTGTTCCACCTAGTGTAATGCAGCTTTCACCCAGACAATAATCTTTGTCTATTCTGTTCACAGTGCATCTAGAACAGTTCCTAACACAAAGCAGTCTCTCATTATTTCCAGAACTAATGAATAGGTTGATGATTACTGGCTATCTTATAATAAGAATAAGGGTCTAGATTTTGAGATAAGAGCCTGGCGTTGAATGTTGATCTAAGTATCCCTAACTCTATTATTTCAAAAGTAATAGAGCATGCATGCTTTTATAAAATAAAATTAGAGTGAAATAGTGAACCTATTATCTTACAATACCTTTGTATTATTTATATGACTCTATAGACAGTTCCCTGATTTAGGTGTAGAATATGGAGGTCAAAGCTACCATTCCCCAAAGTGTATCAACTGTCAACGTTAATTGTTAACTTGAACAGAAAATTTCTCTAAGGGTGAATTGACTTTTTACAACTTCATAATGAAAAGATGATGTTTATTAAAAGTAATTGTAAACCAAATATTAAAGCTAGTAAATGATTAAATTCTGGATCATACACATATACATAATGTATATAAAATATATACATTATATATACATACACACACACACACACATGCACAATTGAATCTTTTTTCCTCCCATTGTAACCTGGGTCAATTGACTGTTTTTCTTTCCCTTGCTTTTTGATTGGTTTTCATTGTTTTATTTTGCTTTCCAGCACTGTGCCCTTTCTATCATAATTTTGGACCATTCCTCAATTAAAATATCTAAGTATTATTACCAATAGTTAGATGATTCTAGCTACATCATGAGCTAAAAAAAAGTCACCTCAACAACCAGATGCATTATGAAACACAAAGTGGGAAAAAAAATCTGTAATATTACTAGCCGATGTATCTTTATCCCAGCTACTGTTTAGAAGACAGACTGATAAATTGTGGAAAGATAGTTCACATTTTGTGAGAAAAAGGAAAAATGTGTTTACACTTAGGGACTATTCATTAAATTTTAGTATGAAAAGAATATATATATGTGTGTGTGTGTGTATATGTGTATATATATATATATATATATATATATATATATAAAATCAGTCACTGAATGAAAACAGAAGGATAAACAATTCTGCTGTAATTGCTATAGAACACTAGCCATGTCTGCTGAGATTCAGCCTGAGGATAAGCAGGGAAGAAAGAATACATAAAAGAAACAGTTGATGTTCTTTGTAGAAGAGGGCCTTTCGGTTGTTTGATAGTTTTGACATCTCCCTCTTTCCTTCTGTATTTATCACTCCTGTTTCTATAATGCCGCAGACGCTGCTAGACACTTTCACACTGCAATAAAGGACTCTCTTCACATGCCAGTGTGCCAGACTAGGATTCATTCTCCATGATGTACCTAATTCTTAAAACAGGTGCTGAGCAACAGACAGTGAGTGAATGAGAGAGTGAAGATCTAAGAACAGAGGAAGAGTTTATTATGTTTGTATATTTTCATTGTTCAGAAAAGGGCATACTGGGGTATAAGTTTTCTACCTAAACTTGCCAATTGTACTGTCTTGTCATTATTTAATCTCAATTTAAAAGTTCATTATTATCCTCAAATGATTGTTACAAAGACTCAACTAGAAGGTCCCTTGTTCATGTGCTTTCTTGTACCTTCCTGATTTTTTTTCACTTATTAATCAGTGTATCTCACACATCTATGAATACAACATAACAGCAGTCCTCAGTTAACAAACTTCAAAATTCTAAAACTCATCGGTAACTCATTTGCTTGGACTCAGAATGCAAAGAAATATTATCAAAGAAATAACCCCAGAGAGCAAAGGGAATAGTTTAGAAGCAATTGAGATATTAACAAAGTTAAATAATTTTGTTCATTAATGATGATGTATTTATTTATTCAGAGTTTCTTTAATATGATATAGAGTTTACAAATAGCATCATAAAGACTATAAATATTCTTGGTTCAATTAGTAACCAGATATTTTATAACATTTTTCTATTGTGAATGGTAGCGTATATTCTTTTGTATTTTCCAATTAATGGTAGTGTAGAGAAATGTACTGGTGTTTTTAGGTTTGCAGATATTCTCAAAATGCTGATTTATAACCATTTGAATTTTAGAAATATGCATTAAAACATAGATGGAGAAAATCAGAGAGAAAACTAGTAAGTTAGGAAATAAATTTTAGAGGATCACTCAAAATAAGACACAGATAAAGAACATGAGAAAAAGAAATTGAGGTGCATGGAGGAACGAGTGGAAGAACCAGCTTATGGTAAAAATTTCCAAAGGGGAAAACTAGATATTGAAGGAAGAGCTGGGTACAAATGACCTAGGAAGGCTCAAGGCTCTTTAGAGGGATTTCAAGGAAGCCCAAGGAGGCCTGGGGGCATGGGTTTAAGGTTTATAGTGGTATTAGCTAAAGTCCAAACTTAGACATTTATTAAAGCAGGGTGAGTGGCCTTATATAAAATATATGTCCTTTATAAGGCTTAGATGAGACTAAAATAAGCCTAAGTTCATTTTAATTTTAATTTTAATTTCATGTAAAGATTCTAGGATCGTACTTAACACATTTGCTTGTAGTCCTCTAAATATCAGGAGGTGATGTGGTGATTGAATGAGAAGCAGAACTTCGCAAGGGCCTAAGGCAAGGAGGTTGTTCAGGGATAATCTTGAGATAAGATTTATTATGGGCTTCTATTTGCTGGTGACGGACTGTTAGATTTGTAACTACTTTCATAATAAATACAGGGTTTTTCAGAGCCCTAATGTGAATGCTTTTCCTGTAGAGTAGCATTTGTAGTGGTTAAACTTGTTTTTAATGCGTAAGAGATTCAGTTATTTCATCCTTGATTAACACTTCTCAAAGTTGTTCAAAGAGATGTTAAGAGCAATTAGAAGAATAATAACCCACAATAAGTTTGAAAACAGTTGAAAATATCTCAGTAGAATAACATATGCTTATAGTGCTTTTTAAAAATAATTAAACAGACTTCATTTTTGTAGGAATGTTCAGAGCTTTAAATGATAGTAACACCTGTTCACCTCCAAGAAAGTATTATGATGTCCAGGGTTCCCCAAACTTATTGACAACTTCCTATGAGTATCTCATAGAATTTCATTAAACACATTTTAGGAAACTGTATAAAAAGTATTATTTCAGAATGGAAAAGTTGAGTACCCATGGAGAAATGTACCTGTGAAAATGACACAGATCAGGCATTCTTTGCTGAAAGCTTAGTGTGAGAAAGAGGCAATAGCAATACACTGGCCAATTGCCTACTTAAGAATACAAGCTCCAATACTCAGTAGCTGGGTAATCTTGGCAAAATCATTTAACCTATCCATGTCTCAGCTTTCCATCTGTAAAAAATGATGATAATAACAATGCCTAGCTTGCATGCTTTTTATGAAGATTGCATGAATTAATATTTTTCAAAGCAACAAGAAGTATTCTAGTACATAGTATATGCTGTATAATTGTTAGATTATACACACACACACACACACGTGTGTGTGTGTGTGTGTATGTGTAAATATATATATATATATATATATGTATATATATATATTTTTTTTTTTTTTTGGCGGGAAGACTTTAGAAAATGAGAATTCCTAAACTATGCCTGAGGAATGCAGCTATCCTGTAATGAGAGAATTTTTCTATGATAGGACTTCAGTATAGAATCAGAGACTCTTTGGAAATACGTTCTTACACAAAGAGATGTGTGCCAGAGAAAATATGTATTGTTGAGACGAAGTGTATTCCTTGGTATCAGGTAATCAATTTGAGAATTTTTCCCCTTTCACATTCTTAGTCATTTACAGAAAAGCATGAACTGTGGAACACTTCTTCAAACCTTCCTGCTAGGCTCCATGTGCATCTAAGTAACCAGTACACCAGACTTCTTGCCATTTTCTAATCATGCTACTTCCTCAGATTGGCATATATTTTTAAATACGATTTTTCTACCTAGAAAGCCTTCTCCCATTTCTGTACCTGAAATAATTCGTTTTTTTCTTCAACTCCTATCCAGTCCAAATGCTCCCTCCCTGATCTGTCCTGACAAAGCTGATTTCCTATTTAGTTTTTCACATTGCACCATTACAGTACTTTTCATACTGTATTGTATCTTTTGGTTGCTTACCTCTCTCTCTTCTTTGTATTACTTTTCTTATTTATGTGCAATAAATCATCCAAGCTTATTGGCATAAAACAATAAACTTTTAACATCTCACACATTTTCTGATGGATTTAACTTAGGATGGAAAGAATGAATTATATTATAGACAAACAAGTTAAGCTTCTATAAAGTCTGATTTCTAAAAAAGCCAGTAGAAGTTTCTTTAGAGTTGCTGAAAAATCCTGAGTATATAATAGTTTGTAGGATAAAGGTCTTTAATCTAGATAGACCTTTTTTTTACAATTAACCTTTATATACATAGTAGGAATAATAAAATATGATACAACAAAATATTAGTTTGGGTAATAAAGAAAATCGGGGCAGGGTTTGCATTCTTTTATCAACACTACTAATTTAGTATTTGGCATACTACGTTCTATTAAACATCCTGTTACTTCTCTATTTTACTCCCAGATTTTTAAAATAGACATACCTATTGCCTGTTTTTTGTCCACCTGTTCCTTTTCCACATTTGCACCATTGATCTGAGGTCACTTTCTCCATCATCATCAATGACATATCTTTTTTCTCCATAAGTCACTGACATTTTTTCTGTCCTTACTTGTTGACATTTTTGCTATGCTTGACGCTGTTAACTTCCCGTAGCTTTATAAAATTCTCTTACTTTAATTTTTGCAGCTCTATTACACTTTTGCTCTTGATTAGTTACCTAAGTATGCATTATTTCTGTAATCATCATGTTGAACAGTCAGTACTCAAGAGAATAGCATCCTAAGGCAACTTGAGTATATTTTTTTCACTTTTCTTATATGGTTCTTTATTCTTAAATGGAATTTCACCAGGTCCTAAAAGACTTTTTAGTCTAGACTAGAGATTTTTTTTAGTCACTTATAAGTATAAAACATTCTTCATTCAGTATAATTAATATGACATTTTACACTGTAGCAATAAAACATTTCAACTTTGTTCAGAGTTACAGCTCTTTGTTTTTCTAACTTGGATGGGCTAATACTCTGCTGTGAGGGAGATTATATGTGTTTGTCTTTTCTCTTTGCCTATTTTTTACTATCAACTGTGATTTTGACCCTACTCCTTGCCCTTCCCTCCCCACGTTCCATGCTAGAAACTAGGTAGGTATTTAAGGCTGATTTTTCTCTCTCCTCAGTTCTATTAGTTTTTCAGAGACCACTGGGAACATCTCACTTACAACTTCTTTGACATAAGTCAGTTCATCTCCATGTCTAGTTACTAACTTTTCTTTCTCAGTCTGAGGCATTCTTTCTCTGACTCAGCCAGTTTCTTTATAGCAGGATAATCTTTCCAAAACTTTACATATTAATTTTGTAATGATTAACCTTGTATACTGACATGCAACTTGTAAGTAATATCATATCTACTCATTTTAATTCTGAAAGACTTTTAAATTGATGTCAGAATATGTTTTATATTTCTTTATGCTGAAATATTTAGAATGGATTTAAGCTAGTCATAGTTAAATATATTGTCCAATTCATACATATATTCCTATTGGGTGATTTACATCCTGGCTTGAACAATATGGACTGCTACACCCAATAAAGTCTTTAATGTTTAACCACATCTTAGACTATTATTTCAGCTTTTTGTCTGTCACTCTTTCATGAAAGAAAATTAACAGTCTTTTTTTGTACATTTTGATAGACTTAGGAAAATGAGGCTGACATCAGAAATGATGACATGAAGTGATGGTGATGTTTTAAAACATGTGTCTATGTACTGACAGTTATAATTGACCACTTTATTTAGAAAAAGATAAGATTTTCTATAAAACCAACAATGAAAAATAATGCAGGATATAATCTCTTCAAGAATCACTAAGGAAATATAAAAAGTACATCTGAATATGTTATTGAATATATAAAAGTGTTTAAAATAAATGTGTAACATGTAGAACACTAAGACAAGGGTTATTCTTCAGGAATTATTCCATTGGCATGCTGTTTATTTTATCTGGTCTCTCTGCTCTGAAAATATTCATAAAGATGTCTTTAATATTACATACCTTTTTTGAACTTGGCATTTTGAATCTAGCCTTGGAATAAACTGTATTAAAATTAATATCTATTTAAGTATAGCAATAAATAATATACCCATGTGTTCCTTTTCACATGCATAAATCAATGTGTTATGGTTATACTTAAGTACATATATTTTTCTCTAGTTAAACACAAACTCTTGCAAAAGGCATGTATGCTCATAGGATTACACAAATACTCTGAAGAGCAAAATCGTTTGCAATGTGATAGAAGTTTAACATTGTATCTAAGGAAATGTCTTTAATTCATTTACCTTGGAATGCTCGTTTTTATTTTCTTGTTCTGTATTGTCAAGTGTTCTTCCTTTGTATTCTAAATTGATTCATACTGAATTTACAGTTTTAACACAGATAAATACTATAGAACTGTAATAACTGTTGTTACCTGCTATCCATTGTTCATGTACAGATGCAGCAGTGTTCTCCTGTACTACCATGTCAGTAGGTAACCGGGACTCCAACCACCTATTCAAGTGGCAGGTCTTTGGGAAGTAGATGTTTCAGGGGGGTAATTAAAAGAGTACTGAACTAAGTCAGGAGGGGTGTGTCTCCTCCTGAACAGTCAGTGGGTGGTGTGCTGTTCTGAAGAAGGGACAATTTCTCCAGGTGGCAGTTGGATGACTGGAGATTCTCACTCCAACAAATACTTCTTAAATGACACTCAATTTGGTTCTCTCCTAGGTCTGACTGTCGTCAGGATACAGAGTGCCTTCTCCCTTCTTAGGAAAATTCTCTTAGCTCTAGGGGTGTTCTCTGGGAATGCCCCTTGCTCAGTCACTTGGTATTTGTCCTCAGTATTTTTTGTAGTTGTTGTTAAAGAAACCCTCAGATGGCAAAGTCACAATTCCACTGCTGGTACTACAGGGTCACCTCCTTCCACCTGGCCCCTCTCCAGGGACACGGGGTAGCCCAGAGCACTCGAGGCCCTCCTTGTCCTGTGCTGGGGCAGGAGGGGTGTGGGAGGGAGACCCTCCAGGTCATCTTCACTCTTCTCAGGGCCATCCTCCTCCTCCTCCTCATATTCAGGAAGGACTTCCTTGGACATTATCAACATTTCCCTCAGAGGCACTCCTTCTGGTGTCAAACCCCATTCATAACATAATCTCTGACAGGAGTCCGTAATGGACTATTAAAATGCAAGCAAAACCAGCCAAACACTGTTTCCATTTTTCAATGAAGAAATCTGCTCAATATTCAAATCTGTGCAAAGGTGAATACAGATAGACTATTTGATATACATGTACATATACATGTTTGCATCCCTTTCCCCAGCAAAGAAAAGGAAGATAATGTTGTTTCTATAAACATGTTTGTGAAGGTGGGCAATTATACCACGACTACTATGAATCCTCTGTTAATTTTAGAAGTGAAAGTGAAAAGAGAAGTTAAACCTTAGAGTAGATGCATAGATTTATTTTCTGAATGTTTTAATCATCAGTGTCATTGTCATAGTTGATATTTGTTGAATGCTTATTATGAGCCTGATTTTTCTACACACTTTGCATGTGTTATATTAGTCCTTGTATTGAGGTATGGAGTCTTTGAATCTCCAGTTGGAGAAACTGAGGCTTATAAAAAAATTAATATTACAGTGCAATAATATCCTTTCAGTTTTGGGGCAACAAGTTCATCCAATTTTAATACTTTTGTATTTATTGTTAATAAAGTTGACCATTCTGATGCTTACTCATTATGAAGCAATCACACCATTTCATCTTCCTTGTTTATAAGTAATAGACTGGAGGGATATTTGCTTCAAAAGTTTTAAAATGCTGAAGATTATGTAATCATGAAAAATACACAATAATAGTTTCACCTGGTGGTTAAGTAATTCCAGTATTTGAGAGTGAAAAGAACATATTTAGCATACTATATTATATGGCAGAAAAGTTCGGTAAAATTATCTTAAAGATTTTATACATTTTTTTCCATGGAAAAATTATAGGGCTTTGGTTCACATTTATTTTCATTAATTTCTGAATCTATGTTTTCTTTTTAAAAGGTTTTTGTTCATTTCAGTCTGGTGACATGTTGTCTTTTAAACCCCTCTCTCTTTAAAATGTAGGACAAATAATACTGATTTACAGTAGTTAAGACAGGTCGTCTGTGTTTGATTTCTCAGTAAGCACATGGAAAGTAAGATCCTTCTTAGGAAGTTGATCAGCAGTCTGACAATATTCAGTACACAATGTTCCAGTGATCTTTCAAAATGTTCAATAGCATTTGATAGCTTTTGAAGTAATTATGACTAGTATTCACAAATATAGCATTAGGTTTTATGTGTCACTGTATTTCTCTCTTTTGAAATACCATGAATTGTAAAGATAAATCATCATTTTCTAGAGGTGTACAAAAGAAAAAGAAAAGCTAAATTACCCCATTGGGTATGCATTCTGATTTGAGAGATGTTAAAGTTTGCAGAACAACATATGGTACACAGAACAGTAAATGTTATTATTGGCAGACATATGAAGGAGTATTGAGGAGGAAGGGAAATTAGCATGAGCACACTGCACTGCTAGAAGTAGAGGCTGGTGTAGTCTTTCTGTTGGTCATTTGGTAAAACCAGTCTAAAGCTGGAAAACTATTAATCTCTTTTGACTCAGTAATTTCTCTTAATCAAAGAAATACTGAGACATGTACAAACATTTAGGAGCATCTTCTACCTGTTGAGCTCTGTTGTGAGCACTTGTAATATATTAACAAAGATAACAAACATCCCTGCCCTTGTGGAGCATGCATTCTAATAGAGAAAATGATTGTGATATATTGCCCCATGAGAAAAAAAAAATTGATGATAAAACAGTATTTGCTGTGCTGTGCTAGTTTGTAAATGTGTTTTAAAAAATAGAAACATAAATGCTCCAGGATAGGTGATTGATACAATGCATTTAGCCCACTGGGTTTTACTTCCATTTGGGTTTTATTTTATAAATTTTTACCAGATTTGATTAATAAAAATGTAAATAACTGTTAAGCAATAATGAAATAATAATGATGATTAAATGTCAGCAGCGCATAGTGCTAGTTGGGTGGTAGAATAACCAAAAAATACAAAATAAAAGGAAACCAAAATTGAGTTGTAGCAGCTGTCTTTTCCAAAGCTTAGAAGAGAGGATTTTATGGAACATCATCAAATTGAGGTGGGGAGGATTAGAGTGGAGGAAAGTTTAAGAGGAGACAGGAAGTTGTGGGGTACATGATTTATGCATAACCCATTTTAGGATAAAGAAGCTGTGACTTAAACACATTGCTGATGCTGTTAAAATGAAGATTCTAGTTTATATTTCTGGGATAGGGCCTGAGATTCTGCATTTCTAACAAGTCCAGAACTATCCATGAAACTCTATAGTTTAATAAAAGTCCCAAGTGATTTGTGTGTGCTTTTAAGTTCTAGCGGTTCTGATATATACCTTACTTTTACCTCTGTGTTGGAAATTGCCAAGAAAGTGGTAAAAAGAAAAGAATAAGGAATACTAGGTATTTTCCAGGGGTTTATTAAAGTAGCCAGTCATGCAGAGTAAGCTAGAAAGACTGTGAGGCCCCAATACTGCTGTATACTTTCAGAATAGGGAGAGTATGGATCTAAGAGTCATGATGGCCACCATAGAACTGAAGCTCCAGACCTTATCTGAGCTCCTGCAACAGTTGAAGTGAGATGAAATGCATGTTGCTATGGTTACCAAGTAATTTACACAGACGTTAAACCAACCCTGTAAACTTTCACACTCTCTTACAGGTTTTCCAGTATAACTACTTCCAGTAACTAAAGACTTATGATACTGTGCTGGAACTTACAGTTTACAATTTTAATTTCTCCCCAAATGTGTATGTATCTATGACACAGCAACTTTTATAGTGAGCTATTATGATTTTTTAAAGCTTTACTAATTAATGTGGCTGAATGTCAACTAGGGAGATTATGACATGATAATGTCATTCAAGAAAAAGTATCTTTTTGTCATGCACCCATTTATAATTGGAGGTTATTGTTACCAATCATATCAACATAAATTTTTATAAAATTTATAATGTTTTGAATAATTTGGAGAGGCATTTTTAAGGATAGTGATATCTAAGAGTCAAAATACTAAATATAAGGATCTATACATTTTAGTTTAGATATGTAAATCCCCATCCCCAAAGTGGATTGCTTAATGTTGTTTCTGTATCTAACACCAGAAATTTTTGTAATCATTAGTTTCATTTTATACCTTTTTCAATAAAGGTAAGACTTTATTTACAGATTTTAACATTTTTGCATTGTGTAAGCACAATTTCAAAACACATAATTCATTCAGTTACAAAGATATCAAAGGTACCACTACCCAACATGCTAAAACACAAATTCCAGCCTATAACTTTTTTGACAACTTTTTTTTCTACTCATGCATTTTTTTATACAGGAGTTTTTTTTAACATTTTTTATAGATTTATAATCATTTTACAATGTTGTGTCAAATTCCAGTGTTCAGCACAATTTTTCAGTCATTCATGGACATATACACACTCATTGTCACATTTTTTTCTCTGTGATTTATCATAACATTTTGTGTATATTTCCCTGTGCTATGCAGTGTAATCTTGTTTATCTATTCTACAATTTTGAAATCCCAGTCTATCCCTTCCCACCCTCCACCCCCCTGGTAACCACAAGTCTGTATTCTCTGTCCATGAGTCTATTTCTGTCCTGTATTTACGCTTTGTTTTTGTTTGTTTGTTTGTTTTTGTTTTTTAGATTCCACATATGAGCGATCTCATGTGGTATTTTTCTTTCTCTTTCTGGCTGACTTCACTTAGAATGACATTCTCTAGGAGCATCCATGTTGCTGCAAATGGCGTTACGTTGTCGGTTTTTATGGCTGAGTAGTATTCCATTGTATAAATATACCACTTCTTCTTTATCCAGTCACCTGTTGATGGACATTTAGGCTGTTTCCATGTTTTGGCTATTGTAAATAGTGCTGCTATGAACATTGGGGTGCAGGTGTCATCCTGAAGTAGATTTCCTTCTGGATACAAGCCCAGGAGTGGGATTCCTGGGTCATATGGTAAGTCTATTCCTAGTCTTTTGAGGAATCTCCACACTGTTTTCCATAGTGGCTGCACCAAACTGCATTCCCACCAGCAGTGTAGGAGGGTTCCCCTTTCTCCACAGCCTCTCCAGCATTTGTCATTTGTGGATTTTTGAATGACGGCCATTCTGACTGGGGTGAGGTGATACCTCATTGTAGTTTTGATTTGCATTTCTCTGATAATTAGTGATATTGAGCATTTTTTCATGTGCCTTTTGATCATTTGTATGTCTTCCTTGGAGAATTGCTTGTTTAGGTCTTCTGCCCATTTTTGGATTGGGCTGTTTATTTTTTTCTTATTGAGTCGTATGAGCTGCTTATATATTCTGGAGATCAAGCCTTTGTCGGTTTCACTTGCAAAAATTTTCTCCCATTCCGTAGGTTTTCTTCTTGTTTTACTTCTGGTTTCCTTTGCTGTGCAGAAGCTTGTAAGTTTCATTAGGTCCCATTTGTATATTCTTGCTTTTATTTCTTCTAGGAGAAAATTTTTGAAATGTATGTCAGGTAATGTTTTGCCTGTGTTTTCCTCTAGGATGTTTATTGCATCTTATCTTATGTTTAAGTCTTTGATCCATTTTGAATTGATTTTTGTATATGGTGTAAGGGAGTGTTCTAGCTTCATTGTTTTACATGCTGCTGTCCAGTTTTCCCAACACCATTTGCTGAAGAGACTCTTTATTCCATTGTATATTCTTGCCTCCTTTGTCGAAGATGAGTTGACAAAAAGTTTGTGAGTTCATTTCTGGGCTCTCTATTCTGTTCCATTGGTCTGTATGTCTGTTTTGGTACCAATACCATGCTGTCTTGATGACTGTAGCTCTATAGTATTGTCTGAAGTCTGGGAGAGTTATTCCTCCAGCCTCTTTCTTTCTCTTCAGTAATGCTTTGGCAATTCTAGGTCTTTGATGGTTCCATATAAATTTTATTATGATTTGTTCTAGTTCTGTGAAATATGTCCTGGGTAATTGGATAGGGATTGCATTAAATCTGTAGATTGCCTTGGGCAGTGTGACCATTTTAACAATATTGATTCTTCCAATCCAAGAGCATGGAATATCTTTCCATTTTTTAAAGTCTTCTTTAATTTCCTTCATCAATGGTTTATAGTTTTCTGGGTATAATTCTTTCACCTCCTTGGTTAGATTTATTCCCAGATATTTTATTACTTTGGGTGCTATTTTAAAGGGGATTGTTTCTTTACTTTCTTTTTCTGTTGATTTATCGTTAGTGTAAAGAAAGGCAACTGATTTTTGAACATTAATTTTGTAACCTGCTACCTTGCTGAATTCTTCGATCAGCTCTAGTAGCTTTTGTGTGGACCTTTTAGGGTTTTCTATGTATAGTAACATGTCGTCAGCATATAATGACACTTTTACCTCTTCTTTTCCAATTTGGATCCCTTTAATTTCTTTCTCTTGCCTGATTGCTGTGGCTAGGACTTCCAGGACTATCTTGAATAGGAGTGGTGATAGTGGGCATCCTTGTCTTGTCCCAGATTTTAGTGAGAAGCTTTTGAGTTTTTCACCGTTGAGAACTATGCTGGCTGTAGGTTTGTCATATATAGCTTTTATTATGGTGAGATATGTTCCCTCTATACCCACTTTGGCGAGAGTTTTTATCATAAATGGGTGTTGAATTTTATCAATACAGGAGTTTTTAAATAGCTTCCAATGTATAATTAATCTCCTCACAAAAGCCCTGGGAGATTAATGGTTTTTCTCGATGTTAGTTAATTCACAAATAAAATCTTTCATCTATAGACTTTAAAGTATGGAAAACAGAGATTGCCATCTTTTGTTGTTATTTTTATTTCCTCCAGTATATACAACCATGTTAATGCATAGTAGGAAATTAATAATAAATTCAGACAAGTTTCAGTCCCCAAAGAATGTGCTGCACAATTAGTTTTTGTCACAGTAAAATACATCCAAATTATTTGAGATTATTTTAAACTAATAGGGTGATGTAAGGCACAAGTTTTTGGGGTGTTTTTTTTTGTAATAGCTTTATTTGGAATGCAATCCCCATACCATAAAATTATTTTTTTTGCATAACCTTTTAAAGTGTACAGTTTGGTGGATTTAGTATATTCAGCACTGTACAACCAGCACCAATATCTAATTTTATATTTTCATGATAAAGAAATCCTATAGCCATTAGCAGTCATTCCCATTCTGCTTACCCTTCAGCCTCTGAAAACCACTAATCTGCTTTCTGTCTCTGTATAATTTCTCCTTCACATTCATCCAAGCCTAAGATGACACAGCATTCCAGGATCCAGTCTCCTTCTGTCATATGACTCTACTTGTAATAGGGTGGAGTTTAAGGGAGCAGGGAGAGGAGGGTAGCGTCTCATGATACAAAACAGCTACTGCTGGTGTTTCAGGCAATAACTCTGCATTCCAGCTACAAATTAATAAAAGAAGGGGAAAAGATGGGCATACTCTCTACATTCAGTACCATTTCGTAGAATTTGCTCACTCCACCTCCACATGTATGCTTTTGCCAGAACTTAGTTTCATGGCACCAAGACTGAGAATTTTTTTCCAAGTAGTCATGAAGCTAGCTAAAATCAGCAATTAGTAATAACAGGGCAAGGTGGCTATTAGGGGATAACTAGAAGTTTGTTACAGTGTTAAACCCACTTGAATTTATTAAAATGTATTAAGCTAGAGTTTGGAATACCTGAAGAACAATCCAAAGATTTGAGACTGTTACGGCAGTGTGTCTAGTGGCTTTTAATAGTGGCGATAAAATATAAAGTCTTTAAATATAATATTTGTAAACAGGATATAGAATCTATGAGAATAGACCACAGTTGTCTTATTCATCACTTTAACCTCACATTCTAGAATAGTGGTGGCTGACACATTGTTTCTCAGTAAATATTTATTGAATAAATGAATGAATTATTGAACTAACTTTATATAGTTCTATATGTTGTATATAGTTATAGTGATGCAGAAGATTTACAAATTGTCTAATCATTTGGTGAGTTGATAATTCAAAGCCTTATCCCTGCCTGTGACTCCAACTTTGCCAGGATTTAAGATTTCCTTTGAAAGAAATGATTTACCTATTAAGACAATAGAAAGTTTGAATTTTATTGAACTAAGGTAAAATGTAACACTTAAACACAGGGTAGTTTTCTTCCTAAGGACTTGTCCAGTGATTATTTCTTTATTGGAGCATTTATGTGTTTATTAGTTGCTCATTGAGAATTTACAATATGCCAGCCTTCATTGAAAAAGACTACTTTTCCCCCCATACATGCTGTCTGCAAGTATAAGAATCATATTTCTGAGATGAAAAACTTGACAGTCTTGAAAGAAGTAAGAGTTCAAAGTTGGGTTTTTTTTTTTTTCTTTTCAGTGAAGACATTGTTTACAGTTTTCTAAGTGTATGGAAGGCTATCTGGTTTTCTAAGAAAACATTTCTGATAACTTGTACCAAAATTGTGTATATATTACATAAAACTTGCATATTGCTTCCCCTTCCCACCCTCTACCTGGGATTTCAAGATTGTAGAATAGATAAACAAGATTACACTGTATAGCACAGGGAAATATACACAAAATGTTATGATAAATCACAGAGAAAAAAATGTGACAATGAGTTTGTATATGTCCATGAATGACTGAAAAATTGTGCTGAACACTGGAATTTGACACAACATTGTAAAATGATTATAAATCAATAAAAAATGTTAAAAAAACTTACATATTATATAAAGTCTGATGTATTTTGAAATTTACTGGCAAAAATTCTAGAAGTTGGCCTGTCTTAAATAATGCATAGTTTCAGTTTAGCATTTAATGAGCTAGACACTCTGCAGCTGTCACTATCTAAAATTAATCATAATATGTTGGAGTTGTAAGACTGGAAGGATTTAATTTATTTACTATTCTTGTAGATTTACTTTAAAAATTGAGAGTGTAGTCATATCTCTGCTTTATGAAGTTGAAGTTTCAAGTTTGTTTCTCACTAGAATAAATGGAAATCTTTATTTTTTTTCATACTTTCTCCCCAATAAATGAATCAGAATTAATCATACTGCATCTAACTAACAGAGTTGAGAGTATTAGTGTTTGAAATTCAGCTATACTATTTCTACCTCCTGCTCTTGGGCATATTTATTAACTTCTCTAGTCAATTTTCTTTTCTATACAATAATAGTAATCATACTTGATAGGATTGTTCCAGAAATTAAATGATATGAGCCTAACGCATTTATATTCCAGAAATATAATAGATATTCAATAAATGTTAACTACTATTAATATTACATAGGATCAACTGTGGGGATAGTACACATATAATAAATAGGTAGTAACATGACCCATGAATCTAAAATAGAGTATTTCTTCATTAAAATATTGCTTGTAAGAATATTGCACAATAATAAAATATCATGTGAAAACTGTATTGTATAATGCTTCACAGAACAGTCTCTGATACCAGAATCTTTGGATTAAAACCAAAACCAACCAAACAACAAATAAATTACTTAATAAGATGGTTTACACAAAAACTTCCTCGCAGCTCACTGTTGTTTATCAATAAAGTAGAGAGACAGTTGTGACAATTAAATTAGTTGATACATACAAAATATTTAAACCAGTGCCTAATGTATTGTTTATATTTAGTAAATGTTACTTATTAATATTATCCTACCCTGGCATATGACTTGAGATTCTGAACTTAATTAAGCTTGGGTTGAATTTTGACTTCACAATGTAGTAGCAATAAGACATTTTGGAGTGTATTCAGGCAACCATTAGCTTCCAATTTTATCTGAAAATGTGAGAAATAATGTAATTTCTTTGTGAGTATTAACGTAGATAGGAGACTTTTGTGAATGTCAGTTGAAGATACATGAGATAAACTATAGAAATCCTGACACTACTGTTTATTTTTTTCATTGACTATAAATACTTTTTTTCTAAACTCATCAAACTACTTTAAGATTATTTGTAATTATTTAAATTACTTAAAATTATTTAAAATAACTTCACAGTTTTTAGATTCCAAAATCATTTAAAAGCTCAACCTCCTGTCACTCCCTCCAAAAATTGTACTTTTGGCAAAATTAGGCCAAGAAGAAATAAAGTACCATAAATTCTTTTGATGTCAGAGAAATCGTCATCTGAAATGCTGCTTACATGAATTTTTCCAGAGTCCAATAAATCCATTGATTAATAGCTATAATCTGTAGCAATACTAATTGAAATATAACTTTTCAAGACTTATGCAGCAATTTGACAGTTATATAGCCATTACTCTGAAGCATTCCTCCTTTGATATGATAGGTTTAGGATATTAGACTTCGAGAATTAGTCTTTTTCTTTTTTTTTTTCCCCCTGAAGTTTGCTTACCTGGCTCAGAATAAGTTTTTTTCTGAATGGTTATTCCTCCAAAGATTAGTACAAATGAAAGAAATATATCTGATCAAATTCATTTTGCTAGAATCTTGTTACATGATATAAAATTTCCCAAAATACACCAAGGAGTAATACCCCAGTGTCAACGTCATTGACAGTTTAATCATTGATCCTTCCCCACAAATCTCTCCCCTAAAAATATTTTATCTAATCTGTATCATTTTAAATAGACGCTTTCCTCTTTAAATATATACCAGTTAAAAATATATATGTATATGTGTGTGTGTGTGTGTGTGTGTGTGTAAATATACACGCCAGTAATCAATGTCCTTGCCTGACTTAGACAACGTAAATCATTGAAAAAGGTAGATTACAGATGGGATAAGCCATATTTCTGATTTGGCTTTCTTACATGCCTAAAATTGCATCCCTGCCTTGACCTTAGCTTTGAAAGCCAACTAACCAGATGCATTTAATGTCACTTCTGGAATACTTTAATTTAAACATGAGCAGGTGACTTATAGTCTGAATATTCAACATATCTTACCAGTGTAACAATGTTAGTAATAGAAACAAGGATGTCCTTTCAATTTACTGTTAATATCTGGATATTCACATTCAGATAGAGAAGCAATCTATATGTAACTGGAGGACATAAATAACTTTATGTGCTTTTTATGTTGAAGTTCTATTTTTCAGTTAAGAGTGTCAATTTATTATTGCAAATATGCAACACAATGCCTGCAGGAGTAATCTAGCATCTGATAGTGCTAAAATAAATTGTTTTTGCATTGTAATGTCAAACCTTAAAGCTTGATTTTAAATCTTTAATAATAAAATGATAATAACAATTAAAATTTTTAAGTTGTGTATCCAAGGAGTTCATTCCACAACAGTAATAACTGCTCTCCAGCTGAATATCGACTCTAACACTTAACCTTTTAACATTTGCCCCAAATTTAACTTGCTGCACCTCTTGATAAAAGAGGTGAGCAGGAGGGCAAGTGAGTATAATTTCTCAATTGACTTTTTCAAATGTAAACATTCACATCACACTAGATTCTGGGGAAAGGCTTCCTTTCTAACAAATATCAGTAGAAAGTAGATCTTGTAAAGTTACCTTCTCATTCCTTGTTCCTGTAGGGAAAATGAAAGCAGAAAGCAATAGAGTACTGACCCTGGGACATCCATGTGCACTGGGATTAGTAAAAGGGATGGGCAGCAGAGACATCTGTTCAGGGCTAGTAAACAGGGTATTAACTTGGGAATGATGAGAACTGGGTGTTGGCCAGTAACTGAGTGAAACACAAAGGATTGAGAATTGGAGACTTAGTAATATCAAGTCCCTGCCACCATTTGGTTCAGTGACTTTGACCAAAAAAGACTGAGCATTCATTATTGAAGATTTCACTCACACATGCATTTCAATTTCCAGACTAAGAACAATAAATTTTAATGTGAATGTTTACACTTTAATGATAGTAATAGTTTGCTTTCCACTAACTAGAAACATTTTATTTCACTCCTCAAGTGGTTCTTTTTACTGTCAAAATCATTTCCACATATGATAATCTCTCCTAAGAATTAAATAGCACTCCTTTGTCACAAAAACTGTGGTATGTAATGTTTCCTTCAACTTCAGTAGGAAACAGTTGAAACGAGTTAATGAATAGTTATCGGAGAAAAACATAACCTCCAAAGCAATACCAGTCATTAAGGAACTGTCATAATAGATTGAATTTATTACAGTTTCTATCTTCTGTTAACTTGTATACATCACACAGTAGAGCACCTGCCTATATAACAGTCATTCATGAGTTTTCTAAAGGGCTCATATGCTACTAATTTCTTCATTGAAGGTAGAAATTAAATCCTCAGTTTGTGATGCTTCTTTTGTTCATAGAGGACAATATTACCTAGAAGTAAGCAAATTCAAGGACTTAATAAATGTCTTGATTAGCCAGTTATCACATCAAAATAAAACTCTTAGAAAGCACATTAACTACTAGCTGTGATCACATGTGACAGTAATCAAATGGCTTGATTTAACGATAATATTAAAGAGTTTCATAAAGTGCAATTACTAAATCAAATATCTTAAACAATTCTTAAGTATATAATGAGATGTGGAATACTATGTGGCCTTTAAAATTATGGTGAGAATATTTGCCTTCATACTCGCTGATTAAGCAAAAGAAAGACAAATAATAGTATAATAATCTATATGTAATGCACAAATAACACATTTGTGTATGTGTGTGTGCATGTACATGCATGTGATAGCATGTGTATATGTATATGAGTATGTGCATATTTGACATTGTTAAATGAGTATAATCAAGGTTTTCTAAAATGATATATGAAAAATACATTTTTCTTGCAAATGTAGTCTCCCGTCATCCGTAGTGTAACAAGATGCAAAAGAGACAATAAAAATTCTCTGATTGTTTGCCATCCCAGCATTAAAGAGCTGAAATTAGAGTAATTAATCTCAAATCACAATAGTTTGATGTGAGCTGAGTAACAATAATGCTATTTCAGACAAATATTGCAGTCAAAATTGTCAAATTATATGTACACTAATTACTCATACAATAAAGTTTTTCATGATATTGAAGTTATTTAACATTTTATGATCTTGACTAAAATGCAATACCTGTACTAATACAAAATATTTTTGGTTGTACTTTTTAGGTCTCAGGGTGGCGAACTTTTTCTTTGAATTCCTAACCTGTGAGCTTATGGTAAGATTATAATTATTAAATTTTATAGTTTTTTTTTCTGCTATTACCTTAGTAATAGTGTCCATTAAATATAACAGTGAAGGAAATTTAAGTAACTAGCTTGATGATTAATCATATTTTACATAAATGTTGAAGAAACTAAGGTATTTTCTATCAAATGTTTATGTCCTTAGGTAGATTATGGTAATATAGTCATTTGATACAGCTTTTGATTGGTTTCTAAGTGAATTTGAAACAGCATTCAAAAAGGAAAATATTTATGCCATAGAAAAATTTGTTTAGATATGAATGAAAATTTTAAATATTGACATTTTTATAGTGAGGTCTATTTGGTAGCAATGAATAAGACAATGAGTCATTGAAAGTAAAAGTTATTTTATCACCTCTCAGGATTTATCAAAATTGGATTCCTCTGTGAAAGCTTGATGTTGGAGCTTTCGAGAGTTGAAATTAAAATATGTAACTATGGAAATAGAAATGATAAGAAATAACTAATAACTTCTCAGATGATTTATGGGGACATTATTTATTAATTTCTGTGGTTAATGCATTCAGTAATGTGTTAAAATGTGAATCTGGATTACATTTATAATTTATTACAGATTATAAACAAACATAAATTTATTTGTACTGTGAAACTGGTTTACTTTAGTAAGAGAAATTTCAGTTTATATGTTCCTTAATAGTAAGCATAATAAGGATTATTTTGTAATTGACATATGAAATATAGATAATATGAGCATTTGTTTGATACATGTCAAATTGATAGGGGTAAATGCTATCCTTAGAAACACAAAGGCAATTGATTAAAACTCCTCCTGAGTAATACAACATCATTGAAATGCATCTTTAAGAAGTTGTTTTAGACTGGGATTTCAAAATTGTAGAACAGATAAACAAGATTACACTGTATAGCACAGGGAAATATACACAAAATGTTATGATAAATCACAGAGAAAAAAATGTGACAATGAGTGTGTATATGTCCATGAATGATTGAAAAATTGTGCTGAACACTGGAATTTGACACAACACTAAAATGATTATGAATCAATAAAAATGTAAAAAAAAAAAAAAAGAAGTTGTTTTAAGTCACTGTAGGCAGCACCTAGCAACTGCCTTTGGGTGCTCTCAGGTGTTCTCTTTGGTGACATTTTTTAGAAACACTTAACGTATGATTATGAAAAACACGTGCCATATAGAATTAAGGGAAAATCCCTCTGCCCTACCAAAGGGACTCTGCTGATAATAAAATAAATTTAAAAATATATATATATTATTTGGATATGCATAGAGTAATAATTTCATCTTTAAGAAGTATTTTTTAAATATGTAACTTGTATTTTATGCAGATAGCTAAATGAGCTTATAAATTATTTCCCAAAAAAGTTATGTAATAATATTTTTAAAATTTACTCTCTTTCCTAGTCTTTATAATATTCTCATATAAACATAACATGCACAAAGAAAATTGCTAGTATCTTAAGTGCACAGTCTGAATGAATTGTCACAAAATGAACACAGCCACATAACCAGCACTATTTTGACTTCTAGAAGATAGATTACTTTGCCTACTTAATCACATTTTATAAATTAAATCATACAGTGCTACTTTGCTTCTTTGATCAAAATGGCATTTGTTAAATTATTAGCGGTAGGAAATCACTCATTCTCATTGTGATGTCGTATTCAACTGTGTGAGTATACCAAAGTATAATACTTTTTCCATTTTATAAGCATTTGGGTAACTTCCAGGCTTTGACTTTTATAAATAATATTGGTTATATAGACATCTGGAAAATATCTTTTAGGGAATACATGTGTGGATTTTGTTGGGTATCTAGAAGATGCATATATTCTGATTTAGTAGATACTGACATTTTATCAAAGTGGTTATATCACGTTTGGACAGCAGGTTGTGAGGGTTTAGTTGCTCAGTATACTCAGTAGCTCTTGGGATTGTGCATCCTTCTATTTTAGTCATTTCAGCGTGTATAGAGGGATATTTTAATTGAGTATCTTGAAGCTTAATGGTGTTAAAACTTGTTTTTAATAATTATTTGTCATAGTTGTAGTGATTGTCATGTGGATATTCTCTTTTTTGAAGTGTCTAAGTCTTTTGCCCATTATTATGTATCATTTTTAAATTATGATATGCGTTTTGGGTGTTGAATCCTCTGCTGGATATATACAGTGATACGAAGAAGCTGGTTCAAACTGATTCGTAAGAGCCAACTGTTGAAGTGTTAAGAGTTTTGAGAACTGCTTGGTAGTAGAAGTATTTATATCAGATACACGAACACACTTGAAAAAACAGCTTTTTATTTTTTCTTCGGGAGAACTAATTGTAACACATTAACCAGCACACCACTGGATATTTACATTGTATATTAAACCATTTAGTGGATTTTCTCATTACTCTCCTAATAATGTATTTTGATGAAAAGAAATTTTTCATTTTAATTTATTCAAGTTTATTACGTTTATTTCTTGTATAATGAGGACTTTTTGCATCATATTTAAGAAATACTTGCCTTTGCCATGGTTGGTAAGATACTTTGTTGTGGTTTCCATTAAAACTTTAGTATTTGAACTTTCACATCTAATGATCTCTAGGTTTTAAAGATATTGTTCTATGGTATTAAATTATGCTCTTAATATAGGTAACTGGATAGATTTTCATTAGGATAGTAATTGCTTTGTGTATATTTTAACTTTTTTTGTAAAATTCATATTGAAATATGAAGGCACTAATATTTAATAATTTAATATAGCTATTTATAAACTATAGTATTTTATAACACTCATATATATATTTATGCATTGTCCACTGTAAGTTTCACATACTATAGTCAGTTACGTGACTATAATTTTGAAATAAATATCCAGCAGCATAACAATTAATATTTGACTATAAGAGTAATATAATGTATTTCCATCATATATTAGTAAAACAAAAGTCTACAAAACAAATGTCTTACCGAATCATTAAAAAGTCAGAATATTAGGCTAACCTTTTGTTGTTCAAATAAAATCGTTAACAATATACAGTTGCCTGCAAAATATTTTGTCTAGTATATTGAATAAACATGTAACAGCCATGGCTAATACAGCCTAAAAGATTAACTGCAGATTACTATTGAATGAACGGCATTATTATTTTATTTTATTAGCCTTGTGATAGATACATGTATATATACACACATATATCTACAGACACACACACGCACACACACACACATGCACACACACACACATACATAGCGGTGCACCACACACCTGTTTTGTGCGTGATAGGCATGATAGTATAAAAAACAGTTTTATTTCTTCCTTAAAATTCTAAGTCAATTATACAAATTTGTGTATGTTTGCGACAGATTGTATTGTCCTGTTATGTCTGCTCTGTGAATTGAATGTGTTTTCTCCTCTCCAAGTTATCATCTTGATTTAAATATATTGAATTTTTCTCCATAATAGTTGGAATATCTGAGAGATATAACAAAACGTAGTGGAATTAAATAATTATTTTCAAATGGAAAGTTCAGTAGTCTCAATATGCAGGTATCAAATTTATACTGTTTGGTTTTTTTCCCCCTCTGGATTTTCAATCTGAGCCATTTCACTGAGTTCAGAGTAACTTGTAACTCGAACAGCAGAAATTAAAAAGCCAGCCATGTAAAATGTTATTTTTAACAATTAGTTATAAGTTTTTAAACCTTTAAAGTAGTGAAAAAGCTGATGAGGAAAATTTGGCATTTATAGATTAATCCTTGAAATTAAAAGAAAAAGATGGGATAATATTTTATTTTCCTACGTTTGGAGAGCCTGGGATTTGTATTAGAGCAGTTTTATCTCTTAGACATTCTTGCCTGTTTTAGGCAGCCCAAGATAAAAATATATAAAGTGCATACTAATTAAAAGCTCATTAGGTGATTTTCACTTTGACTACATTACTAATCACTGTGGAATCATTAAAGCAGGAAGAACAAAGGTGAATGAAACACTGAAAGCTGTCTTAAATATTGGTCCAAAGATATTACGTGGCAGTAATAGGTCTCATCCTGCAGGAGCTGTTTCAGATAGCTAAGTAATGAGTTTATCCGTGAAATACAGCATAGGTTACACAAATAATTCAGGAAGGTGTCACCGAAGGTAAATAATAAAAGAAAAAAAATTCAGTCAAGACACAGACAACAGATACAAGTAATTGATGGCAGTTAAACATACTTTACTTAATTTTCAGAGATGACAGAGCTTGAGGACAAAGTTCAGACTTGCAGTTAACATCTGAGGAAAATGATAGAAACTTAAAATATATTAATATGTAGAATATTTTATTATGCATAATTTGAGTCCAAAACTAAAAGATTGAATTATTTAATACAATTTTAATCTGAGAGTGTAAACACCCTTTAAAAAGGCCAAAAAAATGTAAAATGCATTCAGGAAAAAAAAAACGAAAAAGTTTTGGTAATACAAACAAAGATTGAACTTGAGAATAAAATTGTTGAACAGTCAAAATACCCTCTCTGTTTTTTTAGTTCCTATTCAGTGATGTAGTTATTTTATTGAACTGTTAAAGTATAGTGTTATGTTTTTTTCACCCTTGAAAAGTAGAAATTTATTATAGTTCCTGGCCTAGTATCTGGCAATAGCTGATGCTCTCTAAATTTTTGCCATCGAGAACATCAGTTATATGTGAACTAGAGACAAACTGTTTCTTTTGCTAAGTCAAACATATGTTTTCTCCCTCTCCTTCCTTCTGTCTGTCTGTCCTCCTCCTGTTCCTCCCTCCCCTCTCCCCCTCCCACCCTCCGCCCTTCCTTCCTTCCTTGTTTCATTAGTGAATATTTATGAAGGACTTACTATGTGTTAGTAAGATGGCTAACTTATGTTACAATAGTGGAGCATACAGGGTCCATATATTTATTCATTCCACAGTCTAATCAGAATAAAAAAAGGGTTAAATAAACAGACAAAATAAATCTCAATTTTGATAAATGTTCTCAAGAAAACCATTCTCAAATATAGAATAACTGAAACAGAAGTTGATAGTTAATCCTTCAAAGGAAAAAAATGGAGTTCCCCATATGAAGAAGTGGACAGGGGAGGAGGTATAAAGAGATTTCTAGGTTCTGAGAAAAAGGGGAAATTAGAATGTTCAAAGAACTGAAAGAATATTAATGTGTCTGGTGCATAGTAAGACAATAGGAAAGAGGCTTGATATGAGGTAAGCCTTGTATGCCATGATGAGTATATTGGACTTTATAGCAAATTGTTTTGAAAGCCATTGGATGTTTTTAAGCAGAAGTGTGAATAATATAACTCATGTTTTAAGATAAGTGGAATGAATTAGTGGCAAGTATGACTAGAAGTGGAAAGGTCATTTAGGAGGAGACATTTGCAGAGCTCAGAGAGTGATGTGATGATCTGGACCAGGAAGGGATCACTGTGATGAGTTTATGATCTTTTGATGGGTATATGAACCAAAAGTAATTAATTGATTTGAAGTAGATAGTGAGAAAAAAATAAGCAAGCATGAATCCTAGGTTTGAGCCATTGGTTGTGTAGCAAAACTACTGACAACAGAGTTGGTCAAGATGTAGTTGAAAGGCAGATTCAAATCATGGAATCAGTAACGCCACTTGGGATCAAGAACATAATGTCTCATCTCTTTCTACTCAGGGTGCAACTTGCAGTTGTTCAGATGAAAACTGGAATGGAGTATAGGGATTCAATACTGTAGATTCTAAGGATTAATTAAAGCCAATGATTTGGCAGGCAAGCCTTTTATAGCTAATTGTTCTGGGTTGTTTTACATGTATGACTTGATGCTGTGAAGGCATCTAGTAACTACTGGGACCTAAGCATTCTATGGAATGGAGCTGAAATTAATTATATATTTAATGCAGTATATTTATTTCAACAGTCTTTGGGATTATAAAATGAGTTAATACTGAGATCTAAACAGTATATGGAAGGAAAGGACTAGCAGTGACTGAGTATTCTTGAAAGAAATAATTTGAAAACTAGAAAAAGGCTATTTCAATAAGCAAAGAATTTCTAACTTTAACGTGAACTCTCACAGAACATAAGCAAAATTAGAAATAACATAGGAGAAATTTCTCGGAATAAGTCGAGAAGGAAGAATCCCTATAAACTTCTATAATCACCATTATCTTATTTAGAAAACTGTTTCTCAACATGGGGGAATCTATTAGAGAATAAATGGAAACAGAATTTTTTTCTCATTTTATTAGCTTGCAAAGAAGTTTTTATACATTTGTATCTGCCTTCTTTGACAAGGTTGAAGACATTGGAAACCAAGACTTTTTTTGTCATTCCTTCTGTCTGTGGAGGTAGGACAACTGATTGTCATGCTTTGTGTTTGCAGCATGCAATCCCTTATTCCACATTCCATCGCTAACTATATCATAATTTATATCCATCCAGAATACCACCATCTAACCTACATTCTGACACATTTTACCTGAAAATTTGACCTTAGGATTTTTTTTGCAATTAGTTCAAAGAATCTCACTCCTAAATAAATAGATATTTTATTATTATAGAATAGAGAGATCTGCATATTACCTTTTAAAGGGAGAGACAATCATGGAACTATCACCTCAGGCAGTTCTAAATTTTAGTCCACCGTATCCCTAAATACAGTCTTGAGATGAGCATATGATATTTAACCATGATTAATAGATACAGAAAATTTTGGCATTTAATCATTTGGCCTCCCATTCAATATGGTAAATACATAGCTAAGATTTCAATGACTTTCTCCTGGCCAAAACCAATGGTCTTTTCTTTGACATTGTTTTAATTATTAACATTATTATTTGTGATGAACTTAATAATAATTTAGGAATTATTCTAACCCTCACTTTCAGAAATGAGAGACCTAAGGCAGCAAGTACAACTACTTTGTCCAAGTTACCCAAGGAGTAAATGGCCGAGCTGGGATTTGAACATAGGCCCAGTGAGAGTTGAGAATTACTTTTTATTTCTTTACTCAGAAAGTTCCTCTTTTATTTTTATATAAATACATAAAAGCATCATAAAACCCTAGAACTTTAAAAAAAAGTCTTAGAAATCATATTTTTCCACTATCACATACTAGAAATGATAAAATGAAGGCCAGAAGGCTATGCTCCCAGAAAATCTTACTAGATGAAAATATTCCCCTTACCAGCCTTTGCTACCTAGTAAGCCTCATATTCTTTCTGTAATTTTACATCCACAAGGGAGGATGCCTTCACAGACTCCAGTAGGCATTCATTATCATCCTAGCCTCCTCTCTAACATTAGCTTCATATCCTTCAAATAGAATCTATCCTCTCTGTCAAACTGCTCCCTGGCTGTGTAGCTTTGAGCAAGCTTCATACCTTCTCTTAATCTCAGCTTTACTGGAAGCAACAATCCCTGTCTCATATAGGCCTTGTGAACATTAAGGGAGATAATCATTGTAAGGAATTTAGTACATTGCTTGACACATTTTGCATGCTCAATACATCCTAACTATTGTTGGGCTCACTTATCACGTATAGAACCACACGTCCTTGCCCTTCACTCATCTGGGAGTTCCAAATGAGCCCTTACTTAGCCCATAGGCCAGTGACTGGCACTGTATGCATACACTTTCTCTAAGACTGTGTTGAACAACAATAATGAATGAATATTCTCACAAGCTTAATCCCTGGTGAAACCCATTCTCCACGAGTCCTTTAGAATAGGCACAATGTCTTCTAATCCTTTCTGAAAGCTTAAAATAAAACACTTAACCAAAATCATTTCCAAAAGTTTGAAATGTAACACTGAACAACTCAGTGCTTTCATTACGTGTGTTCTTATCAAAGTCAGTTTTTTTTAAGGTTTTACTTGAGAAATTTCATACCAAATTTAATAAGTGTGTCCTTCTTTGATTTCTCAAAAAGAAAATGAAGTTCTTCCCAAATATACTGGATTTCATCCTTAATTTATATTCAACCTTTTCCTGATACTGTGGTTTGATCTGAGAATTTTGTAGTTTTATCTCTATTTCATGCGTGGGCAAATGTTCTAGCAATAGTATTCAACACAATTTTGCATGGTAAGCCTTTTCTGTTATATATTTTACCTGTCATGCTTGAAGTTTATATTAGAAGAACAATTGACTTCCTCACATAATGATACTTTTAAGGAACCATGAAAGCTCATGAATAAAATTAAATTTTATGAATAATTTGAAGTAAATAATCCTATTTCAACAATTTAATAGATAAATGAGTGTTTTTGACAAATTGGCATATTGACTCTGTGAATGTATGTGACTGTGCTTCACTTTGTGTAGTAAAGATGATTTACATGAGTATGCTATTTGTTAGCTAATAATAATTATGCAGAAGTACAAACTCCCTTGAATACTATTTACAAAGCCAAAAGGATTGAAAGAAACTGGCATCTATGTGTTTTTGTATGCATAAAGGAAGTAATAGAAATAATGGATATTCCTTGGGTATTCCTATTTTTATGTTATATGACAAATAACATATTTTTTTTAATTTGGTCTGGAAATGGGACAATTACACCAGAAAAGAAACCTGAAAACATTTTTAGCTAAGTATAAAACATTTCTTATTTCAAAAGAAATTAGATATGAAAGAGGTAAATTAATAAATTATACATGGAACACAATCATCTGAGAATAAAGTAGGAACATACTATAAGAGGAAAAGAGTAATTGCCTATCCCCTTATGATGTAGGTTTAGCTGTTTGATGCTGACGGACAGCATTTCCAATCAGAAATCACATCTCTAATGATGACAGGTGCATTTTGGTAGGCGTACCACCAGAATAATGAGAAGTGTTCAGAGACTTCTTTTATGGCCTGCCTTTGACCTTTCTTTTTAATTCAGGAATGGTCTAGCTAATATAATCATTATGACTTGCTCTACATTGTAAAAAAAAAAATTATTCTAGTCTTAAATACTGTGTTACTCTCTATCAAAAAAAAAATCAAGGTTAACTTACCTTTTCTTAGACTAAGAAACTAGGAAATTAAAGGTAATAATTTTTCTTGCCGTCAGCCTCAGTGAATTTATCTAAAACAAAAATCATTTGAAAATACTGCTCAGCAAAGTGCTTTTTATGCGTTTATTCAAAATTATGTGAAATTCCCAAAAAAGTGTACATAACTGAATACTCAGACTATATTCTAATATTATCTTTAAAAGTTATCTTTATGGATCTGGACTCAATACTTGTATGTGTTTTCACCCACTTAATTGAACTTGTGGTTTGAAATGAATTGCTTTTTGCATCAAATGTATTCAGTATTAATCCTACTGTAATGAGCAATGTTATCTTTTGTCTATAAAAACATAAACAGAGAAATATCCACACAGATCTTTTACAAACTCAAACAAATATAAAAAATATTTATTTTACCATACTGTTGCTTTGTCATTTATGTGCTCAAATTTTCAAAGAACAGTGACAAAGTCGTCTTTTTAACCACAGACTTCTAGCTTTATAATTTCTATACCACACTAGGATATATTTCTTGTCCCAAAATTAAGATATAAAACAAAAAGAAAAGATGAAAAAGCAATACATTTGTTAGTATTTAGTGACAAAGAATTCAGAATACAGGTCAAAAATCACAAAAAGTAGAGTTAACCATAGGTATTTTTGTGAGTGCTTTAGTGTGCAGAGTACTTCCATCATCATCTCTGTTCAGGCTGAGTCACTAAGTGAAATTAATTCCATTTCCCACTTTCAACTTTTCTTTTGTCAAATGCAGACAGCAGCCTGCCATCTACGATTAAGTTTTTTTTAGAAAATAAGTAATAGAACATAGTAGAGGACTGTTAAATCCATTATGGAAGCATAATGGTTTAGATTAATTACATGCAAATTGAGTGTGCGTAACATTTCCCAGAGCAAGCTTGTTAAAACACCAGATTTTCAGATACCCCTGCCACCCAGGGTGTTTTGATTCAGTAGATCTGGAGTAAAGCCTGGGAAGTGATGTTTTAATCAAGCATTCCAAAAGTGATTTTGATGGAGGTAGATTTTAGTTATCTTCTGGAGAAACTATGTTTGAGAGGAATGAATAATATATTCTTACATGAAAAGCAAAGCAAAGTGGGGAGAAAACACAGAATATAAAATATGTCAAGATAGGACATTAATAAGGGAGGGAGAAGACTCTAGTGTTGAAGTACTTAGTTAAAATAAATCATTATTATATTTAATCTTAACAAAATCTCTATGAGATACATTAACGGAGAATACAAATCTGAGAGTCTAAGATAGTAAGGACTTTTTTCCGAATATTGCCAATAGACCCCAGTGCTCATTCTGTTTCCACTATACTAAGTAAAGTTGAGGGGAGGAGTGACAGAGAAGAAAGAAATCAATCATTTAAGCAACAGCTCAAAGTGAGGCTAATAGATTTTTGGCTACAGATTTGTTTGCAATCACCATTGTGTCATTAATGCTCCCAGAATGCTTCCTTAAATCCAAAGTTATGTACTTGCTCTTTGATTCTTTGTGTACGTATAATGCCAATAAATCCAATTTAGAATTGTGCTCACCTTGATCTTCAGAACGTTTGATAGAAAGGACATTTTTATCTCGACTAAAATTTTTATTTACATTGCCATAGTGAGTACACGTTAAATTACTTAGCTGTTATAGTTATCAGTTTTGGTTTATGGAAATTGAGTTAAAATCATTTGTCCTTGAATTATGAAACTTTAAACATGATTTCCCATTACTTGAATTTAGAAGTGGGGAAACTGAGGCTTTGAGTGACTGTCTTTTGTTTCTACTTTTCTTTTGAACTTCCAAAGTTCTTTTCCTTACAAGATTATTTACTGGCGCTGTTATATGATGATTTCTCCAAGGAATCACACACACACACACACACACACATACACACACACACTAATTTTTAGTACACATGGCAGAATTTTACCATGGGTGGTATAATTACCTCCTGGAGTCCCTTTTTTTCCTCCCTCTTCTCCTGTACTCTTATCTGCTAGTAGGTGCTACAGAGCTACCAAATGAAAGGGATTCAAGTGTGATGTCCCTCAAGAGTATTTATCTTGCGAAAATTTAAAAGCAAACAAAAAATCTTTGAGTCTCATTTCAAAATGGTTTAATCATGAAACAAAGAAGAGTGATCTAATATTTGAAAGAGATCTGATCTGAAAGTGGCCCTGAGATTAAGTAATAAGAATGCATACTTTAAACTGGCTGATAGGTGAAAACTAGCTAGACAGCAGGATATTTATAATACAAAGTGTTATGTATCTTTTTTTTTAATTTGCATGCCAAATCCAAAACCCAGAATCTCTGAAATTAGCTCTGTTGTTTAATTCTATATCCAACATTAAGCTGTTTACCAACTGCTGGTGTAACTCCTATGCCTTTTAGCCCATTTGCCCCCAAATTCTTCTCAGATTTTTGGAAGCCCAAGGCTGACACAAGGCATGTCAAATATGTTAGGTGACTGCTGATGAATGACACAATATTGCATAGCCAATGTTGTGGACACAACATGGCTGTTGCAGGTGGTAAAAGAATTTACCAAGTACCAAAGACCACTAGGAATTTAAGAACAAAGGGAAGGTTTGTTTGTTTATTTGTTTGTTTTTATTGAAGTATATTCAGTTTATAATGTGTCAATTTCCAGTATGCAGCGTAATAGTTCAGTGATTCATAATACATACATATATATATATTTTTTTTCATTGTAAGTTACTGTAAGATAGTGAATATAGTTCCGTGTGCTATACGGAAGAAACTTTTTGTTTATCTATTTTAAATATAGTATTTAGTATCTGCAAATCTCTGACTCCCAATTTATCCCTTCCCACTCCCTTCCCCATCCCCCCTTGGTAACCAGAAATCTGTTTTCTATGGCAGTGAATCTGTTTGTTTTGTAAATAAGTTTGTGGTGTTTTTAGATTCCACATATAAGTGATATCATATGGTCTTTTTCTTTCTCTTTTTGGTTTTCTTCACTTAGAACGATAATCTCCAGGTCCATTCATGTTGCTGCAAATGGCATTGTTTTATTCTTTTTATGGCTGAATAGTATTCCATTGTATAAATATACCACAAATTCTTTATCCAGTCATCTGTTGCTGGGCATTTAGGTTGTTTCCATGACTTGACTATTGTAAATTATGCTGCTATGAACATTGAGGTGCATGCATCTTTTTAAATTAGAGTTCCTCCTGGATATATACCCAGGAGTGGGATTGCTAAATTATATGGTTAGTGTAATTTTAGTCTCTTGAGGAATCTCCATTATGCTTCTCATAACAGCTGCACCAAACTGTATTCCCACCAACAGTGTAGGAGGGTTCTCTTTTCTCCACACCCTCTGCAGCATTTATCATTTGTGGACCTTTGAATGATGGCCATTCTGACTGGTGTGAGGTGATACTTTATTGTAGTTTTGATTTGCATTTCTCTGGTAATTAGTGACATTGAGTATTTTTTCATGTGCTTAGTGGCCGTTTGTATGTCTTCA
The DNA here is from genome assembly GCF_048564905.1 of Vicugna pacos. Classification (NCBI taxonomy): domain Eukaryota; kingdom Metazoa; phylum Chordata; class Mammalia; order Artiodactyla; family Camelidae; genus Vicugna; species Vicugna pacos. The sequence continues at coordinate 29,014,685 of NC_132990.1, forward strand.
CTGGAGAAATGCTGGTTTAGGTCTTCTGCTCATTTTTGGATTGGGTTGTTTGTTTTTTTATTATTAAGTTGTATGAGCTGTTTATATATTCTGGAAATTAAGCCCAAATGGAAGGTTTAATAGATACGCTGCTACAGTCAACAGCAAGCCACACAGACGAGAGGTACCTGTGTGAGCACTGAGGGTAAACGTGCAGGGTCTTATATTAGGTTGTGAACACAAGGAGTAGGGGCTGCATGGTCAGTTTGTGCACAGGTGCCTGATTGGTTGTAAGATCTTTCAGGGCTGTTCTGAATAATGGGATTTACCACTCTGATAAGGACAGGATGTGTCGTGAGACCTGTCCCTTTAAGGTATGGTGAGCAGAGCTATTTCCTAAGGCAGTTAGTTTTGTTAGGGTAAAAACAAATCAAGAGGATGCTTTTATCTTGTGGAAATGAAGGTATGCGGAGTGGTCCAGGCAGTGAGGTGAGGGAGTTAAGGTGTCAGTTGCTCCAGGCACACAGAGAGCCCAGGATGGGGCTTTTATGACTCCAGAGAGTGCCAGGTGGCTCCACAACTGAGGTGGACAATACCTAGAGAAAATGGGATTCAAATTCTGATAGGTATGTTCAGCTAATATTTATGAAAAACTCATTCAGTGATGTTTACTTATAAAATGCATTGGTCTGAATGCATGTGGACGATCACCTCTCTACACCTTTGAGTAGATTGTTCCTACCTGGCTAGCTCACCGATAATTCTGATTTAATAAATTATCCATATGTTAATCCTCTAGACTTAACTCTTAATACTTACTCTGTATTATTTCCACACTATATCAGGCCTTCTCCCTGTTCCCAACATGTCAGAAAAATAATTTATTTGCTAAGACTTTTCCATTTGTTTAAAGGCAAATGTATCAACCTCTGTAAAAATGTGTCTGTGATGTTGCTCCCTGTTTGGTATACCATGGATATCTGGGAAAATCAAGGTAAGACTTTTGTCAATTTGACTTGTTGATAATGAGGTGGTAGGAAAGGCAGTAAATGCATTGGGGGGAAAAAATGCTTTAAAGCTTATTTAAGCTCACTAAAGCCTTTCAGCAGAACATATTTCATTCTGGTAGTAGTAAAATGGTTGGGATTTCATTGTAAAGCTTAGCAGAATTCAGCTTCTAATATGTCAGCTTTACATGACAGATGATTAATAAACTGCCACTGTTATCACTTGATACCAATCTTTGGTGACTGCCTCTTTTTGAACTTGAAACTCATGTGTTTTTTTTTTTTTAAGTAATCTTTACTTTGTGAGCCAGTTTCTTCCTTTAAATACATTTTTCTCTGACATATAAAATCTTTGTGTTATTTAATTAATGGTTTCAATTTCATTATACTAATATATTCCAAAAATTAATAGGACATTATGTGACTTTAGATAGTTAGATAAAGATTCGTATTTTTTTTTTCATTTGGTGAAGATGAAGACAATGCAGAGTAGGAATTATGAAAGAGTATTTACTTTAAACTTGGAAACTAACAAAATAAGAGAGTTGGTAAAATCCAAATTCTTAAATAACTTTCCCCAGCGTTTTTGCCTTTTCTCTCTTTTGTTCATTAATCTCTGACGCAGATACATATTTTCTACTATGGACACTTATTTATTCAGCAGAACAGTTTGAGCATCTGTATGGAATAGACATTGTATAAAATCGAATGTGCAGGAAATGTACAGTCCACTAGAGCTTACAGAAGGGTCTGAGGTCATCCTTTAATTACAAAAGGGTCATCACCTAAGAAGTTCTCAGTGTTGTATATCTCCTTGTCACTCCATCACAACTTTAGCTACCCATCAGAGGAAAGTTAAGAGCTGCTTCACAATAACTTGTAATTAGTGTGTAAGGAACAGCATCTGATGATGGTACACAAAGCATGCGTAATGTCATAGGGAGGGCAAAGCAAGTAAAAAACATCTATAGATAAATGGAGGTATGACTCACTAAGTTGTATGTAAGTAAGCATATATTATCATAATTTTCGTAATTGGATGACTAATGTCAAAACTATTAGGCAAAGCTGAAAATAAGGATTCATAGTCTTAGGTGTGCATCAGTACTTACTGAGCACTTACTGTATACCATACACAATGCTGTGTGATTTTACACAAATAAGAGAGTGTTACTTTGAAGTACCTAAAATACATAAAGGATGAGTTAGCAAAGTTTTGGTGGACCTTAGGAATCCTAACTCTGCCTATAAGTATGTGTGACCTCACACAAATCATTTATTTTCTCAGGTCCTTCTTTTGTTCAAATATAAAATACAGAGGATATGCACTGTGAATTTTGAATCCCTTCAAGCTTTACATTTAATTATTGTATCCGTTGGGATGCTTTGGGCCACAAGTAAGATACTTGCTTAAACTCTAAAATGTTTATCATCACACATTACAAGAAGTTACGCAGTTCCATGGATGACTAATTCAGTGACTCACTGACATCATCAAGGAACTAGGTTTTTTTTTTCCCATCTTTGTACTGTGTCTCCTTCATAGGCTTGTCCTTAGCCAGCTTTCTTCAGTATTGAAAGATATCTACCGTAGTTTTAGATTTCACACCCAGATACAAGATACTCAGTAAAAGAAAAGGTACTTCACCTTGTTTGTCTTTTAAAATTAAAGAAACTACTTTGAGAAGTCCCACGTACTACCTGTTGCCAACAAATATCCCTTCACATCTCATTGATCCAAAGTGTCATATTCCCCAGACTAAAAGAGCCAATTACTGTCAGCTTAAACCAGTCATGTGTATGTTCTACCTCTGAAAATGCATCTTACTTCCACAGAAGCTCAAGACTGTGCAGAGAAGGAAAGAACTTAGAAAATATCAAGTTTCCTTAAGAAAGAGGAAAGGAGGAATGGTTCTTGGTTCTTATTAAGCTTTTATGGTATACTGCATTCTTCCTAAGTGAATATTTTTCCATTAGGGCAAAATAGATAAACAGTGATCTACGTCAGAAGGAAAATTCTCCAGGAATATGAAAATCAAATTAAGTAGTTGACTGCCTGCTAAGTAAGCAGTTCTTATTGTTTGCATTCACATTCTCTCCCTAGATTTTTAGTGACTCCTCATTTTCAGTAGAATAATTGTGAAAGTTACAGAATAAATATTTGGTTTTTCTCTAAATTACACAGCTCTCTTCCCTTCCAGAATGTGTTCATATGCCATTTGCGTTCAAGCTTTTGCCTTAGCTTATGCTGTTCTCTGAACAAGAGCACAACTACACCCCAGGAGCAACCTCCCTGCCATCTATCCTCCTTATCACCCTCCCTTATACCTGACTAGTTCATGCATATTTGACTGAAATGGAGCCACTCTTGCTTCATTCTTTCAAGTTTTAGGGATACACTTCACTTCCTCTGTGATACTTCTTTTTCAGGTGATGTATTACTCTTTCATTTTCTCATTGAGCTTTGACCGTGTTTCTAGTACTTTGATTATTTTATGGTTTTACATTTTCTTGATGATCTCTCTACACTGAACTTTACACTTTTTGAGAGTAAAGCTGGTGTCCTTGCTGCTTTGTATTTGACTTCATAATAACTAGAAGAATGCAAAGTTTATTGTGTGTTTGCTAGACTGTGGTCCTGAGAAACAGATGGTGTTAGAATCAGGGTACATAAACCAAGCAAGTAATTGGACATATCTGTTTTTTCTCCCATGATAAGGTAATAGGATACCCTAGCGAGGTGCATCAAAATTTTCCACAACTAGCAAGTTTTCCCTCACCAAAAACTTGACCTACAAGGGACAATCTACAGTGTATAATTAGTAATGAGCCACTACAAGTGCAAATTTTAAATATGGTGTTTAATCTTTTAAAATCTTGCTAATTTTATATTCTCTAGTGTTTAGTTTTTTAATCCTTGATGAATTATTTCTATGTCATAAGATATACAGGTTTTATTTAACATAAAATGTTTGTGTATCATTATGTAAATTGATTTTAAAAAAGAATCACCTTGTTTATCCTGATATCCTAGACAGACCATTATAGACTCTCTAAAGGGCTGCACTCTATAATTCAGAAGCATAGATTTAAAAGAATAGAAAATAATCCATGAGCTAAAGCATTTTGTCCACACTACCACTGCTAATTGCTGTTCTTGAGTGACTAATTTGACCTCACTGTGCATTCAACAGATAAATAAATGTAATCCTTGTGGTTGTATTACTATAATGTATATTCATATAGATAACTTTCTGAGAAGGTAACATGCAAATTATTTTCGTCTCCTTAAATTCAGAAATTCACGTAAGTCACAGTCTTTAGAAAATATAAAAGTATTTTGAGTTGTATTGTCCATTTATTCATGTAGATTATGGTTATTTTAGGCAAATAGTGGACAAGAAAAATTATCCCAAGATAAAATCAATGGGGTTAAGAAAAGATCTGCAGGAATAAAAGCCCTAACTGCATAGCATTTTAGTTGTCACAAATGAAGAGTCATCCAATAAGTGACTCATTCTTTTTGTATCATAGTATATTTATAAATCCATCTGACATCTGTGGCCTATCAGAGGGCTGAAAACTGAAATTATAGATTCCCTACTATAGATGACACCATCAACAGAGGGTTATTTGGTCGTTTTCATTTATCTCATTTCTCCCTGTTCTGTCCTTGACAGTTTTCACACTTAAGGTTACAGAATCCCAGGAAGGAGGGCCAGAGATTAATTTCCTGTTTTGTATTTAGCAGGGACATTTGATTTTGTAACTGCACAAAAAAACATGAATACTATGTACAATTCTGGGAATATGTTATGGTAGAAACAATTTTAAAAAATATAGAGACCTCTATTTGCTCTTGACGTTGGGGATATTTGAAGCAGTTTCTTCTTACGTCTTGTTATCTGAAAGTATTTTCACATCTCTCTAAGGACAATTTGGCAGTATTAAGAACAACTTTAGGAAATACAGGAAAAAAGAGAACAAGAAAAAAATAAAGATATCTTCATTAAATTCATCATCCTAAGTTGCAGATTCTGAAATATCAAGATAAACAGGATTTCATGCTTTTTCTTCCAGTCTTTGTACTGATGGATATGCAAATACCATCTTTAAAACATGCATTTCTTCCCAATTTAAACTTAAACATTTTCACCCTTAGGAAATGTTCTCCATTTCTACATAGTCTTCTAAATTGTAAATTTAAAAGACTGTGTTATTTTGGTTCAGGATTCCAATCAAAACAGGTCAATACAGAGTTCAGTGAGCTTAAAAATGTGTATTTAGAGTGGCAAAGAGAGAGGGAAATTAATAAAATATCTTGTTATTTTACAGTTATAAAGTTAGACAGTTATTTCCAGTTTATGAAGTCATTTACTAATATTACTAATACATTTTAATAAATATTTGACTCTTATCTCTCATTCATTTTTTAATGAAATTGAGGTAGTAATAGAAAAAAGGAAAAACGAGATAAAGGAAATTTGAAGACTGGATGTCATTCATCTAAGTTTTTAGTATACAAGTACTGCATGTTCTTTATATTTTTTTAATTGAGGTATGATTGACACATTTCATTCAGGTATTCAACATAATGATGTTTGAATATATTGTGAAATGGTCACCACAATAAACGTAGTTGACATCTATCACCATTCATAGTTACACAAAATATGTGTGATGAGAACTTTTCAATTTATTCTCTTAGCAACTTTGAAATAAACAATATGGTATTATTAACTATATTCACTATGCTGTACATTACATACTGGAGACATATGTAGTCTGTCACTGGAAGTTTGAACCTTTTGACCACCTGTGCCCATTTTGCCCATGCCTTGCCTCTGACAACTGTCAGTCTATTCTCTTTCTGTTAGCTTGGTTTTGATTTTTTTTTTTTTTGAAGCACATGTTATGTGATCGCATGGTATTTGTCTTTCTCTGTCTGACTTACTTCACTTATTAGCATAATGCCCTTAAGTTTCACTCATATTATTGCAAATGACAAAGTGTTCTATTTTATGGCTGAATAATACTCATTTATGATATTTTCCTTATCCATTCACCCTTTGATGCATATTTAGGTTGTTTCCATTTCTTGGCTATTTTAAGTAATGCTGCAACAAACATGTTTGTATAGAAATCTCTTTGAGATAGACACTTCCATTTCCTTTGCATTTGTCCCAGACGTGGGATTGCTGGAGCTTATGATAGTTCTATTTTTAATTTTTTGAAGAACCTCCGTGCTATGATCTGTAGTGGTTGTACCAGTTTACCACCAACAGTGCACAAGGCTTCCTTTTTCTCCACATCCTCACCAGCACTTACTATCACCTGTCTTTTTAATGATAGCCATTCTAACAAGTATAAGGTAATATTCCCTTGCAATTTAGATCACAGTTCCCTAATGAATGGTAATGCTAAGGACTTTTTCATATACCTGTTGACTCTATGTATATCTTCTTTGGAAAAAATATATTCAGGTCCTTTGCCCATTTTTAAATCAGATTTTTTTTTATATTTGCTATAGAGGTTAATATTTGTTACATATTTGGATATTAACCTTTTAATAGATACATGGTTTGCACATATTTTCTCCCATTCAGTAAGTTGCCTTTTCATTAATGGTTTACTTTTCTATGCAGAAGGTATTTATTTTATTTTATTTTATCTTATCTTATTTTATTTTATTTTATTTTATTTTATTTTATTTTAATTTTTTAAACCAGGATTCTTTTTTTTTATTTGCATTATAGTCAGTTTACAATGTTGTGTCAATTTTCAGTGTAGAGCACAGTTTTTCAGTTATACATGAACTTAACATGTATTCATTGTCACATTTTTTTTTGCTGTGAGCTACCACAAGATCTTGTATGTATTTCTCTGTGCTATACAGTATAATCTTGTTTATCTATTCTACATATACCTGTCAGTATCTACAGATTTCAAACTCTGAGTCTGCCCCTTCCTATGCCTCTTCCCCCTGGCAGCCACAAGTTTGTTAGGGTTTCTATTTTATGTAGTTTCACTCGATTATTTTTGTATTTGTTGCACTGGCTATTGGTGTTATAGGCAGTACATCATTACGAACATGAGTGATGTGGATATTTTTCCCCTGTTTTCTTCTAAAAGTTTCAAGTTTGCAGGTCTTGTATTTTAGCCTTTAACCCATTTCAAGTTAATTTTGTGTGTAAAGAAAAATAGGGATCCAGTTTCAGTCATTTGCATGTGAATGTCCAGTTTTCAAAATGTTTTATGAAAGAGACTGTCTTTTCCCTATTGTGTATTTTTGGCTCCCTTGTTAGGTATTAGTTGACCATATATGTGTGGGTTTATTTCTAGGCTCTTGCTTCTGTTTCATTAGACTGTGTCAGCTTTATGTCAAAACCATACTATTTTGATTACTATAGCTTTGTAGTATAGTTTACAACCAGGAAGTGTGATGCCTATAGCTTTGTCCTTCTTTCTTAAAATTGACTTGGCTATTAAGATATTTCCATTTTGTGTATGTATGTCTTCTTCCATTTCTTTCATTCATGTTTTGTAAATGTCAGTATACAAATCTTTGCGCTCCTTGGTTAAATTTATTCTTAAGACATTGTTTTTGATGCTATTGGGATAGGATTTTCCCTTCATTTCTTTCTTTTTTTCTAAGTATTTCCTTTTTAGTGTATAGAAATGGGACAAATTTCTGTGTTTTGATTTTGTATCCTATTACTTTACTGAATTCATTTATTACTTTTCATAATTTTGGGGTGGATTTTTTAGGATTTTCTATAAGGCATGTCATCTCCAAACAGAGACAATATTACTTATTCTGCTGGGCCCTCATGTGCTAATAGGAGTGGTGAGAATGGGCACCCTTGTCTTATTCCTCAACTTAGAAAAAAAGGCTGTAACCTTTTCAATCTTCAGTGTGATGTTAGTTGTGGGCTTATCATACATGACCTTCATTAAGTTTAGGCATGTTCCCTCTATACCCAACTTATGGCAAGTTTTTATAATGAAAGAATGTTGTATTTTGTTAAAACTTTTTTTTGCATCTTTTGATATGATAGAGTTTTTTATTCTGTTGCTATGATGCATCATCTTTATTGATTTCTGTATGTTATCAGTCAAGTTATGTATGCATCCTTGATTCTTAGGGATGAATCCCACTTGATCATAATGTATGATTGGTTGTTTAATATTCTGTTGAAATGGTTTGCTGGGATTTTCTTGAGATTTTTTTGCATCCATATTCATCAAGAATATTGGCCTATAGTTTCTTTTCTTATAGTGTCCTTATCTGGCTTGGTGTCAGGGTAATGTTGCTTCTAAAATGAATTCGAGAGTGTTCTCTGCTTCTCAATTTATTGAAAGACATTCGGAAGAATTGACAATAATTCTTTAAACATTTAGAAAAATTCATCAGTGAAATCATCTCATTCTGGGCCTTTTGTGGTTTTGAGGAGGTTTTAAATTACTGCTTATATCTCCTTAGTCAGTATTGGTCTATTTGGGTTTTTTATTTCTTTGATTTAGTCTTCATAGGTGGGTGTTTCTAGGAATTCATTCATTTATCTTGATTATCCAATTTCTTGATGTATAATTATTTATAGCCGTCTCTTACAATTCTTTGTATTTCAGTGGCATCAGTTGCAGTGTCTTCTCTTTCATTTATAATTTTGTTTGAGGCCTGTTTTTTTCTTGTTTATTATAAGTAAAGATTTGTCATTTTTGTGTATCTTTTCAAATAAACAACTCTTGAGTTTTGTTAATCTTTTCTATTGTTTCTTATCTCTATTTCATTTATTTCTGCTCTAATCTTTATTATTTCCTTCCTTCTACTGACTTTAGTGTTAGTTTTCTTTTCCCTCAATTCTTGAGTTCTAAGGGTAGGTGGTTCATTTCAGACCTCATTTTTTTTCATGATATATGTATTTATCGCTATAAACCTTGCTCTTAAAAGTCTTTTGCTGCATCTTTTAAGATTTTGTATATTGTGTTTTCATTCTCCTTTGTCTCAAGATGTTTTTTAATTTCCCTTTTGATTCTTTTGATCCATTGGTTGTTCAGGAATGACCATTTATTGAATGGCAGTGAGTGCCACAAAGTATGTTGAAAGAATGATCTTTCCTGTATTTGTATACATTATATCTTACACTCACCATAGTCAGTCAATCAACATTTTGTGAATGAGGCACTGAGTCCCATAGAATTTAGGTACATTACCTAATCTAATAACTTGACCATCTAAGATATGAGTGTGTCAGGTTCTGTTATTTCTCAGAGAAAGATAAAGCTATAAGCTTTAAACCTTTAATTCCTCACATGTTGGGATCTAGCAATAATAGCTAATTTAAAACTATTCATTATTTTCTGGGCAAGAAAATTAGGGGCAAGTTAGATACAAAGAGTGAAGCACAATTTCTCGTCATCCAGAAGTTTAGAGTCTACTCATAATTGTTATGAGCAATAACACATATGAAATAAGACCATATAAAGTAATGATTTAGGATAAAAATAATAAATGTAATAGGAAGGGGAACTGTATTAATTTATTTTTCTGAATGTAAACTTCCAGAGGAGGACAATCTTTTAAAGTTTTAAACTTGAAGGTATTTGTTAGTTTTCCATTTATTTTAATGTTAATATTTTTATTAAGTTGTTATATATTGGAAGGCAATTAGATTCAAGTTTATTCTCTTCATATATTGCAATGGAAAAGTCATTCCATGGCTAAATTTTCTTCTGTATACTTTAGAACACATGACTTTGAGATATACTTTGTAACCTACATAAATGCAAAACACAGTTCATCACTGTATATGCTAACTCCACAAGATAGTGAATTTAGCCTATTTCTAAAACAGAAGCCAAAAAGGAAAAAGTCGATTGATAAAAGATGCTTTTCATCCCACAGTGATGCTGAGCTATAGTTGAAGATAATATATGAAATATCATTTAATTGTGTGTGTGTGTGTGTGTATGTTTATTTGTATGCTAACAGACTTCATGGGACTGCAGTATAGTAAAGCCAAATTCAAGGAATTGTAAGATGGGGTTGTTTAGTTTTCTCAAAGTCTGTGGCCAATCAGTTTTTTCTATCATCCTAGTGAACCCTGTCGATGGTGTATGATGTTGCTCAGAAGGTGAACTGGGTTAGTGAGTCTGGGGAAAATAGAAGTTTACATAAGTAAACAGTGCAGAGAATATGGCCATGTATCTGTCCTAAGGAAATATTTTATTAGAAAGTATTCTAGAAGCATAAGAAATTAGTACTGCTGCATATTGAATATCCCACAGAAAATAAACAAATTTATGGAACATACTTGTCAGCAGTTGCATATACTTTTCCTAAAAACACACTGTGAACTTTGTCACATTATGCACTTGTCTTTAAACAAAACCTTATTTCAAAATTGAGTCTAAATTTTCTGAGTATATAGAATTACCCTTTTTTTTTTAAATAAATTCTAAAAATTCCAACCCCCATTTGACTAGGTTACAGATCCAAAAGAAAAGTTGTATAATACAGCAAATACAGAGCTAGAAGCAAGGCAGTTAAATTAAAATTCATATTTTTCTGATTGGCTTTGTTTCATTGAATAATTGAATATGCATAGTTTTCCTTGGCTTGAAATTTATGACCTTGTTGACCTATAATCATACCTTCATATTGTGTGTGTTACAGAGCAAATTCCATTAAATCGTGCTTTCCTGCGTAGTTAAGAAGTGTTGTCATTTCCTCTGCATTCTATTTTATCTCTGTTTCTCGGTATCTGTGTAGAGATTCTTATTCATTTGATGAGACTGAAGCTGAATTCTAATGAGTCAAGCCCCAAATGTTCATTTCATGGGTAATTTCTTCAGGTGCCAAACATCAACCAACATTTTCAGTTGCCAGAGTGGGCACGATTGTTCATTTCTCTTGGGTGGCGCCAGAACACAATTCCTTGAAGATATTTTACCCTACTGTATGTGCTTGACATACTTCCCCATCAAAAAAAAAAAATCACGTCAACATTTTTTTGTTTTTGTAAATAGCTACCAGTATAATCTAAGAAATGAGTGACTCAGATCAAAGGAAAAAATTGAAACAACCATTTGTCACAATGTGTACTAGTAAATACTCTGGTCTCGATAATGTTTGGGCAGGAGAATATATTAGTCTCTATCCATTAGTCACATACTCAGCCATGAAATGCTCAAATATCATTTGAATGGACATCCTCTGGCGTGTGGACTGTAAGAAGCCATGCCCTTATTGGCACAACATTGAAGATAAATTACTTGGTAGCATTTCCCATATTTCATACACCCACATGAGCACAGTGATGGAGTTTTCAATTAATATTTTTGGATTCTTGCCCACTTAGCCCTTGAAATACTGTCATACGAAAAAGTGGAAGGTGAAGTTTGAATTTAGCTTTTCCACCCAGACCATAATAATAGAATATTCAAAAACGATGCTATCCTTAGATGCCATGTCCCCATTAGTCTAGTTCATTCCCTTTAAAAAGCCACAGAATCAATAGCAGGCAAAATTCTCTCATATAAAATCTGTTATTGGAGGGTATGTGCTTATACATATCAACTTTTTTTCCTCACTCCTGTACGGCCCAGAGATCATCAGTTAAGTAGATGACAGGTGTTGAGAAGTTGATGACATTTTTTATAGTCTGGGTGTAATTATTGAATTTTGAAAGAAATTAAGTTACTTTGTCTGATTTTTCCAAAAATTTCCATATACTAAGGGCTCACACCATGCCTGTTTTGGTAGGAAGTCCTTTAGTACCCACCATGTGGTCTGGCATATTTGGACTTACAGGAAAGTAAAGAAAAATTGTATACTCTCCTCACTAATGTCATAAATTCAGCAAGTTAAGAATGCCCATGATGTAATCAGAAGCACAAAAACATAGTAGGAGTGTGATCTCTGGAATTCCAACCTGAAGAAGAATCTGTTTTCTACTTTTATCTTAAAAGGACTTGGGCAATTGTCTAGTTCTTTTAGTCTAAGTAGCCTCATCTGTTAAATGGGAACAGTGTCATTTGCTACTGCATGGTAGGTAGTTTTGAGAAATTAAGTGACACTATTGTCTTGTGCAATATTAGCAGAATGGTATTTATGTTAGCAGTGAATATTATTCTTAATAATTAGGAAAGAATAAAAAAACTAATTCATTCACTTATTCAGTAAGTATGAAGTGTTTTCTATGTAAAAATCATTATAACAATTTGTAACAAACTTCTAGGGATTATGTGTCAGTTATTTTTCTATCAATCAAGTGCTTTCAAATTATCAAAAGAAATCCTAAGAAAAGCACAGGGTTGTCATAATCTGTTTTACAAACCATCTCCCCAGACATTAGAAGTGTTGGTATGCTCTGTGGCCTTTGCCTCCAGAATAAATAAATACGAAACATAAATTGTACAGTTACAGTGTAAATTTGGCCCCAGTGTCTGTAACTTCCTTTATTTTTGGAAACAGAAGAAGGCAGTCCACTCAAATTGGCTTCTGAAATTGGACAAAATACTCCAGATGTTCTAGCGTTGCCAGCGGAGCTTGTCTGTGATCCATGTCAGAACTGCAGCTGTCAACATGAAAGCACACCTGCTGCTGGTTCACCATTAGCAAATGACTTTTCAATTGTATTAGGAAGTGAAACAAACAGCAGAATGAATCATTTGCCTTTGAAAAGAATCCTTGTCACAGTGTGATTGTGCTCCATTAAAATTCAGGAACCTCTAGATCTTTCTTAAGCACTAACCTTGAGCTCAGGGGTCAATGGCTGAAAATGAGTAGATAAAACTCTGAATGTTCTTAGTTCATTAGTTAGAACAAGCTTGGGGTAGGTTCACTCCAGAAAAGCAAGTATTTATTAGCACGTTAATTAAGGAAGTTGTTCTACAAACTGGCACAATTCACTTCACAAGCAAAACTAAATTATAAAGTAGGACTGGGTAAACTTTTCTGATAGTATTTCCAAGGATGTGATTGAAAGACTCATTGTTCGGCATAACACTATTTTAGAGATTTGAAGATTTTGGATATGTTTTGAGATAAAACTATGCTAGGAAAATGGCAGTTGACAATGACATTCTTCCACAGGTGAAAAGACATGATTTTATGACCTCAAATTAAAATTATTTCCCTCTTTTTGCATATTCTCTGCTTATTGTTTTCCTTCAGTTTTGTTTTGGAGATTTCATGGAACAATTGAAACGGCATGGGTTTTGTAATTAGAATAGGCAAATTAATCAACGTCTCTGAGCTTCAGTTTCTATATTTGGAAAACTAAGATACTTAGAATTGTCTTATATGAAGAGTAAGTGTGATTCTGAATATTGTTGATTCTCAAACTTAGAGGAGGTTCTAAAGTGGGTCATACAGATCTATACACTAGAAGGTTTTCCAGGTGAGGTGATGAGCAGTGAGGTTTATGCATCTTTATGATTTCTGCATTTGTTCCTTCTTCTGCCTCACTGCAGGGAAATGGTCTCATTGTTCCACTTAGTCACTCTTTGCCTTTTGATTGTCATCTTAGAACACTTCAACTTAAAAGTCGCTGGCAGATACATAAATTGGCTTGAAGTAGTATGCCTACTCTGGTGGCCCAGGCTGGTTGGTTGGTGGAGTTACATGATCAGCCTTTATCACAAGCTTTATGCGGTAGGACAGGTAGATAGTACTTATTCACCATTACGATGAGGGATCTAGCTTACTGGAAGGAGAACAGACGATACACTGAGAATTGTGTAGGGACCAAACATGAGTGAAGTATCCTTGGCCTCTGTCCCTCTAACTCATATTTAATTCCATGGAAACTTGTCTCAGAACTCGAATATGTGGACACGGAGTGAATTTGCTGACCTATTATATATTTGTAAAACCTTGAATACATCAACATTCAAGAAGAATTTTAGGTGCATTTATTTTAAAACCCTACACATGTAACTATTCTAGTTCTAGGCCACTTAATGTGTTACAATGTATAGAAAAAAGTACTTGTGCTGATGGAAGATTAAATAGAAATAATATGCCTAATACCATCATTGCAAAACTGGAACTATAGTAGCTTCACTGAATAATTAGAGACCTTTACTTTAAATATTTATATTTCTATCACTTCTCGGTCTTTTGGCTAAGATCAAATGTAAATATTTATATTTCTAAAGGTTGTAGGATTTTGACCTCAATTTGTCAGTTTCCCAAAACTTTGCAGTTAAGAATTTAGTGCTGCTTCCATTGTAATTTTATAAAATTTATTAAAGGTCAGGTTCATTATCGTCAGAAATCATCCCCTTCATCTTCCCCCAGCTACTTGAAATACCATCAGATTAGATACATAAAGAACACTAACTTGAGACTGTTCAACACTAATTTACAGGTCTAAGTGGGAAACTTATAGCCATTCAAGGGGCTTACAATATGTGTATTTTACCAAAGCAGATACTCTCTGGGGACACTGCAGTTTCCTTCCTGTTGTCCATTTTTTTGCTCTGTAGTACATTATGTGCCAGAGAAGGGAAGGGCTACTGAGTGTGGGGTGGATAAAAAGAGTTACTCTAAAACGTATGAAATCTGCTATATTATTTGAATCCGAAAATTAGTAATTTTAGAGAAAATCTAGAAATGTATTAACTTTAGAATCCCTAACCTATCATGAATCGAAAGTAGAGAGTCTGTTACAATGCGTATTATTTTTTCTCTAAAACTATGTCACCTTTCTTAGAAGAGAGACAAAGATGCCTTTAAATATAGTTGCCTATAGATGTCCTTGCCAGCATTTGGTGTTGTCATTGTTTTTTCCTTGTGTAATGATATTTCATTATGGTTATACTTTACAGTTTCCTGATAGCTAATGATATTGAATATCTTTCAATATACTTAATTTACCATCTCTATATCTTCTTTGGTGAGATGTTTGTTCATATCTTTCGCTCAGTTTCTCATTTGATTGTTATACTGCATGATGAGTTTTGAGAGTTTTTTATTTATATCAAATATTTTTTTAACATTTTTTATTGATATATAATTATTTTACAATGTTGTGTCTATTTATATCAAATATTAACCCTTTACCAGATATGTGATTGGCGAACAGTTTCTCAAATTGTCTGTATTCTAATTATTTTTTTTGTTAGTTATGGGGTATAAGCATAAAATAAACAAATATGATTGTAGCTTTTTATTTTTTTCTCTTCAGTGTTACCTATTTTTACTTCATTTATTTTTGAAGCTTTCTCATTAAGTGCATGTATATTTAAGATTGTGTATGTCTGTCTACTTGATGAACAGACCATTTTATTATTTTAAAATATCCTTTACCACTGGTAGTGTTCCTTTTTTTTTTTTTTTTTTTTTGAAGTAAACTGACTTATAAAGTACTCCATATTTTCTGTAAGTAGTGCTCATAAGGTATAATTTTTACCATCATTTTGCTTTTAACCTAGTTGAGTCTTTATATAAGTGTCCTTATGTAAACAGCAAATGCTGTTCTTTTTACTCCATTTTACTCTTTCATACACTCTGACAACTTTCGCCTTTAGAGTGCTTACCCAACATATTAGTCTGTTTTCATTAGGTATAATAATTGATAAATTTGGGATTACATTTATATTCTTGTTACTTGTTTTGTTTGTCCTACATGTTATTTGCTGTGTACAGCCCTCATCTTCCTTTATGTGGAATCTAAATTCTGTTACCAATTCTGTTCAATGTGAAGAACTCCCTTTATCGTTCCTTGAAGTCCGTATCTGCTGATGAAAATTATGTTTCATTTTACTGCTCAGCAAATATCTTTATTTCACCTTCATTTTCACTAGATAAGAAATCTTGGATGATGTTCTTTCCACACTTCCTTTGGCATTTTAAAGATGCTGTATCCTTGTCCTCTGTTTCATTGTTTTTGAGAAAAAGTCCAATAATTTGTATCATTATTTTCTTTAATAAGCCTTTTTCCCAGGCTGCTTTGAAATTTTTCTCATAATCTTTTCACTTTTAGCAATTTGCCTATAATACATGCCTTGGACTTTCTCCTTGTGTGTGTGTATCTATATGTGTATGTGTGATTGCTTTCATGTTCATCCTGCCTTTGAGGTTCATTGAACTTTCTTAGATTAGTGGTTTTGTAATTTTCATCAAATTGGGAATGGTTATGGGAAGTTTTTGAAAATATTCTTTGTTTTCTTTTTTTGACTTTTTTTCTTTTCTTTTTTTCTCACACTTGAACTACAAAATGTATGTTACATCACAAGATACAATCCTACATATATCAGAGATTCATATTATCCATTGTTTCTCTGTGTCCTTAATTTTGGACATTTTCTACTGCCTTGCTTACAGGTTTACTGATTATTTCTGTCTGTAGCATATAGTCTGATACTCAGCACATCCAGTTAATTTTTTTGTTAGATTTTTTTTTTTCTGTCATTCTCAACTTCTTTTTTGGGTCTTTTTTAAAGAAACATTTCACTGTTCGGAATCCCTATCTGTTTCTTTGTCAAATGTATATTTTCTTTCAAACCATTGATTACATTTACAG
The DNA here is from genome assembly GCF_048564905.1 of Vicugna pacos. Lineage (NCBI taxonomy): Eukaryota > Metazoa > Chordata > Mammalia > Artiodactyla > Camelidae > Vicugna > Vicugna pacos. The sequence goes on from NC_132990.1 coordinate 29,031,204, forward strand.
TGTCGGTTTTAAAGTCCTTGTTTGGTAATTCCAACTTCTACAATTCTGTTGACTGCTTTTATTCTCCTGGACACAGGATAGATTTTTCTGCTTCTACATATGTCTAACAGTTTTTGCCTATTTGCTTGTTATTGCAGACCAGTGATAAGATTTGGAGAAAATGAATTATGTTATCTTAAATACTGTTTAATGCTGAATGTCAATTAATTTCTTGATAGCTCAGGGTGATTTTGTGAGCCTGGAGTTTAGAATTTATTAGGGTGAGTATATAGTAACCCTTACCCCAGAGCAGTGCAGTTCTAACCTTAAGTCCTTGCCTTTCTGGAATCTCTGTTAAAGACTGTAATGTTCATAAAGGGCTCTGTGTTCTGCATGGTTAGAATTCCACTTCTCTCAGCATTGCGTGACCTAAAGAATCTCCATTCAGCTCACAAATCCCTCAGAGCTATTCTCTGCTTTCTATTCTCCAACTCTGTGCATAATTCATTTCTATACCCATTTTTCTTTCACTTCAAGGATTATCCATTTTTCAAGTAAGCTAGGTAAATAAATGGAGTTCTGTGTGAGTTTACTGGAAACAAGACCTGCTTATCAACTGTAGTATTTTTAAAGCACCAAATTGGAAATTTTAACTGGCCCATGAATGTTTAAATTATTTATTGGAGCCAGAAAATAAATAGCTTTACCAAATGTCATGTCTTAAAGAAATTTTCAGCAACACACACAAAACATAAAAACACTTTGGAGAACAAACGTGGTTATCTTTCTTGGGTTGATCTGGGATTCCTCATTGGAAATGAAAAATAATTAACAATTTAATGTCAGTCATCAACTAAAAGAGAAAATACAGCATAAAATGAGTCATTTTTAGATTATCATTAAGTATGCTAAAGTTGAAGGTAAATATCCCCAGGGTCTGCCATTTTGAGGTTGTATCTACTGTGATTTAGGGGGTCCTTGCTAGATGAGTGCTGGTGACTTAACCAATCATTATATATATTTAAGCCTTAAAACAATCTGAAGTAAATCCTATTATTATTACTGTTTTAAAGATGAGTGATCTGAGGTTTCAAGACTGTAATTTGATCTCAGGGCTAATTAAGACCTTGTGCTGGGTTCCAAATGAAAATTTCACAGAACCCAGATTGTGAGGTCTTACCTCCTAATACCTCATAACTCTTGAAATTAGGTTCCCATATTTATCTGGTGGTTTTAGTGCTCTTTCTTTGAGGAACACTGTTTTCAAATATCTCCATCATAGTTATTTTGATTATAAATATTTTATAAATCTCAAGAATTTTAATCTTTCATTACAAATGAAATAGGATTATGCATGTAAACTGCTTAGCACAACAGTTGACGCATTTCAAGAAGTCAGTAAAAGTTAGCGATTATTATTGCTGTGAGTACAGAATCTAGAGGTAAAAAGAGAAGCACTTTTAAATATGCATATTGCTGCCAGCATTTTAAATATAAGAGAATAAGTCTATAGAAAATAATTGGTAATGAGAAATAACAAAGAACTAAATAGATAATACTAAAAGTTAATACAGAATATAGAGCAGCAATATTGACATTAAATGAGAAAAGCAAAGATTATGTCATAACCGTCTAAGGGAAAAATTATAAAAGGACATTAATTAGAAAAATGTTAAACCTGAATGAAGGACAGAAAATGAAAACAGATGAAAATTGTCAACAAATGAAAAAGCTACGATTTAATTTTGCTTTAAATAGCATGAGATTTAAGTTAGCTGAAACTGAGCTTATTCAGAGGTAGTAAAAAACTTACCCTAACTACAAGTGTGAACTATGAGATAGAATTTGCTTCAGGGTTCTTAACTTTTGAATTGGCTATTATAATTAAACCATAATAACATGGTAAAAAAGCATATAAATAAAAAAATAAAATTATTATAATAAAATACATACAATTTAATCCTACTGGACTTGCTTTTAAAATGTCAAATTTTTTTCAAGTGCACAATTCAAGGTAAATTTTATTTGTATGCATAGAAAAAGGCCATATGAATCTAATTTGTATGAATGCAAAGAGTACATCTAGATAATAAAATAATATTTTTTGTTAACTTAAATTGTTATTATAAAGTTGGGTTCATGATGTTCTTTTTTCTTCAAAACTGATCTGAAGGCAATTTCAAAAGAAGTTCTCAAAGTATTTTATGCATCACTGGATTAAGTATATAGCCTAATGAGAGATTATTTCAAAAAGAGATATTTCTTACTTTAATATATAAACCTTAATAAAATTAAGAAAGATGGATCATAAGTAGGTAGTGAATGAAAATGAATATAATTTAAAATATTTAAACAGAGCAGTCATTTTGGAAACCTTTATTGAATTAATGACATTTTCAGATAAGACAGCATAAAAAATAAAAATGTAATCTAATGAATGAAAATTAGTACTATAAATGGCTAATTACCAGTTGCTTCTCATATATTTGATTTTTCTGATAAAAAATTTTAAGAGGGAAAGGTACAACTATAGGTTTAACTAAATAAAATGAAGTACTGTCTTAAAAGAAACAATTTTGTGTAGGTTTGGTATTAAATAGGCTTTCTAAATGCTCACCTTTTATCTGGAAACTTAATTCAAACCAAGGTTATTTTGAAGTATATCACAGAGATATAGGCAATAGCTTAGATGCATTTCCTACAAGAAGACAGATTAAGTCCAGTTTTTTGTGAAATTTGGAATAGCTTACAAAACTGAAGGTAGAGGTTCTAATCTGACAGTTGCCTGATAAAATGTGTACTCAAAGTAAATTTTGTTAAGAGCTCTGGAAAATAGCAGCTTCTAATAATATGCATTTAGCAAACACAAATTATTTTTAAAGTAGTTAAACACATACTTCTGATTCCACAGTCACAACTACTTTTAAGTTTTAAGGTAATAACCCTTTAGAAATACCAAGTAAACAATGCTATAGCAGGAACTGGACTATAAAGAAGCCCCAAACCAAAGTTAATTTATTCCCTGACTCATTCTTTCTTTGTTTCCTGTAATACTCATGATTGGTGGACTTCATCTTGGTCCTACGTGTTACATAAGATGAACTCTGGAACTTGCAAAATTCTCAGCAAGTTATTAACTGTATTCTTTATCACAGAAGTATATCCTTAAATATCCTCTGGTTTGGGAAAAACAAAAGGGCAGTTAAATTTTGGGGTACTATGCAAATCTTTATTGTGGCCTAATTTGTATAAAATTAAAATCAGTTGAATAAAGTGTTATTTTCTTGATGTGATGTAATTATACTAACTCAATCGAATGTGGTAGTTGTATATACCCTTGGCAGTACCACCTGAAGGAAGACACAGAACATTTTGATCTCTCTAGAAAGTTGAATGTACAGATCCAGTCAATTTAACATCTTCAGGAGCTACTACTGGCAAATTTTTCTGATTTCAAGTTTCATAGTTAGTTTTGCCTGTTCCTAAAATATAGTACACAGAATCTTAAAATTTGCATTATTTTATATATAGTTTCTTTTGCTCAAATTAATGGTTTTGAAAATCATTTATGCACTTGTGTTTTATCAGTAATACCATTCATTTTTATTACTGAGTGATAACACTGTATGAATATATCACAATTTGTTTATTCATTTTCCTGTAGATAGAAAATTGAGCTGTTTTAATTGTTGTAAATATGTTGATAGAAGTCTTCTTGAGAATACTTTTTTCATGTGTTTGGGATACATGCCTATTAAGTGGAATTGCTGGATTTTGTGTAAGTTTTTATTTCACTTTATCAGAAAATACCTAGCAGTTCTCTAAAATGATGCAATTTTATGCTTCTACCAATGTAACATTTAGCATTTTATGAGTTCTGGTTGCTCTACATTCTTGCTAACATTAGGAATTGTCAGTGTTGTTGGATTTAGGCTTTCTACTAAATTGAAATGGTATCCTATATGGTTTAACTCTCACCCCTCTAATGACTGACAGTGTTGAGTACTTTCCCACATGACTAATGACCATTTATGTATTTTTTGTGAAGTGTTTATTCAAGTTGTTTGTTCATATTAGATTGATTGTTTGCCTTCATATTGTTGATCTGTCAGAGTTCTTTTTATATTCTGTACTTTTTATATTCTGTACTTAAGTCAGTTATAGGTACTGCTAATATTTTCTCCCACTGTGTACCTCAACTGGCTTATTAACTTTCTTGGTATCTTTGATGAGCAGGCATTTTTAATGTTGATTAATTTCAATTTAAGTTTTTTAAAAAAATTTTTACAGTTAATACCTTTATATCCAGGGTAAAAATAATTTTTTGTCCTGCTTGAGAGACATTTGACTAATCCAAGCTTTGAAGATATTCCCCTATACATTTCTAGGTTTTACATTTAGGTCTATGATCTACCTCGAATTGATTTTTGACATAAAGTGAGACAGGAGTCAATGCAAATTTTTTTTAAGGAACCTGTTCATTTTATCTTGAGTTATCCAAATTGTTGGCATAAAGTTGTTCATGATATTCTCTCATTATTCTTTAAATGTCTGTAGGATTTGTTGTGATAACTACTACTTCATTACTGATAGAGGTAAATTGTATTATTATTTTTTCTCATTCATTTTCTCTCAATATCTCCTTTTTCATGATTAGTATAACTCAGATTTAATCAAGGTTTTTGATCTTTTCAAAGAACCAAGTTTTGGATTTGTCAGTTTTATCTACTTTTGTCTCTCCTGTCTTGTTGACCTCTGTTATCATTTCTGTTTTTCTTACTTTGCTTCTATTATTCTAGTATACATATAAACTTAAGTCATAGATTTTAGATGTTTTCTCTTTTTAGGGTACCTTTTCTGCTCCAGCCAACCTTAGCTGGCCACCGAGTTATAATCAGAGTTCAAAATACATCTTAGGTATTATTACAGCAATCCTGCTCTGCTGCCAATTCTTGGGAGGCCCTGACTTCCATTTGGGAAATGCTCTGCCTGTCTCAGGTGGAAACTCCTCACCTCTTCTATCATACCTTTAGTTGTCAGCCTACCAGTTCTGTGGACTTGGTGACTACCTTTGGGGAAAAAATATGTGGCTGGCTGCAGACTTGTTCTATAGCTATACCTTTCTGTCATTCTAATTCATCACTTCTGCCACATGTGGCAATTAAAAGTTTGTTAGTTTGACTGATACATCAGTTATCTGTAACAGTCTCAAGATGATGGCTTAAATGTGATTGTTTATTATGATTCTGGTTAATGAGGCAGTTCTCCCTATGATATTTGAGATCATTGAATTCTGCTGGTAGTTGTGCTGGGATGGAAGTTCTAAGATGGCCTATCCTATTTCTAGGGCCTTTATACACATACACACTATCAGTCATTGTGCTTCAGTTCTTCTCCACATAGCTTCTGTTTTCACATGTTTTATCTTACTGGGCTGCTCCATGTGACCTCTCAATCTTGCATCTATAACCTAGACTTTGCTATATCATGGCAGCTAGACTCCAATAGGGACAGCTCCAAAAGAATAAATTCCAATATGCAAGCAGATTCCAAGGCTGCTTACATAACCCTTCTAACTTAGCTTTGGCCAAAGCAAGTGTAGCCTACAAGGGTTGGCTTATCATTTACCACCATGGCAGTGTTTAATTTATTCCTGAAGATTTGTGACAAGTATATCTTCCTGCCACTCGTCAAGGAATTAAAGGAGTTGTAGATACCTTCTCTCCCAGAAGGCTACATTTATTTTTTTATTTAGTCTTTTTAGGTTTCTTGTTATCCTCAACTCTCTAAGGGATTAGAAAACAAAAATGAAAGCTATGATTTTGTAGATTGTCTGTTTTCATGGCTAAGGTGCAAGTAAAAAACCTCCTGCAATTTTTCACATCTAAACTCTTAAGTGGAACCAGTGCCCACTACTTGTATATCATACTTTCACACCGTCCTCAGTATTTCAGGACTCCATAACTTTCTCCTTTAAGCTAAGTGGATAATCTTATCTACTGATGTCACAGAGGAAATAGAAGCCAATAGAGCAGGTTTTACCTCAACTTCCCTTTCACCAGACCTATAATGCAGCTAATATAACCTTATATAATATAAATAAGCTAATATAAATTATTTACTTAACACCAAGCCTTTTTTTTTTTTAACACTCTACCTGGAAATCTTTTCTCAAGCCCCACTTCATCTACCTTATTGCTACTTTCCCCTTAATTTCTATCTAGAGACTCCTTGTTCTGAATGGCCTCTGATTATTTAAGTATGTATTAGGTAGCCTTCCTTGGTACTCTGACTTTCACCACCATAGATATTATCACTGTGTGTTGCACTTGACTGTTAACCTGTCTGTATCCCCCTCCATAGCTCCACATGCATACATCCACATCCTAGACCGTGAAATCCATGAGGTAGAAATTGTATCTCTTCACCTCACAGTTCTATCTCCAGCACTAAGCACTGTGTCCAGCACACAGTGTGTACACAGTAAAGCTGTATTAAATAAGTGCATGTGTGAATAACACATCTCTCATTTCATCTGCTCATGTTACACCAACATGTGACAAAACCCTGGCTGGGAGATACTAGCCTAGTGTTAAAATAGTAAGTGGCCAAAGTTATGAAAACAAAACTATATATTGCAGTCATGGGGAAATAAAGAGAATTTTTAAAGTAAGTTTAGAAGAATGATTCTTGGGGAAGGAGAATGAAAAAGTAATACATTCCTGTAGGAGGAATCTCATCAAAAAATGGAGAGAAAATTATCCAGATGTCTTTATTGGGGTAATGTCCATTCCACCTTAAGGAATATTACTAGAAGGGGATATATATGACTCTGGTGTGAGGTTTGGGGAAAAGCTGAAAACCATTGATTAAAAAAGAAAGATTGTTAAATGTGGATTGGTTTTATATATTCTATATGAGCTTAGAGTTTAGCTAACTGGAAATGCTTTTCCTATTCACTGAAGCAAAGCAGCAGTTTACTAAGTAGCATCCTAACATCCTAAAAGAGTTTAATGCAGTTTCTGAAAATGGACAGCACTACCAATTAATGGTAATAAGCACTTTGGGAGAACTGATTTTATAAATACATTTTATCTAGTGTTTTAAAAATTCAGTGCATTACTGACACAAACAGATGCTTTAATTCTTTTAGTCAAGGACTATGCTTCTATGTTTCTGTGTTTTTGACCATTTCTAAATGTCATGGATGGTTATTGTGAAGGAAATACTAAAGAATACTTATAACTCTAAGTAGAAGTATTTTAATAGAATCTTTTAGATCTGGGTGGACTCCGGAGATCATGACTTATGAGAAACATAAGGCCCAAATAAGTTAAACTTTATCTGTACAAGACAGAAGTAATGTGCAAAGGAAGCCTTCTTGTCAAGGTGTCTATCTTCTCTTCTGCTACTGCCTTTCCCTTTCCATTCACTGCATTCAAACTTTATTTCTACATTCAGATATTCTAAGCTCATTTTTTTTCTTGTTTCTAATTTTGTGTTTGTTTTTTGTTTTTTAATTGAAGTATAGTCAGTTACAATGTATCAATTTCTGGTATACAGCATAATGTTTCAGTGGTACACATATATATACACATATATTTGTTTTCATATTCTTTTTTATTATAGGTTAATACAAGATATTTAATATAGTTCCTTGTGCTATACAGAAGAAATTTGTTTTTTATCTAATTTATATACAGTAGTTACTATTTGCAGATCTTAAATTCCCAATTTACCCCTTCCTACCCTGTTTTCCCCTGGTATCCATAGTTTGTTTACTGTGTCTATGAGTCTGTTTCTGCTTTGTGGATAAGTTTATTAGTGTCCATTCTTTCTTCCTTCCTTCCTTCCTTCCTTCCTTCCTTCCTTCCTTCCTTCCTTCCTTCCTTTGTTCTTTCTTATTTCCACATATAAGTGATATCATATGGTATTTTTCTTTCTCTTTCTGGCCTGCTTCACTTAGAATGCTGACCTCTGGATCCATCCGTGTTGCTGCAAATGACATTCTGTTTTATGGCTGAGTAGTATTCCATTGTATAAATACATCATAGCTTCTTTAACCAGTCCTCTGTTGATGGGTATGTAAGCTCACTCTTAATGTAAGGTGTTTGCACCTGTTGGTGATTCTGCAGGGAGCATTCTATTCCCTTACCTTTTCATAAGGGACCCCTCTTCATTCAAGTCTCAACATATATGTCCCTGTAAGTACTCTGTCACAAGTAACTCCTTCCCCTCTCTCCCCATTATTTTACTGCATCATCCTGTGTGATTTTCTTCATAGTACTTACCTGAAATTGTCTTGCACATTAATTTGTTTTGTATTCTGTCTCCCTACTCTTGAATCAAACCACCATGAAAATAACATTGCTGTCCTACTTGCATCAGTATCATCTAAATCTAGAACAGTACTTGTCACTGCAACACAGGCAGTGAATTTGCTGAATGATTGAATGCTTTACTTGTATGATATCGGGATGCCAGTCAGGTTACTGTGTTTCAAAAGAAAAGAAACAAGAATATGCATTAAAATATATATTCAATTCCAGTTGACTTTTTTAACCAAGTTTTTTTAAAATAATTTTTTCTTTAGAGCATTTGTTTGGGAAATGAAAATGATTCTGTAACTATTTATTGACATATATGTATCAATATCAATTTAAAAGTGCATCAATATTTTTATTCCTGTCTGCCTGAATTAATGCATACATCACTATGCGTTCTGCTTCTTGGCATCTGCTGATTCCAGATTTTCCAGTTTGCAGCATACCATCATTGCATTTGGTACCATATGGCTGCCCTTCTTTGGTCCAAATTTTGATCAATCAAGTGATGGCAGACTGACTTATGCCATTTTAGAGAATATAGAGATTTGAAGTGGAGCCAATCCACTAAAACATTTTCTTAATGAAAAATGTGTTCTAAGAATTAGTAGGGAAGCATAAGCTATACTAAATAAATATATGAAAATACACTTTGTACTTAATGGTTGTCTCAGAGACAAATTGCCAGAAACTTGTTTTATCCCTTAAGGGACAGTGCTCCTTCCAAAGTTCTAAATGGTGCTCTGCTCATGTGTGTGACTGAAATTCTTCTTTATCAACAGAAGTGAGGGTTTTTATACCCTGAAGTAGCATAGGTTATTTTTTCACTGATAGCAATTTGAAAACCCAGTGTTGCAGTTTAGTGATTTGAAATGCCACCAACAAATATGAGGAAATACTTGAAAGATGCTCTGATCATGATGTAATGTTATTAAGAAATGCATCAAGAAATCTGCCTTACGTCCTTTTTCTGACTGTAGTCCAGCTTCTTGTATTTATGGATAACTCATATTCTCAGAAGTAGTAGAGGGAATTATAAAAATACAAATAGTAGCATAGAATAAATGTGAAGGCACAGATAAATAAAAGCGTCTATATGTATACAGTGTTAAATCACTAATTGAATTTCAAATAAGTGGTAGAATTTTAAAAAATTGTGTATATGTGTGTATATATATATATATATATATATACACACATATATATATACACACACATATATATATATAGTAACTTAAGAATGAAAAAATAATTCCAAAAAGTTGTAAAAATGGTTAATGAACTTGGCCTTTAAATTATTAGTGGCTTAAGCAGAAATAGCAAAAAGTTTTTACAGTATCCATGAAATAAAGAGTTTTAAATTACCAGCTATATAAGAAAAGCAAAGCTTTTTTTAAACACTGAGGTATGAGAGAAATATGTTACAAGGCTTCATGAAGAAGACATAGGTCTTAACTGAACATATCCTTAACCACATTCCTACAGTCAGTAGTGGAAGTCTGTGAGGCTATACCTTACAGTAAGAATAGGCCCCAGTGCAATTCTGAAAAACAGATTCTAAGATATGTTACGGATATGTGCTAGAAAAAGTTTCTTCTGTATAGCACAGGGAACCATATTCAATGTCTTGCAGTAACCTATAATGAAAAAGAATATGAAAACATATACATGTATATGTTTGACTGAAACATTATGCTCTATACCAGAAACTGACACATTGTTAACTGACTAGACTTCAATTAAAAATAAAAAGAAAAGAAATTTAGTTTGTTGAGTTGTCCTGAATTGGTTTAAGTATAAAAAAGTCTATTGGCTACGTATGTTTCAAGAATTTCATTTAAGAAATGTGCAAATTGGAAGCATTGTTAAATAAATAAAAACTGTTTAATTATGATAGTGTTGATGTTATCCATAATTCTCCACTTTTAAATCTTAGTGATGTTCTAGCTAATACCCAAGACTAGCAGGACATAGATGTAGGTTCATATTTCACTTCTACTACTTACAACTCGTGTGGCCATGAAGAAAGTACTTTATTTATTTGTACCTGCATTTCTTGTTCTATATTAACAAAAACTGAAATATCATATACTTCGTAGGAATTCTATGAAATAGCGTAGGTAAGAGCCCCCCCCCCATCCTCATACTGAGAGTACCTGTCACATAGCAGGTACTCAGTACTTGGTACATCATGTCCCCTTTGCTGCTTTATGTACGGTGTCATAAAACATTTCCTCGAAGAACAGGATCCTTTCAGCAGTGTGAGTTGGGGGTAAAACTTTCATTGTAGGAACTGCAATTAATGAATAAAAACGGCTGCTGAGTACTTACCTGTTACCGTCTCATCTCATCAATACTATATGGTCCTTTCCACTCAGTTCCATAACTGCGTCAAAAGAACGAAAGGATATGCCAGACTTTCCTCTTGCTACAAGAAAGTTTTAATTGAAAATAAGAGTGCTGGGCTGAATACAGCTTTAGCAGATTCCCAGTTAAATTAGAAGGGACTTTTCATTTAAGTCCTGGTGTTGATATGTCACTGTGCTCTGTCACTTTGAAAAGCTATAGTGCTTTGTTATCAGCGTTACGCCCTGGCAGGCTTCTGATGTAGACTTAGACTAAAATAGAATGCCAGAATGATGAAGGCTCTGCTTACCTTCGGAAACCTCTAGGCTGGAGATGTGGGCAAAGCTGGTGACATATTGCTCTGTCCACCCCGTGGGTTTGATCATCTCTGACAGACCATTTTCACATTTCAAATTGTAATTTGAAATTTTTGAAGTGTTGATAGATTTTCAGCAGAAGCATGAAGATTACTGATTCTGTTAGATTTATGCCATCCAAAGACTTTATTTTTTATGCAAATTATTAAGAATTAATGTTTGCTCTTTAACTTGCAAATTTTATTTAGGAAGTATTTAGAGAAAACAATACTGTAACTTGACGATTTATACAGGAGGCAGACCTGCCAGTAAACATAGTCATTTATTTAACGCTGTTTGAGAGTCAGCCTTCTGCCAAACACTGAGGTAGTTGCTGGGAATGGGAAGACAAATTAGAGTCCCTGTCCTCAAGCAGAGTCATACACAGAAATACGTAATCATAAAATAATGCAGCAAGTGAAACTGTTTGCATAGAATATTACTGAAACGCAAAAATCAATTACCTTGATGTGTTTTAGGAAGCAAGTAACAGAAATAGTACATGTCTGACTGGTATCCTTGTTCCTGTTGACCAGATTAGTAAATTCTTTGTATGCCTGAATATTTATCTTGATATGATAGTGCCTTTTTTGGCTAGGAAAAACAAAATTTCTCTTAGGAATTGTTAAACAGTGCATTCAAACAAGAAAAATGAGTGAACATGTTTTGAGGACTAAGAATTGCTATCCCATCTCACTTCTACTACCTCAAAGACAAAATTCAACTTTTTATACACTGAAGTGTCCCATGTCTTTCTGTGGCTGACTACGTAGAAAAGGTATCCCTTTTGAAACTGCTTTTTTTCCTAACACTGCCAGGCTCTTTAATACAGACCCACTTTTCTACTTAGCATGTTTTTCTGCATTAAACTCTGATATAATACGCATTTAGCTAAAAAGCATTTAAGAGCGTATACCTTGTGAAAGGAAAAAAATGTGTGTTTCAATACATTTGATGCTTTTCAAAACTAAGTGTATTCTTTATTGTATTTGTGTAGTATTTTCAAAGCCATCTCTTCTGGAGTAGTGTTTTGGCAACAGTAGTGCTGATGTAAGCTTTAATCACTGGGTGTTTGTTTTTTATACTAATTTCGAACCACAAACTACTATTCAAATTAAAAATGACAGTAGGTTCACAGCCTTTCTATTGACTTTCAAGTGTGATACTATATTTTCAGAGCATTTGATCAAGTTTAACATTTTGGGATAGTTTAAAACTTGGTTTTCCTTATGCAGCCTTTGAAATATTTGACTTTTCCCTAAAAACCAAATAAAGGTAAAAGATCTCTTACATCATCAATGAAAATTTTCAAAACAGAATCAGCCACATTTTATGTCTCATATCTGTGCAGATTTCCTGGACTAGGCTGAATTCCATAGCACAGTGTATCTTCATTCAGAGGACTTCTAGATGCAAACTGGCCATTCAGAGTAAAGAAAATATCCATTTTTTTTACATTTATAGATGCTGCCACTTATATTTTGCATTTTATTTGACCATTTCCTTGTCTGCTTTAGTTCATTGAGTTCATGGGGAATGTGTGCATCATTTTTACAGTTGTATCTCAGTACCTGGACCAACAGGAAGCACTCTACAAACATTTGCTGAATAAATAAATGCCTGTCTTTAGGGGCTGTGAATAAAGAAGGGACTAGAACTGTAGCCCGACTTTAAAGATATCTTCATATCCTGATTCCTAGCTCTGAAGGCAAAACGAAAAATGATAAGGAGGGCATAGATAATTGAAAGTGGTTCTGGATGAGAACAGCAGAAAGTGTCCAGGAAGCTTTATAAACACTGTTTTCTGCCTTATTTATTAACTGGCATTAGGGTGGGAATGCATATCACAGTTTTACCTTTAAGCAGAAAACTTTAAAAAGTATTGCTCCAGTACAAAACTCAGATAGTAAATAAAATGTGGTATCTTAGAATGTTATTTAGGACCTGAATTTAAGAGCACTTGTTTCTTATTTGTTCCTAACTGTACACACAGGCACATACACACACACCAGCTAAGATATATTTATAAATTGTGGATATAATGCATATATTGTACATGTTTATGATACCTGCCCATTACATAATACATATATAATACCAAATTATTTATTATGTAAATCATAACCATCTTAAACTGTTACTCCTTTTGTCAGTAAATATAGTCACTTGACCTCTCTTACCCTCTATTTCCTAGTTGGGTTTTTAGGTACTTGATGGTAAGAGAATGAGCTGATTTTACCTCTCTTAACAAAGCCACATAATAAATAGTTTTGATGCCACTGTGAAGATAATTGAGGATGCCTGATTTTGGTAAATAAAGAACATGTGAATATTTTCCTGTGTCCTCATTCTTTCAGTATTGTGTAACTAATAGTCTTAAAATGTCAAACAGATCATAAGAATATCTTATAATATCCCTAGTCATATTTTATAGAGAAACACTAACAAGTTGTAGCTGTCAGAATGATTCTCTTTACTGGGAAAAACAACTAACATAGCAATAAGATGCATGAGGAGATCAACAATTAATAATGAAAAGCCTCTGCTTCTATTTTTAAATTTTCTGTTGGCTTCAACTATGATTTAATGGCTACTTATTTAATATTTGTGTGCATGTGTGTGTTTCTTCTTTTTAGTTACACTGAAAGTCTATTCAGAAGATTTCTCACCATTTTGATGAAAGTTATGAGTTTGAGACATTTTATATAGCAGAATCATCTACTGTGAATCAAGTTTCCTCTGAAATAAAGATAATCAAAAAATGAAAATAGACAAGTACACATTAATTTTCCAGGATACATTAATTAAGAAAAATTCTGAACCTGTTTTCACTCTTCTATTTTATCCTCCTTTCCTGCAAAAAAGCACGCACATGTATGTAAGTATTAAGACAAATATCACTTGCTTAGAGTCCATGTATGGTGTTCATGAATTTATATGGTGAGTGGTTGAAAGATAGCATTGTCATTAATATTAAGGTGATTTTAAAAGGGCAAAGAGACAAAATTGAATTAGATATGGCTAATTGGTGGAATTCAGTATTATTTGAAGCATTCCCTTCTGTAAAATCTGAAGGTCATTCGCATGTTGCTCATTTTCTTCAAAGGAAAAACAGCCCTGAATAATGCATTTTTAAAATAGGCAACATTCATTACAGGAAAATAAATAATAAATAAATGAAGCAGGCCAACAAACAAACAGACAAACCCCAGAGCATCAGAATGAAAACAGGAGAAACTATGGCACAAATAAGAGGTAATGAAACCCTTCCTTTGATCATTCTGTTAAAAACTAGTATCAGTGTGATGTGAATGAACCTATTCTAGGCAATGTGTTGTCTGAAAATGGAAAAAAGACTTTAGATAGATGACCTGGAAGTCATCACTGGAAACTATGAAAAAATCCAGAAAGTGTATCTTAATTCACTCATTTACAATTAATAATTTATCTCTTACTAGTAGGTTGAACTATTGTGAGTGTTTGGGATTAAAAAAAATGAATAAAACATAGGCCCTCATTAAGGAGACTTCATTCTACCCAAAGAAGGAAAATTTTAAACAAGTAATAGCAATGCTATTTATCTATATACAAAGTGCTCATAGATACTGCCTATTTATTAAATATGTGTGTCAGTGTTTGCACCCCTAAACCATCTCTTTGAAGTTCTTCAGTATTATTGTCACCCAGCTCTTCATTGTTATTTGATAGATATAAAACAACTGAAGGGAAGAAGGCAGTAAAGCAAAAATATTTAAATTGTCACACAATGGCTATTTTAGTAGAGATTTTGCTAGTTCATAGGCAGCCAGTCATATAAACTCTACCAAGTTATTTCGGTTATACAGTTTTAAGTACTTTCTTCAGTGATTGCACCAAGAGTGCTAATATGTAGTTTCTGAGATACAAGGCTAAGATGCAAGATTGAGATGAAAGGTTTATTTGAAATCCATCTGCTTTGGATTTCAACTCCACCAGCCTGTAAAATGATCTGAACCACGTAGTCTACTCTAATACTCGCTCCGAAGTTCATAAGGAACAGCAGTACAGACCCAGAGTTGCAGTGAGTTTGAAAATTTTTTCATGTAGCTTTCCTGAATCTCAGGGAAATCTGACTTGTCAATCTCAGAAGAGTCTTTCCACTACTGCTGCACCTATGCATCTGGGTGAGGACCTACCCAAAGCGTGACTTGATGTTGGAAACCATCATGTAGAAAGGCCAGTTCCCAGTTTCAGAGGGGATTAGGCAAGAGGGCAGTTCGGATCTAGGTTCAGTAAGAACAACTTTCTACAGTTGACTTGGAGACTCTGAAGCAATCCAGCTGTCACTTACCCTAGGTCTTGATTTTTTGAAATGTGGAAATAAAATGGTTGGAGTATATAGATGCCTCCCGTCATATAAGTCTCTTCGGATTTTATACACCACTCAGACTTTGACTTTTAAGTCCAAATGTATGAGTTTATCCATCCCTACCATAAATCATATATCTTATGTGTCTCCCTAGTTCCCCTCTATCTTTCTGTATTCATTTAGCCTTAAAATTATTTAGGGCAAGAATCCCATATAGGAGAACTTTATTTATATTCATATACTAAGTGCTTAATACAGAATGGAACAAACAATGATTGATCATTAATACTAATGGTTAATTGATATATACATTATTGGGAAACCATGTTGCTATTATAAATTTTCCCCAGTCATATATATAAAATATTTGCATATGTGTATGATATGTATATATATATATAGATCAGTCATAAATTTGTATGTGAGCTATCATCTGCATGTATCTTTCTCTCTCTATATATATATATTTATATATACACATACACACACTCTCTATCAACTTCACTAGCTATAATATCAACACACAAAGAGTACATTGTATTAAAAAAGATTTGTGTTCAGTAAATTAAACATAGAATTATCAAATGACCAAGCAACTTCACTCTTATGTGTCTACTCAAAAGAATGGAAAATAGGTGTTCAAACAAAAACTTGTATCTGGATGTGCATTGCAGCAGAATCCACAGTAGCCCAAAGGTTGAAACAGCCCAAATGTCTATCAACTAAATAACAAATGGATAAAACATGACATAATCTGTACAAGGAATATCATTCAGCCATAAAAAGAATAAAGTATTGACACATGCTGTAACATGGATGAACGTGGGAATTTTTATAGTAAGTCAAGGAAGTCAGACATTAAAATCTATGTGTTATTTGATTCCATTTATATGAAATATCCAGCATAGGCAAATGCATCAAGACAGAAAGCAGATGAGTGGTTGCCAGGGACTGGACTGAGGAGGGGATGAGGAATTAATAGATTGATGGTTTCTTTTTGCAATTAAGGATTCATTTAATTGTCACCGTAACTCTTGAAAGATTTTTGCCTTCCCTGGCAAAATCCTTGCAAACATAAAGAAATCAAACTCTGAATCATATTGTGAGCTGCCTGAATCTTCTGATTCACATTTAAACCAAAACACTTACATATAGGAGGAACAATAAGTTACCTTTATTGTTATAGCAGGTCCTCACTCTATGCCACTTAACCTCTCACCCCTTCATTTCCTTGTCTGTGCCATTTCTGTGGGCTGACATGTACCCCCACAACCTTCATACCTCATCTATGTTGTTGTATGAATTGCTAGTACATTCTGTTTTCCTGCTGAGTAGTATTCTGTTGTATGAAGTATCACAGTTTCTTGTTTAGTTAACACTTTATTTTTATGTCCAGATTTCAGTTGTTACTGTCTTTCTCCACAGTTCACTCCTCTCTCTTGTTTCTCTTCTGCAAAATCTAGTTTCCTTGACTTCCCCAAAATTTCATTTCTGTCTCCACATCTTAACCAGATGACTAGATCCTGTTTTGGGTAACCCTCCCTTAGTCGCCTTGAAACTACCTCTAAGTGGCTAGCTGGTACAATTAATGGGCTCATAATTTTTGTTTCACTTATCTCAGGGGTCATAGTCCTGTGCTGCCTATTGTTCATTGTTTGAAAATGTTGTTACATGTATTTTGCCTGATGTCTGTTTATTTTTATTATTCCATCCCAACCAGAATTTGAAGTTCTAGTCTGAGTTAATATGCTGAGTTTTAGGATTTGGTGGAACATATAGCAAGAAGTCAAAGACAAACATAATACTTAGAGAAGAGCTTATTTTTATATGAAATTCTTCAGTTATTTCTGCAAGTATAATAAAGTAAACAGATGCTTAACTGGAAAATAATATATATATATATATTATATATATTTTAAAGACTAACAGTGAAACTCTTGGAGAGTTTTCATACACGAGAGAAGAAAAATGTATAAAAAGTAGAGAATCATATGGTAGACAAAAATGGAAACAACTTTAAGAAATTTGGAATCATACTGAAAATTGGTTGAGTGAAAGTTTTCTCCTGCTATTTTTCCTTAAGAAGTCAGTCAGTTCTTGATTTAAAAAATTTGAAAGGGGTATTATTTTCCAATGAAGAGACAGTTAGTATCAGAAATGTGTGCCTACTGACAAGGCAGTGACATAATGCCACAACACGTGCCCACAATTCAAATGGTGTCTAGACACAAAGGAGCATCTTTAACTTAGTTTATTTATTTATTTATTTACTATCATTAAGTTCTGTATCAGGAAATACACTGTTTTATGCACATGATTTATGATTATGTATAGGTTTCAAAGGAAAGGGACATATAGGGCATACTGTGATTATTAAAAGAATCTATTTAAGTAGATTACAACTTGTTCAAGAGAATTATTTAGTTTTTTCTTAAAGGTTAAATTAAAACTATTAACTGTGATTTAATTGTTTCAACACATACGCATAAACATATATCCGTGTATTAACTATGATACCAAATTAAATCAGCTGTGAAACTCAAAGTAATTTGAACAGATTATTGAAGATTATATTTTAAGTATCCTGGTAAAAATATTGTTAAGCACATGCAAAACTGAGAACCTTTAGGCCTATACCTATATTAAAATATATCCTTCATTCAATCTTTAACCAATATTTCACTAAAGATGAAAGAATTTTATGATAAAAAAGTGAACTTTTCAATCTGAAGAATTAAAACTACAGATTTTTGGAGCATTCAGAATTGTACTTATATTGCCAAACTTTAAGTGATTGAGAGTCATATAGAAGTGATTATGTTAATTATTCTGAATCAGTTGAATAATTATGCATTGAAACCCATTTAGAAATACTACCGAGAAAAAAATTTAAATGCTCTAAGATATTAATTACCACTTTTTTCAAAGGAGATTTCAGGGAAAATACATTTTGAAGATATAAGAATGACACCATCAGATCTTTCCTAATTTGTTTTGGCATTAAAGTTGTGCCCAGTTATAGGCCAACTTTGGTTATACATTCTTGAGAATTATCCATTATTCTTCAAGGTTATATTAACTTACAATAAAATAATTGTAGATAAATTGTGGTCTGTATTTTAAAATAAATTTTCTAAGCTTAATGTAATTTGATTTATAAAGCAAAAATACACCTTTATCTCTAAATTTTATAATGCACTAGTACAACCACTTTGGAAAGCTGTTTGATCTTCATCTATGTAAGACTGGAATAGACATAAACTATGACCTAGCCTACATAAACATTCTAGAGAAATTCATGTTCATGTGCACCCAAATACATGTATAAAAATATTCATAAAAGCATTGCTAATTTAAGTATGAAATGAGAGCAAAAGAGGTCCGAATATTTATCATATTTAGTAGAATGTATAAGTCAATGTGTATAAATCATTATTATGAAACTATGAAAATGTTTTAACTGCCTCCACACTGAATAACATAACTGTATCTTACAAATGTAAATTTATCTGAAGAGGGAAGACATACAAATGAATATAAAGTGATGCATTTTTTTAAAGGTTCAAAAACAGGTAATTCTAATCATCATTCTTCAGAGAATGAAGAAACTTCATTTCTTCATGCATACCTAGATGCTAAAATAAAAAGAAGAGAATGAGGGAATTAAGTTAAGAGAGGGTTCTCACAGGGCGAAGGGGGAGGATGATGGTTGAAAAAGGACACATGAGCATTTATAGAGTACTGCAGTGCTCTTTTTTTGACCTAGATGGTTTTGACATGGTTGTGTACTTTTTAATTACTTGTTAAACAGCAAAATTGTGTTTGAGGCACTTGTATCTATGTATGTTTTTCACAATAACAATTTTTTAATGTAACACTTTATATACCACTTAGCAGTATTACATGTGTAACAGATCTTCGAGCTTTTCACAAGTCTCTCTATAACTGATTTTCCCACCTCATTTTTATAATTTGCTATGCAAATATTAAGTATCACTCTTTATATTTGTAAGATATTAACCTATGATTTAATTTCCTTTATTTGAACAAAATTTGTTTAACAAATGCAGCTCTGTCAATTCCTCCATATGTTGCTTTCATATCTACTATGAATAATTTATCCCTCTCAAATTAATAGGGAAAAACATGGATTTTATTAATGATACACCTTCCAATTATGGCAATTGTATTTTTTTATTTCTTTGCAGTTTATTTTTACCTTTTGAAAAGGGCAAATAGACCACATTATATTGCTGCTATGTATATGTGATAAGCATTAATCATTCTTTGATTAAAATAGTAGAATCAGGTATGGGATATGTACATGCTTTGTGGATAAAGGCAAGAATATGGGCTTCAGAGAGAAAAAGGACAGAAAATCCAGATCTAAAAGATAACTAATGATAAATATCTGAGAAAGGACCAGACACACAGGTCTCTCAAAGAACAGTGAATGGTATAGGATCTATGCATGGTACTCAATATCTTGAGAACTCCTGTCTACCAAACCTCAGTCCAAAAAATAATGGAGTAACGGATGGTTGATAGGATTGAAATTTCCCTGTAGGAGCCTGCATAAAGTCTAAATCTATACAAAATCTAAAACCATTTAAATTGTAGGAAAATATCAAAGATAAAGCAGAGAAGAAGGATCAACACAAAGTGACTGTAAGAAAAGAAGAGCAGTTGCTCTCACACGTCTCAGACCAATTTGATGTTTAGTTTCTAGGTATCTTCATGGATACTGCCTAATAATCCAACAAATTCTGGCTAAGGAAAAATAGGTTTACTAATTGAATTAGCATATTTTTGTAATAAATGATACAAAACCTATGGTTTTGTGCAACATGATGTAGCACATGTAGAGTGTTTTAAAAGGGACTGTCAAAATGTAAAACAGAATAAATATCAATATAATTAATAATATTATTACCACTGTAAATTTTGTTGACATTTCTTAAAATTAATGTTCTAACTTATTTCTGTGGTTATTTTTGAATGCTAATTTGATTTCTTATGTCCAAAGCAATAGAAAAAAGAAATGGACTACTTGTAAGGCATTTCAGTGCTTAAAATAGTATTTCTGGCCAGGAAACAGGGTATATAGGTTCATCAAAGGGAAAAAGAGTCTAGAAGATAAGCATATTGTGAAGAAGAGGGGAAACTCATATTAATTTGGGATATGGTACATATGAGAGACTGGTGTGAGATTCAGCTAGAGATTTTTGATAGACAGGAATACACAAAAGAAGAACTATGAATTAGGAAAAAAGTTGAGTTATCAGTATTAGACACTATTTTAATCTCAGAGAATAATAAAGAATACTTAAACAAAATAGAACTTGAGAAGCAATGGGCCAAGAATCAAATACTTATAGACGACTTGGACTTTTGAGGTTGAGACAGAAGAACAGGAGAGAGAGAGGGAAAGGGGAGGGGTGAGAAATATGGAAACTAATGGTAAGTGAAAGCCCTGACATGGCTTTTAGGCGCAGGTGGATCTGAGGGTTCCTGAATTAACCTTAAGGAACTGACTCTCGTGGTCTTGTAGCTGGACTTTTCTCTTGGCTGCCTCTTGTTTCTGGTGGATGTTCTCCTCCTGGTGGCACATAGGG
Organism: Vicugna pacos; assembly: GCF_048564905.1. Taxonomy (NCBI): domain Eukaryota; kingdom Metazoa; phylum Chordata; class Mammalia; order Artiodactyla; family Camelidae; genus Vicugna; species Vicugna pacos. The sequence goes on from NC_132990.1 coordinate 29,052,172, forward strand.
GATCTTCCCTGTCTTAGGTCCGGAAGAAGCCACAGTTTCGGCAAATTCCTGATCCTGTTTCACACTCACCACTCTGGGTCATTTGTCCACCCATGAATGACTGATCACTGTGGCTACAGAGATTCATTGCTCAGTGACTGATCACTGTGCCTGCAGAGATTGTCTTGCTCAGGCTGGCCCAGCTGGGATCACCTGCTCACTCCTGAAGTCAGCCCATCTAAAGCACATGTGCTGAGAGTTGGGGGGAATTGATTGTAAAAGAAAGAGACCAATGCCAATCCCTTTCTGAGAAATAACAAATTTGGAGGGATGAACACTAAAAATACAGAGAACAGAACAGATACCAGGAAAACTGAAATATTATCTCAAAAGTTGAAGATGATTTTAGAGAGAGAACGGTAAAAGGGTGTTAAGTGCTTCATGTAAATGAATTTAACTGAAAACAGTCCTTCAGAGTTTGCTTTGGAAATTCAGGTGCTCTAACAAGGGCAGTTTCACTGAAGGCAGAAGTCAGAGAGCGTGAGGACAGGGAAAAATCTCTGTAATTGTAGATAAGCAAAAGAGTGAGAACAGCAGTTAGATAAATATGTTGTGTCAAGGAAAGATTACACGCACTACAATCTAATAATATATTTATTTGCTACTAATATGCCCTTAACAAATTCTATTCAGTTCATGAAACTAATGTTTGCTATTGAATTAAACTAATTATGTACCCTCCAATTCACAAGGGACATAAATATCTAGCAATTATGATTCTTCATATGCATGTGGTAACTCCTTTTTCCAGTAACATATAGAAGGATATCAGCTAGGGAAATATAAAGAACAATTACCAGTGATTAATTATAATCCTTGCCTAAAGTAACAATTATCCATATACATGTCATTTTATTATAATATTCTCCCCCAAAAAAGTTCCTTTAAAATAACTAAATTCAAACCCCAAAGTTTATTGTTTTTTCTGAATTTTTGCCTATTTTTTTGGTTGTGGAAAGAGATTTTTGAGAGGTCTGTCTTTTAACAATAGGAGGACATTGTGGTTAATTTGGGGGAACTTTTTTTTATTAATTAATTTTATTTTGGTGGAGGGCAGATAATTAGGTTTATTTATTTTTAGAGGAGGTTCTGGGGATTGAATTCAGGACTTCATTCTTGCTAAGCATGCGCTCTACCACTTGAGCTATATCCCCGCTGGGGGGACTTTTTTAAAATAGTAAGTAGTGCTGTTTTCTGCCACGTATACCCTGTCATCCATAGATAGCAAGTTGTATACTTAAATCAGTCTTCCTTTGTTATTTCATGTTCTTTTGCAGAGTAGCTAAATTTTCAGGTTATATGTGTGAAGGAACTTGCTTACTAGCCAGAGGAAATACTAGAGCTGGAGGAGTCCCCTGCTTCACAAGCGTCTTTCTATGGCTCACTTGAGTTGCTTCTGAAGTCTGAAGAACCTTAAATTTCAGAATGTAAAGTGCTTAACTGCTTTCTTCTTTATTTTGAGACATTTACTATCCAGTGAGTTTTTGTTTTTGTTTTGTTTGTGTGTGTGTGTGTGTGTATGTTTTTGTTTTGTTTTTAATGAGGGAGGAGAACTGGAAATGACACCAACAGTCAAAATGGGTTTCCCTTGGCTGTTTTCTTTCTTCCTGCTCAGACACTAGTGTATTGAATTCAAATTCTTTTGTTTTCTAGGACACTTACTCTAAAGAGTGTATTATTATTTGATAGTGAAATTTGAAGCTTTTCTGGGGTTGCCCATAACACAGCAGCACTGTCCTTTCAAGCACTTAACTGTAGTTCAGTTTACCTGTTTTCCTTGTATCTGGTTTAATGGGTTATGTTTTTATCATGTTCAGATATTTCCAGTTAGAAATGTTGAGTTCCTCTCCAACAAACACACCCCCCTACTTATTACGGGCTTTGGCCAAAGATTGAACTTGACCTTCCCCTAGTTTGTATACTAGTCCACAGCAAACTAATTGATAATTGAAATGATAAAGACAAAGATCTAACTGAGAGGTTGTTAACATTTTTCTTAGTATACAGCCTTATTTAGGATCTTACTTGTAGTGATTATAAGCCTCAAGAACAAAACAAAACCAAACCCATGAATCCAGTTGGTTATAGCCGCAGTGCAGTTAATACCATAGAACACCAATGTCTCTGTATCCACAGAAATGATCATGCTATTAGCTTAGCTGAGCTTCCTGTTTTAGAAGAAATGTTTATTGCTCTGACCATATACTTTCATAGCTTAGTTCTCTCCTTTTTAAAAGGAAAAGTGCTTTTCCTTTGCCACTTACAGCGCCTCTCCTTTTCAGGTAAATGATGATTTTATGCACATTTTCTTGCTTTTGGAGAAAGTGCATTCTTGGGAAGAACACTAAGGTCTATCCTAGCTTTAACATGCAGATAGCAGAACTGGGAAGTCTTAAAGCAACAGTGTGACAGGTTCTCTGGCCTTTGCCTTTCCAAAGTTCTTATCATTGGAGGTTGTCAAGCAAATGGCCAAAAGGACGATGAGTGTACTGTAAATGTTTACTAGGCAGCAGCTGAAGAGCAGAGTTAGGTGTATCAACTAACAAAGAGGGACTGAAACATGCTGGGATTGAGGCTATGAATTCATTGCTCAGAGAAGTACTGCTCAGACTTGGTCACCCATTTCTGTAGTAGCAGTTTTTCTTTTTAAGGAACTACTTTAATCAGATGCATCTTTCAAGGCAACCATAATTGAGACTTTGGTTCTTGAATTCTTGAGTAGTTATGAAGAAAGTTTAAATCTCCTCTTAAAGGATAAACTGAATTTTAAGATTATTTGAGCAAAAACAGATTTTCATTGGACAGCATCAGGCCAGAGGAGTTAGGCATGTTCAGCAGACAGGAACCAGGGGGAAAGGCTTACATAGAGAGAGTGCAGAAGCAAAGAAAGGAGATTATCGACTGGCTGTATCATAAAGCCTAGTGTAGATGACTGTTTGTGATTGGTTGTCATTAGCATTTTGATTTTGTAACTTTGAGGCATTTCCAGGCTTAAATTTGGATTTGCTTACTTAGGTACGCCATGGCATTAGAGCCACCTCATCAAATGGCCTGCCATCAATGTGTTTAATTAATTTAACATCACCGAATAAAAGGTTAAGGACTGGATTCTTACAACATAGTGTGCATACAAATTAGCAGGGAAGCTTATTGAAAGTGTAGATTGCAGTTCACCATCTAACTCAGATTTGAGCTAGGAAAGTGCAATTTTACAAGCCTCCCAAATGAATATGATGCAGGTGATCTGGGGCTACATTTTGAAAAATACTGATGGAGGAATTTAGAAATTTATTTTTCAAGTCAGAGAGTGCTTGTTACTTGCTAAGATTTGTTTTTCTAAAAAGCACTGAATCTCTGATTCCGTGGCTTGTAGATTACTTTTATGAAATCCCATGGTTTTGTAATCTATACTGACGCTGAAAATTATACTGACGTTCAGTTAAAGTGAGAGATAGTATTTGCTTATAAAGCTTTTCCAGCTGCCAATTACTTTCAGACAGGAGGCTGTCCTGAAAATGGAAAGTAATTTATATCTTGATAACTGTTTGTTGACCAGATTTTCTCAAAATTAGTCTGTGCTTTTGAAAGTTATTGTAGATCAAGCAAAAAAGCGTGAAATGTTAAACAGCTGAGTTGGAGAAGACTGTATTTCTTCCAGTCAGGAAAATACAAAAGATGCATGATGCGTGGGAATATGTAAATTAACTTTAAACCTATCTTTCTCGGCTTGATAGAAATGTATTTTCCATATGTTAACTGTTCATGTACTATGCTCAATAGGTTTAAATGTGTATAGAATCCTGTAATAGCATTTGCTTATGTCCAAAATTAATTCTCCAGTTATGATAAATTCAGTTATGCAATGTATATTGTTTCTAGAAATTGATTTTACATTTGAAAATAAAAAGTTATATGCTCTAGGACAGAGAACATTATATTAAAAATAAATGTGAAGCATTAAATTTCAATAGAAAACATAACTGTCTTATAAAGTAGATTGCAGTGAGAACACTTACTTCAGTTTTCTCTCTTATATGGCTAGATATAAAAAATAAATAGGAAAAAATTTTTGAATGACATATGAATGGAAATTTGTTGTACTTAGGAAATTAAAGGGACACAGAACTCACAGCTTTTGCTCATAATAAAAGTAGCTGATGTATTTGAGAACTTGTTTATGTACTTAGTATATACATAGTATATGTACTTTATATTCCTGATCTCCTTTAATTTCCACATGAAGACTGTGAAAAGAGCAGAATGATTTCCCTCCTGTAGAGCGTAAAACTATAATAAAAAAAGTTTCAGTAAGTGACCCAAGGTCATGTGGTTGAAAAGTAGCAGCACTGAATTCAAATCCAGGTATTTCTAACCCACTCTTACTACTGCAATATGCTGCTAATAAATCTGCTTTTGATTTGCTTCAGTTCTGCCTTGAATGTGCATGCATTTGTCTCTCACTGAACACATGGCTACATTTCTGTTTGGATGGGATTACTGAGTCAAAGAGTATGAATATGTTTGTTTCAGGAGATAATGTCAAATAGTCTTCCAAAAGGACTACAGCGGTTGTGTAGGAGTGTTCTTACTTTTTCACACATTGAGTAACCTGGATATTGTTCTGTTTTAATAATTTTAGCCATTCTGGGAGTCATGTAGTTATATTTTAAATGTGGTTTTAATTTGCAGTTTCCTGATTACTAGTAAGATTAAAACACTTTTTAATGCATTTATCAGCCATTGGATATCTTCTTTTGTGAAGCATTTGTAAGTCTTTTTTCCCAATTTTTATTTGGAATGTCTGTCTTTTCTTACGGATTTATGTTCTAGATACAGACACTATTACGGTTAAAAGTATAAATATCTTTCCCCTTTTCACTCTTTTTTGTTTTTTAAATTATGGAGTATCTGAGTTTTATTGTAGTCCAGTATATTATTTTTCCCATTTATCTTTAGTTATTTTGTGTCTTCTTTAAAAAATTGTTTATAAAACACCTAAGTCATGAAGATACTATTTTACTTAATACCTTATAAGCCTTGTTTTACTCACCGTATTTAGATCCACAACAATCTGCGATTAATGTTACATGGAATGACAGAGGTATCACTTTTTTTTGGGGGGGGATATAGATACACATTTTCAGGCTCTGTAGTTTTTCATTATTTTGTATAAATAAATTTGGGGTGAATAAACATTACGAATTTCTTTTTTGGAGGGGATAATTAGGTTTATTTATTCATTTATTTAATTATTATTTTTTTAATGACGTTACTGGGGATTGAACCCAGGACCTCCTGCATACTAACCATGTACTCTACTACTGAGCTATATGTCCATCCCCCTTGAGTAAACATTTTGGTAATTTGTGTCCTATGGTCCATGTATCTTACAAAATTCCATCTGTTTTGTATTTTTAAATTCCTCTCAATGTTTTATATATAGTCATTTTGTATTCCCTATGTTATACTTATTCCTAGATATTCTTAGTTTAGCGTGTTTTAATTTTCCTAGAAATTCATTTACTTCACCTAGTTTTTCAAATTTCTTTAAATAATCTTGTTCATAATGTGTTGTGTGCTCTTCTTAATGTCTACCATCTTAATAACTGTGTCTCCTTTTTCTCCTGGATATTGAGTATTTCTGTTTTTATTCTTTTTTCCATTTATAAGATGAATTTTGAAAGGTTTTACCACTTTTGCTAGTCTTCAGTGAATCAAGCTGTGTCAATTATTTCCTGATTTTCTATTTCACTTTTTTCTGCTCTTCATTGCTTTTTTTTTCTTTATTCCTTTGAGTTTATTATGGTGTTTTTTTTTTCTGCTTTCTTGAGATGGACGCTTAAATAGTTTATTTTCAGCTTTTCTTCTAGCATATGCATTTAAGGCTCTAAATAAGCAATAAGCATGATTTAGCTACATTTCATATATTTAGATAGGTAGTATTTCATTATCAGAATTCAAAGTATTATTTAAAATTGTATATCTTTTTAAATTTATGGTTATTAAAAGGTATCTTAATCTGCACACATGGGTAATAATTATTTTCGGGGCTTCTTATGTCTAGGTCAACTGTACTACAGTGATAGTTTTTATGATTTCAGTTTTTGTAATTTGTTGAAACATAACTAATAGTACATATAGAGAGAACAATGCACTATTCACAATAGAATATTTATTTCAAATACAGAGAAAACAGCAAATTAAGCAAGACAGGAAAATATCTCAAAAAGTTCTTTTTTAGCTGTAAGAAGCATGGAGATGTGATAGGAAGCTACTCTCATGTGCATCATTCTTACCTGATTATTCTCAAAGGAGCGATATTTTTCTTATGTTTTCTTTCCATTTTAGAGTGCTACTCTTATGTTGTATCTTACTAAACTGGCACATGTTATATTAAAACTCTCATGCAAGTCAGCCATATTTTTAACTATCTTATATTGCAGAACTATGTCTTTCCCAAGGGAAATATTTAATGTCCTTTTAGTTCCCCAGGTTTTGCTATTCCACCATGTTGGAGGAAAATCCATGATTCAGTATGTTTCACTGTTAATTGTCTTGGCAGACTATCAATTTCTGCATTCTACCATGCGATATTATAAAGTTGCTTTGTGACCTTAGTATGCACTTCCTTATGTAACTGAAATTATGAAACATTTATCTTTTTTTGAAGCATTTATCTTTTATCCATGTGAATTTATAAAGTAGATCCAACTAAACATTTTTGACATGCTGCTTTATTTTCATTAATATGAATAAAAATTTCCTCCATTCTGAAATACTGTTATTTGTGTTAAGAAGAAATACTTTCTTCATCATTTTAAGGATAAAGTTCAACCTTCCTAACATTGTATGAATATGAAAAGACTTTCTGTTGATCTGATTTTCTGTGATCTGATTTTTCCCCAGCTTACATATGAATCACCATTACAGACATTTGGTGCCAACTTATCACTTATTTGCTCTTATGAGATAAAAACCTTAAATCAAGGCTCTGAAAGGAAAATGTTATGTTCTATGAGCACAATCATTAATTCTAGAATATCCAATTCATAAATATAAATGCATCGAGTTTTATTTAAAAAGTTAAAAAATTATAATTATATAAATGTAACTATAGAAAGATAGTTATTAGTATGTTGAGTATAATATTACTTTCTAGAATATTATACTCAATAATATTATATAATATAATAATACTTTCTACAATATTAAAATCTAATACAATTAAGTTTGAAAGTTTTTTTTTGGCATGCACAACACAAATTAAAATTCTAACAACTGTGCAAAGGAATTTGAATTACAGTCTCATTTTCTGGGTAAATCTTTCTATAATACACATAAACATGATTTTTTGACCCTACATGCTTTGACTTACTCAAAATTAAAGTCACATGTCTTGAAATTTGTCATTGTCAGTTAACGTGCACTGATGCTTCTGAAGACATTTGCGTCATAAATCCTAAGGAAAAATTTATATGGTGATGTTTTTCAGTGGTCCCTTCCTTCTTAATTTCAGTAAGATCTTTCCAATGCTTTGTAAATGGTATTCTAACATTTCAGTGGTCATCTCAAATTAGAAGTCAGTGTTCCAAATACTCCAGGTGTTTTCAATGTTACTGCGGGTGTAGAAAGAAATTTTATTAAGTTGATTTATTTGTATGGGGGATAAAAAATGTGGAGACGCGAAAACGGAGCTATTATATAACAGAGGTCACCTTTTGTCAACTCTAGCTTTATCTCATTGGTTTTGCATAGGCAGTTTTCTCAGCCTAGAATGTGTATCTCACATTCTCCCACCTATGTGCACCTAAACAAAGTTTATTCTTTTACTAAATTTTATAATTAGTCACCACTCCTTTCAGAGAACTTTACTACCCTGTACAAACAGAATTATGTCCTAATGATATTTTATTGTCTCTGTTTTCTCAACCATACAGTGAATTGAGTAAGGGCTAGGTAGAAACTCTCCTTTTGAATCTTGGTTTCTTCTCATCTAGTAAAATGCCTCATAAATTATAAGAATAAATGAATGAATATTTAGGTGTTCTATAATTTAGCAATCATAATTTAGCATAAATTAGTACTCTTGAAATGTGAAACAATCTTATTTCTATTAAACTGATATTCTTGATATATTTAACTGCTTTTAGATTCTGTCTGTTCATTGTGTTTAATTTTTTTGCAATTTTTTTCAGGTTAAAGCAGTAATTTATTATATTTGTACCTTTGGTTTTCCAATTTATTTTTGGCCATTTTGGTTGATGGAGTGGTTGAACAGCTTGTTGCTCTTTGATTTTGTTTGAGTCCATAACTATTCTCCTTTGTTAGTGAAGATTAAATGACTAAAGTAACTTAATTTCTAGGACCTAAAATAATATATTTCTTGAAACAAGTTTATAATCTTATGAATGATCTCCCCAATGTAGCTGGCTTCCTTTAGATAATTCTTAAACCTTTTATACAAGGTGTTTTCATTCTCATGCTATTTGACTCTGTCACTTGTTGATCAAGTTTATACAAGGGAGTGACCTTCATAACTGTCTTGTCTGTTGAGAACTATGGATCATTTTCTCATAAGAGGATACAACCTGAATGATGTTACTGCTCAAATCACTATATGCCATTTTGGCTGAAGTAAGTATAGGTAGGAATTAAAGAAATAAATATTTGGGTATGAATATATTTAGATGAACTGTAGAATTAACCTTACTTATGTTTATATTTGGGTACTGTGTTTTCCTTTGGAATAAACTAAATGATAAGATGCAATGATGCAAAAAGACTGAGAGGGAAAATCAATTTTAATTTTAAAAGATTAGAAGCTGAGTATCATCAAATTATCTCAGGACCCATGAAGGCCAAGCACAAAGCTTAAATGTTGTTAAGACAATTCAGTGCTTGTGTTTGGGTACAAATAAATTAATTCCCCGTTTTCAGCATTCAACTAATTCTGTGGAATTTGGTCTTCTATGGGTCTAATATAGTAAGTATTCTTATGACAATTAGCTGGAGGCAATATTTGATTTCCTTGTAGTATGATTTTGCTTTTACCAGTTTTTTCCCTTCAATTTCTGGTTACTGTACAAAGAAAATTATAACAAAAATAAGTTACTTAAAAGAGGGAGCAGAATCATCCTTGTCTCACCACTCTAGAACATTCAGTCCTTGATAAATGCATGTGACTGTATGTATAAATTATTAACCCAGTATAGATACAATTTTATTTTGTATTATGGTTTTTAACATCTATGTAGTTCTTTGTTTTTCTTTATCTTCTCACTATAATTGTAGATCATATAAAATTTAATTTGTTTTATAACCTGCCCAAGAGAAGGGCGCTTTTATATCTCCCCCATTCTCTCTTATCTGTAGTGGTACATAGAATAAGTTTGTGCATATAGATTTTTTTCCTTTCCCTATAATGCACTTTAAAGGCCTGATTATGAGAAAAGACAGCCTGGAAACTAGTAATTCATTATCCTCATTCTCTGCCTGGGACACCTTACCCTCTTAAGATCAAAGATGAATTTGTGCATGTATTTTATTTTTCTTTTGTTTGATCTGCTTTTCAGGATTTTATCAGTTGTATTAGCCAGACATTTTTTTTTAAACCTATAGACATTTAACCAGACAGAATCTAAGCAAATGAAAAGTTAAACATGATATTAGCATTAACAGAGGAGGCAAGCAATGTTATTATGGTATGATAAGAGAATGTACCCTCTTATGAGAGCTGCAGGTCCAGTTAAGATTGAAATGTTTCGAAAAGATTTCTATACCATCCTATCGACCACAAACAATAAAAACAACCTACCAAACTGGTTAAATGAGATGGTGGAAGTGGGAGGATTTCAGCAGCTCTCTGTTGACAGAGAGAAAGTAGATCAGGCTCTGACTGTGGTAAGGATTTTACCAGGTATGTGAATGCAGTGTTGAAGCAGAAAGCAACTGATGGTAAACTGGTTGTGACCACTTGTATTGAGAAGGTTTCGGCAAATAAAAGACAGTTTACAAATAAGTACTTAGTTAAGTATTGGGCTAAACATTTTACAGGTGAGCCCCCAGTGGGAGAGAACTGGGCATGGTGGAGTTAGTTCCAAGTTGAGCTGATTTCTTATGGTGACACAGCCTTGGAGGGTAGGACTTTTTTGGATTGTGAGGAGCAGAACCAGACAAAGAAAGCCCTCAGAGAAATTCACCAGTGAGGGACTGAGGAGGGTCTTAATTTCTAAATTTTGTATATCACTTGAAAAATAAATATTGAAGGTGCGAGTTATAGCTCATCTCTCTTTAATAATCTGAGGTGGTAATTTTTTCCTAAAAATAGAATAAAAGGGAGTTAATGGGACTGAGCAATTTTGACTTGAACATTTATCACTTGACAATTCGTCAGATGGTGAAAAATTTTCTGTGTGTTAAATTGTGGCCTTCCCAGTATATTAGAAGAGCAGTTGGATCACTCTGTGTGTGATTGCGAGAACTTGCATTTAGTCTTAATCTCAAACCTGCTGTTTAGTATTTTAGCTACTAGTTCCAGACAGACAGTTTTTTCAGGTCACCCTAACCATCCAGAACGTCTGTGCATCCAGATCACCTATATTCCATCCTGAGGTTGCAGGTGTGGGTCTCGTTACTCCTCAACCTATTCAAACCTGTTAAATTCAGTCATGCTGGAGTGTTAATTAGACTTAGGCAGCACCTTATCTGGAGATTATTTTTATTCCAGAAGAGAACAGTTCCTTTCAAATCCAAAAATGTAATCATGACTTCTGTCATCTATCAAAAGCAGGTCAAGAGGAGTTTAGGGTGCAGCAGCCTTTTTATAGTGTTCAAAGCACGCATAGGAGGGACTTTTTGCTTTGGGTTGTTCGTCACAGACTTAGACTTGACAGAAACAGAGCTCCCAAGTAAAGGAGTTGGTTTATGCAGTGCAGATGGTCACAGCATCTTTTCGGGCCTGGAATTGGTAAGAGTTTGAATCCCATTATGTCAGCTTTTATCCATGAGGCTTTATTTCTACTGTCTTCTCCCTTCAACATCCATCCATACTCTTTTCATTTCAGTTTCTAATGGAAACTGGCATGAGAAGATTATACTCACCCTTACCCTTTTTAGAAGTTATTTTGCCCTTTCTCTGACTATAAGTGAGGTTTCATTATTCTCTGTTAATTTGGAGATGATACTCTTTTATGGACTTTAGTATTAACTATTTGATAAACATGTTTATTTACTTCAATTCTGCATGTCTGTGCGTGTTTCAAGAAAGACTGAGGGAAGGAGATGTAGTAACATTTTCAGGGAGAAATCTAACTTCCAAGAAATAAGACTGAGACCTTTGGTTTTTATTTATTTTTTGTGTTCATTTTTATCAGATTATTACTCAGGGATTAAATGCAATATATATGAATAATTTTACATTTTAAGAGAAAGCATATTAATATGTGAGACTAAATTACATCTATGAAACGTGTTTTATAGCACAGTTGTCTTGTTTCTCAGTAGACACTGAGTAACAATATCTCCTTCTTTCAAGTGGTTTTAATATCATCAAGTAAATTATAATACATAGGAAAATAATCAATTTACTATGGAAGAAAAAGAAAGATTCCTGTATCAATATGAACTGTGAACATTTAATTTATCATACTACATAAGATACTTTAGCCCCTACATATTTTATCTGTAATTGACATCATTATGTTTCATAGTTGTTTTAAGCCCTGTTGGATTTTGTGTAAAGTCATATATCCTGGCCATTTACTGATACTGTTTAATAGGAAACAAATCAGACGTATACTACCTTGTTATTTTAGTGGGTTAGAAGGTCAGTCCATCTGCTAGTACTCATAAGATCTCTAATTAAAGGTCAGCAGTACATTTGTTGGCCAGTAAAACATCCAGGTCCCAAGAGGAAAAATTTATTTACCAAAAAGAAAAAAAAATTAATTTCCTGAATTGTTATTACCACTGAAAGAATACATGAAAACCATTTATCTTTCTCATTAACAGTGATCACTAGTGGTTATTATTCAGTTTTATTTCTTCACCATAGAAAGCAAATGTCTGCCTTATACTGTAAAAAACAGCATAGAAACCGAGTTTTAGGCTCTGAGTGGAGTTTGGGTCCTATTGAGCAAGTCAATTAAGATATCTCTGTGGCCTCAAATACAATCCTGTCTGATCTGCAGAGTTGAAGGGACACATCTTCTAGTATTTAACAATTTAAGGAAGAATTTCCGTTGAATACAAGATACAGCAACTTTTATTGTATACAATTGCCAAAAAGAAATTAATGAGATGAGAAAAGTTAGTTGTTAACTTTATTGACTGGAAAAGCGAAACTGCATTTTTATCACTGAAACACCTTAGATGTTCCTCATAAACTAAAAGAAATAGTGACAGTTACTAAAAAGTAACTGTCTTGATAATTTTATGTGAGGATAACCCTTCTGCCTTTTCAGAGAAATAGTTTATCTCTTTAAAAAGATTATTTTACTTGCTAAGAAGCCTTTTAAAAATAACCTTTTACCCCTTCATCCATGTACCAAGAAAAATAGAAATAATCACCTTGCTCAGTTGTCTTTGATTTCTACATTTATTCTGTCAGAAGGAAGCTTGCATACTAATTGAAGCAGTGGCTTTTGTGTTTTCAATAGCTAATCATGTAATTATGTCTTTCCTAGACACTGTTGGGTCTATTTGTATAAAAGAGATCATGAGTTCAGTAAGTCCTTAGCAGTTCCTCTTGTTAAACTTCTAGTGAAATGCAACGACGGGAGACACACATCTTTATAGAAACTAGACTGAGAGTTGTTTCCAGGATACTTTATGATCTGTTCTTCTAGATCTAGTTTTGAGGAGGTCACATTTATGATCTAAAGTCTCGGTTGTGTACCATAAGTTTGATAGAGGAGGATAAACAAAAAAAATGGAAATGGCAATTTTATATCCTCCAAATCAAATTTGATTGCTGACCTCTGTGGGAAAACTTAAAAGTTATTTAGAAATGGTCTAACTTTGGCTTTATGTCAAATGTCTTCCAGCATTTGACCTACATGACCAATGTGTCTGAAATAATGAAATGGATCATAATATTGAATGAAATGATATAAGTTATGGCAAATTTAAAAGTATTGCTGTATGTTTAAAGATTTAATAGACATTGAGAAAAATTTTAATATATGAGAGTATAATTTCTTATTTTTTAAATTTATGAAAGTTCAATCCGTTGATTTAAAGAGAGCAAAGCAAGGGATTTGTTGTGGCTGTTGCTGTATTTTATACATTTATTTAACTTTTGACCCTTGAAAATTTTCAGAAATAGCTTTCCCTGCACTTGATCATCAGAGCGTTATACCAAACTATTTTTTTGTTTTATTTCTGTTTGGCAAACAATATGTATTAAACTTTTTCATCAGTTTAGATATTCACTGTATGAATAACAAATGATCTTGCCACTTGGCAGCTGCATATTTGGCCTAGATTCACTGACAGAGCATCAGCAATGTGCTTTCAGGCACAGCTGCACTGGAGCTCTATTTCCAGATTCTTTTTCATACTAAAAGCTATGTGTTGCATGTTACCAACTTGTCAAGGTCTGTAGAGTGACCAGCATATCTACTGTGTACCATAGACAATGAGAATATAAGGAAAGCATCCACATTTTTACAGTGATAAATATTTTTCAGGGTATACAGTGTGATATTTTTAATTAAATGAAGCCAAATCCGACATTAGAAAAAGCCATAGGAAAAGCTATCTCCAAAGCACACACATTTCTTTTGAAAAGCATATGCCGTGGCCTTTGTTCGTAGATTGTGTTATCTCAGAGCCTTGTTTGGGTTGGATATTTTGCTCCATGTTAATAATTTTGGCAGAAATGTTGCTGTCCGTAGTGACTCCCAGAGGCCCTGCTGCTTTCATTCTCCATCTTCAATTAGAAAATAAAAATGGAAAAGTTAAAACCATGCAATGATTAAACTTTCTTTTTTGCTCTGGGCATTTTTGCCCATTAAGTAAAAGGAGCAAAAATTTCATATTGAGAAATATGTTTGATACCATTTTACTTAATTGCTTAATGAAGTAATTAATTTAAGGATGCATAGTAGTACCCAAAGAGACAGTGTCACAGATGAAGCTGCTCAAATGGGTGGACAAAGCCTATGGGGGAGGATTGGATGGCGATTGTTTCTAGAAAAAGAAAAAAAAGTAATTTTGTATTTTCATAATGAACAGTAATAAAACATTACAAAATAAAGAACCAAATACTTAAGGAGGACTTTCTTTTTGAGACTATTATTAAATGAAAGTGAAATACTTTGGTAGATAATATTATCATGTCAAATATCAAAACAAGAAAATATCCCTCCTAATTTGAATATTTTTATTCCTATCAGAAATTTATGGTTTATAAAGCACAGTTTAACTCAGTACACATTTAATGATACCTAATAAATACTAACAATTGTGCTCATTGATGAGAAAACTAAAACAATAAGACATCTGCTTTTGAAATGTTTATAGTTATAACTTTCAGGATTTTTTCTGGAAAAGAGACAAAAGAGACTATCCTAGGAATTTCTAGGAGAAGGACTTTTATATTAGAATAGGGTATAAAAGGAAAGAGCTGAAGAAGCCAACAGGATTGATGAGGCAATCTGGATTAGTGAAAACAGGAAGCCTCTTCACCCCTAGAGGACCAGTGTGAAGATGTTTCCAGCAAGAGATAGGGCCATGGTGGAGGCAGAGGTGATTTCATGGGAGATGGAGGAACAGGGGAGATAAAACAATTTGCAGGGCACCTGGTCACAGGAGGAAGAAAGACGGGGGGGGGACATTTTCTGGGTTCTATCTGTTCCTTTTTAATTTCTTTTCAGTGCCTCTCAGGAAGCCAGTTGGTAAGGGAACATGGAAAATGTAGTTCAAATACAAAGTGGAGAGAGTAAAGACAGAATAGATCTGAGACCAAACGGACAAATAATCTGGGGAATACTCCAGTAGAATAGGAAATTATATAAAAGAGGTAATTACAGTAAACTGGTAAATGCAGCAAAAGATAATAGTTAGCCTCTTTGAAGGTAAATAGGAAGGCAATGTAGTGATACCTTGTCATTGATGGATAATTCATGGTCGGTTCCACAGTGATGGTTGAATCTTGAGTCCTGAAGAATAGGAGACAAAAGGAGATAAAAGGAGGAAGTAAGAGCAGGGAAATGGGGTGATGGACGAAAGGTGTTCCAGATAGAAGGATCCACAAGTAAAATGACTTGAAATACTTATGTAACAGGACTTTTTGAAGATGAAAGAAGATTGAAAATGTGGAAGAAAGATAATTAAGAGATAATTTATAAAATGTGAGTTTTATCTGGAAAGCCATGGTGAGTTATCAAAAATTTAAGATGTATGAGATGATTAAGTGTAAATATTGGCACATTTTAAAAGTAGGTTATGAGGGATGTCTATGGAACAAAAATCCATTCTCACTTATTGAGTCTTATTTTTTTTCTCTGAAATATACATGAATTAGTTTCATTTATTTTTATTATTAGACAAAAATCTTATTACTTAGAGATTATTTGGTGTGAGCAGAAAAGTAGAAGAAATGGTACATGAGGAAGAATTGTGCTACCTTCTATCTTTTTCTTCCTTGCCTACCTGTTGGTTCTCAATGCTAGGAGCTATTGAGGCACAGCTTATGTAGGAGAGTCTGTGTGGAGTTACAAACCACAAAGTTAAAAATTATCTTTATAAGCACGACAGTAAGTTTGAGAATTTGTTTGTATATATGGTATATGTGTGTGAGAGAGAGAAAGCAAGAGCCAGAGACCACTTACACACACCAGTACAAATACTGAAGTGTGAGCAAGCTTGCTGAGCTTCCTTAGAAACCATTAAACATCACAAATTTAAATAAATTAATATTTAATCAAGTAAACACTGAACTTTGCATAGGCAATAGTGCAGAAAAATTATGTTATGATAATAATAAAAACTCGATTTTAAGAGCTTATTTCCCCTTCCCCAAATGAGTTTTAAATTTTCTCAGAGGATGGAGCTATCCTAGACAAGAATGACAAAAATCAAATAGACTTTGGTTTAGGAAGACACAATTGGGATTATAGTTACCATAGCAATGTGAAAAATGCATTTATATCTAAAATACATTTTTATAAACAGTTTTTGATCCACATCTGGATCGTTCAGGATGAATATACACTAAAATAATAGAAATTTACTTTATAGCATTGTATCAGTCACTGTTACAACAGAAATGATTCATTTGCTTTTACTAATGGTGGAAAAAAACTTTTTTAAAATTAAATTTGCATCGCTAGATTACAAGATTCATTGCAGTGAATTTCTGTGAAATATAAAGGATTGCTTATTTTTCTTCCTTAATCACCATCTTAGTACTTTCTCTATTTTCTTTTCCGTAGGGGGAAAAATCTAATCCTTTTATAATTCATTTTATCTTGATCTCTTTTCTGAGCTATTTTTAGCTGAGGATAATTTTTTTTTCTTTTAAAAGATCATTGTTTTGTTCTTATTCTATAGCTTTACATTTCTGTTATATACATTTCAGAAAATACAAGAAAGTATATATAAGATAATAAAACTCCCTTTATCTTATCATCCTTATAGTACTCTCAAATGTATAGCACATTTAATATGAGTTTCTGCATTTGTATGAGTATGTGTTTTGTGCCTATAGATACAAAAATGGATAGACGTGAATCTTTTTTTTACAAAATTTGTATTAAAATGCCTCTCAGTCTACTTTTTATTGGTTAATATTTTATTATGATTATTTCCCCAATGTCATTCAAATTCATTTAAAACTTTAGTTTTAATGATTTCCTAACATTCAGTCATCTAAATGGACCATGATAGGTTTAGCCATCTCTCTACCATTGGGCATATATATGATTTAAATGTTAGGGGATTATTATATACGCCATGAATATACTTCTGTGTAATCTTTGAGTACACACTGTAACTTCTAGAAGGAGAATTACTAGGTTACTCAGTTTATTACGGTATTAAAACATGCGTATTATTTATTTTTTCAGTGTTGCTCATTGCTTTAGTGGTCCTATCCTATCACTTTTCTGGTCAATTCTTTCTCAGTATCTGACTAAGAAATGCTTCCAAACAACTAGTAGATGAGGTCACAGCCAGAGCCACGTAACTTTCATTGTTCTAGATAGCTTCTTAATGTGTCTTCCCGGTAAAATACATGGACTTCCTCAAATGTGTGTTGAGAGGTGACTTAGGATGGAGTGGGGATAAAGGAACAGGGACCCTGCAGGCCTTCACGAGATATATGAAGTATCTATGAAGTGCAATCAGGAGCCTTAGGAGCTCTTTATAACTAAATTTATTGTGTTCAGATTTGAGCATTATCTTGAGTAAAGATATTTTAATATTAATATTAAAATATTAATAAACAAAAATATAGATCACAAATTTTAAAATCAAATATCTTGGCGAAAAAAGCAAAAGCTCATCAGTAAATTTTAGAAAAAGCCTTTGACTGCACTCTGCCATAGTTTTCAACTCCACCGTAGTCCTGGTACAGGATTCCTAGTTTTGATGCTGTTACAGCCCCATTGCTTCTTACCTGGTAATTATCATAGAAGTTGAACTAGCCATGATAGTTGTAGCAGAGATGGTAGCATTCAATAAATTTTCACATCCCCTTCTACGTTTCTCAGTCTCCCTGTAGTTATCTTAGGGTTCTGTAGCCAATTGTAATACATAAGCTCTGAGAATAAATGACGTATGTTATCTCTGGACCAAGTCATGAGATCTCCATCAGTTCCTCCCTTCATGACCCTGGAGGCTAAGTGTTGATAGGAAAGCTTCCCAAGTCAGTGCACTGTTCAACAGCCTGGGCCCTTGACTGTCTATGTGAGCCCCATCTTCACCTCACTTCCATTTGATATGTGTGGGATGTATAGTGTGGAAAACAAATCTTACTGCATTAAATCACTGAAAATTGAGACTTATGTTTTTACTGTAGCATAACCTCCATATCTTAACTAAAATGTGCTGTGTGCCTTTACATGTCTAATAAGTATAAAAGAGGACCGAGGACCTTCTTTGTATAGGTAACAAAAGTGAAACCCATCTATACAGAACCCAGTGCTAATAATACTGAGAGACAGAACTAAAAAAGAATAACCTTCAGAAAATAATATGTTGGAGAAATGACAGATTTGGCAAGATAAATCTAAAATAGCTACGCACAAGTCCCTCCTTTGACTTCATTTATTTATGATTGTTTATTTAAAGGCAAACAATTTACATTCAGTGAAATGCAAAGGTCTTAGGAGATAATTTAGTGAATTTTAACAAATACATACACTTGCATACCCAACCCCTCAGCTGACACATAGGATATTTCCACTAACCAGAAAGGTCCCCTGAGCCCCTTTCCAGTCAATCCCCACCATCATAGGTAACTCCATTCTAAGTTAAATCACCATAGGAAAGAATAAATGGAATTATAAATTGTTTATTATTTTACGTGTAGAGGCTTTCCTTCAACATAATGTTTTTAGAATGCGTGGATATTGTTATACCATCAGTTTGCTCCTTTATTAGTAAACATTACATGAATCTTCCACAAATTGTTTGTCCATCCTTCTGCAGATGGACATTTGGGTTGTTTGCAGTTTGAGGTTAGTAAGAATTAAGCTGCTATAAACATTCTTGTGCACTTTTTTTGTGAACATATGTTTTTATTTCTTATAGTTAAAGATCTAGTTGTGAAATTACTGAGTCATATACTCAGTGAATGTCTAACTTCATAAGTAAGTGCCAAATAGTTACTCAAAATAGTTAGATCACTTTATACTCCCAATAGTAATGCATCAGATTACTTTTCACTCCCTCTAAAATACTGGTTCAGAGGCATCCTACCAAATTTTCTGTGCTTTTTTTTCCCTACTGTTCAGTTTAATATTTTTCTTTGTGATTTCTTCATTCATTCATAGGTTATTTAAAATTAATTTCATTTCCGTGTATTTGAATCTTGTCTGATTTCTTGTTTTTACTTATTTATAATTTAGTTAGTTTGCAATCAGAAAATAAACCCCATACAATTCAATCTTTGGTAAAGTGTTGAGTTTCGTTTTGCTACCAGGAATGTATAATAGCCTATTTCACTGAATATTTCATATTCACCTGTTGAGCCATGGTATTCTATATGCATCAAGAATCAAAATCACTTATGTGTTTACTTTTACTTTTGAGGTGCTAGTTATTTTACAAATGCTAAAAAGAAAAGTTAAATCTCCATGGTTGAGGTTTTATTGTCTCACGTTGGTCATTTTTGTTTTATACAGGTTTATACATGTTGAAACTCTGTTATTAGGGGCATAAATATCTATGATTGTTACACCTCCCTGATGAATTGAACTTTTTGTCATTAGTAAATATTTCCCTTTTATCTTTCGTAATGATCCTTGTTTTGAAGGCTGTTTTTTTTCTGATTCTACTTACTGTTTTATTGGAATACTTTTTGTGCATACTTTTCCTTTCAGTCTATCTGTGCTCTTATAGTTAAGGTATTCCTTTATTAAGACAGAATGAATTGGAGTAATACTTGTTTGCTCAATTTGACAATCTTTGGCTTTTGTAGGAAGTGTTTAATTCATTCACATTTTGTGTAAATACTCGTATGGTTAGATTTAAACTTTTTACCTTGCTATTCATTGTTTCTTTTTCTTTTGTTTGTTTCTCTTTATTTTTTGTCTCTTCACTTATTTGTTGCTCTGTTTTTCCTCTCCTGCTTTGGATTGGTTAATTGAGTATCTTTTAGAAATGCATTTTTTAAACTAACTTTTTTGCCAGACTTTTGGTTCTTTGTATATGGCTATTCTAGGGATGATGATATAAATCCTTAACTTATCAATACATAATTAGAATTAATATAGAAAAAAACTTTGCATAAATCATAAGTACCACCAAACAGTAACAATCCATTTACCATCATCTCTTGTGCTGTGGTCAAATGTTTTAATTCTATATCCGTTATAACCTTCAAAACACAACTTTATCATTTTTGCTTTAAATATTCATTTGTCTTTTAGAGAAACAAAGGGAAGATAAAAGATAGTCCTGAATATTTACACATATAAATATAGATCCTGTAGATGCATACTTCCATCTGGAATACTGTTCAGTGAACTTCCTTTGGTATTCCTTGTAGTGAAGATTTATTTGTTTATGTACAGTCTGAAGACCCATGTGAGCCCTCCCACAGACTTCAGTGGTGCCATCAATAGGGCTCTCTCTGATCCAGTCTCCTGGCCAGCCAAATCCAGCCACCTTAACAGCACCAATCTCTAGTATTTGTTTTCTCAGCTTGACAGCACTATTGGGTTTGGGGGCTCCACCTCTCTCTACCACTGCCAGGAAGATACTTCTAGGAAGAAATTCAAAGAAATATAAAATACTGATTTTCTTCTTGCTCAAAAATCATGGTCCTGAACTATGTATTATCCAGTGCCTGAAACATTTCCTTTATATGGTTTGTGCAGTTTTATTGTTGTTTATACCAGGAGGGCAAGCCCAGTATCACTTTTTCTATTATGGCTGGAAGAGGAAGATCTACTTTAATTTTAGATGGCTGTATTTAATATTTTATTTGTTTTCATAAAATAGCTCCTGAATGAAAGATATCATTTTGAAAAGTACCAGGAATGGGAAAGCTACTGAGAAATGGAGGAAAAGTCAAGTTTTGACAGATTTTTAAAGACCAACTCAAAGAATAATTTTGCAAATTTTTAAAACAAAGCTGAACATATATGAATTAATATTCAAGGGATGGGCCAAGAATTATTATTAATGTGCAGTTATTTCCAAAATGTTTATTGCTGCCATATCACTTCTGCTTGGTATGGATCACTTTTCATTGTAGTTTGTTAGTAATCAGCAGTTATTATTTGGCTCTAGTGTTCATAAACTATAATTCATTACTCTCTTATCTTTATTTATGAGAGTGTCTAATGAAAGAAGTAAAGTGTGCATTGTTTTTCATCGGTGTGTACTGTACACTAGGGTGTATTAACACTGTCAGTGTCAGTGTTTTTGTTTAACTGTCTTCCTTCAGGACTTTTGCGCAAGGAAATTCTATTCTGAAAAATACTAAGTTGTTTTTCTGATTGCCTACTGTGTACAGTGTTTCTCCACACAACAGTCTCACTTTCTGATACATTAAGATACTTAAGTAGCATTTAAAATAAGCCGATCTCATGTCTTAAATCATATCTTAATTGTAGATGTTGAAAGATGAATGACTTTTTAATACACACAACTTGAGAATGTCGTATTGTTGTCTTGATTTTAATAACAGCAATAGATTTATATTAGATAAAAATTGAATTTAACCTATGTATTTCAAAAAGTTTCTCTACTAGCAGGAAACATAAAGTAGTAGAGTAAAAAGTCCGTAAAACTAGAAGTCAGAAATCATGGTCTCCCATTGCTACTTGCAATGTATACAAAATTTAAGCAGATTATTCAATTTTTGAATTGTTTCTTCATCCACTAAGTAGGGGATACTACCATATACCTTGGTTACAGCACAGTGTTTTTGTCGACATGATGAGAAAGATGTGTTATACTGTAGTAGCTGAGTGTCATGGTTATCACAGAAGAGAAACAGTAGGATTTTTCTTCTGGTCTGTGCCCATTATTAACTTGCCAAGTTGCCTTGAGAAAGAATTTCACTGTTTCCCAAATCTTAAATAAGGACTACAGCTCCTATTCTTTTGAGCTTACAGGGAAACAATTCATAGAGAGAGAGGGGGAGACATATAGGATATTAGTGTAAGCTACGCTTAAAAAGTATTTATGGACCTGAAAGTATTTAATTTTTTTGTATAAAAGACAATTTAAAATTAAGCGCACAGATGTATTCTAATTGTCTAATCATTCCTCATTTACCACAAAGGCAATTTCCTTTCTTATTCCTCACTACATTTTAGTGTGCCCATATTCATTATTCTGTTTGTGTAACATCTGATTGATCAAGTCAGTGGCATAATGTTCCTGAATGACAATTCCAGTGAGTTATTTAAATTTGTCCAAATAAATGTTTATAAAAATTCTGCAACTACAAAATTTTCCCCTTATATGATGTTTGTTGTTTAAAGTTTTTCCTTTTTTTTTCTCTCTCTGGAAATCTGCCTGCCACTAAAGCCCAAATGAGGAGAATTTCATATCCACTTCTTAAATATTGTTTACTAAAATGTCAGTGAAGTGAGGATGAAAGGCTCTGGAGAAAGTTCCCTGAGCTGAGATACGATAATTTATTAAACCTACACTAAATACTAGGTGGAGTCTAAGTTTATAACCTGGATTTAAATTGCAGGATGGATTTACTTTTTATCTTTCTAGATCTTTTTAAGTCACAGCTCTATCTGTGAAGTCTATACTTGTGCAATGCATCATTTATGTCAACATTTATACCTGGATTACAAGATGACATAATACAGGAGAGATCTTGAGCAATAGGATCTTGTGGAACACCACCCTTATAGGCTACTTTTATTTTTAATTTGAAATTCTATAACAGTATGGTTCAAATAACTGAAGAAAGATAGGCACTGCTTTAAGGAAGAAGCTAGAAGGCTGAACTTTTATCCAATAAGTAAACTGTTTTTTGGCTATTTCATGGACTCCAGTGAAAACACTTAAGGATTCCTTGGAATGTGCAAAACTGAAAACCTGTTATCTCAGGCAAACAGGAGATGTGATTTGTTATATAGAAATCCCGAATGTTAGTACTGAAAGAGACTTGTGAAATCATCAGAATTAACCTATTCTGTTTACACATGAGAAAAGTGAGACCCTGGTATGTGGAGGTTCGGACTGAAAGGCAAAATTAACATCTGATAGAGCCAAGATAGTACCCATTCCAGTGTTCTCACACCATCATGCTGCCACTCTTTGGATGACCTTTGTTGCTACCATGATATGGAAGTAACATATATTGAGAGCTGGCTGTGTGCTTTGTACTACACTGTCAGTCATGTCATCTATTTTTACTACACTAAAACAAGGAAGGGTTGTTATGTCCAGTTGGAAAATGGTGAAACTGTGTCACAGGGAAATTCTGTGCCATGATGAAAAACTTATGAAACTCAAGCATTCGGCCGCTTTAAGCCTCCATTATTCTAGATCCTGACCATTGTACTGTGAGTGATGGAGTGAGAGCGTGCATGTGTGTTTTAGGATCTGAGCAATGAGATTACTGAAGTTAGGTCTGGCTGCTTGCCACTCGAAAGTCAGTATGAGAGATAAGTGTTCGTAGGAACAGAAAAGTTGGCTTGGCATTTATCTAGGTTTGGGGATTCCATTGTCCTCTGAACTCAGGAAGCCAGCTGAGCTTGAGAGTGAGAGAAAAAACAAGGTTCTTCACTTGCTTTGTAAAATTTTCTCAGTGGGAAAACCAAGCTAAAGGCAGTAGCTCTAGTGTATGCTAAAAAAAAAAAAAAAAGCTTAAAAATAAAGAGTCCACTTAGGCCTCTTGATGAAGAGCAGCAAAAACTTTTATGTCACTATCCATCAATCTACGAAATTGCTACCAGAGGATTACTGTACTGTACCTGTATTCCAAAGAATGATGTTGAGCAATGCCTTGTACTATGGTGGCAAGAAATTGGATTGGCACTGGAAGACCCAGTTTCAGATCTGGCTGTGAATCTGGCTATAATCCTTCCGTGTCTCCAGTTGTTCTGCAAAATAAAAATAACAAAAAGTTACCTTACAGTGAAAGAAAATCTATCAAATATGGTTATGATGGTCAATTAATATAAAAATAAAATGCCTCATGGAAAAACAATTCTAAAAGCCCTAAGATGTTGTTTAACTACAGGGTATTAATTGGGTACAAATTCCTCTTCTGTTTCAATTTATGGAGCATATTGTACATTTTAGTCATCTTCTTGGTTAGACCCTAAACATGGAATGTCAAATAGTAGGCATTATTAGAGATTGTTTCTGGATCCATGAGTTTTTCTCCAAAATAAAACTGAAGCAGAAAGCCTTTTATAAAAGAATGGACCATTCCTACATACAAGTGTAGCGGGAAATGTTACCACATACATTGTAAAGAATTAAGATTGTATCAGTAACACTGGAGGGAAATTTGTTTCCTGGGATGGGTTGTTTTCAATATTACTTTAATTATCTACGTTTATTCAGTGAATTGTTATTACCTTGGGAAATAAACAGAATTAAAAGATACTATTTATGTTTCAATAATTGAAATGTATAGCTATATTTTAGATTATAGGTCAAATGTACCACAGTATTTAAGTGCTTACTCTTTGATAAACATATAAATTCATTCTAAGATTATTTTTTACATACTTTTTATCATATCAAGACCAGAGTGTATCCAGATCATACTTTGTCCTATATATCATTGCTGTGAAATTGAAGATTATTCCTTTCTTACAAATAGGAGCACATACACATGCATGTGTGTGTGTGTGTGTGTGTATATATATATATATTGGTTAATTTAGTATTTGCCTGAGGTACACTAACACTATATTAAAGAATAACACATATGTTGTATAATATTGAATGATTTTCTGAATTTTATTACAGTTTATATGAGCCTTTTAAAACAGAAATGAAATTAAAACTAAAAGCCATCTTCACTTAGGACTTCAGGTGCAAAAATCCAAAATAAAATAGAGTAAATTCTATTAAACAATACCTTAAACTATGACCCCCCCCCAGAGTAATTTTAGTTTCATTTGGATAACTTAGAAATGTTCTGATGCATTAAAATATATTAATGTACTGTTAAGTAATACATAATGTTAATATTATACATAAGAAATACATCCAGTCACTTATCATTTCAATAGATGTTGAGAATCTAACATTCAACTGATAGGACTTTTTTGGAGTGTAAAATCTAGCAGAAAATAATACCTCCTAGACATAATTAAATACGTACTATATAATTTATCATACCTGTGTAAAAGAAAAGTGAGTGTATCTCAGTTAAAAATGATAGTAGAGCCTATTGATGTCCTACCAGTATCCACATGCCCTTACTATTTTGGTGCACATCTGCCCCAGCAGCAGCCTTGAGCAGTGACTGAGAGAACTTAGTGTATAAATGTGTGAGCTCATTCATTGTCTGATGGGAAAGCTCTGAGGCTTGCTTTCCATATTGGTTGCTAGGTTTTCTCCAGTAGGCTTAAACTCCTATTGATTACCTTTTAACTCTCTTGATGACAGTTCCTCTTTCCTATGCTTTCTCTGTCCTGTCTCACTTCCCTGCATCCCTAACTATGGTTCCTTGACCTCCAGATAAACTACTTGGCCTCCTCCTTGTCTTAGGGTCAGCATCTAAAGGTTCTCAAAGTAAGACAACCACCAAGCGTGTTTAACAGTGACATTCTAGATAATTCACAATTAAAATCAACTATGAATTAAGAAGACCGCCTAATGGTTTTTTATGTAACATCAGTTTTCTAGTTGTGTGCAATTCAATAACTCTTAACAGTAATTAGGTGTCCCATCTGATAAGGATATAAACTCATCATTACTGCCACATGGTATGATTACTTTTACTACCCAATCCAAGAGAACATACTGTGAAACCTAGAAGAGGTGAGAAAGTTGAGCAAAGTTGTTGGTTTATAATCCTCAGCATTATTAAACACTTCCCTATATACCAGGTAGTCTACGGTCTTTCCATGTATCAATTTAATTTATATAAAAATTCCGTATTACATATCATCTTTACAGGAAAAAAAGGAAAACTAACATAAAGAGAAGGTAAATAATTTGCTTAAAATATTACAGTTAGTAAGTAGAGGAGCTTAGATTTAAGTCCAGGATATTTAGCTCTGAGCCTGTGTTCTTAGACACTAAGCCATATCACATCTATACAAACAATCAAAATATCTCACTGGTAAATGTAATGAAAAAAACCCTTTTAAAATAAAAACAAAGCCCATAATACCCTTAAGAATATTAACAAGAAATGTGTGGGTCGTATGTAAAGAAAGTTGCATTGTACTTACTCTGACATAAAAGATCAATATAATGACACAGTCTTGAAGAGGAAAGTAAATGCTACATCCTGAAGATGTTAGTTGCTCTAAATTAATTTACAGATACAGTGAACTTCCAGTCAAAATCTCAATGAGTTTGTTTAATTGACTTGGAAATTTTATCCAAGAGCAAATCTGGGAATGCAAATGAAAAACTAAAATGTTTTCAAATTAGAGCAAATCTGTCCTCATTCATTCTCCTACTTTATTAAACTGTGATACTAAAATGGCATGGTACTGGTGCCCAAAAAGACAAATGCCTTCTGACATTTTGAGTGACTGCCATTTGCAAGGTGCTGTGATGAGTGTGGGAGATACATCTGGAAAAGAGAAGCAGGCATGATCTATACTTTTTTGGAACTGGAGAGTGAAATGGCAGATACAGATCAAAGAGCATACACTTAAAATACAGTATGTGAAGTGTTGTATTCTGGGATCTGAGGATAAATTGAAGTTATCCAAATGAAGGTGGATTCCAGTGCTGTGATAGCTTGTTGACATATGGGGGAATATGATTCTGAAGCTTACAAGAGAGATACAAACAATTAAAAACTGAACATTTGAGAAGGAGGGGGGAAAAAAAAACTAAGAAGGCAGCTCTTAGAGGGGCAGGGAAAAAATCCACGATAGTGTATTATGTCTCAAACCAAGGGGAAAATTTCTAGGTACATGTTGTCCACAAGCACCATATAATGCTGAAAAATCAAAGATAAATGAAAATGTCCATAAGTAAGAGTAAGGAGAATATTCACTGGTGCCTTGAGAATAGTATTTATAATGATGTCACGGGTGGAAGACTGCATGAGGCTGAGACTAGATTTTGTTTGACGATATGGAGATAGAAATGTTGACAACATATTAAAGAAGGTTTTCTGTAAAAGGAAAACAAAATGACAGGGCAGAGATTACACGGCATATTGAATCTAAGGGAGGCATATAATGTGGGAGGGATTTGGGCAGGTATAAATGCTGCTGGGAAGGAGCCTGAAGAGAAAGGGAAATGGAACATCTAAACTAGCAAGTTGAGACTAATCTATTGAGTGAGAGGGACAGGCAGGGGTCGGACAGGTCCAGAGTAAAGTTGGGGAAATATATCTGGTTACAAAGTGACATCACTTCGGAGGAGGAAAGAAGACGACGATGGAGCAGGAGGCAGGGCATTTTGTGCAATTAGGGCATAAAATTGAGCAAATTTGTTCTAATTTTTGTATCATTATTAAATAAGTAACCAGATTATCTCCCTAATAACTGAAGAAGGTGGAGGTTAGAGGAAAGTGGAATGAATGCTATATATAAATGAGCATGAGTCGTGAGTGCACACTGATGCAAGATATATCATGAATTTGACCTAAAGGCCAAACATTTGACAAATTTAAGAATGTTACCAACCTAAAGGTTATTTGTTCATAACTATTTAACTAGTTGCCCTTGTGTGTATTATTTTTTATTGAAAAACATTTTCTCTGAATTTTAGTAAATTTAGTACCTTGAAATATAAAATCTATGTCTTTTACTAGTTAGAACATTTATTTTACTACTTTGTAAATCATGCTGAGAGAATAAGTCTAGGATGATGGATTTCACTTTTTTTTTAACCCATAACGTTTGTTTACAGGACATATAAAAGTGTTCTGATAATGTAGTATAGATTATTTGAAAAGTAGGGAGAGAAGTCCTGAAACAACAGCTGTTTGACACGTTTTAATATCCATTGATCTTTCGAAAAGTGCAATAGGCAAACCGTTTATGTTGAATGCACTTTGGAGAACAATGTGATATTTACAGTTAAAAGTGTTACACATCCACATGTATAATTCATAAACTGAAAATTAGTTAAAGCCCACTGACTGATAGTTTTTGCTTTCAATTTTCATTGCTTTGATGCTTTAATGGCTCTTTTTCTCTGCACAACCCCATTGTCTTCTATTACGTGAAGTTCCTCTGCAAATTAAAGCCTGATCTGTTGGAACCTGATAGAGAAACAGTATACCTTGGTGCTTAAGATTGTGGACTCTGGAAACAGAGTGTCTGAGTTCTGATCTTAGTTCTGCAGTGTACCAGCTCTGTAAGCTTGGGAAGTTTCATATCTCCTTGTGCCTCATTTACCTTCTTGCTCCTTGTTTCTCATCTAAAAATGGGACTAATAACTATATCTCTACCATAGGGTTGTCATGAGGATTAAAGGAAATAATTGTGCAAGTGGTGAACAAGAGTAGCCAATGTTAATGATAGCAGAAAGTTATTCCTTCTGTTTCTTGGTGATTGATGTATGATTTGTATTCAGCAAAATGCATGATTCTTAAGTGTGCAGCCTGAAAAAAATCTACATCTGTGCACATCCATTGTAACCACCACCTGGATCAAGGTATATTGAATTTTCGTATGCCAAGAGAGTTCTTTTGTCTTCTTCCCTAAAAATACCCCATCACCTTTTCTGGAGATAATTGCTGTGCTGATCGAATCACCAACATTTAATTTTGTCTGTTTTTAAATTTCATAAAACTGTATGTACAGACATAAAGAACGTACATACAGTGTGTACACTTTTGTGACTGGCTTCTTCCATTCAGCATGACATTTTTGAGATTCATCAGGTTAATACACACATCAGTAAGTTTCTTTTTGTGCCTCATGGTATTCTATTGTATGAGTATGCCACACTTAATTTCATTTTCTAATTAATTGACATTTTGGTTGTTTAAATTAGACTTTGCTTAATCGCTGATTTATTTCTAATGCTTAAATAACTCTTTATTTTAATATAAAATTGTAGCTTTTCGTTAGTTTTAGAAAGGTGTAGAAAATATTAACCATAGAGGATAGTAAAGACCATAATTTGTGTGTTTAACACAGAAGACCTTGAACTAGGGCTTTTATAAAATGTAACATTTTGAAAGTATGTTTATGATATAACATAAACATTATAAAATATAAAAGGGTTTTGTGGTTTTTAACCTCAGAGAAAGTGGATGGGCTCCATACATGCCAAACAGAAAGCAAATCTTCACAGGCAGGATTGCAGTCATGATTAAAAAATAAACATTACTCTAATCTTTTGCCGTAATGCCATAAGCCCAGGAAATGTCACTGATTCTTTGGGTCCAAAGCATCCAGGATCTTCTCTTTTCTTGGATGTTATCATTGCAAGTACCGGTTATTGAAGATTCTCTAAGCTCTCTAAAGAAGAAAAGACTAGAATGTCATGTTTCTCTTCCCATCTCCCACCCAGTAACAAGTTGCTTCTTTTGCATAAATTGTCTTTAGACTACAGTGATTTTAGCCATAGCCATTAAACTAATGCTGGAAACATCCATATCCTTGATAACTTTACTCATGCTGCTGCTCACCTCTAGGTTACAAAGATGATTGACATCTAATTTTCTAAGTCCATTGACTCTTTTATTTGTAGTCTCACAGAAGGTGAAGCCACTTGTCTATCTACAAGCATCCTAAATGACTCTAAATTGTATTCTGTAATGTCATAAGGGCAACATGCCTGCTGTAGGAAATTACTAGTGACAGGTGATGGGGAAAGCAATGTGATGAGATAATTAAAAATGTACCTGTGATCATATTAGCAATAAAAATTAAAGTGGTCTGTCTCGGCCAACTCTGCTGTCATGTTCTATGCATGTATTCTAAGACAAAGAAGCATTTATTATGCCACAGTGCTTTTAGAAGACAGATCTTACTCTTAGATATTGATAGGTTAGAAAACATTTAGTTACACTGAGTGAATACAGATTTTTTTCCCTTATCTGAGAAATGCAGACTTTAAAATCACCTTTTTAAGTTAAGAAGAAAAAATAATCTGTACATAGGTAGTTTGCCAATTATTTCACTGACTTTACATAAGAAACCATTTTGAGAAAGTAAAGTCCTAATTTCAGAGGCATTTGACCCTTAAACTTTGTGGCAAAGTAGAAGTTTAGCAGTTTCTTAGGCATAATTGTGGTACTCCTGGTTCCACTGCTCCAGTAAAATACAAAACAAAACAAAGTGTTATCCTAAGGAACAGCCCTTATTTTTTCGTTGTAGTCTTATTTATCTTACATAGATATTGGTAATTTCTACTGAGAAAGAAACATGTTAAGAAGTATTGATGTGCTATTTAAGCCCTGACTAGAACTATTTCCATTTGATAATTGTAGCCCACGGCCTCAGGAAAAGAGAATGAGCAGTAAATACTTGAACTTTGGTCCTATTTGTACCTCTGTAACAGGCTATGGCTCATTTACTTGTGGGACTTCTTAGGTTTTTGGACAATAAAGGAGAAGAATGCTGCAAATTCTCCAAAGAACTGTCTCTTGGCAGCTGCTCAAGCCGCATGGCACATGCTGTGTGGGGCAGGTGTGATGCCAAGAAGAAAAGTGCGGAAGGGACCAAGATGGTGTAGATAGGTTGGCAAAGGTGAGATCCTTGTGGGAGATTTGAGGTGCTACCAGATAGTGATGTGTATGGAATTTTAATAAGGTAATCTGCTTATTGTGTACCTGGGCACACTTACATATTAGAGGAAAAAGTGAGTAAAATTTAAAGTAACTATTTAACCTGAATAATTTTCATGCAAAGCCTCTTTGAACCTGGTCATCTAGGGTCATGGTTTTCCTAGCTTTACTTTGATTATACACAACTATGTTTTGTTTGTTGTTGATTGTCTCAAAATGTTGACTAAGACATTCCTGTTAGGATGAAAGGGATATGTTGAATTATACCTGTGAGAAATAAAGCCAAAGTTATGAATATCGCTTTTATCTATTAGGATCTTTTGGGTTGCAGAAAACACAATGAAATTGGAGTAAATGATGAAAAGTATGTTTTCACATAACTACAAGGACAGAGGCTATCATGTTTCATTCATGGTTGTTTCAGAGCTCAAGCTCGGTTTTGGTGGTTCTCTTAGCCCATCCTTCTGTTGTCTAGATGTAAAGTGAGATAAGAACAGAACAGAACAACAAACTGCATTGTGACTTTCATGGACCCTAGGCATTTTGCATTCATGGAACATTTTCTCCATTAAAAAAAATACTAGAAATTACATTTATGACTGTAGTGTTGTAAAAAATATATAATCTAGGCTGGATTATTACTATATACTGATTATGATTTTTTCTTCTGATTTTAGAAGAAATAAAATTAAAACATTTTGTAGAATACTAAATGCAGTGTAGATCCTGTTCCTGATGGATAAGTCCACCTTCTGAGCACAATAGATAATGTTGCTGTTTTTTCATGTGATCTTCAAAATATCTGCTATATATGTATGTATGTGTGTGTGTGTGTGTGTGTGTGTATATATATATATATATATATATTCCTATTCCTGTATTCCATGATGAGAAAATAGAGGATCATGAGGATTTGAAAACACAGTGATAACTGTGAGAGTCAAGAGTTAAATCCACCTGTGTTGGACTTTCATAATCTCCATTTCTCACTTTACCAAGTCCAGATTTTTTTTCTTGTAATATATATTTAGAATATTTCATCATCATCTTGTCTTTCTCCCACCCATTCTTTTCCTATTCATTCTACATTCCACTGTTCAGTACTTATCAAAACTCTGCCATCATCCTGTTTATCCTCATGGAAGTATGTATTGAATGCACATTTCCAGTTATACCAAATTATTTCCTCCCTAAAATAAAATCTGTCATGCAGGCATAATTTTATGTCTTTAAGAGAAAAAAGAAACTAAGGCCCGGAGAAGTAGGATAACTTGCCCAAATAGACTCAGGTAGCAGGTAGTAAATTCACAATGATATATGAAGGAAGCCTCTACAAGCTTGAATAATCCTCTGACTTATCCAGTGCTTAACAGTCTTCTCTTCTCTCAAGTCTCACACATACAGACTGTGCACCACATGTTTTAGCATTTTGTCATATCCTTTTTATTTTTCTCTATTTATTGATAGATGTTATTCTTGTCTCCTCAACAAGAATATCAACATTTTGAAGACACTTTAATCTTCCATGGCCAAAGCACTGTAAATCCTAAAAAAACAAATGGCATGTATTTCCAAGTATTATATAGAAGAATTTTGCTGAAGAGACTATGTCCTTATAGCTGGAGCAATATCAGGAATATATGAAAACTAAAAAATAAGCATTAGAAAATCAATAATAACTTTTTTTGGTCTTTTTATAGAAGTATAGTCAGTTTCCACTGTATCAATTTCTGGCGTACAGCATAATGTTTCAGTCACCTATATACATACATATATTCCTTTTCATATTATTTTTATTATAGGTTAATACAAGATATTGAATATAGTTCCCTGTGCTGTACAGTAGAGACTTGATGTTTAATCTATTTTCTATATAGTGGTTAGTATATGCAAATTTTGAACTCCCAATTTATCCCCTCCCACCCCCAACTCCACTGGTAACCATAAGTTTGTTAGGTCTGTGGGTCTGTTTCTGTTTTGTAAATAAGTTCATTTATGCCTTTGTTTGTTTGTTACCACATGTAAGTGATATCATATGGTATTTTTCTTTCCCTTTCTGGCTTACTTCACTTAGAATAATAACTTTTTTATTTCACCTTGACAATGTTGTACCCTTTTCTTAGAGTTTCAACTCAGTTTCATGGCCTTACGTGTTCATGGTGTGTAATGAATCCACGATCTTTTCTTGTATTCTGAGATATAAAAAAAAGTTATTTTAAATTTGAAAGGGACGGATATTTTAAATATACTTGCAGTTGTAACTGTTCTTTTAAGAGAACAATTCTGCCTTTTCCCCTTGTGAGCAATGCCTCAAGCAGAAAAACTTTAAAGAGAAAATATACCTATTTTAAAGTCAGTGTATGAATTAAAAAGGTGTGAATACCACCAGTCACCATCTCCTTCACCATCAAGAGAATGATCCACATTTTATTCAAGTACCCTTGGACTGAGGGATTTAATCCCTGAAGCATATGAATGTCCTTATGCTCTCAGTGTGCCCAGGAGTCAAGTTTGTGGGCAATATCTTCATATGGCACTCTTGATAGTAAAATTCTGTGGTAGGACAATTGATCCAAGATTCTCTTACCATCAAACTTCATCAATTTTTTTCTTGCTCATGAAAACAAAACAAAACACTATGTTGTTAGCAGTCTGTGTATGGCAGTCTTTCTGAGTAGTCTTTCAGATTTACTTTCATCATGTAATTTATATATTGGATGTCTATTTACTATTGCCAATTTGCCTAATCCTGCAATAGTTTTATGAGAAAGTTTATATTCTGCTTACTTGGTGTTTAAAACTGCAGTCCTTTCTGAATAATTTGAATCTGAATCTTTCTGAAGAGGACAACATGGGAATTCAGTTTTATTTTCACCACTGACTTAATTACTTAAGGCTTTCAATCAGTAAAACAAGGGTGATTGTCATCATTGGTTATCTGTCAAATAAATTCTATTCTTTGAAAGATTTGTGTTTAATAGTGTTAGTTCAAGCTTGAATTCTATGAGACAAAGCAAGTTAATTAAACTCATTGGCTAACTTTTACAACTTAAAAAAATTGACAGAGCAGTGTTACCTACCTCCCGACAGTGTCAGATAATTAGATATGTGTGTAAAGAGTCAAGTCCTCAATAACTGGAAACTGTTATTGTTTGGAAATTATTTTGAGTAGTTTTCACAAAGTTCTCTAAAACATTTTTTTTTCTCTAATCACTTAGCACATTTTCTCAAGTAATTTAAAAGTTTTTACTTACTTTCCTGAAAATGGAGATGAAATATGATAGAAAAGTTTCATGATACTAAATATGAGAGGGTTATGTGTGTGAAGTTTATTTGTTTATCCTCTCATAAAGAGAGTGTTTTAAAATGATAGAAAATTAATAGTACTTCCTCAAAGGATTGTCTAGACCCACATTCCAACAGAAAGAAAAGTGAGGAAAAACAGACCTTAGGAACCATTTTGTAAGTGTTTTCCTTTAGTACAAGAAGCCACATATGACTAGCCTCTGTCTTTATGTCTTACAGTGTAATTATCCTTAGGATTTTAGGCCATATTCATTATGACATATAGGGTTGAAAAATTATCATTCTTGCAATATATAAAAGCTTCTCAAACGAACTGCATAGACAAATGCTGGGGAAAAACTTACCTGCACTTTTGATTTCCTTCCAGCACTGATAAAATTCTGAAGATTATACTCAAG
The DNA here is from genome assembly GCF_048564905.1 of Vicugna pacos. NCBI lineage: Eukaryota > Metazoa > Chordata > Mammalia > Artiodactyla > Camelidae > Vicugna > Vicugna pacos. Next base: position 29,086,456 of record NC_132990.1, read on the forward strand.
CATTGTCTTTATTTAGCAAAAAACATACATAAACTAATCTGGGTTTTTTAAATCTTTCAGCACTTCAGAGCATAGCATTAAAAAAAGGTGGTATTCAATGCTATACCACCTTTTTTTGTTGTCATTAACACTTAAGAAATGGAACTATTTGGGATGGAGAGAGTAGGGATGAAGTAGGAAGTTAACTCAAACTTGAATTTAAGGCAAGATCCATTGTGTGCTAGCTCTGTGACCTTGGGCAATTTACGTAACCTAACCACTCTCAGGCTCACTTTTCTCATTTACAAAATGGGGTTTGTTGTAAGAATTAGAGATAATGTATGCTAAGTACTTATCACTATGCCTGACATAGAACATGAGCTCCATAAATGATCAATAACATTGTTTTGGTTTTGACTATTACTGTTAACCAGATATTAACTTCTCAGGATGTCAGAATCCAAGACCTTAAAAAAGTTAGTTCATTTCCTGACCTAAAAAGGTGCCATCCTTTTATTTCCTTTCTTATTGTCTGAAGTCATTTAGTCGTTGATTAAACGTCAGTGCCTTTTTCGCTATACATGCAATTAATCTATACCATAAATCTCATCAATATTAGAGCTGAACACAAGTATTAGACTGTTTAAGTGATCAAAGCAGCGTACTTATTGCTAAAACTATCACAGGAGTACAGAGTGTTTTTTTCGAATCTAAGAATGAAATCCAAATTATTTGAGACAATTGAAGCAAACAGAAACCAAAATTATTTAGGATGGTCAATTTTTCGGAATGGTACATACATGGTACAGATGTAAATTTCATATTTCCATTCCTGTGTTACTACATTTTGTAGACAACTGGTTACCAATTCTGGGAGCTTTTAATGATATACGTTTACCCTAATCAATCCTTACCCTAAATTTTTGAGATATAGTATAGAATAGATTATAAAATCCAATTTAGGAATCATCAAAGATTGAGCACACCATTCCACTTCCTCTAACACTGATTTTTTGTGCCATTTTTCTTGAAACATAATGAAAATGTATAATTAAGTAGCTTTTTTTCCAAAGCTTTCATTAAGTTCATCATATTCTTGGCATCATATAATAAGTGACCAAACCAATTTTCTTATTACCTTTTTGGTATTGAGAAATAAAGCTATGTTAAAGGGTCTAATTGTTTGGGGCATCACTCAACTCAACTTTAAAATGAAGATAAAAATATCTGCCTCGCATGATTGAAACGAATAGTAAAGTAAATAAGTGTATGAAAATGAACACTCGGGGTTTTAAAAAGTTAGCCTCATGATGCTTAACCTCAGAATAGCAATGATCATACCACCTATTTTGCCTCAGTCTCAATTTAGTCTTCTTGTCACAGCAAAATTACTAATAATTCCTCCTTTTACCCTTAAGAAGTTCCATTTTATAAGATAAATATTACAGTGATCCTACCTATGAGGGTGAGAGGCATCATCAGAAAACTGCTGTTAATTTCAGTTTAAATATACCTCGTAGACAAATACCTACTTTTATAGTAAGAGACAAGTGAATAACAGAACCCATAGTATTGGTGGTGACTACTTACAGTTGACTAGGACTTTACTGAGAAATGATTTGGTTTGTTGGATAAGATGAAAACTGTGAAGTTAGAGGTTTCAGAGCTTAAATACTCTATATTCCCATGGTCAGTATTCTTGAAAAATTTGTCAAGTTGCTCACTACAAATTGCAGGTAAGTATGCCTTTTCTGCCTTGCCAATGTGTGGTTTAGATACAATGTTATAAAGCATGAGAAAACCCGGTAGTTACATGCTTATAGAAAGTGTCAAATTTTCATCATTATATTGATTACTATGAGCAAAACAATGATATATAGGGACAAATTTAACACATTCATACATGTTTGTTATCTTCTAGAGTCTGCATGACAGAGGTGAAAGAAACAGATAAATGTGTTCTGGTCTTTGTCATCAATGTGCTAAGGAGACAGATGTATAAACTGTTATTTAAATATCTCATGTTTTCAGTTATCCTCTTAACACATCACCTGATTCATTTTCTTTACAAAACTGATTATAGTCCTCTGTTATCCTGTTTGTTTATTTATTTCCTTATGTGTTGTCTCTCTTCCCTTAACTGAGAACAATCCTCTGGCTTGACTTGTTCATACCATGTCATTCATAGTTTGAAAAGAAAAAAATGGGCAGAGTAAATAATAACATTTGCTTGCTGATCTTCTGTTTTCTCAAGATCCAGGGAAAAAAATACAGGAAGGGAATTTATACATCATGAGAAATGAGAAGATGGTCAAACTAGATGAACAGGATGAACTGGAGATCCTGTTCTGATAGCTAGGTCACTGTGCAACTCAGGGGCCAGCTTGTGATATTTTTCTTCCTGTTTCTTCACTGAAAGAGGAAAGAGTTTCAATTTAAATATTTCTATGTTAACTTGTGATTCTAAATCTCAGTTCTAATACTCATGACTGTCCCTTTTAAGATATTAGCAGGTATAATATATAATCAGTGACATTTTCCATTTCTCTTTTTAATATATTGAAGTTCCATTAAGATACCACTTAAAGGAATGATACTGCTTTAAAAGGTGTGAAGCTACCACTATGCAAGCACAGACTGAAGCCTGTTTCTGGAGCGGTATGAATCTAGTTCATCTGCATCAGAGGAGCCTAGAATGGTGTTCAGAAATTTCAGAGTCCTGAGTCTCCCCTAATATTTAGTGACCCCAAATCTCTATGAAACCTTAAAATGGGCATTTTAAACAAACACCTATAATAGTAGTCTAATGAAAACTAATATTTGGGCATTATTTTTCTAGAAACTATCAAGTCAGGGATAACTACAGTGAAAATGAGGTGACACGTACCATTTTGCGTGCGTGATGTCTGAGCATGAATCCATCGCAAAAATGTGCAAAGCTGAAAGAGAAAGTGAGAAAGCTTGATTCCTGATGACATTGGTTTATCTCTAGATCTAGTTATGTATGAAATTAGCACTATTCCAAGATTTATAAGTTAGTAAAACTATCTTTGCTAGTATTAAGTAAGATTTCTACCAGTTGCAAATTTCTCTGCTAATGCAGAGTTTTAGTCAAAGTCTTCGTAGAAGCTGCTATTCCTATAGAAAGAGATGCACAAAGAGCAAGGCTGTACCGGTTGTTCATGGCTCCTTCCTTTTACTGACCAGTGACCTTCTAGTATTTGTTTTGTATGTCCACTGTCCATGCTGCACTGTTTGTTAGATATTTTGAGCGTTAATTGTAGTGAAATGCAGGTTTTGCATTATTATTGCTACCTCCTCTAGATAATGAGAAAGTAAAATAATAAATACTAATTGTGTTAGATGATATAAATATTTGGGAACTGTGTTGAGAATCATTGTCTGACTTGAGTTGGTGGAATAATCCCTGAGTATAGTAAGATTAATTGTGGAATCTTTTAGGTAGAGTCTGGGGGAAAAAAAAAGCTAAGGAAAAGATATAGCTTAGTGGTGGACTGCGGGCTTAGCATGTACAGGGTGCTGGGTTCAATCCTCAGTACCTCCAGTTAAATACGTAAAGAAATAAAGAAACTTCATTTACCACCCCCGCAAAAAAACTAAGCAAATAAACATAAAAGATAGTTTATTTTTTTCTTAAAAAGCAAACAAACAAAAAATAAAGAAAAATCCACCATCAAAAAAGTCACCCCCCCAAATTCATATTTATATTACATTGGCTGATGTGTTTTCCTGCTTTAAAGAGAAAGGATAAATAAGATGAACTGAAAAGGCCCCTTTCAGCTTAAAACTTCCAGGATTCTAAACTAATTAGGAGCCTTTGAACAAGCTTATCTCTGATTGAGTAAGATTGAGTTTTTCTGCAGAAAAGTGTAAACTGATGTTTAGCAGCTGCTTTATAGTGATAATTGGTCACAGCAACCATTATTCAACTTTATGAACCATTATTTTAATTAACATGAAATATACCATTTTTTTTCCCTAAAAGGCTGTGGTACCTTGTGGAAAGCTGCTAACTGAGCGATTGACATTAGTTACCTCAAGAGTGTGAGATTGAAAGTTGCTAGAGGTTGAGGTAGGGATAGGCTACCAACTTCGTTACATACTCATATGTCGTTTAACTTGTGAAAGAGACTTGTACATTTGTAATGAAAATAATGAAGTAGGATAGAAATTTTAAATTAAAATCTAAGTATACATCAACATTCAACATTTGTTGATACATCAGATAGGTACATAAAATATTTGGTACATAGATATGTGTGGTCTACATTTTATGAATATAATTTTCTGGAAATTTTATTATGCTATTAATTTATTGGAAACATGATTTTAGAAGCACAACTATGGTCAAAATATTATCAAAATGTGTTTTTTCAGATATACTTGTCCCTTTAAAATATATCGCAATTTAAATGCTTAACACTAAAAAAATGACAGCCATAATGCTGCCTGACTGAATCTCATTTTTGCATGAAATGTAACGTATGCATGTTTAAAGTGCACTTCAATTAGTCTAAAAGTTTGGCCAAGAAAAAATAAAGTGGTTCAAATGCATTGAATTGTTTTTGAAAAGTACATGGAAGCATAAATTTCCTACAACAAAATTTGAAAATCAGAATCTAATGAAATTAGAAAACTTGGTCAGACATAAGACATAATAAATAAGGGTAATTTTAAAATAGAGCAATTTTGACATTTCTTTTTTATTGTGGCTCTTTTTATTTAAGCAATAAATGATTTAATTTCATTTAAGGGAATGTTCATTTTTTTCTTTGAAATGAGAAGAATATTGATTTAGGTAAAATGTCAACAATTTGATTTATTATTTAAAACTGAAGTTTTATGATTCTGATTGTCATAATGACATACGATTGGTTTGTAGGTTCCTCTGTGTGAAGTTCTATTGCTGGTGTTACGGTTAGCACTATGATAAGTTCAGTTAAAATATCCAACTGTTTCTTGTGATCTTTAGTAATATCACAGGTGTGCCCATATATATGTATATGTTGGCTTATGAGTATATGCAGGCATGTGTGTGTGTATAAGTTAGTTTGCAAGTTAAAATATCTCTATGGCAGTGACATGCTGCTTTTGAACATTGAAAGAACAGGATTAAAGGTATACAGACAGTGAAGCACAAAGTACTTAATACTTTATTTGTCTAAATTGAGGTATAGTTGTTGAACAATATTGTATAAATTACAGGTGTACAACATAAGTACAATGTAGAGGTTATACTCGATTTATAGTTATTATAAAGAATGGCTACATTCCTTGTGTTGTACAGTATATCCTTGTAGCTTATCTATTTTATACATTGTAGTTTGTAGCTCTTAATCCCTTATCCATATTTTGCCCCTCCCTCTTCCATCTCTCATCTGGTAACCACTAGTTTGTTCTCTATATTGTGAGTCTGTTTCATTTTTTGTTATATTCACTAGTTTGCTTTATTTTTTAGATCCCAAATGTAAGGGGTATCATACAGTATTTGTCTTTCGCTGACTTACTTCACTTAGCATAATAGCCTCCAAGTCAATCCATGTTGTTGCAAATGGCAACATTTTGTCTTCTTTTCCGGCTGAGTAGTATTTCATTGTGTGTGTGTGTTTGTATCACATTTTTTTTTATTCATGCATCTGTTGATGGACACTCAGATTGCTTCCATATCTTGGCAATAATAAATAATGCTGATTAGAACATTGGGGTGCATATTTTTGTATTAGTGTTTTTGGCTCTTTTGGATATATACCCAGGAGTGAAGTTGCTGGCTTATATGTTAATTCTAGTTTTGTGAGAAACCTCTATACTATTTTCCACAGTGGCTGCACCAATTTGCATTCCCACCAACAATGTCTGTTGGTTCCCTTTTCTCCACAGTCTCTCCAAAATTTGTTATTTGCGTTCTTTTTGATGATAGCCATTCTGACAAGTGTGAGGTTGTATTTCATTGTGGTTTTAATTTGCATTTCTCTGACGATTAACAATCTTGAATATCTTTTCATGTACCCATTTTCCAGCTGTATGTCTTCTTTGTGAAAAAAATGTTCCCGTCTTTTGTCCATTTTTGAATTGAGATGTTTTCTTTTTTGATGTTTAATTCTATGAGATCTTACATTTTTGTCTATTAACCCACTATCATTTATATCATTTGCAGATACTGTCTTTAATTCAAATACTTAATACTTTAAATGTCATAGATGTACTAGTCTGCTTAGACCCAGAGGCCTACACAGGAAATAGAGATAACTTCACTCATCTCAATTCTAATCTATTAATCATTTCTGAGAAAAAAATCCAAATACTACAATCTAAGCTCAGATCCTACCAATCATTTATGACAGAAGAATAAACCTTCCCTCACTAAATCTGTACAGTTTGATCTTGTCTAATAGTAAATCTCCCCTCAAGTCACTGTTTGGTTATTTGAGACAACATGGCAACTTCATATTTATTACAGTCCCTGTGCACTAATGATGAATGACTTTTATTGCATTTATTTTCAATTCCTATCTCCTGAGTCCTGACTTAATCCGTATGGTTATTTATTAGGGCAGTGAAGAATGTAGCCATATCTCAGTCTTCTTTTATTTAAATTGAAAAATTGAGTTCATATAGTTTCAAATTAAAATGGAGCCAAGTCTTTGGAGAATAGGACAGCTGCCTTCATTTCAAAGTATGTATCCCCTCTTCCACTAAGTAAATAATGTTTGAAAACACTTTCAAATTTGTCAGCTGACTGAAACAAGTTTTTTTTAGCATCTGTTACTAGTAAAATACTTTAAACTATCTTTAATATTGTTAAAAACCTCAAAGTGTCTATTCTATTCAAGTATTCTAAATTCTTTAATATGATAATGCCTTTTGAAAACATATGAAATAAGACTTTTTGGAAGTAAATGAAGTTTCTGACAATAGATGATACTTAGTTTTTTCCTGTACCTGAAGATAAAGATAGGAGAGTCCAGGAGCATCCAAATTTAAATATTGAAATCATCTGCAAAAGCAAAAAACTCAAGGAGATAATTTTAGAAGTGACTATACCAGTATGAGTCATGTGAGGCAGTTGAAAAATCTCATCATCTTGCAAATCCATTAGTAGTGCTGCTTAGCTCCTTCAGACTACAATCATGTCCTGAAAACTTGACCACCTCCAGCACTTTCTTCACAATTTCTACAGAGATGTACACTTGGGATCAAAGCCTCTTCTCCATTTTCTAACATTTATCTACTCTAGGACTTTAGATTTTAGCCAAAACAAAAAGACAAAGGAATTAAGTATTAGGTTTGGAAAAAATAAAAATAAAGCTGTGTCACCATCTGTACATGATGTTAAGTGTCGACAAAAAAAAAAAATCAGGAAGGAGTGGTGGACACAAGATCAGTTCACAATATTCAGTAGCATTATTTTATATCAGCAAAGACCAATAGGAAATATAATGAAAACAAAATAAGTACTGAGAAATATATTTAACAACATTATATGATATTATGAAAAAATACAATGTTATTAAAATACATAAAAGGCTTCCTAAGCTGTTGAACTTTGGGATTTGAAAAGACATAGCATATATTTATATATCTCACTGGGAAGACTCAGGAAAGTATAAATTCAAGTCTTCTGCCAAGTTAATAAATTTCATTCAGTTTCTATCAAAATTGCAGCAGGGTATATTTTATCAGCACTTGAAAAGCTAATCCTAAAATTTACGTGCTAAAAGAAAAACTGGATTATCAAACACCATTTTGAAGATGAAAAAAGGAGGAGGAGATGGAGTAGACAGTGCATCTAAGTTGCAACATTAAAATCTGTGGCTTTTTGGGCACAAATAAGTTGATAGAGAAAAAAACATTTACAAGAAAAAACTTCGAAACTTGTTTATAAGGACAAAAATCGTATTTAAATATGGGTAGAAAGAATGAACTATTGAATAAATTGCCTATCCATAGGGGAGATCCCTACCTTTTCCCATAAACTTTTCTTAAAGAGGTGAGATGGATAGAGGTTGACTGTTCATGTGAAAAATAAGTAAAAACAATCCAGGTTTCTATTTTAAATACATTTTCTTAAGTGAGATTGCTCATCCATTATTCTCTTTGCTCCAGTCAAATTATACGAGCTTTAATGCACCCCCAAATTTACTTTTTTCTACATTAATTTGTAGTCTGTGATTTCACTATAGATGAATGTTACTGAGTAAATGTGAGATATGATCAATATTAGTAATTTTATTTGGAAAACTGATGTGGGAAGAAAAATATCTTAGTGTAAAGTCTTATACATGTGGTATGTGATTTAATATTATTGTAGTCTTCGGGAAAAGACTAATCTGTAGCCACAGTGGCTAGTTTTTATTGCAGTGGTTGTGGCCCACCAGAAGTTTGGGGAGAAAGTTGCCAAAATCCAGTGTTCTGTGGACACCCACTTCCCTAGCTAATGTCTTACAAGGAAATTCCCTTCAAAATGTAACAACATTGTTATTGGTAAGAAATTAAATTTCATCAAGGAAAATCTTATGTAACCAAAGTTTTGGTACCTTTTTTCAGAACAAGAACCATTGGGGTAGTGGGTGTAGGGGAGGCAAAGAGGTAGAGGAGGGAATTATTCTCAGGAATTAGGGCTTTGGAAATGTACACTAAGGTCTCCTGAAGAGAAAGGGGAGATCCTTTGTCTTTCATGCAGTCTGGATCCAGTGTGAGTTCTAGATAGAATCTTACATTGCTCTTCCCATTGAGATATTACTGATAAGTATAATTACATTCTTAGTCTTGACTAATGGTCTCACCTGACTTAAAGTGCCCCCCCCCTTTTTGGCTCTTATTCTTATGATCTTGTTTTTGTTGATGATATGATCTTATCATCTTGTTTATGCCCAGGAAGATTTTATATCTAGATGCTCAAGTAAATTCATCATACATTTTTTGTATTTTAAAATATATTTATTGTTTATTCTACTGTAAAATAGGGATTTTAGAAGTTGAATATTTGGGAAGTTATTTAGCTTTTGTTTTCTTGGAAGATGGATTGTGTTCTTTAATATTAAAAAAAAAAGCTAACATCGTGATGATCACCTGGTTGTAAAATTCTATAGCATGTTAAACTATATAGGTATATGTTTGGGCGTAAACCATACAGAGCACAGGGAAAACCACAGAAGGGAATAAATGTAAAAGAGCCAGAACTTGGCTGTTTGAGGCAGATGATCTATCTGTAGCCAGCGATGTTGGTAAACACTATGGAAAACACATTAAAAATAATCAAGATGCAATCTTCTCATAAGGAACTTCAATTTAATGTCTACTCTGTTTATGCCCCTACCCTAAAATATGTAAAATAAGTGTATTACGTTTGACTCACAATTGCTGTAGACACCCACAGTGGACATGCTTAAGAAATCCCAGAACTTCTCCAAGGAGGTCAGTAACATAGATCATTCTTTGCTGTGCCTCTAAGACCTAGTAAGTAAGGACATATAAAACTAGAATAATCATGGTGAAAGATACTGATTGCTAGAAACTCCTGTTTGTTGCAGATAGATTTTATATTTGGTTGGTTAACGTGATTCCCAGGGTGGGAATAAACTAACAGATGGAATTTGATAGAGTCTCCAAAATTAAGGTGATTAGACTTAAGAGGTGAAAAAAATGGGAACAACATGGAAACTTTCATAAATGCAAGTAATAAAACATACTAATAAATGTGTCTCTTGCTGTGTTACTCTGCAGAAGAGTTCTTTTTAAACTCTGAGAAATAGGTAGTCGCAAGGAGCTGAATATTAGACACAATTTAATAACTTTGTTTCTGTACCTCAGCAGCTTTAAATTCAAATGATAGTTAATGTAAAAATATAGTTGAGTAGTAAGAGGATTAATCACAAACTTTCACTGTTTTTCCCTTTACTGTATTTTCTTTTGATTATAAATTTTCCATCTTCACTTAGAAATTAGAGGAAGTAGATGATAGTAAAGAAACTCTAAACACCATGCTGCTACATATTTTGGGCTTTTATTGATTTATTTGGTCTACTTTGCCTGCCTGTCCCACCTCCCTTTTACACACACACACACATGCACGAAATCTCATACACTCACTCTCTCCCTTCCTACCCCCTGTCCCCTCCATGGAAAAGAGAAACTATATATCACAGAGTAAAGGAAATCCCGGAATTTGTAAATAGAACCTTTCTGCTGTTTTATTGTGTGGTCATGGTTGTTGTTTCTCTAATTTTAAACTTCAGGGATTCAGTGATCTCTAGGTACCTGCTTCTTAAAACAAATTTCCAAAGGAATGCTGTTCTAACCCTTCAGCCTAATCACCTCACAACTGGTACAGCCAAGGCAGAAAGTTGAATTAATAGCAGTACCTGTGTGTTAATCTGAAGGGGCCACGAGGGTTTCCATTCCCGTTTAATCTCTTGGAAACTAGATGCCATAAACAATCTTTGATTTATCTTTCAGTAGTCAGTCTCTTTAAGTGTAATGCCTGAAAGTCATATTTAAATCCGTTAAACTACACACAAGGGGTAACAAAGAAAATGGGTACAACCATTCCTACCTCTTTGCTGGATAGCAACTGACAGGAACTGTTGGTAAAAATGAGGGGGATGGAGCAGGAGAAGGTGTCCCTTAGTGTTTCAGATTCACATCCTGGGAGAGCAGCAACGTTTCCATCTGTGTTTCTCATCTGCTATCTTACTTGCTAGACACCCAGGGTGTGGGTGCTATTGCTGTTCCTATTTGATTTTTAAGGTCACAAGCTTATTTGTTATTCAGAAGCTGAAAGAATACATCATGAAGAGAGAGATAAGAAGGAAAGAGGATAAAAAAGGGCTTTGAACATACGGGAGAAGGATTTGTACAGCAGACAACTAGCAGAAAGGACTCTGAAAGAGTTGGTGCATAGTTTTATTGCTGGGTTGTTTTTGTTTTGTTCCTACTTTGATTAAATTAGCAACTTAGGAAAACATTCTGACTGTATTCTGTATTCTTCAACTGAAAATAATTTTAAAGGTGTACTAGCTTATTTAAATACAAAATTTTATAATGATGACTTCTGGTAAGCCACTTACTGCCTTTTCACAAAATCTTTCAGTTACAAATACATGAATATGAATATCTGAGACTATGACAAATGGGGACTATTATTTCACATTTCAGATGGATGTTAGTTCCTTCTTGGCTGCATAATACACTGGCAGAAATTACTACAGTTTTAGAGCTCTAGTTCTAAACTATTTTTTCTTATGAATCCCAAAAGATGCCTGAAGGTAGAATTATAATATAGGAGTTATTTTTGAAGTTCTGCATAGTTCTGGTATTGAGAGTCTACTCACTTATTCTTTTGAATTCAGCAGATATTTATTGAGAATCTACTATTTGCGGATCATGGTGACATGGTAATAAACATGATATGGATGTTGTAGTTCAGGGGGAATAGACAGTAGAGAAGTAAACCAATTAATAATGTGATAAGCATGATGGTGGATCAAAATGAGATCGTTTGATTAGCAACTATTCCTTGAAGGAGGAATGAGGTGAACGTCCTGTTTTAAATATGACAGTTTAAATAAGGCCAGATAGGTCAATTCAAACCAAAGGGAGCAGAATTTTGGTAAGCTTCAATGAGGCTCCCGTGTTTTGGAGGGAATTTGCACAAGAGATTGATCACTAGAAAGAGCTGTGGGATAGACAGTAACATGGGACTGTAGGTCTGGCTCTGCTTGTTGATAGATCCAACATCATTTTTCTTACGTCTTGACCTGCTACCTTTGAATTGTGTATGAATATAGTTTGTGTATTAAATCTGGCCCATTTGGTTGTGTTGTGGAGGAGGGTTGTGATGTACAATGCGGAGGGGCTTATGGAAAAGATGTGGAGAGGAGTAGAGGTGGCAACTTGAGATATGAAGGTGGTGCCTGCAGTGGTGGGGATAAAGAGCGGAACAGAGTCTGTCCTGGATTCATCAGGTGGAAAGCAAATGCTGTAATCTAGTACACTGAGCAGTGACCATCGTAGCAAGAGGTCCCTGACCTTGGAATCTAAGCTAGTCACATTAAGAGTGTTGCAGGAAGTGTGTTACTGTGCGTAGTGTGGTTTAGATATGTGATTTGACTTGCCATAAAGGTGAAGTGATATCTCATGCTGCTAGGCAGATGGCAGGGGGCTTATTCAATATTTTGCAAGCATTTCAATAGAAGCACATTTTACTAGGCAAGCAGGTATCTATTCAGGGAAACAGTCTTCTGTAGGGTCCTCAGGGTTGATCAAAGTAGGTGGTTTTGCAGCTTGGTCTGCAGGTTGACAGTCACCACAATCATTCATTTTCCGCTTAGTCAGCGGTGATCTGGGATGGGGGGAGGGCGGAATCCCAGTGTCCACGGAGGATGGGGCAGGTCCTCATCCTTGTCATTCTCTTCAGTTGTGGCCTCACCTCTGAGGTACAGTCGTCTCCAACCACACTTTCTTGGGCTGAAGAGACACTGTCTGAGGGGTTGTTGTACTTAGGGGTGACAAAGGCTAGCCAGAGGGAGGGTAGCTGGGGGAGGATTTCTTGAAGGGCAGTAGTGGCCAACCGATGTTCAATTCTGAGTGTATATGCTGGAGGCCAGGCCGAGAAGGGAATTAATAAGTCTGGGCTCTACTTCTAGTTGAGCAGATCTCAGTGAACCCCCATCAGATCATCAGAGTTGTAGTGATACCTGTGACCTGACTTTGTGGGGACTCCATTCATAATGCATATACCTTTGGGCACACTGATGGCCCAAATGAAGGAACACTTGGTGGATGGCAGCTTTACAATCCAGACATCATTTCATTAAGATTACAATAGGATCATTAGAGGACAAACCTACCAGCCAGATGGGTCTAATGTGATTACATTGGTAGCACATTCTATCTGTAATAAAATTTGAAGCATGGTTTAAGGAGACAGTGACTGGTGTAGGCATGATTTCTCTTGGCATTATTAAATGTAGAGGGATATGAGTTCTGGTTCAGAATCCATACATCATGGCACACTGGCAGACACCCTTGTAACAGGGCCTGCTAGCACCTGGCACTCAGCCATCCTGTGATGTAGTTGTGCACTTGGCTGATTTTGTCCTGCTGTGTCTGCTGGGACAGGGTTATTCCTGAGAGGGTCTACTAGCAACTGTACTATCCAGGCTGTACACAAGAGCAGTAGTCACAGCAAAGGGTTTATTTGCATTTGACTAATTTACCAGCAGGGAGTGGGGAAGAAGGAGTTGCTAAAACTTTGGAAGGATGGTCATTTACCTGTTTGCCTAAGGTGGGGAAGAGGCTTACTGGGTTTGCATCTCCTTATAGCAACTGCATTCTGGGTACTTTTGTGAATTTCATTTCCTGGTGTGACTGGCATTCACTAGGTAATGGGCCTCTTTTCCCCTTTTTGAGATCCACACAGTTCTGCTAGTAGGCCTACAACTAAAATATCAGTCTCCTGTAACATTTTTGACACATTTGGTTTAACCAGCTTTTATAACCTGAATACTGAGACAAAGTTGGTGGCCTTAGCTTCATAAATGGTACTGGGACATCCTTGGGGGCCAGTAAAATCAGCATAATCATGATCCCTAAGCATTTTGGAAGAAGCTTATCCCTTTGGGCTCTCTATTTTAAGAGGATCATTGTACACTCCCATTTACTAGACTGTTCAGCATCCTTGGTGTTTTAACACTTAATCCTCATCCTATGTCTGGAGTCTTATTCTAGGCCAAGAATTTCTAAAATAGAAGATATGGGCTACTTTCATGAAGCTGTACAATTGTCTAGAAGTGATACTGCTGTTTGCAGTTTTCTGGAGCTTTTGAGGATATGTGTAACTGGGTATTTTTGTGGATGGAATCCTAGCTTTCATTATGTTTTCAGATGGTTCAAATATACTCAAATGGTTAAGAACACTTTTCTGAATGATCCACCCCTCCAATTTTACCTAATGTGTTTTTTTTTTTTATATTCCTTCATTTCTGCATCTACTCTGATATTATAAATTCTCCTCCCTAGGATACTGGACTTGAGAGGAGTTGATTTTTCTACATTAAGTTAAAAGTCATATTTTGGCAATAAAGAATACAACCAACTTCACTAAACATAAAATATGTTACAATTTTATTTGAAGGTTTTTGTAATTCTCTTTTCCATCATATTTTTTTCAGTATTGTTATAATTATGAAATAAGGATGTGCATTCTTCATCATACAAAGTTGAAAAATAAAATCTTAAGGCAACATGTTAAAAAAAATCTTTTTTGAGCAAACATTTATATGGCATTATATTGAGAATGTAATCTTTAAGATGCAAATATTAGAGAACTCTGGTCTTGCTGCTTGGCACTCAAAAATCAACACCCAAGAGAGGCAAATGTTGGTGGAAAGGAAAGTTGCTTTTAATGAGAGTGCGGCAATCTGGGATGAAGGTGGGCTTATGTCCCCCAAAACTCAACTCCGAAGATACTACTCAGCCATGGAAGTTTTAAAGGGAAAAGGGAAAGGAATCTCAGTTAATCATTGAGTTAGGGGCTCAGATTTGTCATGATCTCCCACTGTGTGCAAGCTTGTCGGCTCCTCGTGATCTTTCTTTAGATGCTTGTTCACAGGGTCTGTTTGTGAGATTACTGCAGGGGAAGCTAAGGAAGAGATCTGGTCATCTGTTAATTATTTATTCTTTATTCCTACTTCTTTGATCTATGGAAAGGACCAATAGGTTAGGAAAGATATTGTGTGATCAAAAGATTGGAAAAGTGTGCTTGAGCTGAAGATGAGTGGAGCGTGAGGGTGCCTGGTTTAAGGTTAGTTACAGTGTAGTTCTGCTAGAGTGACAAGAAAAGGGACTTCCTGCTGAAGGTGGTTTCTTACAAAGAGATGCTTACAAATCTCCATCCCCTGCCCTCTGGTCAGATATTATTCCATTTCTATGGGATTATGGGCAAAGGTCCATCTTCTGTAACTGATTCATGCTGAGAAAGGGCACTGAGGTCTTAGGGTGAAAGATATTGATGTGGGTTTGAAGCATCTCTTGGCTGACAGTTCTAGTTGCCTTCTTACATATATGGACAAGACAAGCTACTTGTCAAGATACACCATTATTTTGATGCCCACAGATATATAGATCATTATGAGCGGTAGTGTTAATACCATTCTTTGAAGCCAGTTCTTGGAATTGTGCTAGCGATGGGTTCAGTGCTGCTCAAGATGGAGCAGCTTATGTCGTGGCTACAGTCTGGTCTTCATGCAGTTTAGCTTTTTGCCTCTGGTGTCAGTTATAGTATCTGTAAAACAACTCTGGAATGCGACTCTATAGTCGTAATCATCAACTGCTTGATCCTGTTCTTTTGTGACTCAGGGAGGCCTAAGTGACTTCCGCTTTTCTGCAAACAAGAGACAGGGGACATAGAGGGGCTTTTGTAGTTGGGGGTCCTGCAGGGTTCTGCTTGATTCTACAGAAACACTTGTTTTCTTTATTGTAGTGAGTATGTCAAAGATACATAATTTCCCTCATTTTACATGTGTTTAATTGCTTAGACTTTTACTGAAGTCTCAAAATTGTTACATTTTTTATCATGAATCACAGCTAGATAGCTAACTTGAAGGAATTCCCATATTCTGAAAGCACTGTAAAATTAAATGTTTACTAATGTACATTTAAAAAATTTTTAAATAAAATCTGGCTAAATTGACCAAAACCCTCCCAAAAGAAAAATTTTAATGGCATATTAGCTGTAATCATAATATGATGCAGTACTTATTTATTTTTCTGTGGAATATTCTTTTTACTTCAAAATTAATTTATATTTGTAACGATTTTAAAATACATTTTCTTCTGGAAACACTATAAATGATAGTGGTAAGAATAGAATTGATAGTAATAGTGGCCCTGTGAAAAAATTACCTGGGGTAGGATGGAGGGGAACATACCTGATGTGTCCCACTCAGAACTGTTTTCCCATTGTTTTTGAGTAAAAGTAGTTGAAATTATATGCTTAAAAAGCAACTAGATATGTGGGGAAATCCTGAAAGGTTTTCCTTTCAGGAAAAGACAGTTTGTGTGGAAACATATCTCTAAAATTCACATCACAGTGAAATCTTTATCTAAAAGGAAAGGAAAAAAATTGAACCACACAAAACCTTCCCTAGAGCAGGAAGTACACTGTGACTGAAATGTGTAGGAAATGTGTGTAGCTTCCTTAGTTATTCTGATGTTCAGAATATTTAATTTTCTATTTTTTAAACAGGAAGGCTGAGGTGTATAACATAGAACTGTATTTTTCAGTCAATATTAAACTTTCAGACCAACTAATTCTAATACTGAATAAGACAGAAGTTACAGTTGTGTCCCAGAGAGCACTTTGATAAAACTTCTTTGAATCTTAGAAATGAGATTAGAAAAACTGAATAAAATGTCAGAATATATTGAATTTATATGGGTTCTTTTAGGGTAAAAGGTTGCATGTGGCATGCAATTTTAGCTGTATCAAATTTAAACATTCAGTGTTAATCTTAGAATGAATCCACATTGGTGTATCTTACCTTTATAATGAATTCAGTGTTATTAAACCAGGAAGGATAATAGAGTAAATAAGCATCAACTACTTTACTTTCGGTTTTCTGTTCCCTTGCTCTTTCCTGCTGCACCCAGTACTCTGCTCATTCATCGTCCGACTGCTGTCCTTTGAACAGGTTAGATACAGATCCCAGGAGACAGACAGTTTATTGACTTTACACAGACTGTTGACCTATGTGACCGGGAATGCCATTTGAACACATTTTTCTGAATTTGTCATGCCTCTGTTACAGTAGTTCTGTGATATGTCACAGTGTTTATAACTACTCATTAAGTTGTATTTTCTCCCTTCCTTCTTTCTTTTGGAAATATTGTATGTTGGTAAAGAGCTCCAGGTCTGGAATAAAACTTCAGGGGTTCAAATTCTGACCCCAAGGTCACCAGCTGAGTGACTTTGGGCAAGCTATGTTTTTGTCCCTAGTCTCCTCATCTGTAAAATGGAAACATAGGTATTTGAAATGATTAAATGAGATAATACCAACACTTATTGCAATAGCCTATAATAAGCACTCTTTAAACGTCAGCTGCTGTACTAGCTATTAAGGTTTGGAGGTGACAGAGACCCATCATGACCAGAGAGAGGCCTTCAAGCATATAAATAATACATTTTAAACTCTACATTATTTCCCTTATTTATTTGGGGATTTTTAATGTAAGCATGTGAGAACAGTGAAGCCACAGATAAAAGGTGAATGGATAAGACTCACATTATATTCCTCAGTGTGTTAGGAAAAATAAAATTCTAAAGAAATTTGTATGTTTTTTCTGATCTATATTTTTTTTATTCTTAATTATGACCTTGAACCATTCAGACATTAAAAGGCATTAACAAAAATGTATCTTTCTAAAATAATAAAACATTTTAAACAATTTAAAAGACAACTCACTTTTTTGGGATACATGTTTGAAGTTTTCAGTTAGGTCACTGCATGCTGAGTCCTTTGGTTTATTTTTTCATTGAACTAAAGAGATGATGAATACTGAGTTATGTTTTTTTAAAATGAGGTTGTATGTGCACTAGTGTAATAATTAAATTAGCATTACATGCTTGCTGTGTTACTGACTTGGAAATAAATTTACTCCATTTTTAACAGTTGAACAGAAAAATATATTTTAGGCACATATTATTATTTTCTTGAATATCTGGTTGTTGGTTATTGAATGTTGGCACTATTTACCTAGTAAAAACAACAAAAATAAAGGGATAAATAGTAAGGTGGCCTCCATCACCCAAAGAGCACTCTTAGGAGGACCTTCAGTTGAAACCAAGCCTGGCTGACTTCCTTCATGTGGTTCCTCTCCTTCTTCTAGTAGCGTCCATGGATGCCTCTTTATTCTGTTTGGATTTGATGCTAAATTCTTTCATAGTAGCATACTATTTTTATAATATTTTACAATATTTAGTACAATGAAGTCAAAAAGAAATTCTTTTTTTTCCCTGCAGCTGTGCTCCTTTACCCTTTTATATTGAAAAATGTAGAAACTCTAGGATTTTGTTCATTGAGAAAACTCTGAATTCTCGATTCAGTTATTGGGCTCTTAATTTATGTGTTCTCAGGAACCACCAACCACTAAACACAGCTGGGTAATGCTAATACTGTTCTTAAAGACTCTTGCCGGGGGGAGTGGTGAAGGTATCATAGTAAGATAAGGTTATATACCTGTTTTAAACAACCCATTGTTTTGGAAGTTTTATCAATCTTCTGCACTGTCGATATAATTAAATATGCATAATATTGCATATAAAATAAACATGAAATTGTAGGAACTTATAATTATCTTTTATTATATCTATGTGTGTAATTTTCATTCACTGCACATCTTTTACATGCTCTGTATATGAAGTTCCACAAATTAATAGACATTTCTTACATGAATTGCAGTGAGGGATGTGATTATTTCATTTGCCTATTTATATAGCTCAGAGTCACCCAGGATAACTGGTAAAAAGAAAAAGAATCTCTTAGAACATCAACTCTAAATTAACCACTTCTGCTGGTGCCAGATGTTATTGCATTTATTAAAGATTCACTTTAATTGAGGAGAACAAAACATAGATTTTTAATACTATTATTTTTTAACATTGCCCATTAACATTCTTACTGACAAATGGAAAAAAGAGATGAAAAAAGTAGTATTTGTTCCTTCTGTTGTACATGGAATAGACCTGTTTCCACTTACACAATGACTATACAAATTCTACTTAAACAATGAAAGCTTTTTACCACATATGTTTAATAACCAATAGCCAATAGTCAAATGAATAGTGTGTATGACATTATTTATATCTGATTCACCCACTTTTTTTAACCAGGCATTTCTCACTGAAACTAACACACAGAAGGTGTTAAATAAATACTTGTAGAATGTTGAATTTAACAACACATTTATGTACAGAATAGCTACATAGATATACACAATTAAGGATAACCTATATATTAAAAGTGTGTAAATACTATACTGTATTTTTTATGGGTAAAAAATTACATTTGATCATTTAAAATGTCTTGTAGTCCTAAAAAGCTTATCTTGAGCATTCTTATTGAATTAATGTGAACACTTGAACTTCTGATTAGCAGTGGGGAATTCGGTGTAACTACACCAGAGTTTAATTATGAATTTTTATTCAAGGCATATTAACTCAATTTTTATGTATCAATGCTGTGCCCTGGGAATCGTCAGAACCACAGCTATTTTATAACAAAATACTGCAGTGCTGTGCTGGAGCTAGTTCTTACTGGATTGTAAGATGACTTGCTAGTATGTTTTACCAAGTGTATGTTGAGTTGCCTCATATTAGTGGTTTGAAAATGACCATTTTAAAATTATTTCCTCATAGAAATGGGCAGATGTTACAAATCAGGGCATTTTTCCTAGCAAGCCAGCTGTCAGATATTTGCCAGCTCGCCACTGGAGTTGTTTAACAATCCAAGGATTCTCAATTTTGCTTATGTTCTTAAAGGGGGATGTATTCACTTTCCTTATTTTATATCATAAACCTTGTCATATATATTTATTATTTCTGTAAGTATTTTTATGATGTAGGCTTTTCAGACAATATAGGTAATAATGACAAAAATAGTGAAATTAGAAAAAAAACAAAGGTGACATTAAGACAGACATAGAGAAATGGAGTACAACAAAGACACATTATTAGCATAGAGTCTCATGAGGAATAATACACTGGCAAATAGAGCATTGACGAGTTAAAGACTAACGTGGCACTCACAGTGTTATTCGTCTGACTTCCTTTTAAAAATTCTTTTAGACCTTTATATCTGCTTGTAAGATTTACTGAAAAACACTTAAAATAAAATTTTGAATCCACCTTCTCCTTTAAGTTCTGGTTTCAGATAAATTCAAAGAAATTCACATTTTTCTTTATAGTAGTTTTACCTTTTAAGATATAGCCATATTTATTTAAGCTATTTGAAAAAAAAACCTAAATATATAACTCTCACATCCCTTCTCTTGATTTAGATATTAAATGTGTTTTTTTTTCTTTTTTAAAATATTAGTAATTAGCATTAGTTGTCTTTGGTGGCAAGGAGGGTATATAGCTCAGTGGTAAAGCATGTGCTTAGCATGCATGAGGTCCTGGGTTCAATCCCCAGTGCCTCTGTCACAAAATAAATAAATTAATATAGTTACTTCATCCCCCAAAAAACAAACAAACAAGCAAACAAACAAAAAAATAGTTTGGTAATAAGTGATACTTTTAGACTGTAATCTAATAAGGAAGCCTCCCATCTTCAGAATCTTTCTCTGAAATGTTTACTCTGCATGGATAGTTCCCCAAGCATAGATTTGCTTTCATCAGAAAAGGGGAGGGAATGAAGAAGGGTAGAACTGAGAAAATGCAGTTTTTATTTTATAATTTTTAGTATTTCCAAATCACGTTTCATCTTCCTTTTTCATGTCCCACTTTTATACATGCATTGTATGGGATAGATATGGTTTCATTCACTTTTGTGAAATATTATTATAACATTATATTGCCTTTTGGAATTCATAAATCATTTGGAAATCTAAAGCATCCTATTTTACTTTCAACATCTACTTAATTAATCCAAAAGTTGTAGTCTGTGAGTGCGCAATCTTTTATAAGTATTATAGAATGAGGTTGAACATGGAACGTTGTAAAATAAATGGCTTGTAAAGAAGTTTGAGATGTTCATGCCAACAAGCATGCCATACAAAGTGCTATTTACCTTTTTAGGACAATGCAGTAAGGAGAATGTGAAAGTTTTCTTTTAATAGCAGTGTTGATCTCTATCCCATTGGGAAAATTCAGATGTATCAATACTCCTCAGCTTGTGGATATTAAATTCCCAGTAGGTACACAGAATAGTAAACGTCAAAGAGGCTTCAGCTGATAACGTTCACTCAAAATTAAAGTTAACATCAAAATCATATGACTTACATATTGAAAACCGAGTTTCGTGCTTATAAAATATTTTAATTTTGAAAGAATGAGCTTGTTTTGGAATTTTTCTCTAGTGTTTGAGCAGGTAAAATATGAAATATTCCTGGAATACAGCTTAATGGTCTTCAAGTAATTTTAATTTCTATTGAAAATACTAAATAAGTTATTATTTTCATTTACTTTTAGAGATGTATAAACTGCCTATATAATAATGCTAAATGCTGATTACTGACTTTATTTGTGCTAAGAGACATAATACACCTACCTACAACGTATATAAGAAGTGCAGAATTAAAACATTACTGTGATCTAACAGTATCTGAAGATGGATTTTTGTGTCTCAGTTTCAACTGCAGCAACTGAGGGGATAGGCTAGATACCAAAATGAGTGAAAACTAGACTCAGCTCCACTAGTCCCACCCATGCAAAATTTACCCTCCAGAAGGGGAGTCTT
Source organism: Vicugna pacos (assembly GCF_048564905.1). Taxonomy (NCBI): domain Eukaryota; kingdom Metazoa; phylum Chordata; class Mammalia; order Artiodactyla; family Camelidae; genus Vicugna; species Vicugna pacos. The sequence goes on from NC_132990.1 coordinate 29,107,911, forward strand.
TAAATCTCTAAATCCTTAGGAAATCAAGGGTCCAAAAAAAAAAAAAAGTTTTCTTAGGAGAAAAGTGATTTAAAAGTGGAAATTTTATAAAGAACAAGAATAATATGCCATATATTCTTCCTTTCCCTCTCATAGATTAAGCCAACTTCTATGATATTCAGGGCTTTTTTCTATCTTGTTTTATTTTACCCCCAAATTTACCATATTCTTGTTGATATGTATTTTCATGTTGATTTAGAAATACCCACGTATTTACAAATATTTTTGCTCATCACTCATTCTTGGTTTTTAAACATTTAATATAGAAAGATTTATTTTGACTTAATTTTGGTGAGAAATGATTCATAGTAAACTCATAATTCCATTCTCATTTTTAAGAGATACTCCTGCTAGGGATAAAGTTGTAGTTTGAAAATTATCTTTTTCAGCACATTGAAAATATTATTCTACTGTCTTCTGGTTTTTATTTTTGCTAAAAAATAGCTATCTGTTTAAATGCCACATTTGAGTTGATCTTTCACCACTTTTAAACAGAATCTCTTCTGTTTTTGGTTTTCAGCTTTATTAATATAACATCTTAGATGTATGTCACTTTGTTTATCTATTTTATCCAGTTAGAGAGCTTTTGGGCTTTTTCTGTCAAAAGTATTATGTTACTCTACAATATAAATCTGAAAACTTTTTATTGTATGTTTAAATATTATCTCTATTCATTCTACTATCTCTTCCAGAAATTTGAATGGCTGAAAATTGTTATTTTATTCTCCAAATGTCTTGTCCTGTCATAAATTCTCCATCTCTTCTCCCTGGGCTGAACTTCTTCTTATACAATTTAGTTCAGTTGTATCTGCATTGAAATTTAATTCATTCTATTGAATTTTTTTTTTATTGAATTTTTAAAATCAGTTGTTACATATTTTTAAAATCTCTGTTTTTTAATTTAAGTATACTTTATTGACTTAATACTCTCTAGTTCCTTGCTCATCATTTCAATTTTTAAAAAACATAATGATTACTTATTTAATTTAGTTTGTTAATTATGATATCAAAAGTCTTTGTGAGTTTGATTCTTCTGTCTTTTATTTTTGCTTCTTATCATCCATGAGACCTTGCTTCCTTAGTTTGTGATTCTTCACTGCAGCCTCATTTTTCTATGAAACCTTTTATGGGAGTATTATTTTAAGCCTTACTGAAGTTGCATTTCTTCTGTGAAAATTTTACATTGACCTCATAGTTAGCAGTGGACCCCGTCAAACTGGGATCTACTTTAAATTCTTCTTGTAATGTTTTATGCTCAGATAGGTAGCATAATCTGAAACACAAACTGCGAATTACATGCATTCTAGCTTGTAATTATAAAAATACAGGGAAGTTTCTTATGTTTGTTTCAGTTTTGAATTTTTTCCCTCTTTATATTCATTGCCAAATTCAGGAAAGATTAATTTCCTTGTTCTGTATTTCTGTGTTTAGTTCTCATTAAACTTTATACTGAATCACTATCCCTTAGGATCTAACCTTTCAGATTTTCTAATATCTTCTCTATAAGGGGTGAAACTTGGGCTTTATCTCCTGTGTACTATACTTTGTCAAAACAGAGACCTCATGGTTATAAAGATTTGGAGATACCGAAAGCGCAAAAGCTGATACTGGCACTTAACAACCCTTCAGAATCTCTGCTTTTACTTGATGTTTTACATCCATAGCGTCTTAATTTTTTTCCCAGCTCAGTGATATATATTTTAAAAGATATGTGTGTATGAATCTTTATGCATTTGTGTATATATCCACTTGTGTATTCATAAACATACATATATTTAAATATGTTTAAATATATTTTTTTCTCTAGCTTTTAAAACTGTTTCCATTAAAAGAATAATTCAAATTACAAAGTCTGCCATATAACCAGAAACAAAAATCTGGGGACACTTTCATATTATATATGCTTAAGCCTCATGCCATAGCTATCCAATCAGAATATCCATAGCTAAGATAAGAATTTATATATATCTTACTGATATCAAATCCCAAAAATGACCACGTGCTGTTGGTTAAGAGCAACTGCCATCAGATGTACTTCAAGCTATATCTGAATTCAGGTAAAATTAAAATTATACATATAGATTGAAAATATATATAGAGAGATATTAAATATATACATGTGCATCAATATACAGATAAGCACATACATATATAAATACATATGTATATCTATATATAAGTGGATACATTATATCTGTGTGTATAAAGTACTGCACTAGATGCTTTTTAGCCTTAAGTTTCTATACCATTTAAAATGAGAAAATGTAAAAACCCTCTGCTTCTACCCTATATGATTGCAGGGGCTCTGGTTTCAGACACAGAGGATATTTGAAGGCCTCATAGAAACTTTAATGCCTCGTACCCTCACGAAGGCTAGAGATGATAAAGTTAGATCCCTTACATCCTCTCAGTTTCCAAGACCATTATGACTTACTGTTAAACAAGTGACATCCAGGTGGCAGCTAGAATTCACTACTGATATCTTTGAAAATTACAGCTTTTCAAATTTCTAACTAATGTACTCAATTTAGAATAATAAGCAATATGGGGAATTGTCTTAATCATCAGATAGTATGTTGATAATCTTCGAAATAATCTTGGCTTATTAAAAACAAATTGAATTGCCTAAGAGTTGCTCACATCAACCCTACTCAAAATACAACAACAAAACTATCATTTCATAATGATAAGATATTTTTCCCCCCGTGGTGGTGGTTCTGTTTTGTTTTTATTGTTTTTGCTTTTAATCTGGTGAAGAAAGAATTCACTGTTCCGGAATTCTGGAGAGGAGACAGTTATTGCCAGTGGCAGTACAGAAGTGAAGATAATTTCAGACAACAGCAGGCTTTCCTGCACATTCTCTTCCATTTCATTAATAACATGGTCCATAAAGAGCCATGCTTTGTGAAGCTTAAAGTGGAGATAGGAATTCCTCAGAAATAGCAGACATCTGTGCAGATGATCAACATTTTTTAGATACGCTGTCCTCCTTTTTCACGGGCTTCTCATTGAAATGCGGATGGAAGATGAGGCAATTATTAGCAGCAGCATCTACCAGCCACCCTGTTTTTTTAATCACTGTGTGTTTCTTTTTACACCCCCTCACTGAAAAGAGTAAATTTTCTGGATGTTTCTGAACTATACTGAGAATGTTAGAGCTAACCTGCATCTTAAAGGACTTCATGAGGTATCAGATCATTGTAAATAAAGATAGGTTTGTTTTCTTCGCTGCTACATATGTAATTCTTAGAACAGTATCTAGCCTCTAATGAATATTTATTGAACGGTTTTTGACTAAATGAGTCAGTGAAGTTCAACCCTTTAATTGTCTAGAGTTTTCCCACTTCTTAAAACCTCCACTATTAGTACCCTGATTTAAATGCAGGGGCTCCTCCCTGGTCTCCCTGTTTCTCCTTTCGTTTCCACAGCCTGTATAGATCACAGCCGCAGAGTGATCTTTTTAAAACACGTGTCCGTGTCTGTCATTTCTCTGCTCAGAACCCCTCAGTGGCGGTCCCTCCTATGGAAACAAAAACTGAAAGAACCCGCAAGCTGCTTTGTGACCTGGCTCCTGAGCACCTCGTTGACCTTACCTCTCTCTTAACCAATCAGCCCTTTCCTGAATCTGCCTCAGCAGCACTGATTGCCTAGCTGTTTCTTGAAGAAGTCCAGTACATTCTTACTTCAATAGCTTTAGGCCTGTCTTCACTTTTTCCTGGAAGACTCTTAACACAGATTCCTGACTCTTATATGTTTTAGGTCTTCGCTGAATGTTACCCCTTCAGTGAGGCCTTCCATGATCAGCATATTTGAATGTGAATCCCCTGCCCCGCCCCAGCACTCCGCAGCCATTGTCACCGGGTGACTTGTGTTTTCTTTTGCTCTTGTTTTGTTTGTTTGTTTGTTTTTTGCTGTTCCTTTTCATTAAAAGGCCCATGAGGACAGGGATTTGTATCCATTTTGTTCCCTTTATGTCAACATGGAGAATAACATTGGATAGATACTAAACAATAAGCTCTCAATAAAGGAATTGGAGGAATAAATGAATGAAAACATAGAGGTCCACGTGATTCAAGTGATTTGCCAAAGGCCGCATTGATTGCTCATGTTAATACCTCATGAAAGCCTCAGGTGGTGTGAAGTAGGTTGGGCAAAAGGCCCAGCTTAGCATCTTGAAAGGAGAGTTTCTTTCCTCATAGATAGTTCTTAAAGTGTGTCACAGGGATGCAGTGCACTGGGAAGACAAAGCATTCTATACTCTTTTTCTCTGTTTCAGGAGGGAATAAATTTCTCCTTGGGACACTATTAGAACTTCAACACTATGGAAGGCAGATGCTTTAAAGTACTTCAGAAATTTAAGTCAACGTTAAATTGACTGTAACTTTAAGAAAATTTTAGTGAAATCTTTCCATATTTGGAGTTTCTGGACATAGTATTCTGTTCTGTTTTGTGTGTTGAGGTCGAGGAAACATCTTAGGTGCCATGGGCAAATTATCAATGGGCAATATATATAGTATATCATATATGTGTGTCTATGTATATATATACACACATACATAAACATGCACACATGTATGATATACTGTATATATACACATACATGTGTATGGTATATATGTATATGCTGTATTTGTGTATATATGTATAGTATATGTATATAAAATATATGTAACAAAATTATATATGTATGCCTATTTATCAAAATATTCTCTACCATACCTTACAACATTCCTTCATAAAAGAATGTTTTAAAACCCAAAAATAAATAAATAAGCAAAAAAGGACAGTATCTAAAGTTCTTTATTTATTTATGTGGTTTGTTGTTTTCCAGCTTTGTGAGATGTAATTGCCATGTAACATATTGTGTAAGTTTAATCTGTACAGTGTGTTTATTTGATAGACATAGATAGTAAAATGATTAACACCAAAGCATTAGCTAACACCTCCATCATGTCACATAATTACCATTTCCATTTTGTGGTAAGAAGATTTAAGAGCTACTTTTAGCAACTTTCACATATATGATACAGTATTATTAACTATAATAACCATATTCTACATTTGATCCTCAGAACATATTTGCCTTATAACTGTAAGCTTGTACCCTTTGATCAGCATGTTTCCATTTTCCCTACCCTCCAGCCCACTCCTGTTAACTACCATTCTGTGCTTTTTTTTTACAGGTTTGGCTTTTTTAGATCCCCCATATATATGCTATCATACAGTATCTTTGTCTCTTTGATGTATTTCGCTAAGCATAATACCCTCCAGTTTTACATATGTTATTGTAAATGGCAGGATTTCCTTCCTCATGGTTGAATAATGTTCTATTTTGTATGTGTTTGTGTATCACATCTTCTTTATTCATTCATCCTTTGATGGACACTTAGATTGTTTTTTTTAACATTTTTTATTGATTTATAATCATTTTACAATGTTGTGTCAAATTCCAGTGTTCAACACAATTTTTCAGTCATTCATGGGCATATACACACTCATTGTCACATTTTTTTCTCTGTGATTTATCATAACATTTTGTGTATATTTCCCTGTGCTATACAGTGTAATCTTGTTTATCTATTCTACAATTTTGAAATCCCAGTCTATCACTTAGATTGTTTTTATATGTTACCTATTGTGAATTAGTGCTACAATGAACATGCGAGTGCAGATATCTCTTTCATATCTTTATTTCCTTTAGTTGTATATCCAGAAGTGGTATTGTTGAATCATATGACTGTTCTATTTTTAATTTTTTTGAAAAAATAAATTTACACCCCCACAAACACTACACAAGGGTTCCCTTTTCTCCACACCAACATTTGTTAGCTCTTATCTTTCTGATCATAGCCATTCTCACAGACATGAGGTCATATCTCATTATGGTTTTGATTTGCATTTTCTTGATAAGTGATGTTAAATACCTTTTCATGTACTTGTTGGCTATTTTTAATGTTTCTTTGGAAAAAATGTTCATTTATCTGCCCATTTTAAATTGAATTGTTTCATTTTCTGTTCTTGAGTTGTAATGAGTTCCTTATGTATTTTGATATTAACCTCTTATTAATTATATGATTTCTCCCATTTGTAGGTTACCTTTTCATTTTGTTGACTGTTTCTTTGGTGGACAAGCTGTTTAGTTTACTGAAGCTGCATTTGTTAATTTTTGGTTTTGTTGCTTGTTCTTTTGGCATCCTATTCCAACCCCGCTCCCCCCAAAAAACTCACTGCCTGTATCAATGTCAAGAACCTTTTTCCTTAGGTTTTCTTTAAAGCATTTTTTATGATTCCAGGTCTTATATTTAAGTCTTTTATCTATCTTGAATTGATTTTTGTGACTGGTGAAAGCAGTGGTCCAGTTTCATTTTTATGCATGTGGTTATCCAGTTTTCACAACACCATTTATTGAAGAGACTCTCCTTTCCTTGACTTCCTTGTGAGATATTACTAGATTGTATATGCAAGGGTTATTTCTCGGCTCTCAATTCTTTTCCACTGTTCTAGTGTCTATTTTTATGTCAGTGCCATACTATTCAGATTGTTATAACTTTACAGTACAACTTGAAACCAGGAAGTGTAATACCTTCAGCTTTGTCCTTTTTTCCTCAGGATTGTGTTGGCTCTTCAGTTTTTGATGATTCCATACAAATTTTAGAATTTTTTCCCTACTTTTGTGAAAATACACCATTTGAACTTTAATAGGGGTTGCATTTAATCTATAAATATTCTTAGGTAGCATGTACACTTTAACTATAGTAATTAGGCTGATCTCTGAACACAGGCATATCTTCATTTGTTTATATCTTCCTCAGTTTCTTTCATCAAAGACTTACGGTTTTCAATGTATAGATCTTTTACTTCTCGGTTAAATTTATTCATGAGTGTTTTATTGCATTTTATACTATTGTGAAAGGGATTATTTTCTTTCTTGTTCACATAGTTTGTTATTAGTGTGTAGAAACACAAATTATTTTTGTGTGTTAATTTTGTATTATTTATCTTTACTAAATTTGTTGATTGGTTCTAATCATCTGAGGGAAAAGAAAGATTGTTTTACTTCATTTCTGATTTGGATGCCTTTTCTTTCTTGTTTGACTGGTTCAGATAGAACTCCCAGTTACTGTATTGAAAAAGAACGGTGAGAGGGTTTCCTTACCTTCTTCTTGATTTTAGAGGAAAAGCTTTTATACTTTTACCATTGAGTATGATGTTGGCTGTGGGTTTACTGGACCTATCATATGTGGCCTTTGCTATGTTTAAGTATGTTCCTCCCATACCCAGTGTCTGTATCACAAAAGGATGTTGTATTTTGTCAAATACTTTTTCTGCCTCTATTGAGATGATCATACAATTTTCATCTGGCATTCTATTCATACGGTGTATATTGATTTGTGTTCATGTCAAACATCTTTGCATTCCAGGCTTAAAACTCACTTGATCATGGTGTATGATCTTTTTAATGTGCTGTTAAACTTGGTTGCTAATGTTTTGTTGAGATGTTTTGCATCTATATTCATTAGGAATATTGGTTTGTAGTTTTCTTACAGTGTCTAAAAGGTAGTTCCTTAAACTTGGTAGGATTGCCTTTGTGGAAAATCTTGCTATATTGAGCTTATTTTTCTCATTTCCTTCTGTTGTAATAGTAGTCTTGTACACCCATGCTAAGGAATTATTTCTTAAATGTTTAACTTTCACAAGTACCAGATTTTCTAACAGCAAAAGTAATATTATCCCACTATGTCACTCTGCTGCCTAATCCCTCAGGCAAACCATATGAAGCCAAATGAGAATCTTGCTTCTAAAGATTAATCATCTATGAGGAAAACATGTGAGAAGGGAGGACTTCTTTTTCTTAGTTCTCAAACAGGTTCCTCAATGGCATACATAACAATCTAGCCTTAATTATTATTGTCTCTATGCAGGGATAAACATGGGACAGTCAAGCTATGTGTACATTAGCACATGATTCTAGGGTTGTCATAGAGACAGAGATAAATTGGCTACAGTTTTGCTTACTCATTTATCATCCAGAATAGCTTTTAATTGAAAAGCTGATACCAAGTACGATTTATCAAGTAAACTTATAAAATATTAACAAATGCAGAAACTTCCTAAATTGTCATGCTGAAGCCCAGTTCGTTTATTTATTTGTGTTTGTTCTTTCTCATTTATTATTTACTTTTATCTATAAATACTTAAAAACAATATTTAAAAGCATGTATAATAAAGCAAGAAAATTAAGTTAAAATTATTTTGTTCCATGGTATATAATTAGAGGACAGAGGAAATAAAATCAGAAAGTAGGATACATTGGCATTTAACCTCTTAACAGGGCGTATTATTCCTTAAATGACCAGTTTGACATTTGAACAGATCAAATGTTTATTTACAGTGGGCTTAATTTGAAACCATCATAAATTTAAATAAATAAATACATATGCTATATACTATATGATATTGCAAAATGATTCATATAAAAATATGTAAAATTCTTCATAATGTTCAGTCACATGCAAATTTAGTGAAACCAAGCTTAGCGATAGATAGCAGTGATTCCCAACCACTGGAAAGTGATTTTTCCCTTCCTTCCCTGGGGATAGTTAGCAGTGTCTGGAGACATTTTTGATTGTCGGAGTGTGTCTCATATTAAGTGTATAGAGCCAGGGATGCTGCTAATAATCTTGCAGTGCACGAAACAGCCCCCTACAATCACAAACTATGTGGCCTAAAATATCACTAATAGGGAACTATAATCAAAGACTTGTAGTAACATATAATGAAAAAGTATATGAAAAAAATGTAAAAAAAAATCAATAGTGACAATGTTGAAAAAGACTGTTAGAATACATCTTTATAAAACATAGTATATTAATTGATTGAGTTCTTCCATAGTTCCCAAGTGGAGAATTTCCTTCTGTTTGACTATTTTGTCTATATTAAGAACAATGTGGTGAAACAGAGAAATCATGAAGCAATTGCATACTATTTCTAAAAGAAAATAATTCAAAAATTTCTTTGAGTAGTGAGAAATGACAAAATACTGTTCTTATTATTATGACTTGTAACTTCTACTCCAGTCTTACTTAAAGTCAGAACGCCTCCTTAGAATGACTTTAAAAAGGCAAAGGATAGTGATTATCTCATACTCCTTAAGGCTGAAAGTACTGTCATCATGATGAAAACATCTGTATTTACTACAAAGTAGACTACCACTTGAATCAAGTTAATTCATTATATCAATTTATTGAAAATCTGCTGACTGAAGTGAAATGCTAGGCAAAGTATCTCAGAACATAGTTTGAGTCCTTTGGGTCTGAGAGTTAAATATGGGAAAATATAGAAGAGAATATGGTTTGTGATTTTTATTCAGTAACATAGATGAAAGCCTTAGAAAAAATATGCATAGGTACATTTCATAACCACCTGAGGAATTATTCTAATGTACTCTTTTCAATCAGGTCTCTGATTTCTTTAAAAAGTGAAACTAAAATTCCAATAAACAAAAACAATGTTATTATATCATACTCTCCTATCAGATTAGTTGTTCACAGAACAAAAAGCAGGCACACAAAACCAAAGAACATATTGAGTGGCACATAATAGAAATCAGCAGCAAAACCAAATAAAAATTGACTATTGTCAGGTTTATTATCACTATTTGACCAAACAGTCTTACATAGTCAAAAAGTAGTAAAACTATATTTTCCATAATGAAGATAAGATCCATATAGCATTATTTTATCAGTATAATTAGAGAAATTGCATAATATACAGTAGACTCTGAAAGTTACCAAAGATTTTAAAACACTAATCAGTATAGGTAAATAGTACATCTTACTTTCAAGATTGTTTCAAGTATTTACTACTGTGTAACAAATAGTCTAACATGAATAGCTTAAACCAGCATCCTTCTGTTGATACTGTGGTCTAGAACCTCAGAAAGGGCTCAGCCTCACATTTCTACTACGTGGGTGCCATAGGGATCAGGTGGGAACCAGCCAGTACTAGACAGTCTGAGATGGCATCATTGACATCTGGCACCTTGGTGAGGACAGCTTGAAGGCTGGGCTCAGCTGGGCCCAACTGGGCCCTTCTCCCTTTTTATGTTTTCTCATGGCTTCCCAATGTGGTCTCTGCAACACAGTAGTCAGGCTTCTTACATGGTAGCCCAGGGCTCCAAGAGACTAAAGCAGAAGCTTCCTGTCCTCTTAAAGGCTTACACCTTGATCTAGCAAAGCATCACTTCTGCCATATTTTGTTAGTCAAAGCCATCAGAGGGCAGCCCGGATTCAAGGGAAAGGAAAGCAGATGTCATCTTTCAATGTGAGAAATAGGAAGTTATCGTTACCATGTTTAATCCTCTGCAAAATAATAGTTCATGTTTCACCTCTGAATTGATTTAATAATAGTGTACATGCAGTGATCCTAATTAGAAGTAGGAAACAGAGAAAAAGTAGAAGTAGTTGACCCTTTGGGATTTTATCCATGCCTATTTGTTCATCTATGACATATGATTTCTCCAGGTATAGCTAACTCCTGTGACATTTTCACCGTATTTTAATAACAGGACAGGTTTTCTTAAGGAGTGAAGATTAAAGTGTATAAAATGGTCCTATTATGAAAATCCATTTTTATCTTGAGTTTAGTTTCTTCTTACAGTACAGATTTTGTAACAATTCTCCTTGTGGCAAAATCTTTAAAACCACTTTAAGAAAGAGTACTCATCAATAAGCCAAAAAAATGGACATATACAAGCACAAACACATATGTTTGGATATACATAAACACATATATGTGTATGATATAAATCGATAAATACGTCATACAATGGCTCAAAAATCTTTAGAGAAATAGTTACACCAATAATATTCTATTCCTTTATATTTACATGTAGGGTTAAACAATAAATATTAAAGGCACATCAAAAGAGGGACTTTCCCATTGTGGCAAGACATCCGGTTTTTTGATCAGAGGCAAACTTCTCTGTTACAGCAGCTTTTGATTTATAGTCTCAAATAAGCTTTGAAAACTATAATAGAATATCTTTAATTAAATCCCCCAAACTCACATTCATGGATAAATAATAATCCATCAGCTATTTTATTCTCTCACAGTACCCCAGAGAACTTGACAGTCTTAATCACTTCAGCCATTTATACCTTCATCTTGGCTTTATTTCAGTCAAGCCATTTAGTGGAGTTTATCTAAATTACTGTATCTTTTTTCTTATCACACATTCAGAGCTGTAACACAAAAACTAATTTCAGGTGCAAAATAGAATATCTCAGAGGCCCAGACATCAGTAGTACCGGTGCATTAGAATGAAAAGTTACCTGTCACTAACGGATATTTGTCTCTGTAATGAGCTGAAAGGCAAAAGAAACTATAGCTGTAATAGAATGAGGAGACACCAGTAGCACTGCAGAATCCTCACTCTGAGAGAAAATGGAGATTCCTGTTTCCAAGCCTCAGAGGTGAGCACATTACCAATAAAAAATATTTTGAAATATGTTCCACTCCGTATTTGAAATAATAGGTAAAGAGAATCCCAGATGGAGGAAAACACCCCTTTCATTGCTAAAATACCATACATAGCATGTAGGTGGATTGCTTCACTAGAAGCAATTTTATCACTTACAACAGTCCTTAACATGGCATCGTTCTCAAAAGGTTGATTGATGGCCTAATAGCTCTGTATGCCATGACAGATATTTTTTTCATGCATAGTTAGTCAAAAGAGGTATCAATGCCAAATTCACCCATCTTGGAAAAGTGGACTTTTTACTGTTTTAACTCTAAATTGTTTAAAAGTGGCCACACTGATTCAGATTTTAGTGTAAAATGTTACATAGATACCCATACACATATGTCACCATAGAAAGAGCAGCTTGGTTATTTCTGAAACTAACGTCTCATAGATAGACAGCAGGGAACGGATCCTTCACTTTCTTACCTAGCTTCTTTCTCCAACATCACCTCTTGCCTTTTGAAGCCCTCTTCCTCTATGCTCCAGCTAAAGTTGAATGCTTTCTATTCCCTTAGTATACAATGTTATGTTTTCTTTGGAGGGTTTCAGGCATAATTTTTCTTTTGTGTGGAAGTTAATTTCTACCCTTTTTACTTGACTTCTTCCTATTCATCTTTCTAGTTTAAGTTTAAATTCCTCTAAGAAAAAAATTATTTCCTAATGTGCAGCCTCCTACTCTTAGCCCTTATAGAAACTGTTGTCACAGAGCCAGTAATATGTTACCCAGAAAACTATCACAGAAGGACTTGTTGCCAGATACTTGGAGTCCTTCAACTGGAAGCCTTCAGCTAACAGCATCCTCAGTATCCCTTTAACTCCAGAGAGCCACCTCATTCAAGTTCACACTGTCCAGGGTGAGGTGACCTATGTATAACCATTGATTGAGGGAGAGGTACACAGCCCACCATATTGGTCCAATGAGGATGAGTCTGACATGACATTTTAGCTCCAGGGCTCATTGCAGGGTTGACAGAGGTTGATGTCAGGTCTGAAGAACAGCTGGACTTCATTTCACCTCTGCCCTATCCTGCTTCTTTCTCTCCCTTCCACAAGTGCTGATCTCCAGGGTGCTTCCTAATAAAAACAGTGCACTCTAAACTCTGACTCACAGAAATCAAAGTGCTAAAATTTATTTATCAATCATTTTGCTTTGCTCTTAATATGTTATTGTCCTTAAATCACATTATTGTGATTATCTGTTTATCTCTACTTCCTACTAGAAGATGAGCTTCAAGAAAACCAGCACATGATATATGCTCAGTACATGTTGAATGGCTTTATGGATGAATGAATACACAATGAGTTTCTGGAAGACAGATTTTTAGGCTAAAACTCTCGTAAAGATGAGTAATTTTCTACCACTGATAGGTACGTGTTGCTGAATCCATCTTTCCCTGGTGTCTTTCTAAAAATCGATCTGAAGTTATCCTAGCAATTGCTGTCCTGGATCACACTTAGTACCTAAGAGATAAGAATGAAATATTGACCTTGCTTTTTGCAAATTCTGTTGACTCTCCTGATCATCATCTTTGTACCTAGGCCATCAACTCTTTTACTTTATCATGCAAATCAGTTACCCCTTTCTAGTTCCCTATTCAGCAGTTTGCTATATGTAAAGCAGCCTGAATTGTAGAGAAGAAAACAAATAAAAACAAAAGGAAACAAAATAAGTGAACAAATGAAAGGAAAAAGTAAAATTTTTGAAAGTTATGTATGTACACAAACTGAATTAAGATTTTAAACTGAATATTTACAAGTTAAGCTGAAGTTATTATAGGAATTAGAGCAATAACATGTTCTACTTTCCCTGAGGTTGGACTAATAATTCTGATCTAATATTGTATATAATGATATTGTCATTGAGCTATATTAAAGTACAAGATTCAGTTAGATTAAATTGAAGGAGTTACATGATTCTTAGACTGCATGATAAGATAACACGTGTGATAGTTTGGAGGTATAAACTTCTGTTAGTGGTGATTGTACTATGTTTTGAACATTCTGGTCAGCAGACTGAGTTTTGACATCAAAGTACTTGAGTTTGAATCCTTCTCTGCCATTTAATAGCTCCATGACTTTTGGCAAATTACTTAGCTACTCTGGGATTTAGTTACCTTATCTATAAATGGGCTAGTAATTGTACCAAGCTCTAGAATTATTTGAATGATAAACTGAAATTATGTAGACAAAGTAGCGGTATCTATGATTACCATTAAAGCTTTTCACCTTTATAGTTGGAGCCTCTGGGTAGTGAAAGTAAGTGTCTCTGCTCTTTTGTCAAAGTATCCCTGTTCAGAGGTTGATGTTATCAGACACCGAAGCAAAGAATCTGAGTGCATTTAGCTTTGCTTGCTTTCTAATGGAATGCAAGCGTTCCTAATTTGAGGAGCTGAGAAGAATGATGAAAGAGTCCTGTTTACTCACAGGCTATTGCTGAGCTTGTTAAAAAAAATGGTTTCCAGCAGTCTTCTTTCAGTAGGTTTTGTCAGGTTGAAATGAAAGCAGAAACTGATACCAAGAAGTTTATCATGTAGTTCCACCTTATACACTGTCCCACCTGATAAATTGTTTGGAGGGAAAGCAGACAGGACTCCCAGTTCTCATACTCTTTTGGCTGTGTGTGTTTGCTTCCAAAATCAAAGTTGCTTCATCATAGTGTGCTCATTTTTGCCTGAACTTTCCAATAAGTGGAGTGCCCTGAAAAATTATTGTATTTGTGGGGTGGTACTCGCTAGCTGCTTTCTTAGGCTTCAGATTTTCACTGATGTGAAAATTCTAATGTCTTTACAGATCTTATTTTAGACCAGTCACGTTATTTCCTATTTTTGAGCCATATATATTTTAGTGCTAATTTATATTCCTCTACGAGTTCTTCTCTTTGGAGAAAAGAAGAAAACAATACGTGATTTATGAAATGATCATGGAATGTTTCAAAGAAGTATTTTGCATATTTTGAGTATACAATTTCATATAGGATGTTAGTTTCATATTTACTTAAAACTGAAGAATAATAATCATGAAGATGAAATGTAAATACTGCCCTGTGGCACTTCCAACTCATATTTGATACGTGGTAAAGTTTATATAAATCTACACTTAGATGTATATGATGTGTTTTATCCATAATGTAGACTATTGTGCTTATAATTAGAAAGGAATTATTACTCACATATAGTAATTACTTAATAGCACAAAAAGTTTTGATGCCAATATTAGTATATAACTTTCTGCTCAAATTGCAATTTAAGAAGACCCATAACTCTTCAGCTGTATTTAAAATACCTTCTAGTGACTGTAGTGAACAATAAAAAATCATTTTGATAAAACCATGTATCCAATTTCCAGAGGCTTAGAGGTAGAGATGCTTTTACTGACCAAGTTCACCACAAACTAATTGATTCATACAATTTGCTAACATCCTCCTTTAGATTTGTGTGTGAATTAACTACAAATATATTAATTATTATCATAATGGCAAAGTTCCATAGAGACCACCATGATTATTATGTAGTGCAAATTTAGAAAGAAGGCAGAAGGAATTTTAATCTAGTAAATATTCAGTATGAATGAAATTATTTGTTCCTCAATGACATACATGTCATCTTCATGGTTGTGTGTCTGATTCTAGCATGACAACTGGATAAACTGCTTTTTAGGAATGTTTCTTAAGTGAATAGTTGTCTTTGGCTATAGACATTTGATATGAGTTGAACTGTGTCACTCCCTAAAACTGATATGTTAAGGTCCTAATTCCTAGTACCTCAGAATGTGACCTTTTTGGAGATGAGGTCTATATAGAGGTAATCAAGTCAAAGGAAGTTCATTAGGTAAGACCCTACTCTAATATCACTGATGCCTTATAAAAAGAGGAAATTTGGGTACAGAGACTCATATATAGGGTGAATGTCATGTACAAGTTAAGATAGCTGTCTGTCTTCAAGCCAGCAGAGACCTGGGATAGATCCTTCTCTTACAGCCCTCACAAGGAAGGAACTCGGCTAACACCTTGATTTTGGAATTCTAGTTTCCAAAACTGGCTCAATCAATTCTGGTTGAGTAAGCCCCCCAGTTTATTAAAACTGCACTAGCAAACTAATTCAGCACTGTAAGACACAGAAGCAACACTTGAAATGGGTAAGTTAATGATCGTGTTGGCTAATAGGCATTTGCAAAGTTAGAGGAGCAGCATCCTACCTCAGGTTGGCTGTGAAGTTTGCACCTAGAGTAGCAGGTCTCAATCCTTTATCACATCATAACTGACATGTTGTTATGGGCTGAAAGTGAAATCACAGTATACTTTTATTAAAAATACATGCTGTAAGTTTGTGAACCATATATATGTTTTAAAAGAGGTTCAGCAGATTTTAAAAGGTGTGATACTCCAATTCCCAAAATGGAAGAAAATTCAAGCAGAATTCTTAAAACATAAAAATCTATCTCATAATGAGAAAAAATGGATTTATGAAAATTTGAAACATATCTATTTAAAAATCCTGACAGTATTGGACTTTTTGACATAGGGATTAAAAACATGACACACTTTATTAGTTCCTGAGGGCATTGTTGTGATTACAACCATCCAGTCAATAATTTCTAGTAGCATTACCTTCAAAAATTGTGTGTTAGGCTTGTTTTGTTGAAGACATCCATAAAATATAATAGTCCATGTTGGAAAGATTTCTAATAAGAAGAGATCAAAAATCTAGATTTTTCAAAGAGGTACTAGTCAGCTATTTTACAAAATCCATTTTGTGGGAGAACTCATTCCCTGAGATTTCAAGGTTTTCCTTCCACTTTTAACATTGCCCTTTCAGCCATCTGCCAAATAAAGGCAATATGTGTTCAGGGATGCAGAACTCCAGTGTTTCCGGCTGCCCTAAAAAATATTAAGAGTTGATTATATTGCTTTAAGAGAAGGAGACAGTTTTTTCTAATGAAAGAAAAAAAAAATCTACATTATACTACATATATAACAAAGAATGGAGAAAGGGATGAAGAAAGATTTTGGGGGAGAGTTGCAGCTTTCCTGTCTGTCTTTCTTTTTCTCTGCAGTTGCCTTTGTTTAGGTGCCATGGACAGGCTTTTCCTGTGTTAGTTCATTTATTGGGTATACAGGCATCAAGAGGCAGATTCTTTGGGAACTGGGATGGAAAGTTCTGCTTGACTGAAAATATATGCATATGTGCTGTGTAAAATTAATGACTTTGCTAAATATTGAAATGTTCATAAAATATATCAACATCTGTTTCCCTCATAATAGAATTTTTAAAAATAATTCCTGAATCCAGTGTTTTGAACAAGGGGACAACATACACATACGCTTTCTTACAAGAGTTCTTATTAACATGCATGAATCAGTATAAAATTTATTAAAATATTTGCATTTTATCAAAAGAATTCTGTGAAATTCTTTTAGTCTGCTTCTATAATTCTATCTAAAGATTAGGGATGAAATTTGGGAGGCTTTCATTTTTACCAGTGGCTCTGTATCAAAAACACTAATTAAAGGATTCAATATATCCAGTGTCTTAATTTCTTTACCTTGAAAAACAGGGCCTAAAGATGGGCTTCATTGCAGGCAGTTTATTTTTGGAAGTGATCCCAGAGTAAAGGTGGTGTGGGATTGGAGGGCTTAAAACCAGGAAGGAATAAAGGGCTACTAAAGGATGAGTTAACTCATAGTTCAGTGCTTGGGACTGCAGTCTTACACATTGAGACCTTTGAAAGGTGAAATGCATCTCAGAATTGTTCACTTAAGGAATAGGAGAGGAAGCTTTCATTTACCACCTTCTGTCTTCAGTAGCCCATGGTCATCTCATGGACTTGTCATTCCTTGATACATACAGATTGGGCATGGTTATGTGCTAGGAGGATTAGGAAGTCAGGGGCAGAAATGGGTGACACTTTGCTGTCAGGATATATATACCTCCAGGAAGCTAATTGTGCAGAAATGGAGTAAAAACTGAGCTCGTTGAGTGGGGAGCTGGGCCAATGAGGCTTCTCACATATACAGAGTTATTTTTTGTACAAATATTGATTATTCTGAAATCTAATTTCGATTGCTTTGTTTTCAACAGTGATATTAAACTATTTGTGGTAGATAAAAGAAAAACACTAAAATTAGATGTTATTTAAGAAGTTAGTTTATTATATCAAAGATGAAATGGGACTAGATTGTGCAAACATGGGTTTGGCATCATATTTCTCACACTGAAATACTTTCTTGGGTCAGATAGGTAATATGAGGTCTTGGTAAGAAACCAAGACCACAGGGAATGGTGAAAACAGTGGCAAATCAGAAAGCATATGCCTTCGCTAAAGGTGTTGTCTGCTTCTCAGCTCCTGCCCATTTTTGCTAGTTGAAAACCCTGGGCTTTGTATTGTGACATCTGGTTTTTAGGAAAGGCAAAAATCTGAATTTTATGAGAAATTTCACAGTTTTTAAAATGGAAAAGGAAAAAATAATTTTCAAGATGGTAGCCCTCCCATAGGTTACTAAGCATTGATACCAAGTTTAATTATTATAAAATGTATTTACTAGAAACTGAATATTAAAATTTTAATTATATTCATATTTTATTCTTATTCAGACAAAATCATAACTTATTATATGCATTTTACTTGCATATGCTTACTAGACAATAAATGTGAAAAACACTTAAAGTTTTATAAAAAGTAAACTATTCATTGACCAAAGATGATGAAATGCCATGAACCAGATTCTTAGCCCTTGAAGCCTTATAAATAAAGCAAGCAGTCAAGCAAATAGGCAATAAATCCGTCATATAAAACAATGTTCAAAATTTGTCAGGTTTCTAGGAGACAATTTAAGACAGTTAAAAGTTCCCCAAACCTAATTATGAGTTTACACTACTCCGTAACTTAAACTAAATATTTTAAAAATATTCTTTATCTTTTAAAGTTCATTTCTCATTGGTGATACATTTTTATTAAAGTATAATGAGAATAGAGGCTAGTCTAAATCAGAGCTGTAAGGTGAGAACATATCATCTGCCTTTAAATTACAGCAGTGGAAGTTCCTGAGCGCAAAGTCAGTTGAGTAACCTAAATAAAATGCTGATGATTAACATGGTTTTTAAAGAAACTATTTTGAAAGAAGAGGCCCTTCAGATTAAGACTTACTTTATTTTAAAACTACCAAGGAAATTCACAGAAGTCTAGGCAATATTTATATAAACATTAATTTAGAATGCTTAATACTAGTTTTTGTTGATTCAGTTCTTACTTTAGGACCCATATTACAATGTACAAAACCAACTGATGACCATATGTGGGAGAGTATAATTTGAGTATATGCAGAATAAAATACTACCAAATGCCCAAGAGCAATATTCTGGACTTTTGCAATTAGAATGTGTTTTGTCTCATAAAATAACTCCAGTTGCCCTCCTTTGAGGTGACCCATGTCAAAAAGGAAAGTAAACAACTTATTTGGGCTCAATGGGAAAAATTAACTAAACTCTTTGGCAAATAAGATTGTTGAGGAGGTCAGAAGTTGACCTCCACCAGATCCAACTTTGACACTAAAATTTCCAGATAGATTTTTTCAGTTTGGTGACTTGATGTTGTGGCCTCAAATGCAGTGGCCATTTTAGTACTAAAAATAAAAAGGCATACTTTTCTTTTGCCTCTTGTAAGTTTTCAGTAATAATCAAGAAGACATGTTTCTGAGTTTGGAGATATTTTTGTGTGATATCATTGTGACTCTTAGCTCAAAAATAATATGTACGGTGCTTTCATTTACAACTCTCAGCATTAATGGGAAATGCAGGGAAGATAGATACAATGTTTGATAAGTAATAAAACTTGGTTTGTCACTACTAATTTCACATGGATTAGGACGAATCTTTGAAATCAAAATCATATTTTCACTTACATTTCTCACTTTATATGATTAATTACTATTTTTTAAAAATAAAAACCAAATAAAATAAGCAAACTGTATGAAGGTCCCTTTCAGATTCCTTTGAATGAGTAACTTACGTGTATAAGCCTTCTTAATAAAGGCAATGTAAACTTAACCAGTTTCCTAAAAAGTGGTTCTGCTTTACCCCTGTAAATCCTCAAGATAATTCTGATCCAACTTCACGTGTCACTTCAGTGTTGAAAAGAAAACTGAATTTCCTACTGATCCAGGATCAACAATTCAATAAGCTTCAATAAGATTGAGCCTGCTGAGATTCAAACTTGTTTTAAGCATACAGGCACCTTAAGTCCTTCAAAAAGCATGTCAGTAGGATGCCTGGATGTGCAGTGTATTTCTAAGGATAAAGCATGTGTTTGCTTTGGAAGTTCTCTTTCTTTGTTTTCCCTCTTCCCTGAATCTACCTTATCCTATCTTTTGTGTACTATCTGTAAGACACACGCAGAAACGTTCACATACTCACACGCACATGCTTTTTGTCAGGCACGCACACACACACACATACACATGCAGACACCTGCATACATTATGCTCCTCTGATCCTACTCATGGTGACTATTTCAGTCACTCTGAGTCTGAGGGATGCCCTCAGTGTATTTGAAAGCAAAGCATTGTCTACAATTGTGGATTTATAGTGATTTCCTGATCCCACTAAAACTCCACTTTCTCTCTTCAATGTTAGCCATAATCCTTTCTTTGTTATGCCTCAGGAAATAGAAGGAATCAAATTAAATTGATTCTTTGAAATGTTTGAAGCCTTATTCTTTTCTTAGGTATTACAGTGCCTTCATCATTCATTAAAGGATACTTTTGAAATTCCATACGTTTTACTTAGAATTGTGAAATCCTAAATGTGATAACTGGTTTCTGTTTGAACAAAGCATTTCCCCCTTAGGCAGTGGCACAGGTCTGCACTGTTGGGTTTATTTTTCAACATTATTCAAAAGAACAAAAGATTCTCATGGAAAGCTGCAAAGCAGGTAAAAAAGGTCTTCAGTAAATCACAAAATTATGCTCCTTCTTGTAGGATCAATATTGCCCTTTTTCAAACTGAGGTATTGGACTACAAATAATAGTATATTCACCTAGGTGTTTAGGGAATCATTTTTTTTAAATGTATGTTTGTCTTTTAGCTCCTTTGACTTGCCGTGTTAACTAGGCAAGTGAACAATGTTTTAACCTTAAAGGAAAAGTGGCCAAACACTTGGTCAGTTAAGATTGTATAAATTAGAAACTAGCCTGTTTCAGAAATGAGAAGTCAGTGTTTGTGTCTGAAAGTCTCCTTTCTGATGCTGAATTGCTAGATTTCCAATCCTATTTGTGCTCCACTTTGATTCAGAATTAATTCAATAAGCACTCCTTCACTATTAAAGTTGTGCAGGCAATACACGGCATATACCACTTGTGCCTTCTTTGTTTTAATCTTTCTATTTTAATTTTCTTCGATTGGTGTGTTCATTTTTTTTCTTTCTACTAGTATTACATAGAAATGAGCTCAATACCATATTTTTCACTTCTGCATCTAATACTACTGGTGAAGAAATTCCAGTTTTATTATTGGTTCAAGGTAGTGCTTTTTCTAACCCAATGTAATTGAATTTCTATGGAGAAATACCCCAGGAAGCTTTCTTAGCTGAAAGGTACATCTGTGTTGCCGTTAAATATAATTTTATTTTGAATACAAAATTTGGTAATGTAAGTCCATGCCATGGTTTACTCTTGCCTGTACTTGTTTTCACATCGTAAATGTGAGGTTCTGAACCCCCATTGTGTTCCACTGATACCATATATATGTATATGCACACATGTGCACATACACACAAACCTGGTGACTTATAAAATAGGCATTTGGTTACTCAAGGTTATATAAGTCAGGGATTTGGGCTGGGCTCAGCACACATGGTTTGTGTCTTCTCCAGATAACAGCTGCTGTGTTTCTCCTGGGATCCATCATGACCTCAGCAGGGGCCTAGATGCTGGTTGTCCTCTGGGTGCGCTGATCCTCCTGTGCCTGGCCTCTCAGTCTCTACACGAAATCCATCCCCATTAGGCAGTTTAGAATAATCTTTTATACTTGGTAGCTTAAATCTAAGAATGCATACATCAGTGTAAGGCCTTACAAGGCTTATACTCAAAGTCATATTAATGCTACTTCAGCATTATAGTAGTTAAAACAAGTCACAGACACAGCTCACATTCAAGTGGAGGGGAAAAACAATCTACTTCTTGATGGTCAGACTGAAATATGTATACAGAGATGAAAAATTCCTGGTAGCCATCTTTGCAACCAATCTACCAGTATACATAGAATATATATATACCACTGTATATATACACATGCATATATACAATGAAAGAAATGTATTTTATTTCTGAGATGTTTTCTTTCTGCTGGTTTATAGAAATACAGATTTTTATATTGACTTTGTATCTGATGACCTTGCTAAAATTACTATTTAATTCTTATAATTTGTTAGCAGATTCTTTACACTCGATAGATGAGCATCACTCTTCATATGATGTTTAAAAGGCCTCTGACTTTTATCTTTGATTAATTGATGATTAATCATCCCCAGCCTGTATTTTTCTCTATTGCATTATCAGCACTTAGCAAGAGGCTTCTGATTCTGCCATCTTTAGAACTGATAGGTCTTCCAGTGTCTCAAATGCCTGAGGTAGTATGGAAGCAATGACCTCCTGTCCCAAGTCACCAGTATAAACAGTTCCACTGCTGCAACTGGCCACAGGCTGTTCTGCACTTTTCCTTCTACCAGCGCTGGATTTCTCATTGCCAGCCAGCTGGTTGGTGATCCAAGTCCAACATACCATTTTGGTGTCTGCTTTCCTGAAACATTCCTGGTACCAACTGTCTTAGAACAAGTTCCCTGGGAAACAGACCCTGAGGTGAGGATTTGAGGAGTGCCCTCAGGATCAGCAACTGTGTGGAGAGTAAAGGAAGTAAGAATGGGCAGAGAGAGGAGTAGAACCATGATGAGTGGCAACAAAGACCTCAGCTAACTCCATGGGGAGCTCTGGGACTGAGGTGTCCCGTCACGGGCCTTCACATCAACTAGTTAGTGGATGCAGGGAGCCTTCGCAGTGGAGGAGTGACCTTGGGCAAGATGTGTCTCTTTGGTTCAGGGAAATTCTTCAAGCAGGAATGAGCTAAGAGGCTTGGGTTGCCAACATCTCCAGCACCTAAGAAAATGAGTGCCTTAGTACTGGAGGTGAAACTAAGATGGCCACACAGCACCCACTGCCCTAGAGGTCCCATTACAGTTATGTTAGACTTTTTCATTGTGTCCCATGTCTCTTAAACCCTTTTCTGTATTTTTTTCACCTTTTCTTTCCCTTTGTATATAAATTAGGAATTTTTTTTGCTGACATATTTTTCAAAAGTCACCACTCCCTTCTATCTTACCTGTTATTCAACATACATACTGAGCTCTTAATTTTAGTTACTGCATATTTTATATTTTAGACACTTACTTGATTATTTTTCTAATTTTTCTGTCTCTGATGTAGTTTTTTTTGTTGTTGTCATTTTGAACTTTTTAATCACCTTTTGTTGACGTTCATGTCTCAAAATTCCAGTATCAGGATGACCTCTGAGTCTATTTTTGTTGTTTGTGTTACTCTTATGCTACCTTTCCTTGATATGCCCAGTGATATTTAATACAGCATGGATTAGCCTGGGCTGCCAAACATAACAAAATATCATAGACTAGGTTGTTTAAACGAGAGGTATTCACTTCTCACAGTTCTGGAGGCCAGAAGCCTAAGAACAGGTTGTCAGCTGACTTGGTTCCCCAGTGAGGGCTTTCTTCCACAAATGACTGGTTTCTTGTTGTGTCTCCACAGAGCAGAGAGGAAAAGGCTCTGGTCTCTCTTCCTCATCTCACAAGGACCCTATTCTCGTCATGGGGACTTTACCCTCATGATCTAATTTAAACCTGATTACTTTCCAAAAGCCCCACTTCCACCCAGTGACATCGGGGTTTAGGGCTTCAGCGTGTGAATTTGGCAGAGACGTAAACATTCAGTCCATAACCCTGGACGTTGTGTGAAAACTGTAGGACCTTCAGATAGGAGTTGCTCTGTCTTCTTTCCGGCAAGTAGGTTAGGAACAAAACAACTTAATCCAAATAGGAATTTCACAGACTAGAGGATGGGCTTCAGATTTTATAAGTCTCTGTTTACCTCTGGTTTTCCCTTACTTAAGAATAAACCCTAAGAGACCTCAACTAGAATCTGGGGTGTTTATCAACCCCTATCTTTCCTAATTCTTTCTCAAATCCAGTTTGTATCTCCTTCACAATGTAAAGCTGCCAACAGTTCTATTCAGCTTTTCTGCTGCTTATTTTGGCTTGTTAGTCTCCTGCCTTGTAAAGGTTAAGAACTGCAAAAGCCACAAAAGGAAGACTGCCTTAGTGTGCTGGGTTCACTCCTCTATTCCTCTTGGATCCTGCAGTCAAAGATCTTGGATCCTGCAGTCAAAGCTACCTTGGCTAATACAAACCCTAATTTTTGTTGCCCTAGCTGTTTGTTAGTGTAGAATGTTCTGACAACTTCCATCGTTTGCAGCTTCTGCCTGATGCTGGTGGCTGCTTAAGAAATTAGCTAACATCCTGAGGTATTTGTGTCTTAACTTCAGGGAACTTCTTTTCTCTCCAATATCTTGATCTGAAAATCCCAACAAACTCAGAGCTCTTCAGTGCCTAGAAGAAGATGCTTTTGTGTCTATGTATATTTTCTATATAGATTTTCTAGTGGTTCTAAGCAGGAGACTGGGTTTATTACAAGCTCTTCTGACATGGCTAGAAAGGGAAATGTTTTAACTTATATTTTGATTGCTTCCTCACACTCCTTCCTTTCTTAACAATTATGTAATGGCTAAAGACCAAGAATCTGCCATCATGCAGAACTGGGAACTCAGCTTTTCGACCTGGGGCAAGCTACTTATCCTCTCTGTGCCTCATCCCCTCTTCTACAAAAGGAAGATACTAAGTGTACTTACCTCAGATACTTGCCAATACTGAATAAAACAGTAAATACAAAACTTTTAGTACAATGCCAAGCACCTAGTAAATGCTCACTAAATATTTACAAATATTATTCTCAGATACACAGTTTAAATTTTGTTATTAACTGCCCAGAGTTGTTGTTATTCTTTCACATTCATTCTCAGCTGTTTTCTTTTGCTGTAACACCGGTATCCTTTCCCATAGACCTGAATCAGACATGTGCTAAGAATGTAGCAGGATGGCTGGCTGGCCAGTGTCAAATCCTATTAGCTGCGATACCAAGTGAACCTTTTAATAAGAGTACAACTGATTGTATTTTATGAATGTCTTCTTTTGGTTAGCATCATTTTCACCTTTTGACAAGTTCAATGTTCACTATAAAATGATATGACAAAACCTGAATGAAAAAGGACATTAAATCCCACGTAGTATATTTCTGAGCCAGAGGCGTGGGTTGTATTCCTGAGCTCAGATTATCTTTTGTCCAGAACAAAGAATGAGAAAACATTTTTGTGGCATTTGAAATTGGTAGTACTGCAGGTGAGGCACATAGTGACATTTAAAGTAATTCAAGTTTTAGCTACTCATGTTCAGAAATATTTTATGGTTTACCGAGTCTTAGAATCTTTTTCATGATTATGAGAAAGAGAGAGGGAAAAGATTCAGAATTACATGTTTAATGCTTTATTATTGTAACATTATGCACTTGCTTATTATCTGTTTGTAGCCTTTATAAAACTAGTATAAACATGTTGACAAAGTACAATTATTTACTAGTCAAGGACTTTTTTTTTTTTAAAGAATGAAAGTGTTTCTATTAAAGGAAAACATGTTTATTACTTTTTAAAGGCAGTGTATAAATGCTTGGCCACGGTGGGTGACTTTGGAGATCTTGCATGGGACAACACTGGGCAGTATCATCAATTGTGGAGACATTATAAATTGTGCATTTACAGATAAACAGTTGTTCATTAAATATGACAGTTTTCTGATAGGTGGAATTAAAGTGTTTGAAGAAGTTGCATCTTTTTCTAAAATGGACAGAGATTTGTTTTATGAAATATCAGCCTTAGCAAGGCATAAAACAGTAAAGAGATGTGACAAAAATCATATTGAAGAAAAATAATTATTTCATGAAACAAAATTATGTGCATCTATGAAAGGGTATTTTACATGTACAAACATAAATACATAAATAAAATCACTATAATTTGATATGCTGACTTTTTCATTAGTGTATTATAGACATTTTCCCGTGTTATAAGTATTGACCTGCATCATAATTTTAGTGGTTATGTTGTATGTCATCATATGCATGCAGTTGCATACTTTATTTGCTCCATCTCCCATTGATAGATATTTGGTTGTTTCCAACTTTTATAACGTAAATAAGCTTGCCCTGAGCACACTGTATGCACATATCTGCATAATTATATGATTACTTCCTTAAAAAATTGTTAGATCCAAATTTAGTCTTATATCTAAGACTTATGAGTTGTATTGCCAATTTTCAGTGTCAGTACTTTAAAATATGTCAGTGGTCTAGAAGTAATGCTTTAAGAGCCATCACAAAACTATGCAGTTATTTTATAAAATATTATTAAGTAAATAGTGATTAAACTGTTCATTAGTTTTGCCTAAATTTGGTTGAGAAGAAATTTTACTACTTTTGGATCTTATACATAAATTCATAGTCTTTATCATAGAGTTTTATAGTCATTAAGCTATGTGTATTTTAAAAGACCAGTTTAACTTGGTTGTAGTCTGAAATACTACAAGAATTTTTTTTTTCCATTTACTACCTCCCCTTACCACGAACATTTAAATGTCGACATACAATTGCCTTATATCTGTGCTGCATCGCACAGAATTAGGAGTATTTTAATGCTATATGATCTTCAGTGATATTTATAAGGTTATTTTATTCATAAATCAAATTCTTTCTCTGCTTTTAAACATTTTTTCTTAAATTTAAATTTTATTGTTTTAAGACCTTCAAATACAAACATCTCTGGAAGTTGTTTTATTTTCCTTACAGTTATCTTTCTAGTATTTTTTGCTGTGAATGAACTCGTCTGTGGCAAAAAGTTGTCATTTTCCTTTTTGTGCTGATACAGCCTATCCATGAAAAATCCTTGGCAAATTCCAATAAATTAAAAAACTGTGTTTTATATTTGTTATACCACCACACCATGAAGAGAGAAAGGATAATAACTTTAATTGTTTAAGTTTCTATACGATATACATGTTAGGTTGTTCCTTAAGTATATTTGTTTCTAGGCAGAATTGTTAGATTCTTGAACCTTTTAAGTTATATAGGCTTGATTTCACACTGATTTTTATTTCTGAAATAAACAAGATAGTATTACTTTCACTTATCAAGAAACTCAGAAAATTATTGATGCATCATTAAAATAATCCTACAGAATTTCTGTTAAATGTGAGTAGATGACTAGATCATAAGCTATTTAAAAAACCAACTACTACTTCTATTTTGTTTAGGAATAGCTTGATTAAATGTGATTGAGTTTTTAATTATCTGAATATATTACTTTTTTAAAATGAGACTAAGTCTTCATTTTAAGGTATATGTCATTATGTTAGAGATGACTAATAAAGAATATTTGCATACATATACATACATACTATATATAGTATGTGTATATATTGTGTGTGAGAGAGAGTGAGATAAGGCGCCAATCTTAAAAATTCATAAAGCTGCACTTACGCAGTTTTGCAATAGAATCCTCTTGCAGTATCTTCACATGTGTGTTCTCATTAGATTTTTGAACAAAATATTGTATATAAAATCAAGCCTTAGTGCTTATTAATTACTTATCTGGAAAGTGTTTTTATCCTTACCACACCTTTTCTACTTACTGGAACAATCTTGCTCACCAAATAAAAGCCCAAATTAAAATGGCTCTTCTGTCATATCTCCCTTTAAAGCTCCATGCAGAACTAATACTTTCTTTCTGCGTACTCCTACACCAGTATGGTTTAAACATACTTTCATTACTGCTAATAAAATTATAGACTTGATTTCACTTTGAGCCCTCAAAAGCAAGGAATATATTTAATCCAACTGTGTACACCCAGCAAGTGGCTAAGTGAATGAGTCACTCAAATACACTTTGATATAGACCTGGATAACACAAAGCCAATGGTATATGCACCATCTTACTTGTAACAGCATCCTTGTTTTACAGATAAGAAAATTGAGGTACAAAAATAGCTAACTAACTTGTAGAAGTTGCATGGCTTATAACTAGAAAATGTCACACTAACCTTGTTCAGTCTAATGTCAGAGTCTCCACATTTATGACTGCCTCTCACTGCAGATTGAGCTTCAGATAAATGCTCTGACTGTTAAAAACAGAAAAGTGCACAAGAAATTTGAACAGTTACACAACCAATGACACATGGTTGTTTTCTCTGATATTGGTTGGTCTCTACTTATCTGACAATAGCAGATTCATTTTAGGCAAAACAAATGATAGCCTATGAATGACCATCAGGTTGGCTGAATAAAAAATACAACCTTCTCAAGGGGTGAATGAATCCATTTAGTGATTCATTATTAAGAATTTCCTTTGTGTTGAGGGCTGTGCCTGGGACATAGAAGCAACATGAAAGCCATTTTGATATGAAGGACTTGCTAACTGCATGCAAGAATTTGAAAAGATTCTCTTGTCCAAATTTAAGAGAAAGATTTTTAGATGAGAGGGAGGTAACATCAGGTCTCTGGTTTTCAGAGAACTTTTAATGGAGGAAACTATTTTTTAGAAAATTTAGATGCATAGGAAAAAAAACAAAAAACATTCTAGGTAAGGCAAACAATTCAAGTGACAATCAGAGATAGGACCTAACTGATTTTTTTCCTGCCAGTTGGAAAGAGAGTTGAAGGATTTATGTCCCTTTCCCAGAATGAAATGTTATCACATTAGATTAGAATATGTATGTCCAGAGTGTTTTCATATTGACTCTTTCTTTTAATCCTCACACAATTTCGGAAGAGTGGGCAAAGCTGACATTGTTGTTCTCATTTTATAGTTGAGAAAACTTCGTTTTGCAGAGGTTAAATGAATTCCTAAATTTCAGTGTTTTCTAAGACAGAGAAGAATATTATATAGCACTATAAATATATGTCACTTCCAGATAGTTTAATGTGTTTTTAATCAAGTTTTGTAGTGAGTATAATTTTTTAATCCAATTTTCCCTCAGGATTTTTTCAATTTTTTTCCCTTCCCCTGTGAGTCTCTGATAGCAAACTACTTGTGATGGCTAATTAGAAAGTATGAACTCGATTTTTCTAGGAATGGAGGCATCAAAACTAAATAGTGCCCTTCTTAAAGGCAAGAAGAACATGCAGCTGTTTTTGCAGAGATCCAAAATAAGTATGTTTTTGGTAGAATACAAACCTCTGAATTTTTTTTACTACAATCTGCTGTTTGCATGTAAAATTGGGATAGATTTTAACATAATGGAAAATTATTGATGTTTGTGGAGTAAATCTATATCAATCTGAATTCATTTTAGCCTAGACTTTAAGATTAAAACTTTAATTTTACCAAGTAGATTAGCATCCCATTTAAATTTTTATCTGTGACAGCTTTCCCTAAGTGCCTTAAAAATGACAGTACTTTTTATGGTTGAAGTAAGTGGTGCTTGAAAATGGTTGTCTCACGTTGCCCTAAAGAATAGGGTAATAGCCCCATTCATCCCCAAATTGAAGATTATGCTTGGTAGCGAGGGTGGGCAGTGTCAGATTGTTCTTCATCTGTTTGCTTTCTGATCTTATTTGATCTAAGTAAGCTGTTAGTGGAAATCCATATTAATTCGCAGTGAAGGAAAATAGGTAACTGTTAAGGCAACAGGTAACATACTTATTTGGGGAACAATTTTATTTAAAAAAGAGTAAATCTTTTCCCAGAGAATATCTGAAACTTGTGAGACAAAAAAATACATTACAGGGAAATGAGCACAGGATTTGTACCAGTATGAACTGGTTTAAGGCTTTGTTGTGCTACTTACTGGGTAACTTTGAAAATCCAGTGGACTAATCAGGATATGAGTTGTCATGCTTATCAAATGGGAATGGCAGCAGTAGATGGAAGGAATGAGACAACTAGGTAATGGAAGAGAAGCATTCCTGGGAGAAGGCCCAGCCTTTAAACATCCCGGAGAACAGGGAGAGCGTGTCATGTAGCCGAGTGCTGTGGACGTGGACATATAGAATAAGGCAAGGAATGATGCTAGAGGGGAAACAGAAGTCCATTGATTTAGGGTCTTAACCGCCACACAAAGGAATTAACTTCATCCTGACAGCAATTACATTTACTGAGTGTTCTCTGTGTTAACCAGTCAGTGTGGTCACTTTGCATACATTATGTTATTTAATTATCATAGCCTCCCAGTGAGGAAACTGAGGACCAAAAAGACCAAAAAGTTCATGAACATGGCACATACAGTAAACGGAAGAGCCAAGATTTGAATCCTGTTTTGCCTGATCTTAGAATTAAGACATCCATTCAGAGCTCTGCATTAAGAAGTATAACCCAATAGTGACATTATCAGATTTTCTAATAGAGTGTCCTCTTAGTGTGGAGAGGAGAACTGGTCTGGGGAAGAGCCTTACTGGAGACAAAGAGACCAGTTGGAAAGCTGGTGCAGCCATGTAGAAATGAGAGAATGGTGGCCAGAAGTAAGGTAGAGGCAGTGCAATCAAGAGGTATTTAGAAGATAGAATCAGTAGGACTTAGCAATTTATTAGGTAAAAGTTGGGGGTGGGGGTGGAGAGAGATAAGAAAGCAGCTAGAATTTTTTTTTAATCATTTTCCTCCGTCCATTCTCTACCATAGCTAAACGTCTAAACTATTCACTATTATTATCCTTGTAGATATTCTACTTGTCTTCTGAGTCTTCAATTATGTTATTTCCTCTGCCTGATAAAGAAGTCTCCCTACCCCCCAACCCTGCTAGCTGTGACAACGAAATCCTACCCCCTTACTTTAAAAGGCTTCTTTTATTCTCCCAGTCTTTAGTAATATCTTCCACTTCTAGAATCCTCATCTCTGTTGAGCATCTCTTGAAGAGCATATTAAGAACTCCTTGTGTATTTTATTTTTTCACTTCAAATTTACTGGGGTCAAAAGCTGTGTGCAGCTATTCCTGAAAGAGTTATCTGATGGCTTCTTGCACAGAATAGGTGTTAAGTCAATGTCTGTTGAGTTTGATTACCTACAGTCTCTTCCCAGGAAGTGAGATCCACTAATTTAGTAAGTATTATAATGCACGACTCCTAAGTCATCTCATCAGAAAGGTCTTCTTGAACTGCCTAGAGTACTTCTGTGCCTCATGACCTCTTTCTTTCTCTGTTTCATTACTTTGTTTTATTTCCTTTATAATACTTACTACTATGTGAACAAGACTGGGTATATAATTGGCAGAGTCCAGTGCAAAATGAAAATGCAGGCCATTTGTCAAAAATTACTAAGAATTTCAGGAAGGCCACTAATTAAATCAAATTTGAAGCCTTTTTAAAGACAAGGACCTCTGTGATTGCACAGGTCATATATTCACGAGCCCAGCCCTAGATATGAAATTATCTTTAAATTTTTTGTTTGTTTCACATCTTCCCCCTTTTTGTTAAAGTCCAGAAAAGTAGTGATTATACCCATCTTACACCCTGTGACTAGAGAAAAAAAATTAGCTTATAGTAGCTGCCTAAAAATTATTTGTTTAATGTAATAATAGCTTTAGATAGGAGTTTCATCTTTTGAAACTTTTGAGGGCAGTTGTCCTGACAAAAAACCCTTTCCTTCATGTAATTTTACAGGATGATTCTGATCTCTGCTGTATCATGTATCCAAGAGATGATGACAGTGATTTTTTTTTAATTAAAATCCAACACTTGCCATGTTGAATAGCTCTAATTATCATCCCTGGGATGTGTCCCTGGATTGAATGGCCCAGGAAGACTCAATTACCATCAATCCCTTAAGGCAGTCCTTCTCTAAATGTATTTGAGGTTCTGTAATAGCCAACAATTTAAAGAATAATACTACTCATTCTAGTCAGTACCTATTTTGTGACGTAAAGACCTTAATTCTCCATTCCTGCCAATCTTGTTTCTTTCAAAAGCATTAAATTAACTTTTATGAAGGAAAAGAAAAAACTTGACTGATGGCAATAAGAGGTTAATTTAAGCTTTTGTTTCTGTGACATAGTGCTACTTCACAAAGTGTAATAACTTCATCAGATGAAATTCAAAACTTCAGGGAAAAAGAATTATGGCCTTTCACGCACTCAGAAATCCTTTTTGATCTCAGTGTATGTGAAAAAGATAATTGAAGAGTTTGGATTGTCCTTTGAGAAGATGCAGAAAGGTAGTTTGAATCCAATCAAACATTGTTTTAAATAATAGGAAGTGAATTCTCAACAGAGCTTTTCAACCCATTTCTAAAATGGGGATGGGAGGGGCGTATTAAGGGCAAATTCTGTTTTTCAGCTTTATAAATGTGGATTAGACTCCAGAAGTCCAAAATTGTGTTGGTATTAGTGATTATATCACTACTTAGATAAAGTCATAACTAAACTGTAATAATGAAACCTGTCATTTGTCAAGGGCCCATCATGTGTCACATAGTATGCTGAACTACTTTAGAAATGCTTTCTAATTTAATCCTTATAACAGTCTTAAAGGTAGATATCCTCCCTTCTCTCCCACATTTTTACATATAAAGAAATCAAAGCTTAAAGAAATCAAATACATTGACAGAGGTTGCCAAGTAAAAAAAGGATGAAGCCAAGGTTGCAACCAAATTTTGTTGGAAAACAGATATGTAACATGACTATCATAATGGTAATCTGAAGAGAGAGTTTATATCTGGGGCAGCTTCTAAGTTTGCCTTATTTTTCTGAGAGTGATGAATAGCCTTGTCGTAACTAAAATTCTGACAGCATAGTCTACTATAATAAGGTTCTGTTTCATTTTATTTGTGCAAACTGCTTTTGTTTAATTACTGACCAACTGAATGGGGAAATATGAGTTAAAACCAAATGTTTCATGGTACTTTATAACTTGTTTGCTCAAAATAACCTTTTCCATCACAAACAGGTGCGTAAAGTTACTGCTACATCAGCATGGAGTATCTAATGCATGTTGGTATCATTTGAAGTGCATTGCGAAGCCCCACTGATGAAACAGTATCCCTCAACTGCTCTTTCCTCTTCTGAAATATCTTCAGTGGGGTTCACTGCTCTGTTTTAAGGGCATTCTGTTCATAAGTTTTTAGAGAATGCAAAAATGATCCCAGAGATAGCTAACACTTGCATTGATCAGAGTCCATTTATTAGATTACGTGATCATCAAAAATTTGAAGACATGTGGCAAAATATACCTTACTTTTGGAGGATGGCACGTAAGAACCAAGAAGTTGGCAAGATTCTCTGAGACTAATGAATATAAGAAAAAGCATATTTAAATGGGTAAAGATGGGTGTGGATGAAGATAAATTTGAGGGTGGAAGTCAGACTTGAAGTGAAAGAGCCTAAACCTTTTTCCTGAAGTGACTAGGATGGGATGGGGGCTTTGACAAGAGTAGACCAAGACTGTGAGAAATGTGGAGGGAGATGACTGAATAAGGGAGTAGATCGAAGTAGTAATACTTGCACTGGGGAGATGAGAGTCTTCATCTGTGCCCAGACCTGTGAGGCCTTGATGCTGAGAAGGCAGCCACAGCGACTAGTCTTGTCAATGGAAAATAAAGTGAATGGAAACCACATACGTAGAAAATTAATCAATGATGCAGTGGGTCAGGGTGTTTGAGGTGCTGGGTAGTATCTTACGATACTCGTCCCTTGCTACAAAGCCACAGATACCAAATTTAGGGAAAAAAAATTAATGTTATAACATGATGAAGTAAGATATTTACGAAGATATGATGTAAGTCAAATATCTATTAATAAAACAGAAATTGATTCTAGGTAATTCTGTCCCCCCCAAAAAAAATATAGTATCTGCATGATTTGGGGGTAACATTAAGTCCCATCTGAAATTTAGCTGTATTATCTCCCTTTTGCTGTTCTCTTCGCTTGTTGGGATACTGAGGTACAGCAGGAAGAACCAGCGGATTGTGTCAGAAAACACAGATTCACTATGTGGTCCTCTTATAATTCACTTACCTTCTCTTGGCCTCAGTTTCTTCACCTGTAAAAGAAGAGTATTGCTTTACTGGATTTTTAGGTCCATTTTCCTTGCAGGGTCATCAGCTCATTATACATTAATGTTTTATTTCCTTACCTAAAGAACCTTTTCGAACACGCACATTTAATTCCCTCGGGATCTTTTTTCTGCATAGTGTTGACATTCTTTTGTGTTGTTGTGAATTCTTTGGTTAATGTAAAATATTAACATTGTCATATCACGCAGGGGCTGTCTGCCCTCCCCATTCAGATGGTAATGAAAGTTGCCTGCTTCACTCTTTTTCTTGGGTAGCAGAAGGCTAATACCCCCTTTTAATTTGGCAACGTGTGATAATTTAGCTCTCATTTTAGAAGTGTTAGCAGAAGGCATTTCCACTTCAGGTTTAATGATAGTGATTCTCGTATAGTAAATGACACTGGTGTGATATTTTGTACTTTAGAGAAAATATAACAATTTGTCTGCTTTTGTTTAGACGGTTCTAGATACTGATGATGATATCTGTGGGAATTATTTTTACACAAACTCACAGAAAGTGGTCAAAATTCTGAAGAAAATAGCGTGTTTGCTAGCTTAGACATTATTTAGTATTTGAGTGTTAATCTTAGAAGGCATAATTCCATGAGACCAAAGTCTTTGTTCTCATCTCTGCCCTGATTACATGAAAAGGACGGGCAATGCCACATATCCTCAGGGATTTTACTGTGTATCCTAATGCATTATTGGGAATTGAAAAGGAACACAAAATATGTCCGAGTCTGGAGTTACATTTTTAATCTATTTCATTTCTGTTTTGATAGAAACCCACCTTATGGTTCATTTCTTTTTCAGGTTAATGGTATATTTATTTTTACAGTCACATACATGCGCGCATGCAAGCGTGTGTGCGCGCACACACACAAAGAGGTTTCTTATCTGTGGTTAAAAAAAATAAGCACATATATTTGGCCTACTTTTCATTTGACTACAGCATGCACATACCTCCACTTATTCTAAGCCCCAATTTAGGTCACTGAACATTATCCAGTCAGTTCGTCACAGCAGCTTCTGCTCAGAGCATGATGATGGTTACAGAACTCTGTTGATTATGTATCTTATGTGCATGAACACGAACATATATGCAGCCATGCATTCAGGTAGGGGGGAGGGTCCCTGATGTGTGGTAATAATAGTTTTAATAAATGACAGTAGAATGCTGATAATGATTCAAGCCTAGAGAGAGTATGTGTGTGTGTTTGTAGATAGATAGATAGATCGATCAATCAATTGATGGATGAATGGATATAAAAGTACAAATTCAATTAACAAGGATCATAGTTGTTTTATAATGTCTTTTCCATAATCAGTGATTCCTAGATCTCTCTGTTTTCCTCTCATTCTATTATTTCTTAACTCTTTTACCTAACCATTTAGGTTGTCGCTTACCTAGTTTCATCCTAACTTAATCCTACTTTTCTCAATTCTGCAGTTACGGTTGCTGCGTCCCAAAATACCCCTCTAGCAAGTCAAGGGTTTTCTTATCAAGGTTCTGGTGACTCTGCATTTGGCTCTTCGTATATTTTATTTTAATACAGATCATATGTGTGGATTTCTTCCCAGTGTGGAATTCTTGTGTACTTTAAATTTGTTTGTGCTTGGAAAGGGAGACAAGGAAAAAATCCAACTTTACCTAGAGATAGGAAACAAAAATATGAATTTTGAATGTCAATGACATAAATCATCTTTTTTTTGACATACATGTCTACAAACCTCTTATTTTGGTACACATTTTCATTGATTGCTGAGTTCAAATCACAGAACTAACTTTCTTTTAATATAATTCCTGCTTGTGATTTATATCAATGCTGTGTGCTGAATTTCAAGCACCCATTACTGAAATACCATGTGGACTGAATGCATATTTCAGTGTATTGATTTGTGCCAGTAACCTCTGGTCTAGAAGCCACTTCATTTATCTAAACAACAGATGCTGTCTCTAAAGAAATCTAGCACTTACTAAACTTGTATAAGACCGCTTAGTGAACCTTATTGTAATTTTCATTGTGCTATATTACTTCACAAATGTGTCTGACAGCAGATTTTTTTAATCAGTTTTTTTTTAATATTTTCATATTTCCCTCTTGCAGGTAGCAAAAGATCAGAGTCAGGGCGGCCAAGACATTATATTTCAATCATTCACAAACTTTTAAATAAAATCTTTGATTTGGAACCAATGTTAGGTAGAAGTTTTTTGTTTTTTGTTTTTTGTTTCCCTTTGACTATATCAGGTAAGCTGAAAATAAAATATTTGAAACCTTAGGTTTTTTTTTAACCTGAAATGAAAGTTTAGATATGGAATAAAATGTCTGGGAGCCAGTCATCCGGTAAATTTGAAAATCAACTTGACTACCTAGGAGTCTATTAGGAATTAAAAGTAATCAGTCCTGGGCTTTTGTATTATTTCTTGGAATGTAAATTTTTCTACTTGCTGTATCTGCTGATTCTCCCCCATATGGTGGATTCCTTTACTCCTTTGGTTTGTAATTTTTACATTGTGAGCTCATCTTCAGTATGGGGAAGTGCTGGAGCTCTTTATAAAAATATTATGTGTTCTCTGTTAGTTGTGGCAGTCTCTCACATCTGTCTGGAATCTGTTTCTATGAACTCACAAGATACGTTGCTGGTTTTAAATTAGTTTAGTATGACTTTCTCTGATTTCCAAAAAGATTGTATTCAACACTGCTGCATATTTCAGTTGGTAAAGGATTGGTAATGGACCATATTGCTAGTAGTTTCTCAAAAACACATTTCCAAACTTGAAGAAGCTCAAAGCATGATTCAGATGTATTAAAAATGACCTACAGTCAAAAGTAAGTTTAGTGTTAAAATGTGAATTAAAAATTGCTATTGGATATTGTTGCAGATGACAATATCTGTGACAGTAGTAGAGAGGTGCATACAATACTTTCATAGGTAGAATAATGCTGACTCTAAAAAAAAGATACTGTGGGAATAACATACCGAGACAAGTTCAGTACATTAAGATTCATCTTTGTATTAAAATCAAAAAACATAATGTGATAATCATGCACACTTATCTTGACAGATAGGCAGGCATACTCTAGAGTGGAGTACAGACACATTTCAGAAAATTTATACTTGTAGTAACTATGTCTATTGTAAGTTTTGGCCAAAGAAATTACGGTCTCTGGCTTTCTTGATAAATATCGATTTGAAAGCCCTAATTTTGGGATATGAATGTTACCAAAAAAATGTCTCTAATGAGACAGATAAAATACCAAAATTGAGAAATTTTTATTACTTAGAAATACTTTAAAAATAGAGTGACAAGGGGCAGGAAACATAGTATTACTGAAGACCTATTTTGTGTCAGGCAATGTGAGGGTATTTTATGTTCATTTTTTTTTCTTTAATCCTCAAAATCACCCCTTTCTGCAGCTGAAGAAACCAACCCAAAGTCAAATATTGGTAAGCACTGGTGTTGATTTTCAAACTGGGCTCTTTCTAAAACCCTCAGTGTGTTTTTTTCCTTAATAGAATGTTTTTTTAATATAATGCAGATGATCCCCAACTTAAGATGGTCTGACTTAAGATTTTTTCACTTTACAATGGAGTGAAAGTGATGGATTTTCAGTAGAAGCCATATTTTGAGTTTTGATCTTTTCCTAGGCTAGCAGTATGCAGCATGATGCACTCTCATGATGCTGGGGAGGGCAGCCAGCAGTAGCTGCTATTCAACTCTGTGACCATGAGGGGAAACATCCCGTACATTTGAAAGTGTCATATACCCATACAACCATTCTGCTTCTCACTTTCAGTGCACTATTCAGTACATTATCTGAGATATTCAGCCCTTTATTATAAAACAGGCTTTCTGTTAGATGATTTTGTCCAACTGTAGGCTGATGCAAGTGTTCTGAATAAGGTAGGTGAAGCTAAGCTAAGTAAACGTCTTTTCAGTTCACAGTATTTTTAGGTTACTGATGGGTTTATTGAGGCATAACCCCATCATAAGTCAAAGAAGATCTATACTTTTTTTTTTTTACATTTTATCACAGTGTTTACTAAGAACTAAGCAGAAGCTGATGAAAATTATTCTTTCATTTTCTTTCTTTAATTGGAATGAATCCTCAAATTAAGAGTGATAGTAAGACTAAATTTTATTATAATGTTCTAGGACTCTGAACAAATAAGCAATGCAGGTATGAATCTGAATAAGAGCACATTTGTAAACACAACACATATATTTTAGAACCATAGATGAGCAATATGGGTTGGTAAAAATTTCTTGTCATATTTATGATTTTCCTAAGTGCTTTCTTATAAATGGCATATTTGTTTTTGATTTTTCTGAGTCAGTTGAGTGTAGTCCGTAGCTGATCCAAAATTTTAAGAAAAGGATACCCAATTTGCACATTCCTTTTGCTGTCAGAATATTAAAAAAAAAAAAAAGAAGACGGAAACATGAGGAGCTTAAGTAATGATTCTGTCAGTGCACTGATAAAGTAAATTCCCTCCTTTTTTTTTTTTTTTTCACTTTCTCTACTGCCAATGTTCTTTGGTGGTTTTGGCTCATAGATTTACGGCCCCACCTCTAGGTAACAATCTACAAATAGTATGCTAGTCTAACCTTATGTGAATAAAAATAAACATTCATCTGTTTCCTCCAGTATTTATTTTGAATTATTGTACTATAAATTATTCTACATATCTAACCCAAATTTCACAAGACAAAAATTATGAGAGGGACAGCAGTGTTCTCTTATAAATGTAATAACATAATCCCAATGAATACTTACTGAATGACTGGTTTTTCTAAGAACTGGGCTGAGTTTACATGTGGTATGTAGTCTGTTCCTTGCACCAATTCTCTGAAGAAGATACTCTGATTTCAGATATGTTTCAGTTTCAGTTTCAGATATGAGGAAGTGAAGAAACTGAGCCAGAGCAAGGCTGAATTACTTAAAATAATCACGAAATTAATAAAATGTGAATAAAATAAGCGGGAATAAGTGTGTCCCTAGAGTGTGAAACAGACTTTTTAATGTCAGAACTCATATTCTAAATACTTTTGTTATACCAATTTGCATTTTTTTAATTGTGGAAAAGTTAGAATAAGGCAAAAAAAATTCTTGTATCCCACCACCACCGAGAGGTAGCCACTCTTATTTCACTCAAGGTGTATTTTCCATGCAATTGATGCTTAAGTCTTATGTATCTATATCCAACAGAATTGTGTATCACAAAACATGTGTTAAGTGTGTTTATAGAACCATTATTCATAATCATCTTAAAGTGGAAACAGCCTAAATCTCATCAGTTTAACA
Organism: Vicugna pacos; assembly: GCF_048564905.1. Classification (NCBI taxonomy): domain Eukaryota; kingdom Metazoa; phylum Chordata; class Mammalia; order Artiodactyla; family Camelidae; genus Vicugna; species Vicugna pacos. Next base: position 29,146,978 of record NC_132990.1, read on the forward strand.
GATGAGTAAGTCATTGTACATTCATATATTGGAATCCTATACACTAATGAATGTAAACCACTGCCATATACATCATTGTAGTCGATTCTTAATGAACATGAGATTCAGTAGAAAAAGCCATACACAAAAGCAGACATCCTCTATGATTCATGTATTCAAATTTCAGAAATAAACAGGTCAATCTATGGTATTTGAAGTCAGAGAAGAATGACATAAACTAAAATGGAGATGCGGAGAACGAGAAGGAGAGATAGGAAAGGTTAAACAACAACATGAAAAAAAAATTTTTTTATGTGGGTATCAAAAGAGAAAGAGGAGCCAAGGTTGATGCTACCATTGCAAATTGGAGGGTAACAGGAATAACACAGTTAGGAAAAACCAGGAGAAAGACTGCATATAGGGTAAGAATATCAACTTGAGTGATGGGACTCAGTGGTGGCAGGGAACTGTCTAGATGAGAAGCCCCCTGAAAGCTGAAGTCATGGTAATGGATAAAACTGTCTAAGAAAAGAAAAGAAAAAAATGCCAGAATAATAACAATAAGATGAATTTAGGATCTTGGGCATTTCTTATTTTCTGAGTTGACAAGAGTTAAAGAGATGCAAAAAAGGGAAGAGAAGAGATATTAGAGAAATATTAGACACAACAACTGGAAGAAAGAAGGAACATGAGGAGTGCTTGACTGAGCAAAAAGTTCATTGCATTGTGCAAAGTTCATTACAGTATTCACAAGCTCACTCTGTGCTTAGCCTATCTAATCTGCACCAAAAAACAGTATTTTATGAAATATATACCATGGTTATTCCCATTTATAGAAGAGACAACTGAAGTCCAGAGAAATTAATTAAGAAAAATTTTAGTTTTCTCAAGAGCGCGCAGTTAGTGAGTGGCAAAGTCTTGATGTAAATCTAACGTTTCTAGCTTCAGAGTTCAAGTTTTTATTTAGCATTACAATAGAGAAGACACAGAAAAATGCCTTTGCTTTAGGAGACGGTAAAGAAAAGAGTTAACAAGAGAAAGTCATTAAAGAATTTCAAAATCAAGGCACATTAATTGAGACTTTGCAATCATGTGTTTGATAGTCATCAAATTGACCTCAGGCTTCCTCTGCAACAGATGTAAAAAAGAGTACAAGTGAATGATAATGGGGATGTTTTGAAATGGAGAGGAAGGAGTTCACATTTCGTTATTTTTTTAAGATCACTGTTCCTCATCCCTCTCCCCTCTCATCTCTCCTAGAAACTTACACATTAATCATTCTCCCTCTGCGTAGACTCCCTCCTTAAGTATCCAGTTTGGCAAAGTCTCTTTTATACTAAAACATTCTCTTTCAATTCTACTACCTGCTTTATGCTCTCCCAGACATGCTTTAATCCCCTTACTTCTGGGAGTGGTATAAAAAGCTAAAGAGTATATCAAATTCTTTCCCTTCTCCTAACATTTTGGGATTATTGGAGGAGGGGGTTGGGCTCCACTGAAAAAATGAATGAATATTGTGAGTAGGAGTCCTGATTTTAGCAAAAAGGTAGAACTTTGTATAAGAGTAGACTTTATTCACAGAACAAAGGATATGCCAAGAAAACAAAGCAAATTTTATGGGGAAAATTGGACCACTTACCCATGAGTAGGAATCAGGGGCATAAGAGGTTAAGAGCACAGAATTTGTAGGTAGAGGAAAACATGTATTAATTGTGGGACACACAGTGGAGAAATGGTTAGGAAGAGTAGACGGAGATTCCAGTTAAAGTATTTGCATGTTTGTAACGTTTCCTTAGACTCCCACCAAATGACCATATTCTTCAGCTCTAATGTGAGGAAACTGAACAATCAGACCCATGGACAAACCCAGGGATGCAGGACACCAGGAATATGTGTATTTGAAAAAGATAAATTTTTACATTATTGATTTTCTTGTTCTACAGAATCAACAATTTTCTCAATAATACTTACTCATTTCTCAATCATAAAACTTTGTCCGTCCGCCTCTTCCTTCTTCTATTTATTAAGTTTATTTATTTAATTGAATGGTACTAAAGCTTAGTGTTTATTTTAAGTTTGATATTCTAAGATTTCTCCTCTAGAATAAGAGACAATAAAAAGTCTGATTTCAGCTGTCCCTACCCCTCCCACCCCCCACCCCAGATTAAGGCAATGGCCTGAAAAATGATTGGTTCTTTCTTTGCAGTAGCAGTTTGTAGAGAATAATTTTAGTATGTTTAAAAACATCTATATACCTAGGTGTGTGAACATTCTCCTTGAAATCCTGTTTTAGTTATTCAGTCTTCTCAGTATATTTTACTACTCTAAATAGAATGCAAAGGTAAATTTTATGTTAGCACTTCATATTCCAAAGCGAAGTTATCCAAAGAATTCATTTTTAATGTACATGAAAAATAATAGCAAAATTACGTGGCATATTTGCTAGCTTTTTTTAATGATAAACAGATTAAATGTGCAGAAAATATGCAAAGCTCTAGTGTTAGCAATGTGTTAGCAAACCTATCTCAAGAAGGAGAAAAGCCAAAGGACAAACATTAATACAATTTCTAAAAGCTATATAAAAATTGTTTCAGTATTGGAAGAAAATAAAATTAGATAAAGACATTGATGAAAATGGAGGAAAATGCATTTTGTTTAGCAACTGTCTCCCCAGAGTTATAGGATAAAAATTCAATTTCGCAACAACCATGTTAAAGTCCTTCAGAGAGTATATTTGTTTATGGCTTTATTTTGCCTTAACAAATAATGTTGCATAAACCTAAACTACAAGTTTGCTAAAGCATAATATCCTGAATTTACAATTTTATTAATTGAAACTGAAGCAGATTTACCCAGGCTAATGTTATAAAGCATGCCCTTAAGCAAGACACTGCCTGTGATATTTGTTTCAAGTCTTGTCTGTGTACATAGTTCCTTTAGAGTTAAAGGAATTCTAATGATTTTATTTCATCCACTGCTGTTACATGTTTATGTCGTTACTTTGCCTGCAGCTTGTCTGGTGATTGGTAACACTCAAAAAAGCTGAGAGTCCAACACCTTAATCATTCTTTTTGAAGAAGCCATCAGATTTTCCATGTTGCTCAGTTACAACTTGGGAAAAAAAAAAAAAACAGGATCAAATAAAGTAAACAGAACAATATTAATGCAACTGCATTGTGTATTTGTTATACTGCCTTTTCCTGAAATGTATAAGGAGAAACAATATCATGATGCCATTTTTTTTTTAATACAGAAGTAATCTTTGGGTTTTAGATTTTGCAAGAAATTGGGACGACATGAAGGAGATTATAAGAAATGCTTGGTTCTGGAATAATAAAGAGCTGGTTGAAATTGATAAATCATTAGAGTGCTACTATAATGTTATGAATACAGAAATGCTGGAGAAAGAAACATATTTTTATGGAATCTAAACCATAAGGCAGATGAGGCATGAGACAATTTTGTTCATCAGGGCACATAGCACAGAATGTGGCATTAAGTAGAGACTTTATCAATTCAATCCTCTCTAAATAAACCATACAGAACTTGTTTGTAATTTGTCTTCAGTTCTCTCTCTTTATATTGGGATTCCCTGGGTTATGGTCTAAGCCTTCCACTCTTTGCTGCTGATACACTGTCTACTTTATGTTCCATAATCTTCTCTGTGACTGATTCCCAATGTGTATCTCCAGCCATAACCTCTCCACAGAACTTACACATCCAACTTTCTCCTTGACATGTGTACTTTCATAATGAACAAGCACCTCAGCATAATATGGCTAACGTAAAATCACCACAGCTGATGCACACATACTAAACCTGCATTCTCCCCAAGTCTTGCCCATCTCAGTAAAGTCCACACACATATACTCAGTTACTAAAATCCCAAACCAGCAATTATCCTTTAAAGGTTGTTTTACCTACTACCCACTTCCAACCCATGAGCAAATCTTGTTGACTCTACCTTCAAAATATATCCCAGATCTATCCAGTTTTCTCTATCTACATGTATACTTTAGTCTAAATCCCCATAGGTTCTTACCTGGAAAGTTTCAAAACTAATCTCAATTTTTTACTTCTGCCCCTGCTTTCCTTTTTTCAAAGTGATCATAGGCATGTTTAAAACAAAATCAGTGTCACTGTACTGCTTAAACCCATCTAGTAACTTCCCTTTGCCCTTAAAGTATAATTCAAACTTCATAGCAGTGGCCTCCATGAGATCCCTGATCTGGCCCCACCTAGCTCTCTAACTTTACCTTTCACCACTTCTTTCCTGTTTGCTTGATTTCAGTTACATCGGCCTTCTTTCTGTTGCTTGAATATAGGTTTGCACATAGCCTTATGTGTTCCCTTTTCCTTTATATAAATTTTCTATCCCCCTATCTTGAATGGCTGTTTTATTCTGTGTTATTGAAGCCTGGCCATCCAATCTAAACCATTTCTCCCCTGAACCACATCACTTGTTTTTGTCTTCATTTTGTTCGTTGTGTGAAGTTGTTTCAGTCTTTTATTTGTCTACTTTCTCCTAGTTTTTCTCCCCCTTGCCTCTCTGTGCTACAGAAATGTAAACAGGAAACATGTCCACGTGGTTACCACTGTATCCCTAGTGTTGAGAACAGTGCACAACATACAGTATGTGCTAAAAGTATATTTGAGGTGGATGTAATTAGGTTTATTTACTTATTTATTTTTAGAGGAGGTCTGGGGAATTGAAATCAGTACCTTGTGTATGCTAGTAAGCATGTACTCTATCACTTGAGCTATACCCTCCCCCTAAAAATATTTTAAATAAATGTTAAAATATTTCTTTAATGAATGAGTAAAGAAAAAATTAATGAATAAATTGCTTCTTATTTTAACACTATTTTGTCATTTGATTTATACTACACAGTTGTTGACTTACTGGATTTATCTCATGGTTGAAATATTTTTCATAATGTGAAGTATTTAAATAGGGAAACAAGGAGCAATGGCACAATTTTTTTTGGAAATGCCTGAAGGTGTGTAGAATGACAAGGCAGGGTTTTCAAAAGCTGAGAGGAAGAATGGACAAAAAAAAGGAACAAAATGTAAAAATCTGTAGACATTTATATACTAGAGACATGACTCATACCAGAGGCTAGTTGAAAATCTAGGGAAACCAACGGTCCTTTTTCAACTTGAGACTGTGGTGGAGGGTGGATTCCTTGATTTTGGAACTTGAACTTAGGACTTTCAGTTTTAAAATCAGGAGAAGTTGGTTACACTACATGAAACTAAGGGCTTTTCTCCTTGTTGTTTATATTTTCGATAATCTTTCCTTCTTTGTCTTTTCTATCTCCTTCTACAAGTACAAACCTTTAATTTTAAAACTGAAAGTACCAAGCCCTTAGAAAACTATAAAATAAGTTTGTATGTTTGGGAAACATCAGACAGAGAGAACCTGTTATAGTAACCTGTTGTTTGGTAGACTTGGAAGCAGAATAGTAGATGCCACTGGCGATAGCAAGGGAGAGTGATTAGGAAGGGTAATACAATTCTTGGAAGAAGGGAAGGAGTGTAACAGAATTTCTGTCTTTAACTAGTGATTCAGTTCATTTATATCTTAAGAACACAACCTTGAGATGGCATATGTTGTTGAGACTATCTGGACTGTACATGTCCATGTACATGTGGCTGAACCACAGTAAGGCCTCTCTGTAAATTTAAGATTCTGGAGGGTGGTGCAGACGTCTACTCCTCTTGTGGCCACCCAAGATAAGCATGGTATGTAAGTTCCCTTGCTTATTAAAACTGTCACCCACCAGTCTGAACTGATTGGCCTCTTTCTCGGTCTCTCCCAGCCCTCTGTGTATGGGGGCCAGAGTCACATATCACCTGTGGAGCTCCTAAGGTTGCAAACCAGTAGATTTATTATGGTTACTAATGTATTAGTATTTATTTATATCATTTTGTTTTGTGCTTTTAATTTACCCAGGTATTCCTATGCATAATATTTCTCTTTTTTTGTCCTCTTTTTTTTCCTACTTAATCATTTTGGATGACTTCTATTTTCCTTTTTTTTACCCTTAAGTTTTAATACTCATACCACACTTTAAGTATAAAGCTAGTAAGTATCTTAAACCTTCTCCCAGATAATATAAAACATTTTAGAACACTTGAATTAAAAACTCTCTGCCAGCACTCTGCATGTTACAGATGTCCAGTGTCTTCAATCATTTTTGTTTACTTTATCCCACATTGATTGGGGTATACCAATTGATTATCAGTTACTAACATTACTATATTATCATGTTTTTATCCAGCCAGTGACACATAGATTTCCTCTGTTTTAGTTTCTTTATTCACCATTCTTTCTTATCTCTCTCTCTTATTATTGTTTACTTCTTCCTACATCATATCCCTTGGATTATCCTCAGTAAAACTATGTGGTAGAAAGTAATGGCTTTTTTCTGAAATATCTCTTTTAACTTTAATTAATAAGTTAACATATAAATAGATAAGGCTACTATTATAAGTTATTTTCTTGTAGCGCCTTTGAGATATGATTATTCCATCTTACATCTTCGACTACTCTTATTGCAAATTTTTCTGTAAATCTAATTTGCTCCTATTTAAATATTCATTTCATCTTCCAGCTATTTTAAAGTTTGTATTTATATGTCTTTTTGTGCTGTAGGTTTTATTGAATTTATCTTGTTTGACATTCATTTAACTAATCCCTGAAGAGAAGGAGAGAGATAAAGAGAGAAGGAGGAGGAGAGGGAGAGAGGGAGGTTTGCACAGATTTATATAGATTTATAGATACAGTTGCAACTTATAAATATGTGATGTCACAATTCTTGAATATTTTTTCATATATTACTCTTTTAAGATAACTTCTCATTGTTTTTCTGGTTCCTGTTAGATGAATGTTGGACCATTTCTCCCAACTTTTTATTTCTCAAATATTCTCTCATCACTTTTTTTTTTGGTTCTTCTTTTTTTTTTCTTCTGGCACCATTATGGATAATTTCTTCAGTTCTATTTCCTGATTCTTTCTTTAGCTGTGTTTACTATATTTGTTTATTTACTTAGTTTCAATAATTATATTTTATTTCTAAATTTATAATTGGTACTCATTGAAAACTGTTCTTTTAGGTAATATTTTTGTTTCTGTCATACATGTTCCTTCCCATCTTTCATTTTGAGTAATTTTAAAATTATTTCATCATCAGTGCTTTGTAATTCCGCTATATGAATATTTTCGTGTTTCTAATCTTGCTCTTTGATTCTTTTTACTGATTCTCACTCAATATTTACTCATGAGTTTTATAATTACAGATTTCAGCTCATGTTTAGTTGTTTGTATTCTCAAGTGTCCTTTCTTGGGGGTTTACCCTTCCAGAGAAGTTTTGAGATTTAATGAAATCAGATATAAACCCAGGAATACTTTTTTTTGTTCAATCTTCTCAATGGAATTTCTCCATCCATGTCAGTAGTATAAATTCAAACTCCAAACTTATATGAGAGGTTTTCATGAGAGACATTGTAATCTCTTGTCCTTGGAATCCCAAGGATCTTAGCTGAGATTGATTAATGTTCCAGAGAGCCATAAGTTCCATACCAAAAGTCACTCCATATCAATCATTTTCACTTTTTTCTTTAATCTTTGGCCACTTATGTTCTCCTTAATATATTTTTCTCAGTTTGCAATTCAAATACTACTTGTTACTTTTTATCCAATTTTCCAAAAACATTTTGTGATTAGATTGTTGTTGGTTTATAGTATCTGATGCATCTTTTTGACCAAAATGAAACTACTTTAACTTTTACTTTTACTTAGGCTCTGTAAGTAAAGATAAAGAACTCACAAATGAATATGACTGAAGTAAGAGTTATTTGTATTTCAGGAGGAAAAGAGTAAGGGCTAATGTTTACCTTTTCTTTTTTAACTAAGGAAGTCTATTCTGGGGTTTGGCTCAGAGATTGTTAATGGAATATATGTAGAGAGGCTCAGTCATCAGAGTGCTTGTGTCTTGATTCCTTTCCCTGTTACTGTCATCTTCAGTCACTTCAGCTTAAGTCCTGGAATTGCTCAAGACTGATGAATGAGGACTAGAGATTTAGTATGAAGAAAAGGAAATGCTAAGAGAAAGAGAAATCTGATGAAATTAAAAAGGATAATCCCTCTGACCACTTATGTATATATCCATATCTGTGTATGTATGTGTGTGTGCATGTATATGTCAAAGACAGAGATACATATGATATGTATGTATTATATACACATGCACATGCTTCAGTGATATTATTGGAACTCAAGAATTTCATTGCTAAAATGATTTCCTATGCCAAGAGTGGGTACCTATTTGCATTTGTTTTCATAATTATTTCTATAATTGGTTCTACAAGTAAATGCAGAAATCACTGCTTATTCTTACCACCTGCCTAGTACAGATATACAAAGAAAGCAATAATACATATTTAATTTATTCTTCACTTCATTTTCTAACAAATCAAATGATCACTATATTGGAATGATATCCAACTTAGTATTCTGCTCCTCTATTCAAACACTGGGGTTCTTTTATAAAAAATAGATGTCCTTCCTGAGAATTAAATGGTCAAATATGGAAAGGCAAATGGCTAATTGTAAATGTTATTTGAGTAAATTTGCATGTGCAAGGTCTTCAGAAAACTTATTTAAAATATATATACATATAGGTGCATGTGCTATCCATAGATCATTTTATTTGAGATGACTTTATTCTCACACTTGTACTAGCATATCTAGAGTCAAAACAAAAGTTATTCAAGTTTTTGATAGGGTTTCCTTTCTTCTCTGTCAATTAGTTATCCACTTGGTAAGTTATCTGTTTTATTTAAAAGGATTTCCATATTTTATAGATGCCATTCTAAGGACCTGATGAAAATACAAAGAAAAAAAGGGAATGGAAAAGATACTTTAAAAAAAAAAAGAAAAAAGAAAATTTGGATCAGTAAAGATAATGAATTAGATAGATGAACATGTTAAAAATTACAGAACATTGAAAATAGTTTATGCTACTAGAATTAGAAGTTTTGATTGATACTGTTCTTTGGCAATTCCAGTCATGTGAAAGAAAATCTTCAATAAAATAGATGAATAGATAGACAATTTATAATCATCCAGGAAAAAAAAACTAATATGAATAATTGCAAAGAATTGTTTGTCAACTTTTTCAAGCCTTGAGTGATTGTGGGCCCAGAAGGCGAACAAAGGATGAGGCATAGTGAGTGTGTAACACACTTATGTGCTTCATATAGGTAGAGTCTGACCTGGGGTCATTCACTTACGACAAGGCCATGTTCTCATGTCATTCTACAGGGAAAGGTAGATTTGTTTCGCCTAAGATTATTCTACTAATATCAGTTGTGCTACTGCAGTGACCACACTAATGGTTCAAGGGAAAATGTGTCAGTGTTTTTCCAAACACTAATTTAGAACATACGCCATGCTAATAGAGGTCCAAGAAGTATTATCACTTTTCCATACAAAATTCAAGCCTACAAAAAAAAATGGTTCTTGAATCTAAAAAAAAAAGAAAAGAAAAGAAAAAAGAAAATATATTCCCATGTGGTAGAAAGCCTTTAAGAACTTGCCTAAAAAGGCATTTATCGGTAGAGAAAATTTTCAACTTGAATTCCTTACTTTATTTGTTCATGACACTAGAAAGTTGCATTCATAGTGGACATTACTCCCCCTTTATAATTAAAGCTTTCTTAGATGAAACAGCTGCAATGCAACTGTACTTCTCTCTTAAAGGTTGAAAGATAGACATAAGGTACAAAATGTGGTGGGAACACCTAGAAAAAAGGTGATTCCTTCTCTGGGCATCAATACAGGCTTCATTGAGGAGATGTTCATTGAGATGGTCCTAAAGAATGGGTAGAAAGAATAATGAGGTAGAAAATGAGATAAATTTATATATTGTTTTTTTAAAAAGGAAGAAATAGTGAGAGATAAACTTGAAAGGTAGAATGAGGATGTGCTGGAGAATTATGGGAGGAACTCTTAGGTAGAATAGGAGCAGCTGAACACTATGCTACATACTTCAGCTTTTTCTTTTGTATAGACAACAGAGAATTTCTGAGCTCAGCAAGGTGATTTATGTGGCATTATCAGAGCTATGTATTAGGATAAGTATTTCAAGATTATGTTCTTGCCAGAACGAAGTTGATACTATACAGAAGATTGTATTTCTGCCTACCTTTTAAACTTGAATATCAGAAGAAAATATTGTAAAATATATATATGCCACTATGCATATACAAAAGATTTTGAAAAGCAACCAGTTATCTAACTTGGACCCAGACTGTTGGCGATGACTCATCTGAAATAACTAAATGGTTAGGTCAAACGAGGTATCTATATTGCTTATTTAATGTTGCTTCTGTAGGTAAATTTTACAGTATGTGCTTTTAAGATAATTTTTAAGTTTTGGAAGTTTGAATGATTCTAGTATCAAAATATGTTTTTGTTGTTTCAGATGATGTTGCCTGCCAATTAGCTGAACTGCTGTGGTAAGTTGACTTTTCTCTCCTCAAATCTATTTATGATGTTTTTTGTTCTAGAATTCCAAAGGATGTATGTTGTTTATAAAATCTGTAAAAACATGAACCTGGACTAAAAGTCAGGTATGTTGTAGAGAAATCTGTGTGTTTTCTCCCCCTACGGAAATAACCCTTCCCTTTTTTCTTGTGAACTGAGCCAAGATTGGAAATCAGAATGCCTCCTGTCCACATATACTAAGAACCTAGGAAGGGCTACAGTTTTCCAAATGTTTTCCATTTCACATGTGCCATCTGCTTGCCCAGAAATGACCTTGAGGAAACACACACATGTTCATGCTATCCAAGGCTATCCAAGGCACTAGAATTTCTTTTAAGGAAGTAATTTTTAAGTAGTTTAAAATTATATAGAAGCTTGGTAAGAAGAAGCAGATGTTCTCCTTTTCTCCCCTCATTTTAAGGGGTGATAATGATCCTGGTCATGATGTATACACAGGCTGATTTTCATTTTTCCAGTTTCATGACTGATTACGTCCGACTTTGTTTTTCTTGAATCATCATATTAGAAAGCAAAAATTGAAAGACAGTTTTCTATCTTTGTTACGAATATTCTGTGGCTCCGTTTGGGGATTTCTTTTGGCTAATATATATGGAAGAAGGAGATATGATATTAAATGTTGTGGAAAATAGTAATGATAAAATACAGGCTATGATGGTGAGGCCTCAAGAAAGGAGTGCTGATAGAAGTTTTCTTTGGCAGTTCATTAGGCATTTAAGATCTTTTGTTTCTTCTTTTCAATTAAAACAAAGAATTTGGTTTTCAACTACGTTATGTCAGTGGAGATGGTTGTATTCAGAGGCTTCACTTATTCACACTGTCAATCAGTTACAAAGTAGCATCTTGTTACTGTTTAAGTAGTTACCAGAAATATTTCATAGTGTTTATATTGATAGTGAAACACCCAATACTTATTGACACAATTATGTATGTTTTCTCTATCATTCTTAAAAGAAGTGAAAGAAGAAAATGAATTATTGTCTTAACTTACATAATTGCCTTGTATTATTATGATTATTCATTGAAAAACTAAGATGAGTGTGTATAGTTTGTATCAATCTAAGTCATTTCTTGAAAAGTTGGTACCCCTTTATCCCAATGTGGGAAGAACAAACTCAGTATATTTGTGTTTTTTTTAATAATACTGGGTAACCGGTATTTTCATGCACTCTCTTCATTGTCAGACTTAAAAGGAAATGACAATGCATCAGGTTGTTACCCATTTTACTTCCTTGACAGTGTTTTAGTTTAGAGTAGATGGAGAAACTTTCACTATTTTTGTCTCTTACTCAACTGCAGTAAAGGAAAGGTTATGACAGAGTGACTTGTATTTAGCATCCTGCCCCACCCACAGACTAGACTGGTAAAATAAGACTTGGCCAGAGAGACAGGTGGTTGGGAGGAGGATGACAGAAGTTAGAGGATGTAAGGAAAGTTTACCAAGAGTTTGAATTAAAAACAGGAATGGCCAACTGTATGGTGTGCTTTAAGGGGTGTAATTTAGGGATAAACAAATGTTCAATAAAAAGAATCAGTGAGTCTTACTATATATTAGTGTTTCTCACTCTTTAAAGTGCTTTGGAATCACCTGGACTGTCTTGTTAAAATGTAAGTCTAATTCATTAGGTCTACACTGAGGCCCAAGAATCTACATTTCACTAAGTCCTCAAGTAATGCCAAAGCTGTTGGTCCAAGAACCACACTTTGAATAGCAAGATATTATTTAAATCTCTTATTCTGCCTTCTCCTATTTGAGGAATTTCAGTTGACCTTGATTTTCAAGCATTTGATGTGGATTTGATTTTAGTGTTTCACTGTGTAAAGATCAATCTTAAGATTAGAGACAAAAATGCCAGTTTTAGTTCAGCCATGCACAAAGCAAACTGGATCTTGCTAGCTCCAAAGGTCTGCTTTCCCTCTTCATTAACTCATTAATCTATGGTAAACTGAGAAGGATTAAGGAAAGTCAATCTGATTTTGTCAAATAATTTTCAAGTGAATTAGATGTAAGATTTTACCCCCCAAAATACATATATGTTCTTTTAAATATTGCAGTCTATTCAAAGGCAATCGTATCATCACCCTGCAATAGTCAAATTATAAAAAGGAACAAGTGGTCATAGGGCTGGAGTTCTAACCATAATATAAGTAAACATTATCATTATTGCTGTGCTTGACAGTACTTGACTTTTGCATTGAAAATGTAGTAAGATATCTCATTGATATTGTGAATATTATCTGGTCTAATTGTTAAGCTTATTCAGATTCCAAGGAGATTATCAAGAAGGCAGGATAGAAGTCAGACTAGGCAGAGTGGGTCAGTAACCCTGAAAAATAAGCCCAGAGGACCTCATCCAGTGATGTAAGAAAATCTAAAAGGACTTTCTGGATCCTGGATCCTGGATCCCTCTAGGAGCCTGGAGAAGAACCTGGAAGAGACATTCTAAAATCAATCTCAAGTTTCTTGCTCTTTTTTCTCTAGATTAGTGTGTCTCTGCCCAAACTGCATGTCAGAATCACCTAAGAAGTTGAGACAAAATAGTTAACACCTGGGCCCCCCTCAGAATATTTGACTCAGAGTCTCTTAGGTGGAGCCTGGATTCCAGAAGTTAATGCCACGTATTCCTGGTGACTCCATGGGGAACTGGGGTTGAGAGCCAATATTATGGCCTGAAACTTGTATTTTAACACTGTCTCAAGTGTTGTTGATGTTACGCTTTATGGACCCCACTCTAAATAGCAAAGGCCAACCAACTGCCAATAAGTTTTTCCTCATATTCTAGGAGGGTCTATATCACTTAGGAGTAGTTACCTTTCTCTAAGGGTGTAAGGAGAGAGAAGGGAGAAGTAGAAAGCAGAGAAGAGACATCCAAATAGCATGTGAGGTGGACCCTGGGTAGAATATTCAACTCCCCTCTGTGATTGGATGTGAAAGGTAATAGAAAAATCCCTGTACTCCAAAATAACTCATCTAATCAAATGATAGGGTACTTGAACTTGAACTGTTAAAATTAATTTGATTTTAATACTTTCCTAACCTGATTGTGCAAACATTATCCTTTGGTACAATTGTTACAAATGTAGAGGATTCAAGGAAAAGTGTGAAGTGGCCAGGAATCTGAATTTTATTAATTATCAAAGATCATTCTAACCAGGAGTGGAGCTTGGAGCTGGAACCTCCCCTTGGAGGTTCAAGACTACATACTGCATTCCTTCCTGGATTTCCTTCTGTATACATGCATGTTCTTCTTCTTTAAATTAATATTTTATATATACTATTCCATGTATCAATAGAGCTCAATATACCAACAAAATAATAGTAATAGATACCAGATATATATTACTTACTATTTTTTAGGCACTCTTTCACATGCCCTAAAAAATCTTAGCTAATGTGTACCATTGTTATCCTCTTTACATACAAGGAAACTGGGGAACAGAAATCTTAAATTTCCCAAGCTCACATAGCTGATAAGTGGTAGAACTGGGATTCAAATTCAAGATTTTCTACCCCCATAATCCATGCTCTGCTGAACTACCAATCAATTGTCAATTGATTAATGTGTTTAACAAATATTTCTGGAGCATATTCCAAACATTAAGTGCTAGGAATAGAGCCGTGAACACAACAAAATATATGCCTTCATGGAAATTCCTTTCTCATGGGAGATGTGGGCTCTTGTTTTTAGAACAGCCAGCATTTTTTAAAACTTTGTATTCGTGACAAGAAACATGTTCAAATATGACTATTCAATGTACTTGCTGAGTGTCTTGACAAATCTCTTTAGTGGACTAATGAAATAAGGTGAAGGCTTATCTAAATGAGTTATTTTTATTACTTTACATGATCAATGACTATAACAAAAAGTTGTGCAAGTATATATGGTTTAAAAATATTTTAGCTGAAGAATATGGATTTTCAGTATTGGAGCTGACACAAAGAGCATTATGAAAGCATTAGGTGTCAGGACAGTGTTCATGGCAATGTTAGCAGTGTTGATATTGGTGGTGGTAACAGTTGTAATGGTGGTGATGGTTGAGATGATGAAATTGATGGTAAGAATTATTATTTATTAAACACTTAAAGTGGCTCAGGCATTGTAGTAAATTCTTTATGTTTATTAATTACTTTATACCATCACACAATCCTACGGGGTAGTATATTATTCTCTATACTGTAGAGCTGAAAATGTGAGGATTAGAAAGCTGAAACAACAAGCTCAAGTTGTATAGCTAAACAAGTAATGGAACCTGGATTTGATCCAAGATATATCAGTTATCTATTTCTGTATAACAAATCAGCCTAAATTTCAGTGGCTTAAAATAACCATTTGATATTCCTCATGATTCTGTAGGTTGATTAGGTAGTTATTCTGCTCTACCTGAAGTTAGCTAGGGTCACTTATGTGGCTACATTCGAGACAGCTTAACTCCAGGTTTCAGTGCTTCATATAGCCTCTCTTCTTAATTGAGGAGTCATCCTCCAGAGGCTCTCCAGGTGACCTCTCTCTAGCAAAATAGCTTAGACTTTCATGTGGTAAGGAACTCAATTCCAAGGAGTGTTCCAAGGGACAAACCCTACTGCAAGTGCCTCACTTTACAACATTCTTGCTAAAGTCTCATTGGTAAAAGTAAATCAAGTGTCCAAACCTCAAATCAGTGTAGGAAGGAACAAACCCAGCACATGGACACCTAGAGGCATGGTTCAGTCTTCATTCCAGATACAGCTGACTCCAAGACCCACTGTACTTTTTAATCACTATAGTGTATTCCCTCCCTGGACGTATTGAAAATGAACATTAAAAGAAAACAGACCAATAGTTTTGTTGAAGACACATTATAGACAGACTTGACATGGGCTTATTTCAGCAACAGTGAGTACATTTAACTACCCAAGAGGGAATTTGTTACAGAAAATTCAGTATTTTGAACTGGATGGCAAGGTTCAAAGTCCAAGAATTCAGATCTTTTGAAAGAATCTCTCTGTAATCTGATTACTAAATAGGGTCAAGATATAGTTGGCAAAATTGTGAATATTTATACACTGGATTTCTACTTTTGCCTAATGTAGAGTCTCCTTGTCACAAGTACATATTTGCATGTGGGTAAACAATAGGAGAAACAGTGATGATATTGTGTCTACTTAGGTTGCCAGGTTGGATCTTAGGTGAATCCTCAAGGCTGATCCCAAAAATGTGCAGAAAAGACCTGAGTCTGAAAGGTTCAGATGGCAAAGGACTCTTGCTGTTACCCATAACCTATCTGTGATATAGAGCAACCTCTTAATAAGAGTTTATGAATAACTTTGGATTTTGAACAGTCTTGTCTTCCAAAGGGCCTATCAGAAAGAATTAGACAAGAGACATCCCACTTGCTCAGAATTTTATCATTATGGTTATCAGTTTTACCAGCCTGTTGTACCACACTACCTTCACTTAGAGCCAAGCAGAATCTTGAGTGTCCAATAAGACCATCAGAATATAGAGTTTTGCCTCACAGCTTTTTGTTGTTGTTGTTCAGGAGCTCCATAGAGAGCATTTGTCTCTAGGACTATAAATTTGCTACTTTTTACCAGCTCTAAATTTTCTCTGTTGCTTAGAGTGGTAGGGATCAGCAGCCTACTCCCATCTTGTAGGGACTGACAATGTGGAAAATTGAGTGAACTCAGTATGATCACCATTCAAGGATTCTCCTGTGAACTAAAGTCTTCTTTAAATTTTGGAATAACTTCCAAATAAGAAGGCAAAAAGAAACAAGTGTGTGTGAGAAAACATGTTTTAAACTTTTTCTTGGCACAAAATGGGGGTGTAGTAACATCCCTCTCTGTCATGACTGAAAGCAGGGTCCGTTTCTTATGTTATTCAGGATTTCTGTTATACTAGTCAATAAAAAGTGAATCTCAATTTCTATAAATGGAAGAGAACTAACTTTCTAATATATTAAATAGGTATTTCTAAGTTGTACCAACAAAATAAAATTTGGGTGCATTTACAAATGAGAATTCACGTGTACAGAATTCAAATTGTGTGTATGCTAGACAGATAATTGTGCAATCAAATAGGTACCTTTGATTAAAATCATTGTATATGCAAATTCAGCTCTTGCTGGAGCGGTCATATTTTGGCACATGCATACATAATTTGTGGCTTCTAATTTAAGGTAGTTTCATGTCAAAAACAGTCTTAACCTATTGGATCTCATGTTTTGCATATTAGCCAAATACTTTTTTTTTAATTTTTAAAATTTTCAGTAATTGTATTACTGTCATTTTAAAGATGTAATTTCTCCTTGTATCAATAGCATTTTAACATTCTGGAAATCTGATGGATTTAATAATCAATTAGAGCATTAATGTAGTCTCTTAATTTAGCCTTACAGTAGCCCTTAACTTAATGATGCATCTTACAATAAAGAACATCTTATAATTAAGATATTTTGATAAACATCATCTTGCGATCAATATGATCTTGATTATAAATCTCATTTTGTTATCAAAAGCAGTAGCAACACACACTTATATTTGTATATTATATGGCAAGCACCTAACTTTCACAACCAGCCTGTGAGGCATCTTTAACATATCTTAACGATGAGGAAACTGAGGCATAAATCATGTAACTCCCCTAGTGTTCCAAAGCAATTCCATGGCAAAGCTAAGAAATTCAGAACTTGGTATGTTGGCGACTGCTGTCCTCCTTAGAAGTAGCACCACCTCTGCTTCAGTTGTTCCATTAAGGCAGTTGTGACTGTCTGAGAAGCTGTAATGAAACCTACTTTGCACAGGAGTTACCTCTTCTCTCCCTTCCCTCTTTAACCTGTCCTAAGGCCAAAAAAGGAAAATTCAAAACCTCTCCTGTTTTCTTTTCTCCCACTTTGTTACTCATCCTTGAGTCCTTAGGGCTTAGGGCCATAGGAAACCTGTTAAAGAGCCTGGAGAACTTGGAGGACAGAATCCATATTGATTGGTCGTGGCTAGTGTTTCAGAGAGCTCAGAGATTTGCTTCCCTGTCTCTTGATAACCATAGTAAAAGCAAAAATCTAAGCATGCTTTATTCCAATGTCTTGTGATCTTTACTCAAAACCCTCCAACTGCTTCTTCCTCTTACTCAGATTAAAAGCGGAAGTCCTTACAATGCCCTTCAAGGTTATGCATAATCTGGCCTCCTCTCTGACCTGGTCTTCTACCTCTGTCCCCCTCCCGTCACTTGTTCAGATTAGTCCAGCTTCCTTGCTTTCCCTGGAATCTGGTAAACTGTCTCAGGCCTGAGGTCCTATGCTTTTGCTTCTCCCCTTGGAATTCTTTCCCAATATAACACCATGTGATTTCCCCTTGTGACCATCAAGTCTCTGCTCAAATGAGCAGAGAGCACACCTATTATAAAGGTGCTGATTTGTCCAACTTTTCCTTCTACAATCTGTAGAAAGTATAAGAAGACAGTGGATTTGAGTGGAGCATTCCCTGATGTTGCATCCCCTACCCTTGGTTCAGAATAAATGCTCAGTGACTAATTATTGCACAGATGAATGAACAGTCACATAAAGGAAACAAATAAGTAGATGGATATTCTAGGTCTTTTATCCGAGGATTCCCTATTTAGCTTGTCAGAATGATTGCATGCCAGGTACATCACAAATTGATTTTCTTTACAGCAATAATACACAAAGATATGTGTTTGTATGACAGTGATTGCTAAGTGTCATTTCATATGAGACAAGCAAAAGGAAGTGTAACAGTTTCTGCAAGTCAAGATAAATGACTGCAAAATATGATGAGAATTTTATTATTTTAGGGAACACAAAGTCAATAGCTAGACATTATACTGCTTAATATGTATGTATCATCCCTATTTTACATATATGATTTAATCCTCACAACAACCTTATAATGGAAATACTATTATTATAACTATTTTATAAATGAGAAAACTGAGGCACAGAGAGTTTGTAACTTGTCAAAAGTCACACAGAATTCTGTAGACTCACATTACAGTATTTTCTCCTTGTGTTTAATTATTCAATACTAACTCTCCCTAATGATTCTGATTAAGTTTCCCACTTTCAAATATTTTTTTCCATAAGAGTGGCAATATTCCTCTTTATTTAAGAAAGCCAGTTTTTAATTTATTCTTTCTGATGTCTCAGAAATTATCTTGGAGAAATGAACAAATGCATTAATATGCACATGCTACATAAACTTTACTGAACTAATACCTATAATTACAGGAATAAAAAATTTCATTTTATTTTTTCTCCTATGGCAGTTTTAGCCTGGTATATTTAAGCCTTTCCTGTTAAAATGAATTTTTTGAGCCATATTTCTTCATAAACCTATAAATGAGAACAAGCCTATGATTGAAAACTAGTTTTGCAGTGAAGCTTTGGAATAATTTATGATCGCCTTTCTTTAATACCTGATTGGTGATTAAAACTAAGGTAACTTTAAGTCCTGGTTTGCTGGTACTGTCCTAGTTAATGTCTGTTTTCCAAGTGTAATAATTCATAAATACATGTATATAATAATAATTGCATGTGCTCTCACTTTCAGAAGTGTCTCAGAAGTGTTTAGCATGGACAGAAAATTTTATATTCACCCTTTTAAGGCATATATGTGATATTTACCAAATGTCTTTACTCTGGGTGTAAAAAACGGGGAGGAGGGGTGATTAAGTGTTCTTAATAACTGTAGTTCAACTTCAAAAGTAATCACTTAATTAAAATCCAGAGGAGAATAAAAAATAATATATGCTCACCAAAATGAAACACACTAGGCCTAATCTGTTCTTCTACTTGCTTAGAAATTCCCTCAACAAATATGATAAACCAGCTTGAATTATTAAAAGAAATAATCTTTGCTAGAACAGATAGAGCATTTACTTTATTGCTCCAGATCTTTACTAGATTTCACATAAACACACACTGAAAGCATTAGAGAAGAAGTAACTGAAATACAGTGTTTCATTTACTGTTCCACCAAATTCATTCAAACATAAGCCTTTTCATTGGCCATGCTAGCTAGTGCAAAGGAAAAAGGAAATCCCTAGTCATCCTCAGCACCTGCAGTTACACTCAGAGCTTTTAGCGCCTCCTAGTATTGAATAAGCCCATAGCCAGAATGTCTTCTATTTCCCAGTTTAGCTCGCTGAGAAGCAAATTTCTGGATGGCCCAGACTGTAGATTTCACATGAAGACTTTCTTACTTTCTCCTTTTAGATGAAGGAAATCTCTCCGGTATTGGGGCTCAGGAGTCTGAGGCACCCACTCAGTGTCCTGATATTTCATAGTATTCTCAAGAGTATAGCCAACTGTCTACAAAGCCTTAGACCTATAACCTACTTTCTGCCTTTTTTTTTCTAATGTTTTGCTATTTAAAATATATTTTGCTGCTACTCTTTCCTCTGTTCCTCCCCAGATACTTACTGTATCCACCACTATAAAACGTTTGTTAGTCTTCAGAGTGGGTGACTCCTTTCTGAGAAAGCTGAATCATCTCTAAAAATATCATCACCAACTCTGTGAAGCCCCCAGTAAGACTACTGAAACCACCATTCATTTTCTCGACACACACCCTCAGTCCTCAGTCAGTTTTGTTTGCTGGGGTCTTCTATATGAAAAGGTCACTAGATCTGCCAGGGGTATTTGGAGACCTTGGCTCATGCTGTATTTGTTTCAATGTGAGGCTGACCAGCATGTCAGCTACCATAGGTGATAACTCCCCACCTGGTGCCTGAGCCTCTAAGGTGCCTGCCAGAGACTTCACACTAGTCACTTAGAATTAGGGAAATCTAGAAGGTACCTGGCATTGCAAATGTACAGTGGAAGTTATCTTTGTAGTTAAACCTACAAACTAGAGCCCGAGTTAAGTCAGTTCTATCAAAGCTCAAGGTAGATAAGTACTTCCCAATTTTTTTTCAGCTGGAAGTCTAGAATTTCCCCTGAGATAAGTATTTTTATAAAAGGCAAAGAAGGCCACATTGGGCTTCTGAAATCTCTTAAGACCCCTGTCCCAGGAGCTAATGGAGATGGATACCTCTCTCTCTCTCTCTCTCTCTCTCTTGCTCTCTCTCATCTAGCTATCATTTATCTATCTATCTATCTATCATCTCCTGTGGATTCATTATTCTTTTTTATGTTGAATGAATATATATATGTATTTTTTTCTGAATGAGGCCCCTAGCGAGTGGTCATAATTGTTGTATGAGACAGCATATTTTAAAAGAACATAGGATTGGGGGGAGGGGATAGCTCAAGCAGTAGAGCATGTGCTTGGCATGCATGAGGTCCTGGGTTCAATCCCCAGTACCTCCTCTAAAAAAAAAAGTAAATAAATAAACCTGGTTACCTCCCCCCACCGGAAAACAAAACAAAAGGAACATAGGATTGGAATTATAGTTTGAAAGTTGAAATTGCCTCTCTGGCATTTGTGTTCTCTGTATCTCTGGACTATTCACTTTAATTACAAGGTTGTGTCTTCAAATGGAAAATGGAAATCAAAAGTGGCATTCATGCCAAATTTGTATAGATAACATAGGTTAATGTAAATAAAATGCATAGAAAAGTGCCTGATATACAGATACTTCTGTTACCTCACACAGCATACTAGGAATGATCATTCTCCTTGCCCACGTTCACTTTCACCAAGTTTTGTCAAGTCTGGACATATGCACACACACACACTCACGCAGAGCCATAATGCCGAGTAGCTTGGGACCCTGTGGGCTGAAATGTGTGCTGACTGAAAGAACCAGTAATCTTATTTCACTGATTTCTTGGAAATATAAATGAAAGGATTGGTTTTCTGTGATTACTGACCTAGGTTAGGCTTAGAGCAAAGGCAGACTCTAAGCATTTTGAGCTACTTCTATAAGATTGTCTAGAACTTTGCTTTCCTCTCATTTATCTTGCTCTCAAGACTATGTCTGAAGGCTGTTTATCAAAGGAAGAAAAAAATCTATATACTGGGGGAAAATTTGTGGAGAATAAATGTTTTTTGACTGAAGCCTCTGGCTGTCTTCACAGTGCTTATGAGTCCAAACAAAAATGGGTGAAAACACCAAACAATTTTAAAGGCTCTCAGACATGAGGATGCTTGTTGAATGAAGACAGAGCATGTGGATTCATTGTTCTTTTTTATGTGGATATCATGTGTACATTATGGCACGATGTAGGAAGACCTGTATTTGTTCAACCTATGAAATAGCTTGAGTCAGGAAATAAAATTCCTATCACCCAGATAACACCGTAGAGAGAAAAATGTAAATACTTAAAACTTTGAAATACTTTGTTTAGAAAAAAATGATACATTGAATGCATGAACATTTGATAAATTATAAGGGGATACTGTGAGCACCTCTTAAACCTATTTCAGAGTTTCAGGTTGAACAATCATTTCAGAGGGACTTGAGTTTTTAATGCCACAGCCAATGTGGACATTTTTTTTCTATACTCATCAAATAGAAACGTCGCTGAAAGTCTGGGAAAAGAATAGGGAAACATGAGCAAATTAGTGATGAGAAAATTCATCATATTGGAAAGTCCCGATAGTAGTACTTAGTGATCAAACAGTTCATTTCATTGTCAACAACCTACACTTACAAGTTACAGGAAATAATAACAACCAAGGTAAAAAAGCAATCAATTTTAAAATGTCAAGGAATCTGCTTATTTATTTTCTAGGAGTTAGTTTGATTAGAAAAGTTATTAAAAGTGCCAAGATCCTGAAGGGAACATATTTTATAAGTTAAATGAAAAAGTGCTAGTTCTTATTGCAAGAACTCAAAGGCCAGCTTCATCCTACTGGGTGGTCATTGTTGGTGTCATACACAGATGATGTTTCTGCATTGAATAAGCTCTTCAAATGGAGCTGTTTGACCCACAGAATTTCCTCGTCATTTGTTCAGATATCATTTGTCCATACCCAAAGTAAATGAATAAAGATTCTTATAATATGCAGCATGGGAAATTGAAAATCCTGATAAACCTTGATTTAGTTATCATCTTCTATGCCAACTAGGTAGGTGACCTGGGACTAGTCATCTGCTGAGATGTATGTTCTTTTTCTGTAAAATATATGTCTATGACCAAAATAATGTATGTAAAAAGTTTGTAAAATGCTTCATACTTTGAATTCAGTGTGCTCAGTACAATTGTTTGGCTGTTTGTCAAATATATCCAGTATGTAAGATTATACTTAATAGATTTTCTGTGAGTCAGTGGGACCTTGAGATTAGTTCTGGCCAGTATACTATGAACAGAGTGAAATAATCACTTTGAGGGCAAATATTTAATTGCTGTTGCAGGACCGCCGTAGAGTACTGCCTTTTCTTTGGCACACTGACTATCAAGTCTTTGACAGCAGCTAAGCTCTATCATCCTTGGTCCTTGAATGACTGTGGTGAGCTGAACACCTTTGCTGAATGACTCTCAAATTGTAGCATGAGGGAGAAATAAATGCTTATTTGAGATGTGTACCTGATTGTTTCTGTAGTGTAGCTTAGCCTATCCTAAGATATACATGGAAGTCCCGCCTAAAAGCTTCTAATTTCTTCATAACAGTAACCATAAGCATAAGTATAAAATGTGCCAATATCTGAATTTCCATTTTCTCCATGGCCAAGTCAGTTGTGTATTACATAAAGCATTAAGTGTATTATATAAGGCATACAGTGTATTACATAAGGCATTAAGAAGTTCTCAAGCATGGCAGTGCCTCCTTCAAATACTTAGGATGATTAAGAGTAGGTAATTTAAGTTCTCTTGTTTTCTTATCCCACATTTGCTTAGTTGTGTTAGTATTTTTTAATCATTTCATTCAAGTTCTTTTAAGCATGTATAATGTTGAACTTGTATCTCTAGGGTACAGACTTCAGTTTGAGAAGAATCTTTAAGTTCTTGTAACTTTTTTGCCATCTATTTAATTATTTTATAATCAGAATGTCAAATATTTATCAAGTGCTTAATGTGCACAAAACATTTGGTTCATTGGAAAACATAATAGTCAACCCTTGAACAACGTCGGGTATCAGGGATGCTCACTCTCTGCACAGTTGAAAATCTAGTAAAACTTACAATTGACCCTCCACATATGCATTTCCTCCACAGAATCAATCTCCCACAGATCGTGGGGTAACATTGTATTTACTGTTGAAAAAAATCCGAGTTTAAGTGGACCTGGGCAGTTCAAATCCATATTGTTCAAGGGTCAGCTGTGTAAAGAAAAGACATTTGCCTTGTCTTCAGAGAACGTATAATCTAGCTGGGGAATCATTCCAGAAGTATAGAAAGTTACAAAGTAGCACAGGAATTTGAACCATGCCAAATCACAAAAGGAAAATATTAGCACTGCAATAAAGTTATTTTGATCTGAAAATGCGTATCTCAGATTATGGAAATTAAAAAAATCTGCTGTTGATAACACGGTGGGGAAATTTAAGAACATATTCAACGATTAAAAGGGGTACTGCGCATGATAACTTTGGAGCACATTTCTATTTCAAGTGAAGGGAGTGCACTGTCCATGAAAATTAAAATATCATTGGAAGAAGTGTGCTGTTAGACATGATCCCACTGCCTCTCACCCATAGCCACTTCTCTCACTTTCAGTTAGTCCCAGCCCTTCTTCCTCTCTCTGCTTCATCTGCCCCTAATATTTGTTCCTTTAACTGAGTCACTGTTCTTCAGTGGTGACACAATATCTAAAGGCATTTTGTGCTGTGTCAATACCAAAGTCCCTGGAGTCTCTGAAAGCTAAAAGCTAAATCCTGGCTCTGCTGGCCATGTGACCATAAGCAGGCGTCAGAATACCTCTGAACTTATGTTTCCCTGTTAATGTCATAGAGTCAGTATAGTGTTACGCTTATGGAGTTGGCACATAGTAAGTGTTCAACAAATTAGGTTATATTATCATCATTATATTTCTCTGATCTTTAGTAGTTGACAAATATGTGTACTTTATTATAAGGCATTTGCTTGATGAAAATACTTGATTGAAAATTATAGGAAAACATCTTATCTGTGACATTTCTGATACCTGGAAAAATTAGCAAGGTATGATTCCTTCATGGAGAATTACTGTTTTATTGCTCATATAGCACTTCCACCATCTGTAATGAATGCACAGAGACACCGAGTTGATCCATATATGCATATGAAAGTGTATCTGTATGTATGTACGATTAGTTTGCTCAATAAAAATGTATAATTGGATCAGATTTGAAATTAAGAGTTATGTTGACATAGCACAGCCTCAACTTCCTGGCCAAACTCTTGCTTGAGCTTGAGGTGCAGGAAAATATGTTCTATATTGAGTTATTCCTAGTTTATAGACCTTAAATTTTGTCTCCATGCCCATTTTTTGAAATGTTCTTAGAGTCTGTTGAGATACGATGGCTCAGATCCTTACTGAATACTAAAGAATGCATATTCTGCACATTATGTTCTATGTATAATATGATGTTCATTGGAGCCTGGCTTTCTTTTTCCATCCCCAAGTCTGTGAGCAAATGTTATAGTACTTCATAATGAGAAACCCAAGGGGTTCTATTTCAGTCTTACAGGCCTATTAAAGGCTTTTGAACATGATTCTATTAATTTTCTTCCTTTTTTATGACTACATTCATTTTCAAGACATAGACCATTTCATTTCATATCTTAAAGCTCTTTAGTGTTTAGGAAATGTTTCTCTTTATTAAATGCCAATTTCAGTAGGATATCAGTAATTAAATACCTGCTGTCAAAGTTCTTTTAAGCTGAATTAATGGCTTTGTGCTCATAGGTGAAATTTTATTCATAGTCCTAAGCACTATTAAATCAATACATTTCATGAAATAATTGTGTACATATTGTAATTACATAGATAATTTGATTAATGGAAGAAGATACATTTTTTAGGAATCTCAGATTAAGTTATCTATATCTGAGGTCAAATTTCACAGCGGGGTGAACTGAGGCAACTCAAATGTCAGCAAATTCTCCTGCA